>NC_062216.1:44824715-46030965 GCF_902686445.1 Sciurus carolinensis | reverse complement strand
CCACCTAGGAGGAGCAGAACTGGCCTGGAGTCAATGAACCCTGAGCATCAAAAAACCTTCCAGTAAGAAGAAAAAAAATGGGGGATGTGTTAAGAAAAAGGTGTATTTTTGTTTGTTTGTTGTTTTTGTTTTTCTTTTAGTCTGGAAAATGGTAAGAGACTCTGCTATCTATCTACTTGCTAATACACACGTGTGCTCACACACACACACACACACACACACACATACAGATACATAAACAACTAATATCATCAATGAATGAGTAAAAGATCGACATTTTTAGGGTCTGAGAACTTAAAAAAAAAAAAAAGAAAGAAAGAAACATTGAAACTAGTCTAGAAGCATAAAATCTTAGAGTTTAAAATAAGCTCTAATTTCAGTTTTCCAAACCTGGGAGCTAGGTAGCAAGTCTTTACTGAAGATGAACTAGTAATGAAATATTGGTCACACTAGGAAATGATGCAGCAGGCTAGGTTGATGTGAAAATAAAGAATTAGCATTCAAAGTAATGTAAATGATAGAATACTTCGAAGTTATCTGAATTATATTACATATGTCTTATTTATCTATTTCAGGAATAAAATAACACAAGAACACTGAAAATAATGGATACTATGAAGTATCCATATGATAATGGATAACATGAAGTAGCAGGAAAAATTAAAATACACCAATTTTAACTTTTAGATATGAAAGACATATATTCATTGATACCAAAAACTCAAATGAAAAGACATACTGTTGTTCATAACTGACTAACACAACAAAATCTACTGACCCTACTCTGAAAGCTTTGTCCAAGGGTATAAAGACTTCTAAGGCATGAAGCAAATGAAAATTTTAGAAGTATTAATACTGGCTTAGACAGGTTTTTTGCAGGCACAGGTGGTTTTAGTTATTATTTTCCTACAAAAATAAAGGAAGACCAAATTGATGAGTCAGCTTATAGAGCAGTAAAATAACCTTCATGATAGATGGATCATTATATCATTATTCTTAAATTAGAAAATTCCATAGTCAACTATTTATTTAGGAGTTAGACAGCACTTTTTATCATAATGGGAATAAAATTATCTTGAAATCTATTTTATTCAAGCAATAAGGTAGATCCATCCTTGGATATGGATACTTCACACATTTAAGAGCAATAATATGTTCTTGTTAATATTTAATAATTTTAAATACAAATATCACCATATTTATATTTCTTGAATCACCTGTGCTCTAATAATTGTAATGCAAAATCAATCCACAAGAAAAAAAGTAATGTTTAGAAACTTTGGGTGACAAAATAGTCAATATTTTTAAATTTGTATATTTTTGTAGAGGTATATAAGATTTTTAAGTGTAATTACGTTTATGGTAAAAAATTTCCTAAATGAAATTAAAAGCTCAAAGATAATTTGAAATATTTAAAAAGCTCTGATTGTTAAATATCTTTGTATCTTAAAAAGAGGGTAAGAATTGAATTTGTATGGTATGTAGATTCCATTATGTACATATAAAATAAAAGTTCCTTTGTTTATATAACATGCATCTTTTGAAACTTTAAAATTATGTGAAAATCTTTACATAATGTTGGCTTACTCATACTGGGAAGACAATATTTCTTATCTTTCTCTAGAAAAAATTATCAACCAAATAATATTATTCATGAGAATATATGCTCTTCTAGAAGTGCATAGAAATATTCATTCATTTTAAAATTGTTAACGGTAGTTTTAAAATAAAAGTAAATGTCTAACTCCAAAACCATTAGTGAAAAATCAGAGGAATAGAATTTACTCATTCAATATGGAAGGAAAAATGGTGTGAAAATATGCAAAGAAAAATCATGGCCAATAACCTTTTGACCTACCTCCACATGCACAGAACTAAATAAAATATAAAGTGTCTCCTATCTCAAAAACAACCAAAAGTTTCTAGGTCTAAAGAAACCAAATTATATATGCCTTTAATTGAGGTGTAGAATGATCTGGAAATGGATTAATATAATGCCTGGTTTGAAATGGATAAAAAAATAAAAGACTTGTCAAGCATGATAATCTTCTATTACAGTCTTCGAAAATTTCTTCCCAAATGTGTCATGTTCTTTTAAAATGAATTTTTAGATATTATTTTCATTTACTTTTTCTTTTTATTATTAATAAATAAACGATAAAAGCAAAGGAAAAAAACAAATTCAAACATAATTCTACAATGTAGGAAGAGCCATTGTTAAGACTAACTTATGCCCTGTACATTTATATTAAGAGATTCTATATGTGTCCAAAAGGACTAATGTTGTATTCCAGATTTTGTATTCAAGCCCATGGGAGCCGCTGACATATTCCAATCAGGGAGTACTAAGCTCAGTGATACTACCGAGAGAGATTAATGAAGAAAGGACCCATTAGGAAACTAGTTTAAGATTGCAGAGATGTGTATGAATCAATGAAATAAGAGGCAGAGGGAACAATACTTTTGATTCATTTGGTTTAGGGTTATACTAAGTAATAAGGGATATGGAGAAATTTTAAATGATCCACAGGTTTCTGACATTATTTAATCTCTTAAATTTAATATTTAAATAAATTATAAAAGGGCAATTATCAGATATTATAAGGCAATAACAGTTAATATTAATGCATAGTTTATTCTCTCCATTTATACTTAATTGTTTTCTTATATTAGAAGCAATTTTCTACCCAGAGTTTTCTATAATACCATTTTCTCATATTGTCGTTAACTAAAATAAGTAGGCTTTTAGCTTTCAGACGGCATGAAAAGTTGTTTCTCAAATCTAGTCAAATTCTCTAGAGAGCAGACCAGGTTCTAATCATAACTGAACTGGGGAAGCAGATGATAATCAAAATGATGTTGAGGAGTTTAAGATCTGATATTTGCTCAAATAGATTCGGAGTAGAAATAAGATGTTTGCTGATTTGGAAATGGGAATGTGCACAGTTCCCAAAGCAAATTGTACCATATTCATTTCAGGTCTAAGAGTCCATGAGACATGGATCTTAGAGCAGTGTGCAACTGATATTGGGCCTATTTTTGATACTTTTATAAAATAGGTAGATAGGATATGTTTATAGTACTTAAATTACATATAGAAATTCCGTAAGCATATGTGTAGATAATTGCAATAATTTTATATTTAGCAATTATAATAAATTTATATGCAGATTCATATCATAGATAGTAATCAGGACTTTTTGTGATTGCTACATACATATTTAAGATCTTCAGCTTTAAAAGATCAATCTCTATATAAATATTTGAGATTTATGTATGAACTCTAACTTCCTAAATTATCTTAATGTTTTAATATAACAAATCAAAAGAAATTTATAGTATGTTTGCCTTTAAATTAAAAAATTGTCATGCTTAATTTACTTTCTATTAAATTTTATACTGTACACTATTTTAATTTTATAGTTGTTAGGAGATACACATTTCAGAACAAATCTCATACTCTACTTCTAATAATTGCAGTGACTATTCTATGTAGTGATTGTGGTGGGTCCTGTGTAAGAGGATGGGTAAGAAATGACTACATTATCTTAAGTTGTTTGCCTTGAATTATAATCTTTACTTTCTAGAGTCCAATATTAATGGTTATCTGTTTACAAAGAATAAAATACAGCTATATCCTAATTCATAAGCCAGAAACAAATGTTTCTTATGCTTTTGAATACTTAGAGAAAATTATTTAGTAAGTACATTGATATACATATTCTAATGAAATTTGAACAGTCTACAAACCATAACATTTTAGGAGAGGATTTCCTTTAATCATCTTTGCATAACTTTCAAACTTGTGTAACTTTCAAATTTCTGGCCACCTTTTTGAAAACATTCATTTCTCGACTTTGTGCTTCAATTAATTTGTAAGCTTTAACTAGAAAGACTATTTAAAGTAAATATCAGTGTACCTTTAATTGGTGAATTTTATTTTAAATACTCAATATGTTCAGTGGAACACAGATGCAAGGTGCAAATACTGTTGAGTGCTGAACTAGTTTGTGTACTTCCCTGTTTCCAATATCTGTAAAACACATATTGATATTTATTAACAGACACCTTAAAGTTGTCACATGTGCATTGGACATGTGTGTGTGAGGTCGTGCCTGGTTTATGTGCTGGTCTAAAATTCTCATCTGTCCATTCATTGAGCAAACTCATGCAGACTTCTGACTCTCTCAGAGACAGTCATCTGTGAGTACACTGATGAAGTCTTACACTCACACTTTGGTAGTACAAACAAATTGGAGCTGTTTGGTATCAAAAAAGGAGACAGGGATTTAGTTTTGGTGACAGTGTAGAAGTGCCAATTGACATAAGAAATACAGAAATAGTGAAGGCTAAATAATGACTATATTGAGTCTAAGTTGGACTTCACACTTCCAGATGTACGATCAGCCTACAGGTGCTATTAACCAGGTATCAGACTTCTTGGATTCATATCCTAGTTACCAGGTGGTAACACAGGTTCTTTAACCACAAGGAGACTTCTTTTTCTAAATTGTAAAATTGACATAATAATAATAATCCAACCTCAGAAACTTCTGAAGATTAAATCAGATTAAATATAATACTTAACAAATATAAGGGATATAGACATGTTCAGTTGATGTTAGCTGAAATTATTTTGTTCTTAGTTTTTGTCTTATAGTCTTCATAATCTCTGTGACTCATACGATCCACCATAATATTTTCAATACCACTGGGTGATTCAAAAATCTCTATATTGCTCGTGAGGTTGAGACTTATGCACTGAGTCATGGTAACAACAAATAGAAAAGGAGAATTCTGAAAGAAAAGATGGTGCCTCCTTTCTCAATTTAGCAGGAGAAAGCAGATATACACAATGATTATAAAAAGTCTTAGTTTCCATATGAAAAGCAATAGTATTATACACCAATTCTAAAAACAGCACAGCCCTTTGGTCCAAAAGGACAAGGAGAGGACATAATCACTCCAATCAAGCAGAGCCAGCACTGGGGAGAAAGAGCAATATTGAAAAAGGTACTAATCTTCATTGATGACAGATCACCACCACTCTGAGGTGAACCCTCCTGAGAGCAAATGCTCCAAAATGTTCTGACCTCATTTTCCTCCCCTTCTCTAATAACCCAGAGGGATGATTTATTGGATGAACACAACCAGAAATCAAAGGACAATGAGTTCAAAGCAATTATCAGGGAGAAGGTTAGAGAGTCCATTTTCAGGGGCCATCATAGACTATCTGGCATGTGATGTCTAAGTGAGGGGCTGCCAAAAACATGTAGAAATATCAAATGAATTAACTGCTGCAAAAAAAAGCACATTAGTTTCTCAATAAATTCTAATGCTTTTGTATTGGACAATTCCAATTTCAAAGGAATCAAAATAAAATTCAGAGGAGGCTTATTATTTACATTCAGTGTATTCTTATTTTGTGTGTATTTACGATAAGGGAGAGGGTAAGTAAAAACAAAATAATTTTAAAGATAAGACCAGAACATAAGTGTTATTTCCTTTTCTGGGCTATTGTTAATCCTAAACCTTGTCAATATTCTTTTCATTACTTTTGAGTTCTAGCTAGAAAGATCATTGAAGTCATTGATGAATAATTTCCACTCTCTGCTTCTCCTTTCACTTCCTGGGCAATGTGTTTTCAATTTAGTATTTAAATGGATGTATTTCTGAACAAGAAAAGTGGATATTCTTGTAACGTTTCCTTATAGTGCTCTTAAATCCCTTTTTCACTTCTAATCTTTGAAAAAAAGAGGAAGAAGAAAAGGGAATGATAACTGGACAACTGCTTTATATGAAATCCCAATCTGATAGCAAATCTTTGTAGATAATCATGAGAGTTAGACCTGTGAGTCTTGGAGAACTTTGCAATTCATTAACCTTTCCCTCTAGCTCCTAATACTGTTAACATTAGGGATACTCAATTCAAAATTGAATAGACAAACTTTGAGGAATTTCTCCTTCCCAGGATTTATGTGTGTGGGTGTGTGTGGGTGTATGTGTGCATGTGTGCTTGTGCTAAGGATGCAGAAGTGCAAAGATGGATAGCACACCATTCTCACTGGATTTTGAATCTAGAGTTCCTTTGGTTTATAAAATGACCAACTAACTGACAAATAAATTCCCTTTTCATATTCTGAAGGGTTTTTCTAAAAGATTTCGTGGTCAGTTTACTCAGAGCCTTATTTTTGAACTCAGATGAGCATAGTGAGCTTTAGAAGGATTCTGGTCATCCTTGCTCTCTGCCATGCCCAAGATCAATCAAAACCCTGAAGCAAATTTAGAGGGAATTTAATGCAGAGATTGTGCTCCTTAAGGAAGACAGAGGAATAGACCTGGTCCTGCACAAAGCACAGGCTTTACCTGAGGGAGATTGGCTTAACCACTTTGGGAGCTGCACCCTCTTTTCTGACGTGGTCACGTTCATCCTGCCTCATAAGGTCACGGTTCAGAATTAACAACAATAGATGGAAAAATCCCCATTCCAATTACTGATAAATGTCAACAAAATTATTTGAAACTTGTCATTTTTATCATATTTAAAATGAGAATGATGTTGCCTATCCCTATTTAAGCCATGATTCTGGTCTTTGATGTTTTCTATTAATAAGAGTTATAAAATTATGACTGACTTTAAAGTCAGGAGAAGTGGTGCATGCCTGTAATCCCAGTTACTCCAGTGGCTGAGGTAGGAGGACTGAGTTCAAAACCATCCTCAGCAACTTAGTGAGGCCCTAAGCAACTTTGCAAGACCCTGTCTCAAAATAAAAAAAGAAAAGGGCTGGGGATGTGGCTTGGTGGTTAAGTGCCCCTGGGTTCCATCTCCAGTACCAGAAAACAAAACAAAAAATAAATAAATACATAAATTTTTTGATTGACATTTCACCTTGAGAGATATTTCTTATTTCCTATTGAGATACAGAAGTTAGAAATATAGAAGACTGTTAATAATTTTTTAAGTTGATGGTAGAAGCTAGTAACATGTGAGTAGAATATTTTAGTAGCATAAAGCATGAAAACTAAATTTAGATAACTTATAATTAGGTTTTCTTTCCAATTAAAATAAATATTACTGCCTCTAACATGAATTCACCATTTTAGAATGATGAAAGTCATTGCTTTATAGGAATAATTTTCTTTTTCTGTATTTTGGCATCAACATAACATAATGCTAATCAAGCCATGGTAGTGAACAAGTTAAATTTTATATAAAGGATGGAAATAACTACCTGTTTCATTACATTAAAAAGAGTGCAATATTATAGTATATAATAAATATTAAAGCAATACTTTTATCCTAAAATATATCCTAAAATATAACACTAATCTCTCCTATTCAGGCAGAGATGAGTAAAATTTTATCTTCTCTAAATGAGTTGACAGTTTCTCCTAGTGATTAACTATGAAGAACATATAAAACTATTTGATAAACAGATTTGAAAAAAGTCTTTCAAGTATCACCAAGGCTCACTAGTGCTCCATTACACTGTCACCAGCATCTTACCCTAAGTTCAAGGGCTTGAAAGTTCTTTCACAAGGCAGCTCGGCTAAGATCCTCAACCCAGAGCAGAGCATTCAACACTCAGCTCTTCTTCCTTCATCAAATCACCTCACCTTGCATTTCCTGCCCCTGAGCCCTTCTCTGATTACTGGCTGCTAGAGAATCAGATAAATTCCCTAGCGCTGGAGATTTGTTTTCCTCTAAGAATGTCTATTTAAGTTAATGGTTCAGACTATCAACTCAAGTGAGAGCTTTTTGGGACCTTCAATTGACTTCAAGTGGTCTAGATTTTCCCTGACAAGAAAAACAAAGGACAGAAACCTTGTCTGTCAGACAGACCTGAATCCAACTAATGACCCAGTAAGTTTCTCTTGGCTTTTCCAAGGTAGGCAAGTCATTTAAGGATCCAAGACTCAACCTTCTCATGTTTAAAATGATAATGCTTTTACCCATCCCTTAGCACTGTGACTTACTTGACAAAGTCATCCCTTTAATGTGCTCTGATAATATTGATTGTTCCCTTCTGCTTTGCCATTTTCTTTCTAGTTGTGGATCCTGTCTTGTTATTTTCACTTTTATCACCCCACACCTGGCTTATGACCTGTTGGTATAGTCCCCCTTTGACCATCGATTATGGGACTTCATTTTAACAAGTTTAAATGTTCTTCGAAATCTGTAGCAGAGTTAAATCTTAAATTTGAGTACCAATTTCTATAAAGCTGAACTGCTTACTTGCAATTATTAATGACTTCTTCCAAAAGGAACATTTTTTTTTCCAAGCTCCAAATCTCTCATACTTGTTGGTTTCAGAAACTAGATAAAATCTTCATTGTTTAGCTGAATTGAATATTATGAATTTGAAATCTTATAATATAATGAAACAAATGAAATAATATAATGAAACAAATGTTTCATTATATTATTTTCTAGTTATGCATTTGACTTCTTGGGTTGGTCTTATCATTAATGTGTCTGTATAACAATTTGTTAAAAAAATAATCTGTGATCACAATTGCTTAGGTGATTGGAAAATGGTAGACCACAATTTCTTTTGATCAACTTTTTACTTTACAGACATCTGAGTGTTCATCTGCTCATTACTAGTGATTGTCATGTATTTGTCCAATGATGTGCAAGCAAACATGGTAGGCAAGATTTTGTTGTTTCTATTGTTTTTAATGTCTTTCTTGATTTAGCTCATTTAAGTTCTGGGTGTATAGGTTCCTTCCCACTTAACAGATGATACATTTATATAAAGAAGCATTTTATTTTAGTCTTTCTTGTTGGGAATTAGAAATTTCTTTTAGAGGGACACTTTACAGTAAGTTTTTTAGTTCTTTACAAATCCCAAACTGTATGACCTCTATTAAATGTCATAATGGGCTACCTGAATACAAGATTGTTTCTTAGTTGCTTTAAGCCTTCTCAGAACCCATCATCATGTTTTGTGCTTAATTAATAGCTTTCAATTAATTGGTAATACAATTTACACTTTTTAAGACTCTTTCAAGTACTAACAAAAAATAGTTAATAATATCCATCTACAATTTAATTTTAACAGATTTGTTGAGCCATAATTCATAAGTCATAAACTTTAGCTCTTTCAAGTATACAGTTCAGTGTTTTATAGTATATGTATGATCTGGGCAATAATCAACATAATCTAATTTTAGAACATTTCTATTACCCAGCACAGAAATCTGAGGTCCATTAGCTATCAGTTCCTATTTCCCTCTTCCTGCCCCATTTTTTTGCTGTCTTTCCCCAATCTGTCCTATGCAATTGTTTATCTACTTTGTTTCCATATATTTGCCTATTTTGGATATTTGATGTAAATGGGGTCTTATGACACCTGATCTTTTTGTGACTATCTTCTTTTACTTGGCATAATAAGCTGAGATTCATTCATGCAATAGCATATATCAGTATTCATTTCTTCTTATTGCAAAATAATATTCTCTTGTTTGAATATGACAGAATTTGTTTATCCTTTCATCAGTTCATGGACATTTGAATTGTTAAATCTCTGCAACTATTATGAATAATACCTGTAAAAATATGCAGGTACAATTTTTGTGTGGATATGTATTTGCTTTTCTCTTTGGTAGCTACCTGCAGGTAGAATTTTGGGGTCATATGGGGTCTTCAATTCCAAGGAGAAATTATCAATAATGTGATAGAAACATTGTGCAAATTACTGTGTTCACTTGTTTTATATCATGATAATTAAATTATTATGTGACCAGACTGCACTGGCAGTATATAACCCTTTTGTGTTTTAATTAAATATTTCATGGTTATGATATCTTATGCAATTTTGTTTTGGTGTCCATTCTTGGGACAGTGTTTTCAGAAATACAAAATTACAACTTCCTAATCAATGAATACTTCGCAGAAGAGTAAAATATATGCAGAGATAAAAAGAGAACAGCGTCCCTGGAGTAGTCTACAATGAGTTAGCCTGGCAGCACAAATGAATTTGTTTTTCTTCAAAGAGTTCAAATTAATTTGTGTAATTGAATATGTGTGATGGTGTGTTTCTATTTGTTATGTTAAATATATTTCAAACAATGAAATCAAGCTAAACATTTGCATAATAGTCAAAGTCCAGACAGTCCATGGAATGTGGTTTGGAAGACAATGATTCACACAAACTGGGTCAATTCTGTCCTATGTACTAAATTCTCTCTATTGTCTCTGGCCCTTGAATAGACTTCCTTTTATTCCAACAATCTAAATAGTTCAAAATACAGCTCAATTCACAACTACAACCACTTTTACAGATCAATTTTGCCTATTCAAATACAATGCCATGTGGTATTTTTTGTCTTTCTTTGCACTGTCCTTTTCATCAGGACACAGTAATTTCATGAAAGTAATTGACTTTTTTCTCTCATAATATGTGTTAGCTGGAAGCAACACATTAAGAAAAAAGTAGATCATGTAAAAAATGTTTCTTGATCTTAAGTACAGAGTACATTCTTATATTGACGGGAGTCTTGGGGAGATGGGGAGAGGATGAACCAGTGTTTGGAGCCCGCAGAAACTTGTACTTTTATTCTTTTGAGTCTGAGAATTTCTATAATAACTTTTAAAAAATTCTATTAGCCTGCCAATGATTATCCTAGAAAAACTCCAGCCATATATAAATCAAAACTCTTCAGTGATAAATCATAATTGTGATTTATTTATTTGTCTCCATATAAAAACTTGGTTTCATAAATCAATATCTCTCAAACTATTATGCTTATACTGCTGGGGACTCAGAAGGACAGTTTTCCTCTTTATTTTTTCCCTTAAAGTCTATTCCTTCCTTACTCTCTCTCTATATATATTTATATAAACTATGTTTAAAGTTTGTTGTAACTGGAGGTAAAAGACTGTTAAACTTATCAATTACACACTTCTTCTGCAGAGCTTTAAAATCATCAGGCATATCCAAGAAAGTCTAAGGTTTCAGTTCAGAGAAATATTTTGATAGGAATTTAAAGAAAGAGAAATGAGTGTTCTGGCAGCTAGATACGTGCCATGCATAAAGCTCAGAGAGAAAGAGCACAGAAGGAGACAGAAAAGATGGATGGAGAAGAAGAAGAAATGATGCAGCTGGGTATTGTAAAGTAGAGAGAATAGATAATATGAGATTAGAAGGGGGAATGATTCTGGGGCAGAGATGTATTACCTTTAGCTCAATTTCAGATCCCATTCTCATGTATAGCAATCATACACTTAGACTGAACTGGAAACATATATCTATCTAAGTTTATCTAGTGTTGTTTACATTATTTTAATTACATATAACTTCCCAAATGTTCAGTGTGTATAAAACTGTTAGAAATTATTTAACATTCTATTATGCAAAACAAATTAATAAATGCTAAGAAAATTTTCATTTCTATGAAATTTGAATATTATTATAGTAGCAACACACCATCTTACGAGAAGACTGTTAATAATGTTTGGGCATTTATGAGTCTTGGAAGAGGTGAGGCAGCCAGTTAGCAAGAGATCTAAGTAATCTTAGAAGTTCATTTCCTACTCAGAAATAATGATAAATGATTAAAATGACATTTAGATTTTTAAATTAGGTGAGAAAATTCAGACTTCAGGTTGTCATTTCAAATTAGTTGTATCATTTTTCTTTAATATTCAGAAAGGATCTTTCTGTTACTATGGAGAAATTATGAGAATATTTGACTTTGATTATAAAAGGAAATAGAAACTTTTCTGCCATATCTTCTTTCCAATGCTGCTTCTATGTTTTCACAACTAACATATGTCACTGTCATTGTTTGGTCTTATATTCATGCCTGATTTTTACTCATCTCTGTTCATAGCTAAAGAAGCTGAGTTACAAAAATTATATTATTTAGGTTTCCATGCCTACAAGCTTTGAGTTAGTTTTGGCCAATGGAAGCAATGATGTAAGACTGCAGGGCAAGAAGAAAGGGAGTGTGCATGGTCGCTCCCTGTTGCTGGGTTCTCTAGCTCTTCTGGTTGTAGCTGTAAGTTCTCTGGGCAAGAGATCTGACCATGTAGCCTCTCCTACATGACTTAAGATCCAGCTTGTTAAGCCAGCTGACTAAACCCTAGGTGTCCCCTTCTCCCTCTGGATGGTTTTTGCTCTTGAACTTCAGTACTATCATTTCCCTTCCTTCTCCCAGATCAACATTAGATAAAGGCCACCTGTGAGTGTTAACTACGAATTGTTTATCTTCTGCACTACGCCCTATGTTAAATTCTTTCGGTTAAAATACATGACATGGATTCTATTTTTCTGACTGAATGCTGACAGATAAAATGTTCTTTAGCTACTACATACATAAACTTTGGAAATTATTTCACTGTTTTAAGGCTGTGATGTGAGTGATTATTCCTTTACATATTCTCCCTATTATTATTTCACTTATACATTCTGTATCAATATTTAAGCTGAAATGTAAAGTACTGAATACCACCAGGTAAAAAAGATTTTTTTTTTATTTGGGTACAATTTTTATCTATCTTAGTGTGTACATTATTGGTTATTTAAATAATACACATACTTCAACAGTGCATCAAATGCAGACGGCAGACCAATTTGCTTCTAATATATCCTTGTAAAGAATCATGCTTGCCTACTTTATGGCTGACTTGTCCATTTAAAAAATAGATGAACTATAGAATTAAATGTGATAGAAATGTTGAAATAATTCTGCTCCAAGATTCTGTATACATGATCATATCAAAAAGCCTTCAAATTACTGATTTCAAGCCTATGATTTTACTATATTGAACTGCACAGCTGCAGGCATGTCAAGTAATTTATTACTTGAAATGGTTAAAAAATAAACTAGGCAAATAATTTGTGTTTTGATAAATTAGAACATTTTATGTATTATTTTAAGAATAATATCTCAATCACTTGCTTTTCAAAATGTTTTTCTTTCAATGGAAACTAAGTGGGTATCTTTAAATTGGGATACAAGGAAGTTTGCACCAAGCAACCCAGTTAGCTTATCTTTGTCAGAGTAATTTACATTCATGCGAATAGTCATTAACTCAGAGCAAATAGCAAATACCCCCACCGGGTAGTTGTATCCTCTAACCTGATATTACCCTTCCCTTGCTAAATTAGCTATAGATGCTTGTCTTTCTTCTGCTCCTTGGGCACATCAAACTTGTACCTTCTGCAGAGAGATCTCTCTCTCTCTACTTCTACCTGTATGTCTTTGCATGACTGTTTCCTTCTTCATTATATAATGTCTCTTTGAATTGTATTTAAAAAGTAATGTTAATATCAGGAGAAATGTGGAAGTAGTTATATGAATTCATCACTGCAGAGTTAGATAAGATTGGGTAAACATTCAAAATTTTCTGAATCTTAATGTTCTTATGTATGTACGACAGACAATATATTAAAAGATCTGTTTTTAAATTGGCTCTGGTAAATGATTAAAAGACCTGTCATAACTCAGGTTGACCTTTTCATGTTCATATGATGTTAAGTCTTAGTCACATTCATTTAACAATTTTTTTCAGTGTCTACTGTATGCCAGGTACTATTTAAGATGCTGAACCTACAGTAGCTAACCAGACTGGAGAGATCTTTCATCTCATGGACTTTCCATCCTCGTGGCAGAAAAATTAATAAAAAATTAAAAAATTCTGATAGATAATTGCATTAAACTTTGTTATGGGAGAAAAGAATTTAAAAAAAAAAAGACTGGCATGGGATGTGATGGGGATCCAATTCAGACGGGGTAGTCAAGGAACTCTGAGAAAGGTTCTCATTAAGAATGAGAAGAAAGATTCTTACAAAAAGCATCAGTGGCTCAGATTTTTTTCCCCTTTGCATATATTAAGAACAGACTTCCAAAATGATGATCTTGTTCATGCTTTCTTTTTTTGTTTACTTTTTTTATTATAAACAAATGGGGTACAACTTGTTTCTCTGTTTGTACATGAAGTAGAGGCATACCATTTGTGTAATCATACATTTACATAGAGTAATGGTGTTTGATTCATTCTGTTATTTTTTCTTTCCCTCCCACCCCTCCCACCCCTCTTTTCCCTCTATACAATCCCTCCTTCCTCCATTCTTGCCTCCCTCCCACCCCAAATTATGTATCATTATCTGCTTATCAGCAAGATCATTTGTCCTTTGGTTTTTTTGAGATTGGCTTATCTCACTTAGCATGATATTCTCTAATTTCATCCATTTGCCAGCAAATGTGATAATTTTATTATTCTTTATGGCTGAGTAATATTCCATCGCAAGCGCGCGTGTGTGTGTGTGTATATATATTATAGTTTCTTTATCCATTCATCAATTGAGGGGCATCTAGGTTGGTTCCATAATCTGGCTATTGTGAATTGAGTAACTATGAACATTGATGTGGCTGCATCACTGTAGTATGCTGAATTTAAGTCCTTTGGGTATAGGTCAAGGAGTGGGATAGCTGGGTCAAATGGTGGTTCCATTCCAAGTTTTCTATGGAATCTCCATACTGCTTTCCAGAGTGGCTGCACTAATTTGCAGCCCCACCAGCATTCAATTTATTGCTTCTTTATGACTGAGTAATACTACATTATGTATATATACCACAGTTTCTTTATCCATTCAACAACTGAAGGGCATCTAGGTTGGTTCCACAATCTAACTATTATGAATTGAGCTAGGATCTATTCAGATGAAAGCAGGTACTTACAGATGGTGCTTAACATCCTAACTAGCACCATGAAGACTTTTCAGAATTATTTTGTACAAGTCTTTCCTCCACTCCTTTGATTTCCCATGTCCAAACAATCACAAGAAGACCTCTAGCCCTTAGAATCTCCTCCATTCCCCTGCCACCACCTTTCCCAGGGTGCCACTATTTCTCCCCTGAACTTGTGCACACATCTGCTACTTCCCACACTTGCAACTCCACTTCTTTTTAATTCTTCTTCACAGTGGCCACAGTGATATTTTTAAAGGTATAAACAATGTATATTTCTCCCTGGTTTAATCCTCTTCAGCAACATTCCATCACATCCAGTTGGTAACAAGGCTCTGATTGTTAGTCCTGGCCCTCTGTTCATCTAGTCCTATCTGGTCCCTTGCTTATCAGGTACCAGCATTCCTTTATTTTCTTAAATATTCCTTGTTCTTATCTACCTTCAGGTCTTTATTCTTCCTGGAGTATTCAGTTGATCATTTTCAGATTTCAGATTAAATACTATCTCCTGATTGAGACTTTCCCTGATCCCTAGTTACAATTTTTCCTTTTAATTCTGTTACATATATATTTACATGTTTATTCCATTTTATATACATATTTTGTATTACTCCTTTAAATGATATTTTTTAAAATTTTATGCAGTTTTTTTCCTAAAGTTTCCTGCATTAACTAGGTTTTCAGCTCCAAGATAATTTCTGTTTTGTGTACACAACATAGAACACAGGGTTAAGCATATGATAGGATCTTCATAAGACTCAATAATTAAGTGTTCAATATATTACAATAGAGATATTATGGTAAAAATCAATCTGTTACTCATTCAACCAATATATGTCAATACAACATTTATCTACACCAGAAATTTATGTGTACATTTTTAATGTCAGGTTATAAAATGATGATTCTCAAATTATACTTTCCCTTTGGAGATTCTGATATGAGATTATAGGAGGTGACCTCTTATTCTCCCTCAAACTGAGTAGCTAAAAAATAAATTAAAAGAGTTCGAAACACATGCTTTGGAGACAAATATTGATCCTGCCATCAGATAAGTGAATATATCTTTACCCTCTATTTTGATCAGTTTAAACACTTAGCCTTTGATAATTGAGAAAGTGTGACTCAGAATTTGAGTAAACCAGAAATAATTAACTTTCTTAAAATGCTATATTATATAAACATTAAAATTAGAGACAGGGACAAATATTTAACTTTTATTTTGTATAAAATTGTCAAATCAAAATATTAGCATTAATTATATTAAAGTATTTGCTATTTAAGATCCTCCTAATAGTATATTTCAATAAAAATAACTAGAGATAACCATGAGTTTTCTGAGAATACTAACAATCACTTGTGGAGAAATTCAATTCATCTTTGAGTCTTACATAAATGGAAAGTATTGATACACATATCTGGCAACATGTATCCAAATATGCACTGATTTAACAGGTAAATTGCTACAATGAGAATATTTCTATACCACTTCTAAGTATAAATGATTGTTTTAATATGTAAAATAATTTGACTCAATATGTGGGAGGGGGGAAAAGCTCACTGAATTTAGGCTTATAGTTCTAGTGGGATAAGCAGAATAAAATCAATAAATTAATTATAAGCTATTGAAACAGTATACTGCTTTTTTCTTAGAAAGCAATGTTCTAATTACATATGAATCAACCATATAGGATCATAAAATATAAGACAATAAGAGAGTAAACTCTTTTGATGACTCTGAAGTGTAAAACTAACTTCTATTTATGCAAAAATATAGAGAAAGACAAGAAAGGGAATTGACCCAAAATGATCTTCAAGAAGAATATTTCCATATTAAAATTTTCCAAAGGACAAAATTCTATTATGGAACTTTAACAGGTGTTTTAGTCACCTTTACTGCTGCAGCAACTGAAAGATCCAATCAGAACCACTGTAGCAAAGAAAAGTTTATTTGAGGGTTTACAGTTTCAGAGGTCTCAGTTCACAGACATCCAGATCCATTCCTCTTGGCTCAAGATGAGCCTGAACATCATGGTGGAAGAGTGTGGGGAAGGGAAGCAGCTCACATGGTGATCAGGCAGCAAAGAGAAAGAGATTCCACTCTCCAGATACAAAATATACACCCCAAAACCACGCCCCTCATGAACCACTTCCTCCAGTCACACCCCACCTGCCTCCAGTTACCACTCAGTTAATCCCATCAGGGATTACTTCACTGACTAGGTTAAGGTTATAGCCAACCATTTTCCTTCAAACCTTCTTGCATTGTCTCACAGGTGAGATTTTGGGAGACACCACATCAAAACCATAGCACATGGGTATTACATGAAATAATAAGTTAATAGAAAAAAATGTGTTTTAAAAATCTCAAACTTTTACTGCAAGTATATTTTTATTCAAACTGAATGCTGCTGTAAGGAAAACATTTTAAAAATATAAATCTTTCATTGTTTGCACTAAATAGTGTTGCTTTACCTCTGATGTTTTTCTTCTTTTTGAACATTCAATATCAATTTTTAAAAAAAGATTCAGGAAGTTCCTGTGTTCTTCAAAATAATTATGATTCCAGACAAAAATGTTTTAAAAATATTTAGATTATGTACCATTGCATTGTACAATTAAAGTAATGTGATTATAGACCAAACAGATGTGTTTTGTTTTTGCTGTTCTTCATATTTATTTTTCAAATTAGAAATTTTTTTTTCTGGGACTAAACCCAGGGTCATTGTACTACTGAATTACATCCCCATCCCTTTTTCAATGTTTTTTGTTTTTTGTTTTTTGTTTTTGAGACACGGTTTCACTAAGCTGCTGAGGTTTGCTTCTGATTTACAATTCTCCTGACTCGGCCTCCAGGGTAACTGGGATTACAGAATGTACCACTGAAGCTGGGGGAAATATTTTAATTAATAATAGCTACAAGAACACATGAATTTTTTTCTTTGGAAACAACAGTGCATGTCTTAAAGAAGAAAGACTATTCCTTCTATTTGTCCTCTTAAAAAATATAAAGATAAAGGTTTTGCATAAACATCAACATAGAAACCTTTGATTTTATCCATAAGGCATAAAATACATTAGTATTCTGTTACTCAAGAAAATTATTAAGGTCATGTCTGCTTCAATTTGGAAAACTCTTGGTTCATTACATATAATGCTTAATTATGCTGAAACCAAGATCAAGTTTATAATGACATAAGGGACATCAAGAACGTAATACTTTGCTGCTTACCTTGTATGAAACATAAGTTGATATGAGAGTAATTATTTGCTTCTCAGTTATCTCCCCTAAACTCTAAGTTATTGAGTAGACGGGCATGCCTATTATTGCCGACTCCTGAATACCAATCATCTAGTAAAATGTAAAGCACTTAGTTCATTCTCAATAACTATTTACCTCATCTTTAAATATTCTTTTAATAATAGCATTTATATTTTCATGTTTATACCTAAATATATTTAATATTAATCATCAATAAAATGATCCAAATGCATATAGATATTGGATGTTGGATTGGATGTTTGGATGTTGAATGTCCCTGAAAGGGGACATCCAGGATGATGTATTGGAAGGGGACACCTAGTGGGAAGTCCTTAGGTCACTGAGGGTATTCCTTTAAGGAGTACTGTGGGATCCTACTCTCTTCCTCCTTCCCTTTGCTTCCTGACTGAGAAGGTGATTAGTTTGCCTCTCCACATGCTTCTACCATGATGCTCTGCTTTGTCAGAGACCTAAAGCAAATGTCCACTTGTCACTCCCTGATTTTGAAATGCAACCTCCAAAAGTATGAGTCAAGATTTACCTTTTAACTTTACAAGTTAATTATCTCAGGTATTTTGTTTCAATAACCAGAAGCTAATACAGATGTATTTCATTGAATTAACCATGCTGTAAAACTGCTGTTTCCACAACAAATATTCCCTAACATTCCTGCGAGATCTGAGGGAGGGAGAACCAGCAAATATTTCAATTCTATGGTACTTGTGAATGTCAGCTGAAGAAGGCTGACAAGAGGGAGGTACACATATGATGGAGAATAAGGATTAAGAACACACGGTGCTCCCCTCCAGGAAAGGGTAAGCATCTCTGGTTCATGACTGTATGTGGATTCTTGCCCCCAAGACAGTGTTGAGGGGAGAACTCACCTTCACAAACTGATGTCAGAGTAAAGAAAATATGTGTTTGAAGGTTATCACCAATAAGGAAGGATAGACATGAACTTAATCTTAACTCCAATATTGAAACAAAAGGCTTGGTTTCCTCTTTTGCAAAAATCAAATGCAGACAGCTGAAACCCTGAGATATTTTATAAGGGTTAAGGACAATGTATGTGAAGCATATCATAGAACACCTAAAAATGTTTGTATCCAGTAAATAGCAGCTAATACAATTATGTGAGTTTCCCTACAGATTTCAGGGCATGTGTATATCTGAATGTCTAATTCACATGGATGCAAAAATGTGGTGAAATGTTGAAATAAATTGCATTCCTAATTTAAATAGATAATCTCAGGATAAATGCTGCCAGGCCTTGTCTTTTGCAGCTGTTCTGTTTAAATAATTCACCTAGTCATCAGGTAAAAACACATACTCTGCATTATCTGTAAAGAAGTGCACAACAGTGCACATCTTAATGAATAAGCTAACCTTTTATTCTGCCTCATTTTCTTGAGCTATTCATTTTAATAAAAAATTATATTCAACCACAGTGGAAACCTCTCACAGTGGCTAATGGATTTAATGTGCAGGTGCTGTGTATTAAGGAGCTCATGTTTAATGCCCAGGTGACAAGATATCAAAATACTCTTCAGAAACTGAAGGATTGACATCATTTTAGTTAAAATAGTTGAACTGGAAGATTATTTGACATTCTCAAACGTAATGAATATGGGCATAAAACGTTTTAGGGTATGAATTACTGAGTAGCATATAATCAATGTGTTATATGAGAAAAATAAAACCATAACAAATAAATAACATTTATAACTTACATGTTAAATTCTTACTATAAACCATAAAAAATTAGACTTTGATCCAGAATTTTAAAATAAAACATTTTACAAGTTATGCTTTGCATAAATGTAAATGCATAAATATATTGATGAAATTTTTATCACATTTTATTTTTACCATTCTTTTGGACATTTTTCTTCAAACTGATAACAAAACATGAAATAGAATCACTCACCAAAACAATGTAAAACCAAAATATGCTTTTATCATATGACTGGGACAACCTTCTGGATATTATTACAATCATTTCAGTTCACAAGGGATGTAGATTATTCAAAAAACACTCAAAACATATTTTTGTAGGCAACATAAGCTTAACTTTCATAAGTCTAAGATAATCTTACTTTCTAAGCAAAAGTGTTCATATGTGGTTCTCTATTCACTAAGTTCAAAATTTTGTTGCTTTTATCTCTTTCTGCTATCTTTATTTTAAAAAACGGAGTTCCTTCCTACTTTCTTTCAAGGTTGTTATCATAAATCATTGTCCTAATGGATCCTGTTAAGTACAATGATCTTGTTCAATCTACATGGATATGTCAGAAGTACATCATAAAATGTTTTAGATTTCTACATGTCATTATATTACAGTAGCAAGTTATGTGTTTTTCTAATACATGCTTATAAAGTTTATTTCTTAGCTTTCACTCAGGCATTAACATGCTAAATTGTTTTTTAAAGATAATGCTCACTACACCTCTTTCTGGCCTTCTTTCTGTTTTCTAATGTACTAAAAGTGCATTTCCTCTGTATACAGCTGTGTAATCATCCTCTGTAGTCCTGTAAGAAGTTGTCCATACCTTGTCTTATAAGTCTATTCACATATAGATGTTCATATGTATATGTGTGTGTCTAGATAGGTAGAGAGAAGAGAGATAGAGATTATAATAACATTCCTAAGACAATAGAGTATTTGATCTATTTTTCTTTATCTAGACTTCTGTAATTTTATAGTTTTGCCATAACTGTTAAATGAACAAATCATCTAATCTTCTCCAGTAACCTCTATGGTTCTTAAGATTTTTTTATTGAGACTTTTTCTCAACTCATGCTCATGAAGACAAATTGATTTGAATTTATATATTTCAGAATAGTTGGATACCTGACACTGTTATTTTTAATATTAGATAAATTTTAAATATATACTGGGACTTGTGCATGAATTTCAAGTGATGTAAAAGAAAACCTAAAAAGTAGCATAGCACACAATGAACATACACACAGAGACACACCCAAAAATCTTTTAAACAATAATTGTTTTTTATTCCTACTGTATTATCAACTCCTTATCTTGATGTCATTTAAATATGTCAGACGTTTGTGGTGCTATCACCCTTGTGTCCTAAATTGCTGCTTCACACAACTGGGTATGCATAAAACTCCCTGGAAAGTTGAAGCTGGGTCCCACGGTTCCCCTCATCAGAAGTTCTGGTTGTGTAAGCCACAGGGTGGAGACACAGAGATTTTAACTGTTATGTTTTAGAACCCGCTTGAGTTACATTTAGGCAAATAAAGAAGTCATCATTACTTCATTCATTATAGATAAACTCCATAAACCACCTCAAGAGTCTTAACAAGTCATGGCATTTAAGGAAGATTTAGTTTAAGGACCACAGAGAAAATGTGTGTTCTGCCATTACAACCAATTCTATGGATACACGGTAAGTTTGGCCAACCATGGATCAAGTGTGCTGTACCTAAAGTGGTTTCTGGAAAAAGAGCAAATACCTTCTAGTCAGTAGATAAACAAAGAATTACATTAGTATTTGAAACATGTAATACCAATTATTACCATAAAGTACTGTGAAACTATAATCATAAATTTGGAATTGGAAAATTTAATGTAATTGGCAACCTACTTTGAAATTATTGTTTCTGGAAATGCTGATTAGACACTTAAAATTAAGAACACACTTAAAGAAAATCACTGTTATTCATTTCTTAGCTCCTTTAATAATATTTTGGAAAATTGTGCTTAATAGGGTGCTTGAAGATTTTACCAAATTATCCTGCTACTTATATTTTTTTATTAATAGAAGAGTGTTTTTATAATGCCCTGAAGTAGGAATTTTCTAATTTTACTGAATTTCAAAGAAATAACACTTGATTCGTTGGTTCCTTTGATATTAATGAGAAAAGAGAGCATCAAAAAGTGCTTCACATGTACTCATGATCCATTTAAATGAAAGTACAAGTTTTTAATCATATGTTACAAAATTACATTATAATTGATAAGTTTCCAAATTAATAAAAATTCAATTTATTACAACATTAATCTTTCACAAATAAACATGAGTATTTTATGCTGTTTCCACTGTAAAAAATTACACAAGAAATGATAGAGAAAAAGTTTAAGCCAATCAGTGACACTATTTTAAACAGAAATAGAGTGATAATGATTAATGCCTCTTTGAACAAAAAAAATTAAACTGCCATAGCTCCTGAAGTTAGCAAAGATGAAAGAAAGCATTACTATGTTAGGAAAGCATATGTATCAACATAGAAAACATATTCTACTTAACAAGACAACTACAGTAAATAAATTAGTTGAAATCTTCTTTGGAATTTTACTTTCTTTGAACCAGACCCGAGCTTGTGACTTTTGAAGCACTCCTTAAGAAGAAACTGAATTTGCTAAAAGTATATTTTGTTTGATTAGCTGATTCTTTGGGATAGGGGGAACATATCTTAAAATGCTAAAAAGGCTGAGATAAACCACTTCCCATCTGACAGAAAATGTGAGCAATAAGGGATATAAAACTGCCTACTAAAATTTGTAATCCTATGCATAAAGTATTACTATGAGAAAAAAATAGGATTTTGATGATTCTGATTTCATGTTATCAATTAGGTTCAGCATAGGTGAGGGGTACGAAGGGAGTGTGGGATTTAAATCAATACCTTTTACCTGTCTTCCCAGGATCAAGCTGGCAGTTTTAAGTCCCTAAAGATGAAGAGACTGAGGAGGAGAGAACTTATATCATGCTAAACCTGTTTCTCAGCTCATATTAAGAGATCCCACTTCTCAGATTTCTGAAAGGTGAAACTGAGAATAGCTGGAAAAGTAATTCTAAAGTACAAGATGTTTGAATACCAAACCATGGGATCTTTTATGCAGTTCTATGTGCCATTGGTAAATATGTCCCAAAATGATACAATTTCTCCCTTCAGTAATTCTAAGCAGTGAAGCATATATTCTTATTTTTATGTTAAAGTTTAAAGGGTTCAAGTTTGATTTCCTTTGCTAATTTATGATAAAAAATAACAATTTTTATTTGTTAATTAGATATATTATCATTCCCTCTTTTTCCTCCTCAATTATTTCTTTAACAATTGATATTTTCGTTGACCTGCTGATTATTAATCATAATCTCTTTTTCACCCTTCTTTAATTTCACTGTGAACATTCAGTCAGCAACATTTTTACTGCTTTGTCAAGATCATTAACATTTATATCCTTTCCAAACCCATGACAAAGCTGTGTCTTCTTAGTCTATAAGTTGGCAGAATGTGTTGAAAAGCATGACAGATAAATTACATCATTAAAAAAATTTTAAATTTTGTTTAATGTTTAGTCAAATGTGATTGGATACATTGCTTAAATATTTCAATATTAATTTTCTTAGTCTACTTAAAGAAAAATCTTTCTAGCATTAGAGGCCAAAGATGTTTTCCTACATATATTCAAATAGTTATTTAAAGTTATGTCCCACTTTTAATTGTTCAGATCTCAATAGAAGTTTTAGATTTTGTTTGGATTTTGAATGGGATTGTTTTTCCCATTGATCAAAGAACATTCTAGTTTTTAATCACAGATCAAACCTTTCCATTATATGTTTAATATTATTTGTGGAACAAGCATACTTTCTTTACTAGATCTGAAAATGTCTTTCTTGAGGCTTGATGCTTTGTTCTAGTTGTTTTATAAACTAGTCCTACCAGGTGGTAGGCACTTTGCTTGGTGGTACAGGTTCAGTGGCAAAAACAGAATCATGTTCTGCTTTCATGGTCCCTCCTCCCCCAGCAGGGAGGAAAGAAATTAACATATCAAGAAAAGAAAAATTGTGAGGAGGACTGTTTTATTCAGTTTTTTTTTTTTTTTATTTTTGAGATCAAAAGAGCTAACAATAATAATTTTAGAGAAGGAAGTTTATTTGGCGCTCACAGTTTCAGAGGTCTCAGTTCATGGATGGCCCACTCCATTACTCTGGACACAACATGAGGCAAAACATCATCCCAGAATGGTGTGGAGGAGGAAAATAGCTCAGGCCATGACCATCAGGATACAGAGACAGCTTCAATCACCAGGAACAAAATATAAACCCCAAAGGCCACCCCCAATGACCCACTCCTCCAGTCACACACTACCTGCCTACAGTTACCCAGTTAATCCTTATCAGCAAATTAATTCAGTGATCAGGTTAAGGCTCCAGTAACCCAATCATTTCACCTCTAAACTTTCTTGCATTGTCTTGCACCTGAGCTTTTGAGGACACCTCATATCTAAATCATAATAAGATATTTGCTACCTCATTAAAAAGTATTCTATTATGACTTGGGCTATTAAGAGTTCTTCCTAAGAGCTGGAGAACTGAGAGTTAATGTTTAACTACTGTAAAGAATAGAAAATGTCTGGATGTGTGGCGTTGCCTTTTAATCCTAAGAGATCAAAGCTATTTTTAAAAAGTAGCTTCTTAGAGTTGCCTAGTAAACAGGATTAGTTTGAGAGAGTGACAGAGACTAGTATGTATGATCACATTAATCTTGCTGTTAGGAAGTATTCATGCGTGCCTCCAAAAAATCCTTTCATAGGAAGGAAATAACTTTATCACTTTTTGTTTATGAAATGGTTTGTCTCAATATTTTAATGGATACTATTAAAATATAGTTCACAGATTGATGTCAGTTGTAAGGTCTGCAAATTACTACATAATGGTCTACCACTCTAAGATAAATACAGAAATGGAGGCTAAATATTTAAATATTTATGGGAATTTGAGTTTGCCACATTAAATCCATTTTATATTGTAAAAGTATTGGTTTACAATAAATGGAAAGTAAATAAAAATCAATAAGAAACATTCTCCGCAGATAGTTTGGGTAGCTAACCATTGCTGCTATACATAGTCAAGAATATATTGAAATTGTTGATGCAGCAATCAAAAGTTTTGTGGGGCTAAAACTTTATAATCAGAATTATTTCAGGAGGACACAATTGGATGACTCAAATGCACGCTTCATAACTACAGGTCTGAGGCAATCAGGGACCAAGTGAAGACAAAGACTCCCCTGTTCTAACAGGGACTTAGGGGCATTGCTTCTGCTGAAAAGCATTTGGGTGTGCTGATGCCCTGCAGGTAAGTAAAAATTTTGTAGGCTTGACATCTCTATCTTCATTATGTTTCTGTTCCCTTTACCTTAAACTTTGGGTCAAATTCTGCTTAACTTTACCCATAAATATGTTAATCACTGAAAGAATGTTTATCTAAAAACTGGCAGGGCAAGCTTCTAAACTCTAAATTTATCTAGTCAATCGCATCCACCTTCAAGACTGAGGACACCAAGGTAAGAGTAACTAAGGTATTTTCAAGATTGGCAAGGACGTTCAACAGACCCCCTGGACTAGTGCCTAGAAGTTCTCAGTCATTGTTACACCTTCAAGGAAAAGTAGTCTTCTAGGCAGATGCCACTTATGGGCCCTCTCCCTCCCAACAAGAGTAATCACCTCATGGGAACCAAAGTGCCCCTTTGGGATCACAGGTCTGATAGAGCAACATTCTGAGACTGACTTTTTAAGTGATGAGGGCAACTCTGCAGCCACCTGGTAAAACCAGAACTGATTTTGTTCAATCAGACCCTCACCCACCAGCATCCCAATAGAAGGCTGCGTCTTCCTTTGTTATGGAATAGACTGATATTCTCTTTCTTTCTTTCTTTCTCTCTCTCTCTCAATGCTGTCTCTTCTCTCTTAGAGGCATACTCCCTCCCAATTAATGTTTTGCCTGTGTGATCATACTCTTTGGTTCAGTTTCATTTCTATTGCCATTGGGTCAGAAGTATCCATCTATGGCATCATTTGCAATGAAGCCCTTTTTTAAAAAAATATATATTTTAGTTATAGATGGACACAGTACCTTTATTTTATTTATTTATTTTTATGTAGTGCTGAGGCTCCAACCCAGTGCCTCACACATGCTAAGCAAGTGCTCTACCATTGAGTTACAACTCCAGCCCCAATAAAGCCTTTTTTATCATTTTGTTAAGTACTAGCACTTGTAATGTTAACTTTTGATTCAATCCTGTGGCAATGTCACCTATATATTAACATTAAATATGGATCAGCACTTTCAGTTTCAACCACAGCGCAGCCTAAGACGCCCATAAACAGTCCTGTAACATGTGTTAAAGTTTGGGGAAAATAGGATATAAAGAGTCAATATATTGCTGAACACACAAAATAAAAAAGATGATCTAAAATTTATACAAGTCAAATCAGAGTCTTAAAGAAAGTAGAAAGAGAAGATTGAGCAAGGGACCTAAAATGGCAAAACCTGTATCTGAGTTCTTAGATGAAAAAAATGTCTGAACAGATGGAAAAATATAAATTACATAATTCATCTTGTTACTGCTTCAACTGCTAAATAATTGAAGAAATAATATCTAGTAAATCTTTCCTCATTTAGAGTTGATGATACAATTTTCCCTTTACCTATTTGTCAATTTTATTTTTCAATTTTTATCCTATATCTCATTGTACTTTTGCTCTGAGGCTTAGCTCTTTTGTACAACTAGTCAGTCTAAAACATACATTTTCAATCACTGATTTCCTACCTTGCTTAAGTGCTGCAGAATTGCATATTTTGATGATTACTTAATTTAATGGTAACTACAGTGTTGATGAAAACAAACTTCCAATCACTCAATTTCTGTATTATCCCCATTTACAAAAATGTAAGGCACATTTGTTTTTGAATAATGTGTGCCTCATTGCCATTTCAGTTAAGTTGCCACTGTAGGCTCAAGTTAGTAGATGTTATTTTTAATTTATTGAAATAAAGAAGGTTAACTATTGAATTACTGACTTGAAAGTCCAACCATTATGAGAAGCAATTGTTTCCACAGTGATGCAGATCATGGACCTTTTTCATCCCCAACATTGTTACAGAAATATAGCTTATTTTCTGCTTCACAACTCAATGAGTTGAGCATCAAGTGTGATTTGTTGGAAGTGTATTTTCTTCATTTGCTATTAACAGTCCTGTCCAGTATATTCACTATAAAATCTGTATTAATCTTATTCTATTTATTGCCTATTAACTTTTAAGAAACGTCTTATGATTCTGGATTTTAGTATTCCATCATTCTTTTTACCCTATAAATCCACTAATTTGACTCTCCCATTTTATCAATTTTCTTGCTGTTTGTATTTTCATAATTTTACCAAAGATGATTGAAAAGTAAGATACAACCATATTGTATATTATACAGGTGCAATAAAAATAGTCTCAGAACTATTACTATTTCTTCATAATGACCCAGTTGCCAATTAAAACAATATTTTTGTTTATATCTCAACTTTCATTAGTTCAGCTTTGGTGTTATGTAATATAGTTTTTTTTTTTCTTTATTTGGGCTTTATCATATTTCAGGTTTATATTCTCTATTTATATTTTTCAGGAGCTATGAAGTTTTCTTCAACATTTTTCTTATCTTTTTTAATTTAGTCTATTGCCTTGAAAGACCCAAATGATCCTCAGCCTGGAAGTTCTGACAGAGAGGTCAGGACCCACTCAGCAGAACTATAAAACACACATATAATTGGCACACTAAACCAAAAAAGTGCACACTTCTTCCCAAGGCTCAAGTTAAGAGTATTTTTGTGTGAGGCCCTTTTACAGTATTATCCTTTTCCCACTGAATATGTTTCTTTACTCTTCCTCGCTTTGTTGAAATATTTTGAGCCTTTTACTGTAACTCTATTGCAAGAAAGGATTAGTTGCTTTCTATCTGTGGACAGTTCTGGACTTAATGAAATGACCTGTAACTGTTCTTGATAATTTTTCTACTTTATAATGTGTCTTGTAGAGACTGATTATGCCATTTCAATTTTGGAAATTCTTTGAATCAGAAGTATCCTAAATTTAATGACTCAATTCTAACTTATTCTGATATGTGAACTTCTTCCCTATTCTTCCCCCAATCAAAAATATATCTCAACCAAAAAAAAATTATAGAACTATGTCAGAACTGCTCCATGTGAGAAGTTTCATATTCTTTTATGTGAATTGTATCATAAACACTAAAATATTAGGAACCATGGCCTCTTCGTTTCCTGTGACACTACTTAAAGTCACCTTTACCTCATAGGTTCTTTTTCAGTAACATCATCTACTCTTTGTTCTGACATTTTTGTCAATGAATAGAATAGTACATGAGAATTTGTAACATTTTCTTAAAATTTTACTAGAATTCAATGTCATAACAGTCACTTGTTTTTCTAAAGTGCATGCTTATTCACTGAATCAATACTTGCACATATCCTTGGTCTTGATATTCTAAAGCAAATACAACTTTAGACCTTCAATGTCAATTCTAAGACATCCTTATTTCAGTGTACATATTTAAAATTTCTGGACATGTCATGACTACCTAAGTCATCTGCATGATATCAGACAAAGACATGATAAACCTATGGTGGAAAACCCAAAGAATTATACTGTTGGGTTAACTAGAATCATTGATTTCTTCTACTTCTTTTCAAATTTCAACAAAAAGACTCCCAGAAATTAGGATGTAACATAAGCCTTGATGCTATAGTTTGGAAATGGTTTGTCACCCAGAGCTCCATGAGCTGACAGTGTTCTCCAGTGAACAGTATTGGTGAATCTTTAAAAGTGGAGTCTAGTGGGAGGTCTTCAGATCACATGGGCATCACTTTCAAAGGGATTAATACCCTATCACAGGGGTGGGTCAAATCTCCTGGAACTGGATTAGTTAACTCAAGAATGGTTTTTTTTAAACAGCAAGTTCAGTTTTCTCCACACTTTCTCGCTTGACTCTCTTGTACACTTGTTTTCTCTACCATGTTGTGATGTAGCTAAGGTCTCAGCTGGTGCCATATTTTGGGGACTTTCCAGCAACCAGATTCATAAAGGCAAATTCTTTCTTTATAAAGTATCCAGCCTCCTTAATTTTATGAGAGCAACAACACAAACAGAATAAGATACCTGGGGTTAAGGAGTGAACATTGTTACCTTGTTCACTCGTGTATCCCAAGATTCCAGAACAGGGCTTGATATATATTCATAGCCAATAAAACATGTTAACTTAAAAATCCAAAGGGAAAATACTTTGTTTAGAGAGGAATAAATTAATTTTGAATTTAGAATTTTACAATGAAACATTTTTAAAAGGTTGGTAGGAAATGTGCAAGTCAAGACATTTTTAATAAAGAAATTATTAGTCATGTTTTAGCAGAACAAAAGAAGAGTTTGATATTGGCAAAGTCTCCAAAATATGCAACTTATATGACTTGAAAAATAAATTTTAGTACTCAAATTTCATTGATACATATAATGCAGAAGTTTAAGACCTACCTTGTTTTAATAATGTTAATTCAAAATATAAAAATGAGAAAACACAAATTTATTTTAAATCTCTCATAAGGAAATGAACTAAAATATGGAAAAAGTCACAGAAAACTTATGTTTCATCCATGAATAGTGGAATCTGTTAGTCTACTTGATACTGATTGTACATATAGTCAATATATATATACACTTGGCTAATTGAAAGTTAAGATTTGGCTAGGACATTCACTTCCTTTTGAGGAAATTTTTGTTTTTATTTTAACAGAAAAATTTTGACTATTCAATTTAAACATTGAAAATCTCAGTTTGAATTTCAGTTTTAAATGTGTCAGATGCTTCAGTCACTCAATGATGCAAAATTAAGTGAGATTTTGTCATTAGAAACTAAAGAAAACTCAGATTGTTATGAGGTAATTCTCTGTATACCATAAAATTTCCTTATATGAAAAAAAATTGTTTCAGAAAAGAGAACATAGACTTGATTTGCTAAAAAAAAAGAGTTTGGGGAAGATTTTCATGAACTGGCATCGTTTATAGGAGCAGCCAAGATGAACTATATATGGAGAGCCTGCTGTGGTTGCCCCAGATCTTTTCTAGTTAACAATATTAACTTTCCCTAAATGATTTTGAAAACATCAATGTCCATTAAATTCTTTCTTGGTGGTAGCCTGTGCTCCTGAATTTTTCTCACTATGCTTCCCATCCTATACAGTTTTGAAAGATGGCATTAATTAAAAAAATAACATTTTCAATAAACATAAGGTTACAATTAATATTTCATTTTCTTCTCTTATACTTCTTTCTGCCCTTCATTTCCTTCTTCCTTCTCTTCTTCCTTCCTTTGTCCTGTCTTCCATTCCTCCTTCTATTTTCCCTTCTTTTCTTCCTTTTTACCAGCCTCTGTCTCTTATTAGATTCCTTCTGTCTTCCTTTTTTACCTTCCTTCCTCTCTTCTTACTAAGTATTGACATATTCACAGAGTTCATGAATCATCAAAGTGTATTAAATGTAAAAGTAGAATAATCATAGTAGAATAATTATTAGTAATAAGGAAGATGAGTTATTGTTGCATTAAGAGAGGAATACAAGGCTTCAAGGGGCAAGGAAATAAAGACAGATCTAAGAGGGTATGTAAGAAGTCAGGTGGGTCTGTACCTAGAAAATCCGGTCAGTAGGGAATTTTAAAAGATAAACAGGTATAAAGCATTGAAGTTCATTACAAACTTCACAAAAAATGTTCTGATGTGTAAGGAGAGATGAGGGTAGAAACTAAAGGACTAGAAGACACTAATAATCAGATCATGAGCAGTCTCTGTACAATCTGAGATGTTAAAGCTACTTTTTCTGTTTGTAAGGAAAGACATACTTTTAAAATATTCAAACAATATAGATTAAGACAGATAATCTATACAAAACTTTTAAAGATGTGATTAACAGTAACACTCCAAAAAGTATTTCTGTATGCTAATCAGAAATTGAAAGTCCTAACAAGAACTTCATCTTCCAAACTCCATTTAAAGATAGTTCCTTTGATCTATTTTTTCTATGTGCATGTTGAAAAATTCTCCTGTGTATTTGTGTATACATGTGCAGTTCACGTCATACCATATATTCTATGTATAGAACTATTACTTAATGTGCTATTTACATTTTTAGCAGCACAATATATTCACATTTTATTCACCAGTGCACATCTACTTGTGTACAGTATTTTCACATATAATTTAAACAACCATCTTTCAACAACCAATGCTTATTATGTTAATCAATGCCATCACTGAGTTTTCGAAGTATGTGTAAATAATAAACTTTTCAAAAGTTTTATGATTCCTTCTACATTCATCTTTCTACTATGCTGATATTGACCAGGTCTGCTTTCCTGGATATTAAATGGTTGCTACAAAGATAAAAGCAATTTTCATATTAACATATATTATCTATTTGACCACTTATACTAGGTAATGCCAATATATTTCAAAAGATTCTCATTACATTTGGGGAAATATGTCAATTATTGTTTACATTTTTATGTCTTTAATTATTTTGTGTTTGAAATATATTTGCTAATTTCTTACTCTATTTTTTTTGTAGTGCTGGCAATTGAACCAACATATATACTAAGTATGTGCTGTACTGCTAAGCTATACACTCAACCTATCAGTTTCTACTTTTTCATTGCATGTCTATTGTGTCATTCATCTTGTTTACTGATTTATTAACACTCTTTATAGAAGGACCATTCTCACCAGTGAACACAAGCACTCCTGTTTTCCATGAAAAGTACAGCACACTAAGAGGATTCACCAGTCTCAACAGGCTAACTAAAGCCTGGGTTCATTGTAGTATGGAACTCATCACTAAGTGAGGGCAGGATCCTCTGCTTAGCCCAGTTGGTATGCATCTAGTATAATTTTTTTGTGTGTGCTATGATATAAAAAAGTTGTAGAAACACATCTTCCAACACATTTCAAATAGAGCTTTTAATTTCAATTTCAATTTGCTTTTAAGGTTATATTACATATTTCTTGAGTTTTACTTACAGGTATCATCTTTCCCTTTATAATCTAAGAAGTGGTAAAAGCACGGGAGGCTGTAGGCCTAGTATATTAAAATGTCAGTATGAATGACATGAACAGTGAGAAATACATAAAAACAAAATAAAAAATATTGTTCATGGTTATCATTTACTAAGGAACTTCAGCAAAGAGAAGGAACAGAGAATAAGCTTAAAGAAACCATATGAACATTATAGACTAAAAGATTTTAAAGGAAATATACACCTAAATATTATTAATACTAATTGCAATTTAAGGTGTAAAGCAATTCCAAGTAAGAATGCTAAGATTCATCACTGGTTCATTTAACAAAGGTGTACTGGGTGCTGACTATGTTCCATGGGCAATATGTTCTAGGTAATGTTCCCAAGGCAAGCTATTCAGTCATGAGCAGAAAGGACACATATCCCTCTTTCATGAAGACATTTCATAAATGAAGGCATATTAGAAAACTCAACAAAATTTGTGGTATGTCAGATGTTATGAGTGTTACATAGAAAAATAAAAGGGGGAGGGGTAATAGGGATAGATGTGAGAATTGAGGAAGGACAATTTTAAACAGAGTGGCAAGGGGATATTTGTGCCCACCAACTTGGTTAATAGAAGGTAGTTAATAACCTTGATAAAAGAAATGTATTATAGCATTGGTAGTACAAATTGAACATAATGAATTCATGAAGTCAAGAATTAGAGAAATAGAATAAACAGAAAGGTTGCTTGTGGGATTTTTTATTATAAAAAGAGAGATATGGTGAGACAGAGATGAAAGGGGTCATAAGGTTGAGAAAGAAGCTTTGTTTGTTATTTCTGCTTTAGTTTAATTGAGCAAAACTTCCACATGTTTTTAAGCTGATAAAAAGAATCAGAAACATTAATGCAAACTGGACTCTGGATGAATATAAGGAGACAGTATAAAGAGCATTATATTCTCACAGGAGGAAACTGGAGATAATGAAAATGTAGGTAAAGAAATGTTACAGGAGGCTGCACTGAAATAAATGGTTTAAAGAGAGTGCAAAGATGGGGTAAACATCCTGAAGGAAATGAATGGATGATGAGGAGAACAGAAAAGTTGTCTAAAAGCAAATGAACAAAGTTTCTAGTGGCCTCTAAAACCACATTTCAAGATTACCATCTTTCTTACTGGGAAGTTTTTTGGAAGCAGACATTTCATTGTTTATTTTGGAAACCCAAGCTCAGTGCTCCATGGTAGCAACCTGGTAATGTTGAAATGAATGAATGAACAAGTCCATAAATTATGGTTTAATGTGCTCATTCAACTAGAAGCAACGTATATGTTAAATTCTCTTTGCCGTCAACACTTTCCTCATATAAGAGCTATCAGTCTTCATATCAAAAACACTAAAGATATTATATACCATGTAAGTTTTTTGGATACTTCAATCACATTGTAACATTTCTTTCTTCTGGTATATGCCACAGGATTTTCTGTCCTCCACTATTTTTGTGTTTCCATTGGGAACCTCTTTTGCTTTCCCTAGATTATAATATGAGTGTGATAAATTCCACTCTGCTTTCTCCCTCCCTTTCTTGTTTCTTCCATTTGCGTTTTCAAATTTTATTTGAAAATGTTTAACCCACTGTTTTGGGTGTGATGTATATGCTAAAATTCATCTCATCATCATATTCATTCAACTGAATCATATTCATTTATCCTCTGTTATCATTATTAGGGTTTAATATATAAAAAGCTGTGGGGTTATTTTTGTTTCAGCTATTCAGAAAGATACCTGCATTTTAATCTCTCGTTTAGGAAGTAGATATCACAAGGACTAGACTAAAGGACAAATTCAAAGAAGGTTGAATCTGACCAGATGACAGTGATTCAATTTTAACAGAAATTAACTATATATATGCGTACATGTATGCACACACACACACACACACATATATGCATATTTATTTATATGTATATAATTATCTATACATTTTTATGCAATACATATATGAAGCTATGTATTATGTAAGGTTAATATTGTTGATATAATACAAACATATAAATATGTAGTTATATAAATGCCTATTTTCCTTCATTGTTCACTGTGTAATTTTCAAATACATATTTTTCATTTGGCTCTCAATTTAGAGGGGATGTGAGGGTTTGATTGATTTACAATGTTACTTTTACAATTGTATTTTCCCTTCAGTCTTATAAAGAAACTCAAACTTGAAGTATTTGTATCTTTGCATATAATTGTGGAGGTGTATTATTTTATATATAAAAGGAACTAACCATTCAATATGTCTATAATACTCTAAATATTTAAGGAGTATTGCAATATGCAATATAATTTCATTAACAATTTGTTACAACCATTACTAGAGTTTTTATTTAAAATTTATTTCACCCAATCTCTGAAAGTTTACTTTGAACTTTAGAAAATAGTTTATAAAAAAGTCAAGTGTTCAGATTTGAAATACAGACAAGTTATTTATTTCGCACTAATTGATTCATTTGGAAATTCATGGATGGTCATGTGTTTTAACAAAATTCTAGAAGTTCCCACAAAGAGGAAGTAAGTTCAGGAAATGGCAAGCTTCCACACTTTCATTTATTGGTTTTCTCAATTTGGATGTAAGTTCACATAAAAACCAAATTCTACATGTTCATTTAAAATAATTTTTATAAGCTCACAACATGCCTTCCTAATTTCAATAAATTATTTGTGAATTAGTATAGGAAATTTTTTTTGAAAGTCAGATTAAGATAGAGAGATTTTATTTCTAGAGTAGAGGCCACATACATTTAATTACCAACAAGGATACTATGAAAGAGTTAGCTTATTATGCAATCTTTGCTTTGAACAAAATTGCTCTGTGAGGACACATCAGTGAACACTCCAGACTAGGATCTCTGTCGATAGTCCACCTTCCTCTGGATTGCTACATATAGTAAACATAAACTGTAATTTATTGTGTTTTGGAAGGTGCAAAGTGTTAGGAAGATATAAAGGTAGCATAGGTCCTGTTAAGAGGAATTGCTGAAGTTGAGGATGGGGTTTCAGCAGGGTTGCAATTTGAAACAAGTTTGTTGGGGTTAGCAAAGGAGGTTTGAGCAAACACTAGAAGCAAGTGAAGGAGTGAAATCCAGGCTGTCAGCAGAGTGTTCCAGCTAGAGGCAAGCACCAGGGCAAAGTTCCAGAGGCAAAACTTCCATGATATGCTCCAGAAGCAGAAGGAGACTTACAGCCTGGCTGGAGCAGAGCCAGAGAAGGAGACAGGGACAGGATGAAATAAGAATGGAGGTGATTGTCCTGTGTTTTTTAGGGTCATTATAGAGAGTTAAATAGTGGCCCCCAAGAGATGCCCATATGAATTTGTAAGTATGGACTTTTTTTAGATGTAATTAAGGATTTTTTTCTTTACAGACTGCATTTTGATTCATTGTACACAAATGGGGTACAACTTTTTTTTTTCTATGAAGTTAAGGATTTGAGATGAGATCATATTGGATTTAGTGTGGGCTCTAAATTCAGTGATTGGTGTAGAAGAGAAGACACAATTCCACTGTAAGATAGTTTTGAGATCTCATCCAATTTAATTAATTTCTGTAAACAATTATTGTGTATACATAAATGAATTCCACAAAGATTGTAATATATGTGGAAAATAAATAAAAATATTTTTAAACATCAAGGAAGTAGTAATCATAATAAGGTGTTGTTTTTCTTAACACTGAATAATAACTATGATGGAATGTTTGGCCGCTGAGAGAGAAATGAAGTGGTGGTCAATCAGCTGCCTGGCAGGAATGGAATGAAGAATAAATGCTCTTGATACATTTACCCTTTCCCTCTGATCTCCTGCCTGGAATTCTACTGGCCAAACCCACAGGAAGCCAGTGATCAAGGAGCTCAGTGACATAGACCATGAAGATCAGCCTCTTGAGGCACTGAGCAGAAATAAGAGAGTGGATCTATGAGGGCAAAGTGTAGCATCCAGTCCATAATAAAAGTAGTTATATTTAAGTTTGTATTCTCTCTTCTTCCCATTAATTTTTTGTTGTTTTTGAATTAGCAATATTCTACAAAATCAACCACACTACATTTGATTATTAATGATAATCTTACCCACTATACTTGAAGTGTAATCCATGAAAACTCCTGGTCTAAGACATTTTTGAGGAATCCAAGAGGTCAAAGTTGCCTTCATAGTGAAAGTAAGACTATATTTATCTCTTGCAGAAGCAATGGTGGCATTACCTTCCCATGAGTCAAACCAGAGGCATCAAACTCTGGTCATAATATTTTTCACTTTTATGAGTTTCTGTGTGTGTGTGTGTGTAACATAGTAAGTGTTATTAAATTAATGAAATCTCACTCACTGATTATAATTATTTTTAGTGATGAATGGGAAGTATGCATAAAACATTTCCACTGTATATCAAAATGGATTGATACTTCAGAAGAAAAGCCCTGTGTGACTGAGATGCATCCTGAACCAGCCAAGCTTTTCCCTTCAAGGAAAACAACTGACAGCAATTTTTGACAAGTATAAACTCAAATATTTTAGCAAAAACTATAATTTTTAGCTGGTCATGGTGGTACACACCTGTAATCCCTGCAGCTCAGGAGGCTGAGGCAGGAAGATCATGAGTTCAGAGCCAGCCTCAGCAAAAGGGAGGAGACACTAAGCAACTCAGTGAGACCCAAAATATGACTGAGTATGTAACTCAGTGGTCGAGTGCCCCTGAGTTCAATCACTGGTACCACTGCCAACCCGCTACAAAAAAAAAAAAAAAAAAAAAAAAAAAACTAGAATTTTGAAATCATTTATCTATACTAGGATATTAATAGTGTCCTACCATTTAAAGTCTTTTTGAATGAGATTTTTGGTAGTATTATCATGTGATTATTTGATATTACATAATGAAATCTGCCAACCTCTAGAAGTTCTATGTAATGTCATAAACTGATATTTTCAAAATTACCATTGACTGAAGTAACAAAATAAAACCTGTACAAAAAAATGTGATTAGAAAGCAAGAGAGGTGGGCTGGGGAGATAGCTCAGTCGGTACAGTGCTTGCCTTGCAAGTGCAAGGCCCTGGGTTCGATCCCCAGTACCGCAAAAAAAAAAAAAAAAAAAAAAAAAAGAAAGCAAGAGAAACAAAGGATTTGAATGAAACTGATTACAACAGGCTTAATGACATGATTTATTATATAACATTGAAAACAATCTTTAATAAATTACCAATTGTTGAGCTTTGCTACACTATCAAAGAATATCCACAATTATCTGAAAGAAGCTTCTTTTTCCAACTACACAACAATGTGAGGCAAGACTTTGCTCATGAAGTTCAACCAAAACAGAATACTGCAACAGATGTTTCCTCTATTAAGCAAGTATTAAAGAGGTGTGAAAACTAAAAAACAATGACACTCTTAAATAGATATTTTTCTGAAATTTATGTTTCTATAATAGTTTTTCATAAAAATATACTTTTGTTGGAAAAGCTTTTCTAAATAGTGCTGGTTTTCTAAAAGTATTTTGCTCATATTAACATGTACTGGGTTACTGTTGTTATTTTGAGATATATTAATGAATAAAATTATTTTTAGTTTGAATTTCTAATGTCATATCAAAAATTAAATACTAGAAAAACAGCATTTCTTCAGAGTCCTCAATAACATTTAAGAATATTGAAGGAACCTGAGACCATGATGTCTAGACTTGCTAACAAATGTTCGGACATTATATAAAATTATATTAAATTTTATTAGTATTTGCCTAAAAATAAGTATCTTTATAATTTTATATTTGCATATTTTACACAGAATACATTTTGTATGTAATTCTAAGAAAAATGCAAATTCAACATAGGGACATATGGCCTTTGGGTAGATTGCATGAAGTCATAGCACAAAAATCACTGCTCTGCTTCACAAAAGTAAGACTAGATGATTATTTGTGTGTGTTTTAAATAGTTTGGCACATGAAATCTAGCATTTATTCAAATAGCCTACTAGAAAGTTTATGAGCATTATAATTAAGAAATCATTAAACCATAAAGTGTTTTTTGCAAATGGTCATACTTGACAAATAAACATTTACTATTTATAATTTATGAGTATTTTAGGAACCCACCCTGAATAATTTTTCCAAAGATTCTGAAGAACAATTGTTAAAGATTTTATATATATTACATATATATATACATGTACAAAAAATGTGATTAGAAAGCAAGAGAAGCAAAGGATTTGAATGAAACTGATTACAACAGACTAAATGACATGATTCATTATAAAACATTGAAAGCAATCTTTAATAAATTACCAATTGTCAAGTTTTGCTCTACCTTCAAAGAATATCCACAATTATCTGGAAGATTCTTATTTTTCCAACTATAGAACAATGTGAGGCAAGACTTTCCTCATGAAGTTCATATATGTATATATACTTCATGTACATGTATATACACACACAATGGAATTGGTACCTTATTCATAATTTTAGAAAATAAGATAGTATATTTATCAAAAATTATATTTATTACACAAATTTACTGAAAATGTCCTTAGGTTGGTCATAGATTTCATAATTCTGCCTTTTTTGTCATGCTTAAATTTTGATAGTTATTACTAATTTTCTAGGGAGAAAAAATTAATGTTATATCTTACATAATTTAGCAGGAGCTCAAGTGACTGGGTTTTCTTCATTCAATTCTCTTCTAGAAAATTGTGCCTGGAGAACACATAGAATCAAGTGCCATGAAAAAGCAAAAACTGTCCTCCTAGAGGAGTTAGGGAGAAAAGGTTGATTTGTATTTCTTGTCAGTATTTAAAATTTTGGGTTAGTTTTGTGTTACTATGTAAACCTTCATGTTAGCGGATCTTTCAAAAGGCTGAAACCAGATTTTTCAGTAATTTTTTGTTTTTAAGAATTAAAGAAATTTCTCTAAGAAATTGCTTAAAATATCACTGCATGAAAATTGTGATTATACCTTAACACTGTAATCTCCATCATAAATCTCTATTAGACTGTCATTTGCTAGAAAAAAATATATATATATATTTGAGTGACAGATAGTATTATAATTAATTTCTAAAAAAAAATCATTCTTTCCATTTTTAAAGCACTTTGTAATCCAAAAATAATTTCTGTAAATCACAGAAGTCAAGAAATAATTAGGACAAAGGAGCTCTCACAAAGTTTATTTAACAAAGTTTTATAGATGCCAAATATTAACCCTGCCCAGGGGCATGAAGAACCTCATGGTGACATCAAGGGTTAAGGTTTTGAATCCCCCATTGGCTCTGGCTTTAACTTGATGTTTTTTGTGTGGTACTGGCGATTGAACCCAGGGCCTCACACATGCTGAACAATTGCAATACCACCAAACTTCACGCCCAGTCCATAAGATTTCACCACTTTTTTTTTTCTTTAATGGGTACTGTGGATTGAACCCAGGGCTTCATACATGCTAGGCAAGCACTTTGCCACTGAGGTACATTCCCAGGTACATTCTGAGGTACATTTATCCATTATATAGTTGTTAAAGGGAACGGTTTTTACAAGATTTATTAGAAGCTTTCAGTTTAGTGTGACTGCTGTCAGCGTCTTGATTTAAATATGTATATATATAAGATATATATATATGCATATATATACACACACATATGCACAAGGGTATATTTACATGTTATGCACATTCATGTATACTATAATTATACTATATATAATATTACATATTGTATATAAAATGTACTATCACTATATTGTTGTTAGATGCTTATATCCTCATTATAGATATTTTTTCCTTTTAAAACATATTCTCTTAAAACTTCCTCAACTCTCAATTTTGGATTTCTGCTAAGTAATTAAATGCTTTACCTGTATATTAGCATAGGAAGATAGTAATTACTGAATACAAGTGACATAATTTCTTTCTTATAGACATGTTAAAGCCATGTTCTGCCATTATTGCAGTTAATTATTATTTTATTGAGAATAAATCCTACTAATCTGGATAATAAAACTGAGAGAAAATACTTTCAATGAAAAATTTCATATGTCATGTTATAAGTTCATGAACTTCTAAGATTCAGGTGGTATAAACTCAACTACACATTTTATTTTGAGGAGAATTGTTATCATACATAAATTTTGGCAATAATTCTTACAAACACAACACATAATGCTAACACCAAAAATACTGTGATTTTAAGAAAGTAAAGAAAAAGAACCAACAGGATTCAACCTATCTTCCCATCTGTACTTCAATTTATCTTCAACTTTCATAGCTATTCACAGAGAAAACCCTCCTAAATAAGAAAATAATCAGACTTAAAGTCACTTCTTTATATTAATTTAAATTTAAACCACTTGATTTCAGGCCTTAAAATCTGAGTCTTCATTATTACAAAGTCAGTTCTCCTGAAGTTATATTATAATATTAAAACGACTGCAAAAGAATGCCATTAACTTTTCTTTTTAATCAAAGTAGACAATAAATACTATACTTTATGTGGAAAAACAGACATGCAAAAATAACCAGGAAATTGCCTTTATATCTACCAGTGAAAAGATGTAACCACATAAAACATTAACTGTTTTATAAACTCTCTAAAATTAAAACCTCATAATACTGCCCACAAAGAGACCAAAAAAATAAAAAGTGGAAAGAAAGAAATTATAAAAATAGATAACTCAAATGTGACATTACTATGAGATAAAATTGCTGTCAATTCAATGAGGAAAAGATTGAACTTTTTAATTAATGTGACTGGAACAAATTGTTAGATATTTGGGAAAAGATAAATTGAGATTATTAATCCATATTAAATAAAATTATAAAGCCAAATGAATAAAGAATGCAAAAAACAATAACAAGCAAAACCACTAATAGTAGAAAAGTAAAGTATGGGTAGATGTGTTACTCTGAGCATAGGAAAAGATACTCTATCTCTCAAAATACAGATATAATAAAATAATATTGATAGTTTGACAACATTAAAGGATTTTTCGGGGGAAAAGTCATGCTGATATATAAGTAAAGTCACAAGACAACTGTCAAACTGGGAGAAATATTTACAACATTTATCACAGGTAGAAAACTAATAACCATAATATATATGGATATTTTTAAACATGACCAGTAAAAAGACCAAACTTCTCATAGAAACCAGGGCAACAGAGAACAAAAAAAATCAAAACCTGCAATGAAAAAGATTAAAAATGAAATGATGTTTACTCTCATAAGAAAATTTGATTAAAGCAATTGATGTGACACTATTCACATTATTTCATAAGCATATTCATGACATACTATTTTTAAACTTTTTTTTTCATGTTTATGCAGTATTGGGGATTCATCCCAAGGCATCATGCATGCTAGGAAAATGCACTACACTAAGCTATACCCCTGCCTCATTTTTAATTTTTGAATTAGGATAATTTCAAAATTATAACTGGATACTCATGAGGAGACTATGAAGAAAGAGGTATCCCCACACACTGATAAATAACTATTATTTATTGAATACTTATATGTGGTAGAACTGAACATACATAATTTCATTTAGTGTTTACCATAACTAGTAAGGTTTCCTATCATCTTCTGGTTTAGACATTTAGAAACTAAAGTTTAGAGTATTTAAGTTACTGTTTCAAGGTCACACAGGTGGAATTTGAGTGCAAACAACCTGAATGACTCTATATCCAAATTTGATAAGTTACAAATTTAAAAAAAAAAAAAAAAGTCCAGAGGTCACACTGAGAAAAGGGAAGGATCTCCCAAAGAGGGCACATTTCAGGGAAAAAAAAAGGTATCTTCTACCTAGTCAACACCCAAGTTTCCTACCCACTCTTCTCTCCTATGTATAAGCTTGGCTGAAACTAGATTAAAAAAAAAAATCAACATTCTTATGGCAACAGTTGTCATTCAAAAGGATTAACACAAGATGAAGGACCAATTAGAACTCGGTCTGGTCTGGCAGTGGCACACACCTGCAATCCCAGTGGCTGGGGAGACTGAAGTAGGAGGATCACAAGTTCAAAGCCAGCCTCAACAACTTAGTGAGGCCCTGAGCAATTTATTGAGACCCTGTCTCTAAATAAAATATGAAAAAGGGCTGGGGATGCAGTTCAGTGGTTAAGCGTCCCTGGGTTCAATACGGGGTACTGAAAAACAAAAACAAAAACAAAAACAAAAACAAAAAATAAAAACAAAAAGAAAATCTGGGAGTGCCTCATAATCAGAAAAAGCCACAAAATCTTTGTTACTAAGTAATCTTAGTAATCTTTGTTACTAAACCCTGGGGCTGCTGTTGGCCATCTGAGATGTTCCCTCTAATTGGAAAGAAAAAGGTCAATACAGAACTGAAAAACAGAAAGAATCTGAGTGCTGGAGTCTTGTATGTTCCTCAGTTCAACTTTGTTAAAGCACTTCTTCCATAAACTATTTTTTATAAGTTGTTTTAGGAAAAAAATATTTTAATTATTTAAGTTTTTATTAAGTAGAACCATAAAGGTGTGTTAGTGAAAGTTTTTGATCAAGAGGAAGACTAATCACAGCCACTTTTTAGAAGGATTAGCATGGCATTGAGGTACAGACAGAACTGAAGGGAGAGGGGATTGCAAGCAGCACCCTAGAGAAGGGATCTAGTGCAAAGCCTGACCTGGTGAGGAATGTCAAAAACCTAAGAGGGAACTGATGAAAAAGCTGTCAGGATGAGCAAGTAAAAACACCAACAGAGAGTTAACCACAAGGAGGTGGGCCTGAGTTTATCTCAGGATGGGAGATGTGACTCTCAACCAGTAACTGCTTAAGGTGGGCATAGAGGATTTAGCAGAAGAGGTGGTTGAGAAGTGTAAATAGAAAATGAAGAACATATCTTAGACCCTCTCCTTAGAATAATAGGATCAGAAAGAGCAACTGAATGAAAAGAGTTAGGAATGTAAAAGAAGAAGAGAAAAAATAATAGGAAAAAATGAAGCTTATCAAGTCAGTTTCATTTTGTTTCCATATATATATGGATGAAATGTGACTGCAGATTCATGCGCCTTGATTTTCACTTTGACTAGAAGCCTCTTTGGGATGCCTGATTGATTTCAGAAAATGGGGTAGAATCCAAATAAAATCTAAACAGCAGTTTCTGGACTTAGCTTTCCCATTTGTACTCCTGTTGTACTCTGAAAATTTCAGCTCAGGACACTACTATCCATCTTATATATTTCTAGCACATTGTGCCAGGCTTTTCATGGTTTATGTTCTTAATATGACATTAAATTAATAGGTATTATATTATTATGTTTTACTTTATCATGAATGATTATCACCTAAAGCCAGATGTGTTTCAGAAAAAAAAAATTGTACTTAAAATAATGTTGAGAAAAGATAATAAAATTAATATGAGTGCTATTTATAATGTAATTTATGCAGTTAGTATAAAATTAGGCAATTGAGTACAGCTCTATAACAATTTCACAAAATTGACCTATTGCTGATTAAGGAGTTAAGTTTAAAAGTTTTCTTTTTTTATTCGATGTGCGTGTATAATTGTGATGCAAAGAAGATATCATGGTTTAATTTTTTTAAGTGGGAAAGTCTCTAAATATGGATTATTGAAAGGAAACTGAAAAAAGAAAAAAAAAAACACATAAAACAGATGGAGGAATTGTCTGGATCACTCTGTACTCCTTAGGATTCAAGGTAAATTGTCAGAGCCAGACCACAGCAGAAATTACTCAAAATTGCAAATGCTGCCTGAAAATATTATAATAACATTTTGTGAATGTATGCCTCAAAGAGGCAAAGCAGATTATTATTTCAGATTCACCACTTTATTCTCACTGACCTTGCCCATACCTTCATTTTAAAACCCAAGACATTACTTTAATACAAAATGCAATACTTTCAAATATCACTGGCATAAACACCATCTCACATCAAGTGTTCCTTCATTTTCCAGATATTGCTTGTTCTCTAAAGAAAACATTTCAATATTCCTTGACATTTTATATCTAAATGATGTTTCTTAAATAAATACAGAAAACCTTATCAATGGTTCTGCTTTCAGAAAGAGTTAGTACTATTACCTGTTTCTCTGGCTAAGTACAGAAACTAACATCTCTGAACATTACTTAAAACAACAACAACAACAACAAAAACAAAACAAAACAAAACAAAAAAACCACACTATTCTGAAAAGGGGAGAGAAGGTGAAGTGGCTAGCTATCGTAGATTCAAAAAATGATTGAAAATGGCAAGGGTTTGCCAGGCAAGGTGTGCATGCCTGTAATCCCAGTGGCTCAGGAGGCTGAGGCAGGAGGATGGGGAGCTGAGTCAGCCTTAGCAATTTAGGAAGACTCTGTCTCTAAATAAAGTATAACAAAAAGGATTTTTTAAAAAAGGGCTAAAAATGTGGCTCACTGGTTAAGTGCCTCTGGGTTCAATCCCTGGTTACAAAAAAAAAAAAAAAAAAAAAGGTAGGTGTTGAATTCTTGGGGGTTTTCTTTTTACCTCCTGTAACATAGACTTGAAGTATATAATAACCTAAAAAATAACCTAAAAACATTAACAGGGACAGACAAAAATAAATTATAAAAAAAAGGCAAACACTTCTTCTTTATACCCAAATGTTCAGGAAAGAGGCAACCTAGCAAGAGAACACTTTAGACAATAATTCTGCCACTACAGTGAAAAGTCACAAGAGTGGCTCTACTGTCACCCCTAGCAGCAAAGACTGAGTATACAGCCCATTCTTCTACCCACACCAAACTGTAATGAAGCAATCAGTACTCTCTCCTGCTGGGGTGTGTATCGGAAAAGGCTAAAATCGAGGTGGATCTTACCAAAAATTTCTCTGCTTCCTTCTCAACCCACCTTCAAATCAAAAGAGAATTAAGTGGGGAATCTTGTTTTCTATCCTCAAACACAGCAATGAGGACTCCCTGCTTTCCACCTCAGGATTGTGTCAAAGATCATGCTGCAGGTTTATTGCTGTATTGTTTTCCTGTTTTTCTTTTCCCTTATGCACATAAAAGTTGTTGGATGGATGTACTGGGGTGTACTGGCTACAAGAAACTAAATGAATATATGTTATGTACAACTGATAAAAGGATAGAGAATAATGTCTTTAAAACATTCAGGAGAAGGTAGGAGTGTCTACATGAACATAAGCTAAAGTGGATCTCAGACAATAAAAGAAATATGATGAATAACAGAAAGAGAAATGTATATAATAATAAATGGTAAAATTCACCAAAATGATATAAGTATTCTAAAAATGAGCAGAAATGAACTGGTATAAAACATGTGAAAGTAAAATTGTTAGATTTGAAAGACAAAAATAGACAAATCAACAATTACTTTTGAAGATTTTAATACTTTTCTCTCAACAATTGATTGAACAAATAGCAAGAAAATGACCCCATCTAGAGAGAATACTTTCAACTAACAGTATCTATTTAACACTTAAATTAAATACCACTCAACACCAAAGTCAATATTCTTCTAATAGCAACTATTTTCAAGCAGTTGTTGGTCCCTACCAAACTCAAATAGTAGTTCTGCCACCACATACAACGTCCAACACTATCAGAATCTCCAACCAAAATTATACATTTATTAGAACTGGTAAACATCAGCATTACTCAAAGTCTAAAATTCAAATTGTGGATCACTTTTGGTGTTATGCATTCCATGGACTCAAAAAAGGATAATGACATGAATCAACTATTTCAGTATCATATAGAATAATTTTACAACCTTAAAAAAATTCTCTGAGCTCTGCCTTTTCATCTCTGCTTCTTCACTAACCTCTGGAATACACTGATTATTTTAGTTTCCCCACAGTTTTGTCTTTTCCAGATTGTCATAGTGGGAATCATGTAGTATGTAACATTTTCCAATGGATTATTTCCCTCAGTTATATGCATTTAAGACCCTCCTTGTCTTTTCATGGTTCAAGTGCTTATTTGTTTAATGCTAAAAAATCTTTGATTGTCTTGATGCACGAAATTTTATTTTTTCATTTACCTATTGCAGAACACTTTGACTGCTTCCATGTTTTATAGACTATAAATAAAGCTGCTATAAACACCAATGTGCATGATTTTATGTGGATGTAAGTCTTCAACATTTTTGGGTAAATACCAAGGAACATGATTGCTAAAGTACATGATAAGGGTATAGTTTTGGAAGATATTGCCAAACTCTCTTACAATGTGGCTGTATACATAATATCTATATTTAATTAAATGTGCAGTCAACTATATTATTGCTACTATTACTTTGAACATTACTTATTAGATCAGTTAAAACTAAGAAAAATAAAGTTTTTATCTTATCTCTTTTCCTAATGCTTCTTCATGTAGATACGTTTCTGATTCATGTTACTGTCATTCTCTCTGAAGAACTTCTTTTTAATATTGTTTGTAAAGAAGATCAAATTCAATATTTTTTGAGGAAATTTTTTTCTTTCTTTCATTTTTGACAAACAATTATACAGGGTAAAGCAGTAGAGTTTTTTTTTTCTTTCTAAACTTTAACACTTTATTTTATTCCTGTATGGTTTCTCCATTTAAATCCCCTATGTTGTCCATTTCTTTTTCTCCTTCCTTGCCCTAATCCCTTTAGTCTATTATATTGTCACTTTCTATTTATCTACTTATTTCCTTAACTGATACATAGTAGTATATATAATATTGGAATGCATTGTGGTATATTCATATATTCACCTAGCATAATTTGGTCAACTTCATTCCCCAGTTTTTCCCCTTCCCATTTCCTCTGCCTTCATCCTTGATCCCCTACTTCTATTGTACTGATTTCCCTTCTGTTTTCATAAGATACCTATTATTATTTCTTTTTCTTCTTTAGCTTCCACATATGAAAGAAAAAATTTTTGAGTCTGACTTATACATGTATATGTATATATGCATATATATATATATAAACATCAAAAATATGATGTTTATTTTGCCTCTGACTTCCTTTAGGATTTTTTTCTTTACCTTTAATTTTCTGTAAGTTGAAAATGATGGTTCAAGACAGTGAAGTAGAAGCAGGATGCAGATTTCACCACTTCCATACACTGTATGAGAGTATCTATCAGCTACTAAGCCCCACTGCTACAGGCGATGGATCAAATCAATGAAAGCAGAGAGGAGCAGGCAGGGTGCTTAAATGGTGCTTGGCAAGAGAATGTAGCAGTAGGAGGGGAATAGATGTGTACTGAAGCTGTCTGGATGTAACACAGTTACCATACGTACACCTGCCAGACACTGACAAGTTGGGGCAAATCAAACATCGGCATTCATCAGGGAACTAACAGTCCCAGGTACAGCATTTGCCTCCAAACACACAAAAAATAGTCTAATCCAGGGAGAAGTTTGTTCACTGAGCTATGGTCTATCCAGGGATGTTCCCTTGAATCCTACAAAGAACTTCTAGGAGCCCACAATACATATTGAATCTGTCTATGTTCCTACTAGGAATGAAGTGGAGGTCTGTGAGAAGCACCAGCTCATGAATTCTGTACAATTTTTGAAGCAGAAATCTAAGTTAGGGCAAAACTAAACACACAGTTCTCTAACCCAGTGCAAAGATTCTGGCATATTTTCTACCTCCAAACCCAGAGGTACTCAAAGGTCAGGCAGTTGAGGTTTGTGCTTTTACGTTGCTTTACAATACCTGGCAGAACCCAAATCTAGAAGGTCCATTTAACAATAATTTTGCTTTCTCTAACATCTATTTGCAACTATTATAGAACATCATGTGACTTTTTCACTTCTGGACTTGCAGAGTTATAGAGATATGTTCATGGTTTATTAGTATATGGTTAGTTTTCAGGTGGTTGCAGTTACTGGTTATGATCACCTCCTCTCAAAGAGGTTCTAGGGAATGATCATAGCACTGTGAACAAGTTGAGTTTGTGCTCTTACACACATATACCCCTGGTTTGAGGTACATAGTAAAGAGAAAGCAGCTCACTAAAAAGATTTACACATAACAATGTAAGAAGATCTTTATTTCAACAAAAGCACAAGTTTCAACAAAGAAATAGGAAACATAAGAAAATACAATTATAAGACCTCTCCAAAAGTTCATAACCCTTTAATAACTGAACCTATACATATTGATGTGAGAGAAATCCTGGATGAAAAAATTTTAAAAGTTCACTGTTAAAATGATCAATGAATTAAAAGAAGATCTAAGGAGTCAGCTAAGGGATAAAATTTAGGATATGAAAGAGCATTTCAATGAAGACAGATGAAACAGACCTAAAGAGAAATCTCAGAAATCAAAAATTCAATTAATCACATTAAAACTCAGTAAAGATTCTTACCAACAGACTAGGCAAATCTGAACATTATAAGGAATCAAAGCTAAGATAGGTGCATTGGAATAGTTAGACAGAAATAAAGGGGGAAAAAAGACACAAAGAATAGAATATATAGAGCTCTGGAACAAATTAAAATGCCAAACTTGAAACTGATAGCCACTGAGGAAGGAGAGGAGATAAAACTAATGGCATAGAAAAAATATTCATTAATATAATAGAAAATTAGCCTAATTTGTGAATTTTATAAGGTCAAATAGTATGTGACTTGGTTCTGATATAGTAGTAAATAAGGTTCAGTGTCTTTCCTCAAAATGGTTTTGATATTGAGAACATTATAGGACATACAGAGTAGAAGTATCAATACCTAGATAGTCATCCATCCCAAGGCTCTTAAGAGAACGAGGCCCACAGAATTGTCCCTTGCATAAAAGAAGTGGTACTCATCCCAGGAAATGTGTAGACATGCAAGCAGTATGCATAACAAGGGAACAAACCACCTCAAACCGCCTACAACACTAAGCAACTGACCACATTGACACTACAGTGGAGGAAATGTCACAGAAAGACTTCAGAAAATTCATAGTTAAGATGGTCAATATGCCAAAATAAGATGTAAGGAATAACTGGAGAGAAAATACTGGATTTAAAGGATCATTCCTATAAAGTGATAGAAATTCTGAGAAAGAATAAATGAAAATCCTTGATAAAATAAAATACTTGATAAATCAAATTAAAAATTCAATAGAAAATATACGCCAATAGATCAGACCACTCAGAGATATAGTTTCAGGTCTTGAAGACAAAGCATATGATCTTGAAAATAATAAAATAAAAAGCTGTTAAAAGAGCATGACCAGCATATTTGAGCAGTCTGGGTAAATATCAAGACGCCAAGTTTAAGAAACACTGGGGTTGACTAAGGCTCTGAAGTAGAAATTAAAGGAATGCACAATAGTTTGCAATGAAATAATACTGGGAAATATTCCAGACCTCAGGCACGAGAGGAAATTCAAGTTCAAAATGTATATAGAACTCCAAATAGAATTAAAAAAAGATCTTCTCCAAGATGCATTTTAATGAAAACACCTAATATACATATAAAGGATAGAATTTTAAACACTGCTAGAGAGAAAAGGCAATTCATATTTAGAGACAAACTAAGATTTCAAATGAATTCTCAACCCAGATCCTAAAACCCAAGATGGCCTGAAAGAAAACAGGCACCAACCAATATTATTATTATATTCAGCATTATTTTCCTTCAGAATATTGAAGATGAAATAAAAAATTTTGGTAATAAGCAGAAATTGAAAAAAATCATAATGACTTAATCTTTACTACAAAACATACTCAATGAAATATTTCATGAAGAAGACATGAAAAATTAAAATGAAAACCAGGAAAGGGATGAATTGTACTAGAAGAATAGTCAATTAAATTAGAATCAAATCTGAAAATTTACTCACCATGAATAAATCAAATTTGTAGGAAATAAAATCATCTTTCTAAAATAACATTTAGTATAAATAGCCAAAACTCTTTCATCAAAAGACAAATTAAAAACCAAGACCCAAACATATGTTGTTTTCAAGAACTTCACATCACAAAGACAACCACAGAATGACGTTTAAAAAATGGGGAAAACATACCATACAAACAAAAACTGAAAGCAAGAAGGTGTAGATACTCTCATATCAAAGTAGACATCAAGCCAAAATTAATCAGAAGAGACAAAGAAGATCATTTCATACTGGTTAAGGGAAACATCCAATAAGAATATATAATGAAAAAAAAAAGAATATATAATGATTGTAAATATTTATGCCCCAAAGAATACTGCATCTATGTACTTAAAACAAACCCTTCTCATCAGAAGGAATCAAATAGACCACAATACAATACTTCTGGGTGATTTCAACACATCTCTCTCACCACTGGATAGGTCAGCAAACATAAACTATGTAAAGACTCTCACAACTAAAAAAAAATTATTAATTAAATGGACCTAACAGATATATGTAGAATAGTTCATCCACTGAAAACTGAATTCACTTTTATCTCAGCGGCATATGAAACATTCTCTAAAATAGATCACATTTTATTGCATGAAGCAAATTTCAGCAAATACAAAAAATAGGGATAACTCATTGCATCTTATTGAATTATAAAATTATGTAATTATTATCTTATAAAATTATAAATCAACGACAAGATAAAAAACAGAAACCACTCTAATACCTTAAGATTAAATAATACGCTTTTCAATGAGAAATGGATTACAGAAGTGTGCAGGCAGGAGAGAAATAAAAAAAATTTCTTAGAAACTAAAGCATTTTGGTTTGTATATGAGCTGTCTTCCAAAAACTCAGATGTGAGACAATGCAAGAAAGCTCAGAAATAATAAGGTAATGAGGGAATCAATCTAAACAGTGCATTAATCCACTTGACTAGATTAACTGGGTAGTAACAGTAGGAAGATAGGGTATGGCTGGAGGAGGTGGGTCCCTGGGGGTGTGCCTTTGGTGTCCATATTTTGTCCCTGGTGAGTGGAGTTCTTTCTGCTTTCTGGTGGCTATTTTCTTGAACTGTTTTCCTCCTCCACATGCTTCTGCCATGATATTCTGCCTCACCTCTGGTCCAGAGAAATGAAATTTTCCATCTATGGACAAAGGCGTCTGAAAGTGTGAGCCTCAAACAAACTTTTTCTCCTCTAAAATTGTTCTCATTAGGTCTTTTGATCACAGTGGTTAAAAACTGACAAAAAATATAGAGATACAATATATTAAAATCTCTGAGAGCGTATGAAGGCAGTTCTAAGAGAAAAGTTCACAGCACTGAGTATGTACATTAAAAAAAAAAGATACCAAATAAATAATGTAATATTACACCCCAAGACCCTAGAAAAAGAACAAGTCAACACAAAAATTAGTAGAAGATAGAAAATAATTAAAGTCAGAGTGGAAATTAATGAAATTGAGAATAAAAATAATAAATAGGATCAGTGCAATAAAGAATTGATTCTTTGAAAGGATAAACAAGAAGGATAAACTCATAGCCAAATTAGCCAAAAGAAAGAGAGAGATGACCCAAATTAACAGTTAGTAATGAAAAAAGAGGTATCACTATAGACTACTAGAATCCAGAGGATCATTAGAAACTGTTTTGAACATTTATACTCCATTAAGCTGGAGAATGTCAAAGACATTGACAGATTCCTAGGGACATATAACCTATCCAAACTGAACCATAAGAATATAGAAAACTTAAATAGAACAATATGAAGTAATGAAAATAAAACAACTATAAAGTCTTCCAACAAAGGAAAACCTATGTCCATATGAATCCTTAGCTGGGTTCTGTCAGCATTTAAAGAAGTAATGCTAATGCTTCTCAAATTATTCCATGAATAGAAAAGGAGAGAATGTTACCAAATCATTCTGTGAAGCTCAGTATTATTCTGATAACAAAACCAGAAAAAGACACATCAAGAAAAGAAAACTTCAGACCAATATCCCTGATGAACACAGTTGCAAACATTCTTAATATTGGTAAACCACACTGAAAAAATATTGGGAAGAAGTGCATCCTGATAAAGTGGGTTTCATCCCACTTATTCAAGGTTTGTTCAAAATATGCAAATAAATAAGTGTAATTCACCACAAAAGAGAGTTAAATAAAAAACTGCATGGTTATCTCAATAGATGCAGAAAAACCTTTAGACAAATCCACCACCCAATCTTGGAATCAAAACTAGAAACAAAACATGAGAATCTCTGAGAGAAAGTAAAAGCAGTTTTAAGAGGGCAATTTATAGCTATAGGTACTTACATTAAAAAATAAAAGAGAAAGAGACCTCAAATAAACAACATAAGAACACATCTTAAAATCTTAGAAAAACAATGACCAACCAATCCTAAAACTAATAGAAAGAAAGAAATAGCAAATATTATAGCTGAAATTAATAGAGTCCAAAAAAATACAAAGGGTCAAGCAAAGAGTTGGATGTTTGTAAAAATAAACAAGATTGTAAACCCTTTCAACCAATCTAATCAAAAGAAAGAGAGAAAACAAATGAACAAAATTAAAGATAAAAAAAGGAGGTATCACCAGAAGCTCTTCTGAAATCCAGAGAATCATTGGGTAATACTTTGAAAATAAATATTTCAATAAATTGTAAAAAGTAGAAGAAATGGATAAATTTCCAGATACACACAAGAGTAAACATAAAATCTAAACTGACCAGTAGCAAAGAATGAGATTGAAGCAGTCATCAAAAAGTTCCCTAACAAAGAAAAGCCAGAGCTAGTTGTATTCTTCATCTGAACTTTGAAGAACCAAGGTCAAATATTCCTTAATTCTTACACAAAATTGAAATGAAGGGTAAACTTCCAAATTCTTTGAAAGAAGCCATAATCTGCCTAAAATCCAAACAGGATAAGTGTGCATTAAAGGAAGAAAACTACAAACCAATGCCCTTGATGAACATAGATGCAAAATTCCCAATTGTTAACAAAATCCAAGCAAGATCTTAGAGATATAAGCAATAGTATTCTGAAATATGTATGTATGAGATAAGATATTACAATAGCTCAAATATTTTTTACATAGAAGCATACAGTGGGACAAGTCATTGTATCTGATTCTAAGACTTACAGTAATCAAGGTTCTGAAGCATTTGTGGAATTAAACATGTCAATGAAGCAGGATAAAGAATCTAAATATATACCTACAAAAATTAGACTCAAAAGATCTTAAAAAAAAAAAAAGTGAAAGGCAATTAAAAAGGGAAAATACAGTCTTTTCAACAAATGCTCTTAGGGCAACTGGACATTCATAAGCTAAATAAATAAATGAAGTTATTTATATAAATGTTGACATTCTCACATATTGTATAAAAATTAACACAAAATGATCAAAGACTTAAAGTGTAAAACTAACAATTTTAGATAAAACAGACATCTTCCTGACATTATATTAAACATTTAGTGAAAATTGACTAATATGACCTCATAAAATATAAACCTTTTGTGCTGTGAAAGATTCTGTTAAGAGGATGAAAAGACAAGGCAAAAATCCATAGAAATACATGCAAAAGACATAGACAACAGAACTAGTGTATATCCATAGGAAGAACTCTTCTACTCACCTACATGAAAAGAAACAATCCAATTAGAAAATATGCAAAACACTAGAAGAGACATTCCACTGAGCAGGGTGTTCAGATAAGACATGAACACATGAGAGCTGTTTTAATCAACTTTTTTCATAGCTAAGACCAAAAAACCTGACAAGAACAAAATGTTTATTTGGGGCTCATGATAGACGACTGACTCCATTCTTCAGGAGCTGAGATGAGGCGGGACATCATGGCAACGTGTATGGCAGAGGAAATCAACTGGGAACATGGCGCCAGGAAGCAGAGAGATACTCCAGATACAAAAAAATATGTGTACCCCAAAGGCATCCCCCAATAACCCACATCCTCCAGTCACACTCTACCAGTTTATGATCACGACTCAGTTAATCGCAACTGGGGGATTAATACACTGATAAGGTTAAGGCTCTCATTACCCAAACATTTCACCTCCAAATCCTCTTGTATTGCATCATTCATGAGCTTTAGGGGGACAACTCACATCTAAACCACAATGACAACTAATTTATATCATTAGCCTTGAGGCAAATTGAAACCATAATGATCATTTCACACCTATTTAGAACAGCTACATAAAAAATAGTGAACACCAAAGGCTGGCAAAAATGGTCAGGAAATAAATAACTCATAATTAACCATGTGATGAAAAACAGTAAAGGTACCCTGTAAAACAGCTTCATAACTTGTAGAGAATCAAAGACAGTTTTTATACAACCCAGCAATTGCTTAATTCTACTTTCAAAAACTGAAACAATTGTTAAGCACAATAACCCAAATCTCGAGAGAATTATAATGAGTAAAATATATGAATCCCAAAGGTTATATTATTCCATTTACATAACATTTTTTGAAATGATAAGATTATAGAAATGGAGAAAAATATTAGGCATTAAAGAGGGGATGTGAGCATCTGAGAAGCAGGTGAAGCTATTAAACAGCAAGGTGACAGATTGTTGTTATGGTGGAAATGTTCTATGTTATAGTCACATCAACTGGACAAATATTTATAACTTCAAAAGATGTTAGCATTGAAGGGGTCTGAATGGAGGGCAAAGAAACTGTCCTTGTATTATTTTTAATAAATGCATAAAATTTACAATTATCTAAAATAGAAAGTTCTAGATTTTATAATATTTATTACTTCAATAAGGGTACCAACTTAAACAATTATTCATCACAGACTCCTCAGTTATTTTAAAATACAGGGAAGGTTGATCAATATTCCATAAAATGTGCCTATTTTAAATGTGTCTGAGTTTTTATAAACACATAGAATCGTGTAACCACCATTTTGATTAAGATATTTCCCTCACCTCCTCAATTCCTCTGACAGTTGTGTCATGTAAATATTTTAAACAAAAGATTAATTTTATAGAATATAATTTAACTTAAATATTAGTTATGTTTTTAATATTTAATTTTGAAATATTATGATCTGATTTTGATAATAAATTTGAAAGGTATTTTTTAATATTATGCTTCATATAGAACTACATTTTGATATATCTCTGTACTAATTGTAAAAACAATTTCTCAACTGATGATGACAAATAGTACGATTTCTATATACATGCCTTAATAAATTATGTAAGCATTCTAAATTATTAGTGGTGACTAACTCTAATGTAATATTCAGGAAATATATTTTCTATAACAAAGCTAACACAATATAGAAATGCATTTCATTGTGCTATAAAAGGCTTAATTTTTCTTCTCTGCCCACATTGTAGATGACTTTGTTATTGCTTTACAAGCATTTAAGAAATACTTTACTTTATATAAGATTTACATTAAATTTAACTTTGTGGGGAAAATGAAAGTTCCATTTTTTTTTCATTTGCATTGTGCTGACTCAGATTGTCCTTGAGTCAGCATACACTCTGGAATAAATTAAAGTCACAAATTCATTGTAAAACCCAATATGAATATGGACCATTACATTATTATTTTTCAAAAGCATAAAGGAATAAAAGATAACAAGAAAATTATAACAAATAAATCTTCACATTTATTACTCCAAATGAAATATGGTTTAACATTAGTTTCAAAGTAGTTTGTTTCCAAAAGATTAATTTTCATACAAAAGCTTTAGATCTTTGAAAGTAATGGAATTAAGGATAAACATAGGAAAGATACATAATTCATTTTAGCAATTTTCTAAGAAATGCCAAATTTTCCAGGAAATGCATATATTTTATAAGTGAACTATCTTTAGTATTAGAATAGAAACCTTCCATATTAGGTCAATTATCATGTAGGGCACTAGACCTATGCTCACTCAACCACCTTCATGATGTGAAAACTGAGGACAAAACATTTAAATGATTTATTTTAGATCACACAGTTATCAAGAAGTTGTAAGTCAATTCAAAAGATTTACTAAAGATTTTAGGCTTTCCATGATGACTAATATGTGTGTATATTTATACACACACATATATAACATACATATATATGTATATATACATATATACCACATATACATATATGTATATATATTATACATAATACATACACATACACAAGCACACATACTTGTATACATATTTTGTACTTGTAGATATTTGTACACTCAAAATATAATAATAATCTAGTAAATATTTAAACATGTAACCTGTGTAAAAAACTGAACTAAATATTTTCAAACAATAAATTACATATATAGTAATTATTTAAAAATCAGATTAATGCCAGGCACAGTTGTGTACACCTGTAACTCCAGCAGCTCAGGAGGCTGAGGAAGGAGAATTGCAAGTCAATGCCAGCCTCAGTAACTTAGCAAGACCCTAAGCAATTAAGCGAGAACTTTCCTCAAAATAAAAAAATTAGAAAGGGCTAGGGATGTGGCTCAGTGGTTAAGGGCCCCTGAGTTCAATCCCTTGTACAAAAAATAGATAAATAAATAAATATCAGGTTACACATTTAATAGAATGTTATTAAATCACTAATAATAAAATTAGTTGTTTTTCTAAGAAAAGTTAGTTTGTATTAAAGGAATCATCAACAACCTTAAAACAATTGCATGTACAATTAAACAACAAGCATTACAATCCTTAAATTCCACATGATCTAAACACATCCATTAACTTATATTCTGAAATGATCCTTAATGAAGATGAGGTAGAATGAGACAGAGAATAATTAAGGAATTACAACATATGGTAATGTAGTACTAAAAGCTTTCTACCACTGGATCTTTTAATCCTTTACAAAAATGTTTTTGAAGGTCAGAATAGACTTGGTCAATAAAACAAGGTCATATTAGGAGGATTAAATCACTATGATACTTTGGATCTTGAATATCCTTAACGGTCCACGTGTTAATGTCTTTGTTACCAACCTATGAAGATGGCAGAACCATAAGAGGTGGGGTCTAGAGGAAGAAAGTTTACTGGAGTTGTGTTCTTGTGCAGAATATTGAAAACTAAACCACTTTCTCTCTCCTTTTGGTTCCCAGTCGCCATGATGTAAACAGGCCTCTTCTACCCCATCCTACTGTGATGATGTACTGTGCCATCACATATAGGAAAGACAGTAGAATGAATTGAACATTACTTCCCTATGTTCATATGTGCATACATGATGAGGGTAACTCCTTATCATTTAAAAGTGACAAGAATGGAAAGTTATACTCTGTGCATGTATAACATGTCAAAATACATTCTACTGTCTTATGTAACTAAAAGAACAAATAAAAAATAGAAAAAATAATCAACAGAACCAAGTGACCATGAACTCATACTTCTGCAACCATGAGGCAAAAATAAACATTTCCTCCTATAGGCTGATTTTCTATGGCATTTTGTTACAACAAATGGAAGCTGACAGACATAACCACGTTACATGACACATATGGAAAAGTTCCAGGGGTCAAGACGTGTATGAGTTCATGAAGGTATGTACCATTTCTCCTGCTAGGATAGTTTGCAAATGGAATAAAAAATGAAAAAGAAATTTACATTCTAAATGAAAGTTAGAATCTCTGTGGAACTAGTAGCAGTCACGGCAATAGAAAAAAGATGAAGCATAAATGCTAAGAAGATGTCAACAAGGAAAGCACAAGACTCCAGATGCTCTAGCTAGTAAAATGCAGACTCAGGGTTCACCATCTGTAGTATTATATAGCGAAGTACATCATGTATATGGATACTTGTACTGGCTAAAATCAGGATCCATATTAAGAAAGCATAAGTAAGAAATGCATAACAGACACTTTTCTGACACCAGAAGTTCAATTTAACTACAATTATCTACAAGTGCCAATATCCTCTGGAGTCAACTGTCACATTGGGCTACATGCATCAGTTAGAAAATCCAAGTGATCCTTTATTGTATAGTCTGGCTGTGAAAACTGGACTGTGAGTTTGGGCTTTGCAGAACTGAGAGAGGAAATGTACAAATAGGATAGGGATATTACCTTTGTGGAAATTTTTGTACCTAATGTCTAATAAAGCCAATAAGGAAAATATTTGGGAAAATTTAACATCATGATTACAGTCAGATCCACAGGCTATTCATATGAATGAAATCACTACCATCATGACCACAACAGTAATTCAAATGTTCCTAGTTCATAGATTTTAGAAGTTTCTTCTTAGTGTGTTAATATGGTCAGAAACATGTTATGATACAGAATTAGAATAGTTCTCATAACCTTTATGGATGCTGCCTTGCTTATCTTCTGATACCACTAGGTCTCTGCTTCTCCACTGAGTTCTGCAACAGCCTGTTGAGGATATTGATCTTCCCTAACCTCAGATTTGACTCCATTACCCCAGTTGGTACATGGGTAGGCATTCTTCTCTGCTATTTTACCTCTGATTTGCCAGTCTTTGTGATCTCTGTCTTCTCTATACAATACTATATATGCATGTGGAATCTAAAGTGACAAAGTTGGACACTGTACTTTTTGGTCAGAATACCTCTTCCCATTTTACTAGGCTGGACCAAAAATGCTAATCTAGATTAAAAGATCAATGATAATAATCACTTGGGTTTTATTCAAGATTGATTTTATCATGTAAACAAACGTAAGTTATATTCCAGTTCAACAGACATAAATGAGTGGAAATCTTCTCTGAGGCCTCCCTAGCTCTTCACAGTATAGACTAAATCCTGTTAGCAAGGCCCTTAGCCCAATCAGAACAAGGACTTCCAGCAAGGAAGAGTCTACACAAAGGATATTATGGATGTTATCACATTAGTAGAACAGAAGGGTCTGCTTACTACCATTCAAGAAAATTCCATATTAGGTTACAGCAATGAATTATTTTTGTTCTATTTCTAAACAAAACTTTGAGCCTACATGCAGACTTGTACAAAGTTTCCCATTTCAGTATGATTTACCTGCCCAACTTATACTCAAAGAATGCTGTGTGAATGGCAGTATGCTCTACAGTGTTTATGGCACATCTGTTTTGTAGATCCAGATGGTTTGTATGTAAGAAAAAAAAGTTTTTAGTACTAGGGCACTTAAACATTCAACCACATCCTCAGCACATTTTAATATTTTATTTAGAGATGGTATGGCTAAGTTGCTTAGGGTCTTGCTAAGTTGCTGAGGTTGGATTTGACCTCAGGATCCTTCTGCTTCAGCCACCTGAGCCACTGGGATTAACAGGTATGTGTCACTGTACCAGGCTCTGTGTCAATATTTTATAGATTTTTTTTCTTTTTTGCAAAACTATCCCTTCAATTCTAACTTCTTCCCCTCCCCTCACTACCACCTATTCATATCATCAGTGTGTTCACAGAATCACCACTGCTCATTGAATACCAAGGCTTTAATTTAAGTAAATTCATTGTGCCTACATCTTCTGCCTCACTCCTGCATCCCCTCATGGTAGGAAACATTCTCAAAAGTCTTGTCAATTACTCTAAAAATAAATCTGGCTTGTGCTTTCATCCAGGAATCTACTCTTTACTCATGAAAGAAAATTTGTCTACAATTTCTTCAGTTGATTAGATGCTAATTGTGGCAGATCTTAGGTTTAAACTGAGGTCACTTCTAAGATTTGAAAAAATGGTGCCTTACATTGCAGAAGGTCCATGGTATATGGACCTGAGATGCAATAATACTGGATTCACCATGAAATCTTCTCCTTAACCATACTAAGCAGAATAAGAGTGAACAGTATTAGGTCAAAATGAAAAATATAATTCAAACAACACAATGTGAATACTATAACATAATACCTAATGATGTATATAATATCAGCTAATCCATGACTCTTCTAAAGAAAAAAACTGTGAAAATGAAAATGAGACTCCATATTCAGCATACACAACACTGAAGCAGAAAGGAAACAAAAATGTGCCAGACAGAGATGACCTTGTGAATGTGAAAGAATGTCATCCTCATGTGATAAGGTCAAGATAGAACCGAAACCTCCACAAAGGTCTTTACTAACAACCTAATGTTCCGTTAATGAGCAAAGTTTAGTTCAAAACTATTCCTGATCCTCTCTACAAAGGCACTCTCAAGAAATCCTAAGTACAAATATTGGCTATGCATATGCCTGTTTAAATTCAAACTCCACCAGAGAACTAAAGAAATGAAATGTAGAAATAGGCTTTATAGTCAGCATAGCCCAACATAAAGGGTCAGAAGAGTAATGAGGAGTATTGAATTAACTTGAAAGTGTAGGAGAAAATGTCTTTGTTGAAATATAATCATCTGCCTTATCAAGAGTGTCCTGGTATCTTTGGTAGCAATTTTAAAGCAGCTATAATTTTAGTCAAATGTATCATGTGGAAATCACAACCTCCAGTGACCACTGCTATTTTATGGAATCAGACCACTTCTTTTTATGTATGAGGAAGTGTGGCAGTCAGTAAAACCATACCACAGTGACCACTTAGATTCTAATTTAACCTATCTTAAGATTCTCAGAAAGTTTAAACCTCTCATCTCTGTCATTATGATGGATTTCTGTGCCATTGCTACAGGGCAAAATCGTTTGGAGGAGAGTTCTGAAGTGCACACTAAGGACAGAATTACCTGGACTCCAGCTCTATTTTTTCTGATGTGTGTATTCTTTTCAAGGATACTACAAAAGTGATATTTCAAATCCCTCTAGCAACATCCACTGGAATCATCGTGAGGCATGCAGAATATGGTAGGTTTATGAATATTCATAGCAGCACATGGCCCATTATGATTCAGTGTGCTGTGCAAAATACAGCTGCTTCACTCCAAGCTCACTAGGAGAGCAGAGGGTACTTGTTTTAAGTGGTCCCCAAGGTCAAAACTAGTTAGAAATTTCATAGTTAGAAAATTATCCACCTCACCATATAGGTTTAAAGCAGGGGTCTCCTTTAAAACATTCAGGGATCTATAATCCAGCCTCTCTATTGTCTACTAAAAGTGAGCTATTTGAAAACTGATGAAATAAAAAAATAGTTTCTGTAGGAAATTTAGCTTCCTTCCTGATTTTCATTTTTTTGTACTGCTCATTTTTTAAGACTATTTACATGATAACAAGTTCAGTGATTTGAGACCAGAAGATATGCAATCTACCAGCAACTTATTGTTAACGATAAAATCCAATCATACATCGGGGTACAGGGTTACCAAGTGGAAATATCATTAAACTAAGAGGTAGATGGCCTCCCTTATACTTTACATTTTTGTTCATGTTTTAATAATTTACCTTTTCACATTTAGTATGGCACCAAATAAGATTTGCTTATGCCTAAATTTTAAAAAGAAACATGGTCAAGAGAATGAATAGACAAGTCACTGCCTGGGAGAAAATATTTACCAAAGACACATTTGATAAAAACTGTTTCCTAAAAACATACAAAGGACTCTTAAAACTCAATCTATAAAAGAACAACCTGCTTAAAAAATGGGCAAAAGATCTGAATACCAATTTAACTAAAGAAGATTTACAAGTGGTTTAAGTAAGCATATGAAAAGATATTCAGTATCATGAGTATTAGAAAATTACACACTGAATAACCAGATATCCTGCACACTTATTAGAAAGGCTCAAGGCCAAAACACTGGCAATAACAACAGTGAAAATGACAAGATCTAACAGAAACTCTCATTGCTGTTGGGAGTCCAAGATGGTGCTGCCACTTTGAAGACAGTTTGGCAGTTTCTTACAAAACTAAACACAATCTTACAATATGATGCAGCTATTGTTCTTGTTATTTATCCAAACGAATGGAAAACATATGTACACATAAAAATCTTGCTGATGAATGCTTGTAACAGCTTTTTTCACAATTCCCTAAACTTGGAACCAATAAAGATGCCCTCCAGTAGATGAGTGAATGCACTTGGTACATCCAGATGATAGAATAGTATTATGTATATTAGAAAATATATGCTAAGTGAAAGAAGCCAATCTTGAAAGGCTACATACTGTGTGATTTCAACTACATAAATATTCTGGGAAAGGCAGAACAATGGAGAGAGTAAAATGGTTTTTGGCTGTTAGGAGTGAAGAGGGAGGGAGGGATTAAAAAGCTGAGGATTTTTAGGTAGTGAAATTATTCTGCGTGATACTATAATGTTGGAAATTTGTTATTAAACATTTGTCCAAATCCATGGAATGTCTAACACCAAGAGTGAACCCAATACAAACCCTGGATTTGGGTTAATAATAACTTAACAGTGCAGGTTCATTGGTTCTAACTGATGTGTAGCTATATTGTGGAAAATTGATAGAGGGAAAAGTTTTGTGTGGTCTGGGTGACAGGATGTATATGGGGACATATTTTTGTATATGTATATATAATTTCTGTTCAGTTTTTCTATGAACAAAAATCTTCCCTAAAAAGTAAAATTTATGAATTAAAAGCTAAACAAAAGGCATGAAATATTCTGTTTAAAAAAGTAACAATACTAAGATTCAATCTAAACCTGAATAAACATAAAATTATATATACCCAAATATATATGTATACATCTGAATATATAAATATTAAAAATTCATATAGATATATAATTGGTAACTTTATCTTTAAAAGGAGTTTGTAAACATTTGATCTTCATAATGATCTTATTTGTGAGTAGACTATTTATGAAGTTTTACCTAGCATTAAGATGTATCATACAATAGAATTAGGGTTTACTTAAAATCGATAATTTCTTTAAAAGTTATGGATTTGTTTTGATTTACAAAAATTGTTCCAAATACAACTTGCACCAATTTTATAATAATAAATCTTTTGATCAATGAATTAAAAGTTAGAGTATACATGTAGCATGAATTTTTAAGTCCCTCTCACTGCTTTCTGGAATATTTGCAATTAAACTGTACAATACCATATAATTGAGAAATTAAATAGGATATTTCTGCATACTTTGTCTTTACCATAATTAATAATTTTCCTGTGATACATTACTTATAAATAGCTGGGATCCTAACAGTATGAGTTTGGCAATGAAGTGGTTCTGCTGGGAAGAGAAAAAGGAGTCCAAATTGTCAATCTTCTCATCAGTCTCCTAATAATAAAGTGATTGAAGGAAGGTGATTAACAACAAAAACATATTGTGATGGAAATGGAAAATATCACCTACTCTTTTTTGAAAACCCAGAATTTAAGCAGCATGCTAACCCTTATCCATTATCGGTTTGAGCAAATATAACAATTCCTTTATCTTTAACAATATTTTAAAAATGTCACAGATCTTGGTTCATTCACACTCAGCTTGGCAATTGTCTCTAGTTTCTGCATATCCTGTTAGGCATTTAAAAAGATTTTATAATCCCAGTGACTTGTGAGGCTGAGGCAGGAGGATGGAGAGTTCAAAGCCAGCCTCAGCAACTTAGGGAGGAACTAAGCAACTTAGGGAGAACTATTTGCCTCCAAATAAAACATAAGAAGGGCTAGGGATGTCCTCAGTGGGTTCAATACCTGGCACCAAAAATAAATAAATAAGTAGCTTTTTAAATACAAAGAAATTTAAATAACAGAGATATCTCCTTGAATTGTTTTCTTTTGCTTTGACATTCTAACAGTGTCAAAATGGTTTAACACAAACAACCCAGAATTATTTTTCTATCATACTGAGCTATTTAAGCATTAATCACATCAGCACAACCAATGATCGTTTTTAAACCTTTGTGGAAATACTTTATGCAGAAGGATACTAACCTCCAAATTGCTATTTAGGGCGACACCTGCAGGAAGGCTTGGGGAACTGGACATTCATTTAAATTCTGGCAGGTACTAATGCACCTTCAGTTCTCCTTATGTAAGAACCAAGGTATGGTGGCAGAAATTTGAATGAATGTTGCAAGAAAGACTGTGTATCATGGTTTGTGAGTAGGAGCATTTTTTTGGTGGGGGGCAGTTGAGCACATAAGAGCAAAAAGAATCTGGTTATCAGGAACATGGGACACTTCATTATCAGATTGAAGTCAACACAGGAAATGGGCAGCCTTGCTCCTGAAGAGACACATGCCTGACAAAACATTTACAATTGAGAAAAAACCCCACTCAAAGTAACATTGCACAGTCTTTTCTTAATTTGTGGCCCGCCTCAAATATTTAATCGGTAGGGTGAAGATTATTTAACTTATTGGATGAATTGAAACCAATTACAGAAAACCAATAAGTTATTTTTAGAAGTTCAACAATAGGTATTAAAGTTCATATGTAAGAGCAGGTAAGAATAACTCAGAAAACACTGCAAAGTAAATCTGAAGGGGGATTAAAAGGAAAAAGCAATATAAAATCTGTAATAATAAAACTTGAAATGGGTTAGAAAAATAAAGTGTAAAATTAACTCACATCACTACCAGGAGAAAAGAAACATGTGTTATTCTTTGAACTTGATTCTGGGAAACTTTTTCTATGATCAACTCATAATCAGAAACATAAAAGAAAACAATTGATATATTTGACTACCTAAAACTTTTTAAAATGTATGACAAAAACAGGACAAGAAAAATCAAAAGACTACTGAAAAGCAGGGAGAAAACATGGGATTGCTCCAAGTTATAGGACAGCATAATAAAATCAAGATGGAGAAATGAAAAAAAAATGTAACTTACTAGACAAGACATAAGTAAGTATGTTAAAGGATCTTCAAACAAATAAAAATTCAAAGTCGACCACAATTAGAAAAGTGTTATTTATAAACACAAAGATATTTTTTCTTAGCTATCATATAGGCAAAAATTAAAGAGTAGTATTGGGGAGTCTGAAGAAACAGGCATTTATAAATTGCTCATGGATATCATTATTAGTTTAAAAGAGTTAGAAATTTACTAATGCCTCTATAAGTTATATATGCTGTCCTCGATTTCTGATCAGTAATTCCACCTCTAGGCATTTACCCTAAAGGCATATCCCAATAACATGAAAATACATATGCATAAGATTATTTGAGTATTGCTTATAATTTTAAAATATTTGAAACAACCTATTTGATTATACTTAGAAAATGATTGAACAAATCAGCACATTCACTCAAGGGACACATCAAAGTTAAAAAAAATGAAAACAATTTCTATGTGCTGTCTGCATCGCTATACAGGATATGTTATTAAGTGAAAAAAATGAGATGTGCAAAATAGTATTTGTAATATGCTCCCTTTTGTGTTAGAAATAAGTAGATGAGATATTATATAATTTTATTTATGTGAAATATTCAAAATAGTCAAATTTATAGACATAAAGTAGATCCATGGTCATCTAGGGGCAGGGTGGAGGGGATAGGGATTGACTGTCCGTAAGAACGAGGACTTTTGAGAGAATCATAAAAATATCTTAATTATATGGTGATGATTGTATAACTATAATTATAAAACACCAAAGCATATTGAATTGTGTACTTTGGAGAGGTAAAATTCATGGTATGCAAATTATATAACAATAAAGCTATTAAAATTTATATAAGAAAGGAGACCTAAGAAAACATATATGTGTTGATCATTCATGAAAAAAAAATAAAGGAAGGATATGCCATTCTCTAGAGATTGGTTACCTGTAAAAGAGCAGAGCAGGTAACTGAGAATGGTGGAAAGAAAGGGAGAATAGAATAATAGAATAGAATAGAATAGTAGGGATGAGAAAGGAGTCACGTTTTTCTGAATACGTGTTTGTATAGTTTTGATGTTTAGAATTGTAGCAATGGTTCACCTACCCAAAAAGTGAGTGAAAAATTAAATGGAGCTCTATGGGTGGGAACACAAAATTAAATATAAACAATACCCAATGAACCTAGCAATATTAACACTCGAACTATAGCAGATTATAAACAGGGAATTCCAAATTCTTATTCAATTAGATCCATGTTTTGAAAAAAGTATTGCCAATTATCTTGATTATTATTTCACACTTCACTAAAATGACTGCTAGTATTTTATTTTGTTCGGATCCTCCTGTTAAAATTGAATACTGCTCTGATTTAATTAGCTCTTCAACATAAATCTTTATTATTTAATCTATACATATTTCTAAATAGTAAAACATCATTTTCTCTTCTCATCATCTAGTACATTGAAATATCACCATCCTACATTTGTCATCCTACACTGATGACAAATGTGAAAAGAGGTTCAGAGTGAGTTGGTGCATCAGAATTATCTTTGTGTTGTAAGGTTGCCTTAGCAGAATACTATCTGTGGAATTCACTGTGCGTCTGCATTAACAATGTCTTCTGTGTCCCTGGTAGATGCTTTTCTCAATGGTGATAACTTGTCTTTGCAAAGTACTGTCAAGAGCTAGTTCTATTGTATACATGTTCTCCAATTTTAATGTCTTGCATTCAGAGTGAATCTTAATTTTAGCATTCTGACTTATCCACAAGGAATATGGCTTTCTTCAACTACCACTCAAGGAGGCATTTACAATACTACCTACGTTTTATCTCATTTTGCATGCTTAATGACTTTCATAACTGACCATTGCTACTCAAAATGTGACTTATAGTGGCTTTCAGAAATGGAGAATCTCAGACTTTTGTACCAGACCTACTAAATGATAAACTGTATTTGAACAAGTTTCCAGGTGATTCATTTTACCACTAAGGTTTAAGATGCATTGACCAAATGTGTTAGTATAGCAATTTCTGTATAATATTTAAAACCTACTGATACCAGGGTTCCTGAGGAATGTTTCAGTGACGGCTTGCATTAAACCTCTTCCACAAAATATAATAACAAAATGTACATAAAATTGCAAGATATTTTATGCAAAGTTCTATCAAACAACTTATACACATTTTCAAAAAGTATCTTAAGGTATTATAAATGATTTTACTTATTGTGTAAACATTTCTGAAAGATTTCATAACAAAATATACCTGCTTCCATTATATAGTAAGGTCTTACAGGATGAATACAGAGATATTATTGAGATAGATGAAATAGCATATCTATTTGGAAATATCTTGAGGACACACCTATATATCTTCCACTTTCTAGAAATACTTTAACATGAAATAGGTGTTTGGAAAAGATTTTCCCATTATTATCTCATTTGCTTATCTTATATTTCAATTATATAATATATTTACTTCTAGTTAGTCACACTTTTATCACTTTCCATTATTTTTATTTACTTTATGAATTATGCAGAATAATTCACTCATTTCTCACATATTTTAAATCTTTTGCATTGTGATATTCGATTGAGTTCTATTTTATTAGAAAAATACTTAGGATTTGGCCTCAAGGAAAGAACATATGTGTGAAGAATATATCAATATAAATAAATAACTATAGTAACTGGGAAAATATCATAGACATGTAAAAAAAATGGAACATGTAAGCAAGTGTGCGTTTATAAAAGTCCTGTGTACATTGTCCTCTATTTTCTATTGTGATAAAATATACATGTAAAGTTTACTGTCTTCAGTATTTTAAGAGTGGAGTTCAAAGGTGTTAGGTACACTCATGTGGAATTGCCAGTCATATTATTCATCTCCAGAATGCTCTTCATCTTGCAAAATTGAAAACTCTATACTCATTATATCATTATCATCCATCATCCCCTCCTCCCAACTCCTAGCAAAATTCATTCTGTTTTGTTTCTATTATTTTGACTATTCCAATTATCATATGTTGGTGAATCATTCAGAAATCTAGAATTCTTTTATGTGACTGGCTTATTTCTTTTAGCAAAATGTTCTTAAGGGTCATACATTTTGTACCACGTGTATTTTCTTGCTTTTAAGAGTAGGCAATACTCTTTTTTTTTAGCATTTTTTTTTTTGCTTGTTCATTCATTCATTGATAGACATTTGTGTGACTTCCACCTTTCAGCTCTTGTGAATAATGCCACACTAAACAGACATAGAAAGATCTCTTCCAGATCCTGCTTTCAATGCTTTCAGGTGTACAACCAGCAGTGGAATTGCCAATTGCAAATGGCAAATCTCTTTTTAATTTTAAATGGGAACCACCATCCTGTTATCCACAATGGCTATACCACTTTACATTTCCACCAACAATACATAAAATTTCCAATTTCTCCACCCACTGACCAAAACATATATATATTTTTACATAGTAGTAATCTGAGTAGATTTTATTTGTATTTCCCAAGTGATTAGTGATATTGAGCATCCTTTCATGAGCTTATTGGTTATCTGTATATTTTGGTTAGAGAAATGTTTGTTTAAGTCTTTGACCATTTTTGAATCAGGTTGTTTGGTTGTTGCTGAGTTTTAGGATTTTTCTTATATATTCTGGATATTACCCGCCTAGAGGTAAATGATTTGCATTTGTTTTCCTACATTCTGTGGGTTTTTTTTTAAATTTTTTTTTACTATGTTGATGGTCTCTTTTGAGGAATATATTTTTTAAAAAACATGAAGTCCAATTTGTCTCTATTTTCTTTGATTACTTGTGCATTTGGTAACATATTCAGGGTGATTGTGAAATTCAAAGTCACAGATTTTGCCCTATATTTTCTTCAAAAAGGTTTATAGCTTTAGGTTCTACATTTAGGCCTTTGATTTTTGAATTAATTTTTGTATATGGTGTCAGGTAAAAGTACAACTTTCATCCTCTCAAAATCTTTGATATAAAGTAAGTTTCCTATACACAGCATATAGTTATATCATTTTTAGTCCATTTACTTTTTAAAAATTACTGATAAGAAAGAACTAACTTTGCTCACCTTGAAGTAAAATATTAAATTCCTTTCTCATTTGCCTTTGTACCTATCATTCATGTATTTTTATTGTGGTTACTCTGCAGAACACATTTAACACCCTAAAATTATAAGACACTAATTTGAATTTATACCCATCTCCTTGAATGTTTATATTTATGTTTTTCATCAAATTTAGTGATTTGGAATCATTATTTCTTAAAATACACTCTGTGTTTTTCTCTCTTTTTCTGTGACATCCCCAAAACATATATTCATTTGCTTGATGGTGTCTCAGGTCCTTTAAGTTCTTTACTGTCACAATTTTTTTTCTTATTCCTAAGATTTGATCTTTCCCATTGTCTTATCTTCTAGTTGCTGACTCTTTACCTGCTAAACTCTGACTTTGAATGCCTTTAGTAAATTCTTCATTTTAGTTATTATCTTCTCAAATGCAGAATTTGTCTTGAACCATTTAGTTTTCCATCTTTTTGTTGATATTTTTATTGTGTTCACACATTGTTTGATTTTCTCCAGGTCTTCTTTTAGATCAGCAGGAATCTTTAAGAGGAGTTCTCAGGTCTTTGTCTGAGATCTGCCACTGGATCTTTTTCAGAAGCAATGTTTTCTTGTTGTTGATGTTTTTTCCCTTTAAATGACCTAAATGATCCCATGTTTTCCTTTTTTTCAATTTTTTTATGTTTTGTTTTTTATTTCACATGCCTTGTGAATTTTATCTTAAATCTTGACTTTGTAAACTAACAGTATGTTCTGGAAATCAGGATCTCCCCCTTCCTCAAAATTTGCTGATTTTTAAAATATATAGTGATCTACACACACACACACACACACACACACACACACACCTACCCACACATGTAGACACATACTTTGTTTATTTTCTCATATAGTAGCATTCAATAGATCCAACTCAAAGGGATTAAGGGATATAGTATAACTTATCCTAGAAGATAAATATTAACTTCATGTTAATAATGAATGAATAAACTCTTGTAAAAGTTATGAAACTTGTCAATATCACACCTAAAAAGTGCCAAGGCAAGAATTAAAGGTGTTTAATTTCAGATCCAGCACTCTTTCTTTATTCCTATATTCTTATTAAATTGCTTGAATATCGAATTTACAAAAAATATTAGTGGCATACTCATTTTCTAAGAATATTTCTGAGCATATTGTAATGGTTAATTTGAATTGTCAACTTGGCTGGATTAAGAGTTGCCAATAATTAAGAGGCCTCTGATTGTGTGCAAGAAGGTATGTCTGGGAATGGAATGTGGGAAAGTGAACTGAAGTGGAGACCCTCCCTAAGTGTGGGCAACATCGCCCAATAAGATGGTGGCTTGGATGGAATAAAAGGTGGAAGAACAAGGAAGCAGATGCAGATGCAAGCTTGACTCTTCTTGAATGGGTTCTTGATTGCCGTTTGGATCATCTGAGGATATCAGACTCTCGCTTCTTCACTCTTCCAAAGCGGACTCTGCCCGTGATTCTCTAGGTAGTTTCCAGAAGCCTTGTTTTTGGAGTAGGGTAGCATTGATGATTCTTCTTGTTCTGGGGCTTCTGCATATTAGACTGCACAGCTGCTGGTTCTTTCAGCTCTCCAGCTGCAGACCGCCATTGTGGAGTATCCAGCTTCTGGTCATATAAGCCAATCTAATAAATCCCCTTTTATAATCATACTTCCTGTGGATTCTATTCCTCTAGAGGACCCTGACTAGTACACATATAATGAAGACACATCATATCAAAATCTCTGGGACACTATGAAAGCAGTACTTAGAGGAAGATTTATTTCATGGGGTGCATTAAAAAAAAGAAGTAGAAATCAACAAATAAACGAGTTAACACTACAGCTCAAAGCACTAGAAAAAGAAGAGCAGACCAATACCAAAAGTAGTAGAAGACAGGAAATAGTTAAAATCAGAGCCGAAATCAACGAAATCGAAACAAAAGAAACAATCGGAAAAATTAATAAAATAAATAGTTGGTTCTTTGAAAAAATAAATAAAATTGATAAACCCTTAGCCACACTAACAAAGAGAAAGAGGGAGAAAACTCAAATTACTAAAATTCGGAATGAACAAGGAAACATCACAACAGACACGAGTGAAATACAAAACATAATTAGAAGCTATTTCGAAAATCTATACTCCAACAAAACAGAAAACCTTGAAGACATCAACAAATTTCTAGAGACATATGAACTACCTAAACTGAACGAGGAGGACATACACAACTTAAATAAACCAATTTCAAGCAATGAAATAGAAGAGGTCATCAAAAGCCTACCAACAAAGAAAAGTCCAGGACCAGATGGGTTCTCAGCCGAGTTCTACAAAACCTTTAAAGAAGAGCTCATTCCAATACTCCTCAAACTATTCCATGAAATAGAAGAGGAGGGAACCCTACCAAACTCGTTCTATGAAGCCAATATCACCCTGATACCTAAACCAGACAGAGACACATCAAGGAAAGAAAATTTCAGACCAATATCCTTAATGAACATCGATGCAAAAATTCTCAACAAAATTTTAGCAAATCGCACACAAATATATATTAAAAAGATAGTGCACCACGATCAAGTGGGTTTTATCCCAGGGATGCAAGGTTGGTTCAACATTCGGAAATCAATAAATGTCATTCACCATATCAACAGACTCAAAGTTAAGAATCACATGATTATTTCAATAGATGCAGAAAAAGCATTTGATAAAATACAGCATCCCTTCATGCTCAAAACACTAGAAAAAATTGGGGTAATGGGAACATTCCTAAACATTATAAAGGCCATCTACGCTAAGCCCATGGCTAATATCATTCTAAATGGTGAAAAACTGAAAGCGTTCCCCCTAAAAACTGGAACAAGGCAGGGATGCCCTCTTTCACCGCTTCTATTCAACATCGTCCTTGAGACTCTAGCCAGAGCAATCAGACAAACCAAAGAAATTAAAGGGATACGAATAGGAAAAGAAGAACTCAAACTATCCCTGTTCGCTGATGACATGATTATATATTTAGAGGAACCTGGAAATTCCACCAGAAAACTTTTAGAACTCATAAGTGAATTCAGTAAAGTAGCAGGTTACAAGATCAATGCTCATAAATCCAATGCATTTTTATACATAAGTGATGAATCTTCAGAAAGAGAAATTAGGAAAACTACCCCATTCACAATAGCATCGAAAAAAATAAAATACTTGGGAATCAATCTCACAAAAGAGGTGAAAGACCTCTACAATGAGAACTACAGAACACTAAAGAAAGAAATTCAAGAAAACCTTAGAAGATGGAAAGATCTCCCATGTTCCTGGATAGGCAGAATTAATATCGTCAAAATGGCTATACTACCTAAAGTTCTATACAGATTCAATGCAATTCCAATTAAAATCCCAATGATGTACCTTGCAGAAATAGAGCAAGCAATTATGAAATTCATCTGGAAGAATAAAAAACCTAGAATAGCTAAAGCAATCCTCAGTAGCAAGAGCGAAGCAGGGGGTATTGCAATACCAGATCTTCAACTCTACTACAAAGCAATAGTAACAAAAACGGCATGGTATTGGTACCAAAATAGACAGGTAGATCAATGGTACAGAATAGAGGACATGGACACAAACCCAAATAAATACAATTTTCTCATACTAGACAAAGGTTCCAACAATATGCAATGGAGAAAAGATAGCCTCTTCAACAAATGGTGCTGGGAAAACTGGAAAACTATATGCAATAGAATGAAACTAAACCCCTATCTCTCACCCTACACAAAACTCAACTCAAAATGGATCAAGGACCTCGGAATCAGACCAGAGACCCTGCATCTTATAGAAGAAAAAGTAGGTCCAAATCTTCAACTTGTTGGCTCAGGATCAGATTTCCTTAACAGGACTCCCATAGCACAAGAAATAAAAGCAAGAATAAACAACTGGGATAGATTCAAACTAAAAAGCTTTCTCTCAGCAAAGGAAACTATCAGAAATGTGAAGAGAGAGCCTACAGAGTGGGAGAATATCTTTGCCAACCATACCTCAGATAGAGTGCTAATTTCCAGAATCTATAAAGAACTCAAAAAACTCTACACGAAGAATACAAATAATCCAATCAACAAATGGGCTAAGGAAATGAACAGACACTTCACAGAAGAAGATGTACAAGTAACCACCAGATATATGAAAAAATGTTCAACATCCCTAGTAATAAGGGAAATGCAAATCAAAACTACCCTAAGATTTCATCTCACCCCAATTAGAATGGCGATTATCAAGAATACAAGCAACAATAGGTGTTGGCGAGGATGTGGTGAAAAAGGAACACTCATACATTGCTGGTGGGGTTGCAAATTAGTGCAACCACTCTGGAAAGCAGTGTGGAGATTCCTCAGAAAGCTTGGAATGGAAACACCATTTGACCCAGCTATCCCACTCCTTGGCCTATACCCAAAGGACTTAAAATCAGCATACTACAGAGATACAGCCACATCAATGTTCATTGCTGATCAATTCACCATAGCCAGATTGTGGAACCAACCTAGATGCCCTTCAGTTGATGAATGGATAAAGAAACTGTGGCATATTTATACAATGGAATATTACTCCGCAATGAAGAATGATAAAATTATGGCATTTGTAGGCAAATGGTCGGAATTGGAGAATATCATGCTAAGTGAGATAAGCCAATCTCAAAAAACTAAAGGACAAATGATCTCGCTGATAAGCGGATGAGGACATATAATGGGGGGTGGGACGGGCTAGCATTAGGTTTAGGGTTAGGTTTAGAGTTAGGCTAAGGAGAGCAGTAAGAATGAAGGAAAGAAGGACTGTGTAGAGGGAAAAGAGGGGTGGGAGGGGTGGGAGGGGTGGGAGGGGTGGGGGGGAGGGGAAAAATATAATAAACATCATTACCCTATGTAAACGTAAAAAAAAATAAATAAATAAATAAAAAAAAGAAATAAGCTATTAAGTAACAGAAAAAAAAAAAGACTAAATACATGATGATTGAGGATAATAAGTAACTAAATTGAAAAACATTCTGACATTCTGATACAGAATAGAGAAGAAAGCATAAAGGTGGAAAAGAACATGCCAGAGATAAAATAACACTCTTTGAAAGTGCTCAAAAGAAAATCATCTGGACCGCTATTCTGAGAAAAGATTGGCTTGCACTGGCCCTCCACTGATACCAATAGTCAGTCCTCTGGTTATTTAGATAGTCACATTAAGAAATAATAAGTTGTCCTGATAATATTTCTTGCTTATTAAATTATTATTGACATAGGTCAATAATAATTGACCAGGCACATAATCACTTGTCCAATTAACAACCCCAGGTTAGCTGATGAAGGAATAGCTTCAGAAAAATACTTTCTTTTATTTGAATACTTTGAAAAAATATAATTTTCTGTCAGACAGATGTATGGGCATTTGAATTATAGTTTTCTAAATCTTTTTAAACAAAACAAATACTTATTTATTTATTTATTTATTTTGTACCAGGAATTGAAAGAAGTGCTCAACCACTGATCCACATTCCCAGACTTTTTTATATTTTATTTGGAGAGAGGGTCTCAAGAGCTTAGGGCCTCACTAAGGTACAGAGGCTGCCTTTGAACTTACGATCATCCTGCCTCAGCCTCCCAAATTGCTGGGATTACAGGCGTGCACCTCCCTACCCAGCTCAAATACTTTACATTTTAAAGGAGTACTTCCTATCTTTAAAAACTCAGTAAGTCTTTTACAGCTTGTGTTTTCTTAAAACATGTAATATGGGCTAACACATGGCAAATTAACATTACTATTTCCCAAAACTATTAAATGACTCAAATGCAGAAGGTCTGTGAAACTGTAGCATGTCATAATACTCCACTCACATGGTGTGCTTACTAATTCATAATTGTGAATAATTTGCAGTGCTAAAAATAGTAATTAGCATATGTTCATGAACCATACTTGAGTAATAGTATTACATTATTAAGCATGTTAATTAAGCACCTGTGAGGTGTATGTATGCCACTTCTCTGGCAACAGCCACACATATCCATCCAATCTAGTACTAAATGCATGTTCCAATATTCAGTTAATTGATAACACATACAAGAAAATTATAATCTCTGGATTAAATTTCTCAAAAAAGACTCTTTCTCATGTAAATTCTATGAAATGAAGATAAATTTTGCTAGCAAATGATTCAACATATCTTTTTATTATTAGCACTAATGTGAAAAGCATTTTAATCCAAACTTCACCTCAACTACATAAATTTGAAATCTGATTTAATATTTACTAAATATTATGAATATGCTATTAAATAAATTTTCATACCCATTCAGTAGTTTTTAATGCAATAAATCACTTCACATAATAATATACATATCAAATAGATATCTATCAATATTGCTCTTAGGATAATTCTAAACAAATAGTTTCACATTTCTTAGGTAGGTACATTTACTAAGGGATCCAAGTTAATTTATGATGTTTGAATAAACACATCAGTACCAAAAATAATTACAAATACCCACAGCCATTTCCAAATATAACCTAAATATTCAGATGTGGTTAACAATGATAATAATTTTTATTTTATAGTCCTATATTTGTCATACTTTCTCATCTAACTGTATTTCTTAAATTATGATAAGTTTATCCTCCTAGTTTTTATAATTCAGTATTTTCAGTATGTAGTCATCGGTGTCACAGTAATTTAAAATATTTCAATCTATAAGCAGAAAAAATAACTTTTTATTTTTGATTTTTGTACCTTTTCTGAAATCATAGAAAAAGTGAATCTTCTATGATAACTTCATTTAGTAAAGTTGGCTGTTCATGCTTCTAACTGGATTGAATATCTAGTATAGAACTTTATCCATACATTAGCCCTATGACAGACCTAAGGTATCATTGTCTCTGAGTTGGTGTAATGAGCTAATGAACTCATCACATTAAACTGTAAGAAAACTCGATATAATATATGATAATATATCAGAAAGCAGCTATACATATTTCCCTATGTTAGAAGGATAATCTTGATTTTTATCTCATAGGGAATAGAATTTCTTATTGAACTGGGAGAAAAATGTCAATATGTAAATATTTATTCCTACATAAATGAAAATAATCTTCAAATACTAATATGTTTGTGTAATATTTTTAAAATTAACATAATTCTGTAAATAGATTATAATTTTTAAAATTTTTCATTGTAAATACAAAACAAAAAAAGCTGATAGCATCAGTGCTAAATAATAATCCCCAATGCCAAGCACAGTGGCACCTACCTGTAATCCTAGATTAATTCAGAAGCTGAGGCAAGAGGATCACAAATCACAAATTTGGGGAGAGCCTTGGTGACTTAGTGAGATCCTGTCTCTAAAATAAAATAAAATTGACTGAGACATAGCTCAGTGGTAGAGTGCTCCTGGGTTCAATCCTTATTACCACAAAAAGAAAATAATAATATCCCTAAAATGTTAAGCAAAGATCTTTTACTCTAAACCACAAAAGTAGCCCATTCTTTTAAGGTTTTTCAAGAAATCTGAGACCTAATTGAAGTTAATTGATTGTGAAGTGGTAGTAAAAGAGTATTTACAAAAAATGAATAATATTTTATATACATATGTTTTGTTAATTCTGAACAATGATGAAAAGAAACTGTAATTTAAAATAAATAAATAACTGGGTCACTGAACATTAAAGAGGTAATTTAGAATGAATTGAAATCTATAATAAAATCCACACCTGCTCCCTTCCATATTAAAACATATTATAATGGTTTATGAAGTACTCTCTTCATCTGCTATTTTAGAAATAGATAAAATTCTATTTCACTAAGATAATAGCTCAAAATTTTAACAATTTTCAATTGTGCCTTTATGTATTACATAATTAATAATAAAAATAACCTTTCCAACTGTTATTACTATCAGGTTAAAACAAAGTTCTTTAATTTTTTATCACATTATACATACAAATGATTTCACTAAAATATCACCTATCTACCATCAGTTCTCAATGATAATATATGATAATATCAGAAAGCAGTTATATATATTTCTTGTTGAACTGGGAGAAAAATATGTAAATATATAAATATTTACATCTAGTACTCGGAAGTACTAGAGAAAGTATATTCAATGTAAAATTATCAAATTGAATACATAAATAAATTTTTCACCAAAGAATAAAGTATTATTACTTTTGACCCAAATTTTTCAACTACATAGGCATTAGTAAAAACACTTCGTTAGAATTCACAAATGAATAGAGTTGGCTTCTCTGATTCTGTTTTGGCACAATTAGGAATCAATTTTACAAAAACTAATATATTTATAAACAATTTCCACATCTGTAGCAGTATTCATTCTCTAATTCAGATTAAATCACTGTGTGTATGGAAGAGGTGGCATTAGAGGTGAAATAGAAAATGCCTTACTGAGTTAACAGAACTTTTCCATTGAGGAAGAGCACATGCTTCTGGGAAGTGTGACATGAAACTATGTAATTTAATATTCTCTAAGTTCACAAACCAATTTTGCACTCAATAGTGAAATACTTAGGATACTTTGTAAACACATAAAGTAAATAATCCTTTTCAGTTTGTATTATTGTCATGCCCACACATGTGATCATTATTATCCATGTGATTTCAATTATTTTTCAAATCTTACACATTTAATGTAGATGATTAAGTTGCTTTTTTTTGGTCTATGTTCCCCTAGATCTACAAAGTCTCTCTCTCTCCCCCTGCCCTCCTATCAGAAGTATATTTAGCACTAACATTCATCGTAACTCTCCTTTATGTTAAGGCAGGTGTAGTTTTACTTTAGATAGAGATCTATGAGTTAATTTCAAGAATGGAAAAGATAAATCATACTAGGTAGCCCTACATGCAATATTAAAATATATCTGTCCATTAGAAAGAAAAAAGTACTTTTTTCAATTATACATTGCAGACATTCTCCTCTAAAGAACTTTGAAACTATATTCAGAAGCCAAAATACTTTAATTTACAGTTAGATTTTGATTCACACTAAAAATCAATTACTTGTCCTTGACAAAACCTTTTATTATATCCAAATGATTTTAGCCACCAAAGAGATATTGAACATTTTTTAAAGTCATAGACAGCTTTACTCTAACAAGTGCATCATTCTAAAATGTGTGAGATAAATTTGGAAAGGTCAAATCTGCTGTAACTAAAGCTCTTCTTTAGGTTTTTTATAGTTGAAGCTGCCAGAAATCTATGCTGAATGTCAAGAGATTTAAGTATTCAGATACATATTTTTCCTCTTTAATCTTGTGTCACACTTTAGATTTATTTAATGAGTTATTTTGCAGTTTTTGTTTTAGAAAACAGGATACTTCAAATCCTATGGTATATTGGGATAGAACTGTAAATCTTATGTTACCAATTATAAGATTTAATCTTAATACTGTGGTATTAAAGAAGAAAATAACATTTTAATGACTCTAGTGAAAATGTTTTTTTCTCTTATTCCATATACACACTTATGTCTAAATATTTTCAACCTTCTATAAATAGCATGTTTTATCATTCTTAGTAAATGAATTGTGGGATTAGTGCCAGGATACAGTTAAAGAAAACAAGTAATTATATAAGTAAGAAATGGAAACAAACATTCAATTAAAAAGGTTCTCTTGTAAAAATTCTCTTCTGTTGTCATTTACCCAACTGATATCTCCATAAATGATTCATTTTAGTCACACTGACTATTATCAAAACAGGTTAAAATTCATCCAACTCAAAACAATTAAGATTAAATTTTCATTGATGTCTCCCAATAAAGATAACATTTTAATTGATTTCTTGTGCTCACTGGTTGTCTTTCATTTACAAGGTCACATTATGCTGGACATTCCTTCTGGGATCTTAACAATTAGAAGGTTAAAAAAAATCTGAAATAATTCTAAGAAGTAAGTGATAAGTTCTACATGGGTGATACACAACAAACTTTCTATTAGGTAAAAATATATATATAATATCAGATACACACACTGTGACAATTAATTTAAATGTCAACTCAACTGGATTAGGAAGTTTCAGATTTCTGGTAAAACACTATTTCCCAGTTTGTTCCTGTGAGGATGTTTCTGGAAGATATCTGTGATGAAGAATCAGGAGTAAAGAGCCAGCAGTTAAGAAGATCCACCCTCAACAATGTGAGTGGACATCATCCAACCTGTTGAGGGACCCAATAGAAGAAGTGAGTGCAGAAGGGTTGTCCACATGCAGGTAGCATGTCATATGACCTCCTGGGTTCCATGACAGTGAAAGTTAATCACCATAGTAAATCTCTTATATGTGTCTCTGCATATCCTATCAGATATACAGAGTTCTCCAGAGGAGAATTAATATATATATGTATATATATTATATATACACACATATATATAAATATACATATATAAATATAATACATATATAATTATATACTTATATAATCATTTAAGTAATATACATGTTAATTAAAAAAGCAAATAATTAAATGAATTGATAATTAAAGCAAAGGCCACAATGCTACTAAATATTCTTTCTGGCTCTCTAGAAAATATCTACTTCTCTATGGCTAATGATCAATTCATAGTCTAATGAGATTAATATGCTTCTATTTATTGAGAATTTTCTATATGTAAAATGCCACCCAAGTCTTATTATTAATGCTGAGATACTGATTCTTACAACGAGTTAAGTAGTTAATAATATTCAACTTTCTGATGAGAAGATGGAGTTGTAACTAAGTTAGATGCTCAAGTCTTGCATGGTTAAATGAACAAATAAGAACTAAAATCCAGGACTCTTGCATTCGTACTTTTTGCTTTGTTTCTCATTGCCTTGGAGAATCAATCCTCATACTCCTCCATGCACTTCTAGAAAAAGACAGAAATTTATCTACTCTATAGTAAATATTATATGCTCCTAATGATACTTTTCAAAAAAGCATGAATACGATCTTGTGGCCCTGCTTAGTACTCACAACACACTCATTTCGTACTCTTTGGGAGACCTCTGAGGAACCACAGCTGTTTGAAAATGTTCTGCTTTTTTATGATTTGGGCATACTCTACTTATTCTATTTGATATAATGTTTCCTTTCTCTCAATTTCATCTTTTGTTTCTTTTCATTTCTGAATAATTTACAAAAATAAATTACAAACATTAATATTCAACGCTCTAAAATGTCTTTCTACAAAATTATTTGTATGAATTTCTACTGGCCTGCCATTTCTGTATTTCATGAATAAAGAAAATCCCAAAGTGATGGCAAACAAACAAGCAAAACCCTTTAAAGCAAACTTTGAGATACTAAAGTTCTTTGGTTATAAGCATTTGATTTTATGAGCTCATTAATGAATGCTAATATTCTTTATTTAAATTTACTACTTATATTTTTATGCTTCTTACCACAGTGAGTTGTTTTACATACTAGTGATTTTTATTGCCCTATTAGTATTCTAAATTGAGTTTGGGTAGTAGAAATGACACAATTATCTTATTTTTATTAGATATATACTCCTCATAGTATTTTTACGCTATTTTATTCTTCTGTAGTTTATCATCTACTAAACCTATCTAAAACAATTTGTACAACAGACAAACAAATGGTTCTGTTTAACTTTGGTCTAGTTACAATGAAAATGTTGTCTGAATTTCTAAACATCATAAGCAATTTTAACATCAAAAACACATTTTTTGCAGGTTTTTGGATTCAAGAAACTCACTAAAATTGTTTAAGAAAGGAGACGAGGAATGAATTGAAGGCATTTACACAACAGTCAGTAGAGAAAAAAAATAAAGACAAAAATGCAGACAAAATCAAATGGTGAAGAGAAGGTGGAGTAACAGGAAGTCTCAGTCTCATGACAGTTTTACCCTACGCATTTGTGTCTCCCTGCCTTGGAGGATCAGTCACCAAATTGCTCTATGCACTCCAGAAAAAGAAAGAAATTCACCTACTCTATAATCAAGTATTATGGGAATGAAAATGGTAGAGCCACTTTATAACATAGTTTGGCAGACTCTTATTGTGCAATCCAATAACCATGTTCCTTGATATTTACTTACATTCACACAAAAATCTACACATGGGTTTCATGTTTATTGATATTTTATTGATAACTGCCAACACGTGAAAGCCATCAAGATTTCCTTTGGAAGAGGAATGGATAAATTGTGATACATTCAGATAATGGAATATTGCTTAGTGTTAAAAATTAACTATTAAGCCATGGAAAGACATGGAGATATCTAAAATATGCATTATTAAGTGAATTAAGTCAATCAGAGAAGTCTACACCATTCCTGCTATATGATATTCTGGAAAAGGCAAAATTATGGAGGTCATAAAAATGACAGTGATTGTTAAGAGTTACCGGGAAGGAATGAAAAAATAATCAGAGTACATAGGAATATGGGGGCAATGAAATTCTGTATGACACTATAATGGGTATGGCCAGGTTTAGACTTTTTTCCAACAACCCACTTATAAGAAGTAACCAGGTCCCAGGAGAGACACCTAAACCCTTTGAAGGACAACTCCTCAGTAACCTAAGGACTTCCCACTGGGCCCCACCACCCTCTCTGTACACCATACTAGGGACCAAGCTCCTAAAACATGCCCCGGGAGCACACTCAGATCATATCCAAACCATAGCAATGGAAACAACGTATCAGTGTATGTTCAACTATGGGTACCACTCTGGGGTGGGAGGATGAGGGTGGAGGAGGCTGGGCTTGTGAGGAGTCAGATCCATCTTCCTTTTGATTTTGCTGTGAAACTAAAAATTCTCTACGTTATAAAGTTTTTTTTCTTTTTTTTAATTGACTGTGTGGGAATTGTAATACCTCACCTACAGTTCTTTAGGACTAGAAAGGGAGGTTTCTTCTGAATCCAAGAAAAAGGAAAAAATATATTTTTTCCTTTTCTTTTTATTTAGATTCCACACTAGAAATATATTCAGTTATTCTTTTGATCTCTGTTTCTGGAGCCCCTTGTTTCTTTTCCTAATATAACTTGACTTCTTCAACTTTTTATCCATGATATACTTTTTCTAATTTTAAGCTTCCTCTTAAAGAGGACTTTGGCTTAATTCTAAATTCGGATTATTGATAAATTTCTACATAATAAATTCCCTGACTTGTTAATGTCTCACAAACTTTGAACTCCCCCCATTGTTAAGTTTTCACATTTTTTTGTAATTTTCAATAAATTTCTGGAGAACAAAAATCTGATTATCCAGCTGATTTAATGCTAGCTACCCTTGACAAAGATATTTTTTAAAAAATAACACTTCAAGTGATAATGAACATTGGAGGAAATCTTCCAGGTAAATTCTCCAGGAAATAAAAAAATAAAGTCCAGTAAAACCATCCTTTCAAAAGAATAGAAAAGCCTGTCAGAAGATAAGGAAGAAACTTAAGACCAAGAAGAAAAGTGTGTTTCATGATAGACAATAGTCTTTTCCCAGAAATCATGAAAGGACTTTCAATAAATACACTTTCAACAAATAGTACACAAAAATGGAGGAGGGAGCTGGGTTAGTGCCCACGCCTATAATCCCAGTGGCTCCAGAGGCTGAGGCAGGAGGATCAAGAGTTCAAGGTCAGCCTCAGCAAAAGTGAGGCACTAAGGAACTCAGTGAGACCCTGTCTCTAAAAATACAAATTATGGCTGGGGATGTGACTCAGTGGTCGAGTGTTCCTGAGTTCAATCCCTGGTAGCAACCCGACCAAAAAAAAAAAAAAAATATATATATATATATATATATATGAGGGGAAAGAGGAGTGATGTTAGCATAGTCGAGACCCACCAGGTGTTACAAATTTAACTACATACTTTAAATGCAGAAATTATGAGATATAAAATAAAATAGCTGTGTATTAATTGTGTTCAGATTTTTTTTTAAATAAACACAACTGAGATTTAATATAAAGGACTAAGAAAGAATCCAGCTGATTTGTTTCAATTTGAATCCATAATCACAAAATCTAAGTGTATTCATAGTTCCCAGCAAAAAGGAAATGTTACTACTATTCTTTGCTTTAATCACTCTCACGCTTTTCCATAGTAATATGTGGTAATTTTTTAATTCCCTTTTTCACTCTTCATTGATGATTTTACTTCCTATTTTACTTATATAATAAGAGTACTCTGACAATGACTTCCATAATGTCCCATCAGTGCTTCAGTTCACATTCATATATCTATGCCTATAGTCACTGTTACATTTCCTTTTAATATGGATACACTGTCTTTGCTTCTAATTGAGGTCAATCTTCTACTTGTGAGTAGGCCCAGCCTCCTATCACCTACTCAAGACCATCATTTCAACAACTTTATTGCTCTTCCTGCATTATCATTTTTTTCTACACTAGATCTTATAAAGTCACCATATTTTGATGTCTTATTCCTGCTGTTGTTTAGTGTGTTTCCTAAGTAATATGTTCACCAAACAATAAAGATTGAGCCCTATTTTTAAACACTCTAATAGAAGTTACTTGTAGACAACTATGGATTACTTGCACTTCATGTGGACTGATGAGTTTTTAAAATTATTTAGTAAGATGAAAATAACATAGAGTCAAAACTATCAGCATCCATCTCTCATTGAACCTGACAGAGCCCTTCATGTGGAAGTATACTACCATTTGGTGGAGCACGTGATGAAGCAGATTTTAGTTGTTAGCAGCCATCAGCCACGTTGCATGAAATGCACGCTTTATCTAAATAGCACAGTCTGAACAGTTCACACATGTTCACTCACAAGTGACTCCAAGTCACTGAATGCACACTCACTTTTTGTCTTCCACCAGGGTTTATATTTATGTGATGGAATATTTTACCTTTATTGTTATTAAACTGTGTTCTCTTGTATCTTAGTTCTATGACCATAATATATTAGATGAAATCTGGAGATCTCTTTGAGAATGGGTTTCTAGAGTGTAATTGTATAAATGTTCTTATTTCTACTCTCAATGAGCATATGGAGCCATTCTCAATCAAGTCCTGTTATAATGCTTGCAATATGTTGATTTTTTTAAAAAACAATCTTATTTGTAATCAAAGAATACCTTTGAAGAAAAATAAAATATGACAAAGTAGAACTTCGTACACAGCATGGATATATAATTTTAGTTCTCTTCCTTTCTGTTTGTTTTGTTGTCAACAGGATGTTCTATTTAGATGTATGTATATCTACTTCTTTCAGATTCTAAAGGTTTGACTTGAAGTATTCATGATTTCAAACAATTGCTCTTCTATGTCATGACAATTTATTTCAATTATATTTTCCAGGGGCAAAACTTATTATTTGAGGATAGTTTAAAGTCTAAACCATTTCTGAGTCCTTAGTTCAAGCTATTTTATGCTAAAGAGAATTTTCTTAATCCAGGCACCTGGGCAGTGGGGGGAGGGGTGGTAGTCTCAGACCTATCTTAACACTATTTTTCTAATGCATCATAGATTAGATGCATTATATTTGATGCATCCTTGCACAAGAGCCATGCTAATTTTGTCTGTCATTCCATTTTTAGTACGAGTGATGCCAAATCAAGTATCTTCATGCTATTTTAAGTACTGGAGCTTACACACTCTAGGAAGTTTTATGAGTTTAATTCTGTTTTATCCTTTCTTTTAGGATATAGTAGTTTGGGTTTTCAGTCAATCTGGGTGGTTATCCAGGGGCTCCACTCTTGACAGACTTTGAAAAATTTCCCCCCCACTCACTTTGTAAACTACAGTTCTGCTTTTTGATGCTTCTTCCAGAGAGGCAAATTCACTGATATGGAAAGAGTTCTAAATGTTAGACTCATTATTCTTGTTTTTCTGTTTCTACCTAAATCTTAATCTGTTTTTTTCCTACTATTTCTCTATTTCTTGATGCTATCAGTAAGACACTTTTATTATTAATAACTAAGACTGATGGATTAATTTTTATCTTGTATTATGAAAAAAAAACTTTTGATAACTAGTTTGTGTCCAACCATCATATTTAAAATAAATGAATTTATTTTTAGTACATTATTTACGACCAAAATAGTCATAACTTTTCCCTCAGTTTGAGGAAAATTCAGATAGTTCTTCTCATGACTACAGCTCCCTAACTTTCATTTTCTTAGATTATTTATTTCAGTGAATTTGTGAATGTAAATTCTTCCTCTGTCCCTTTGAGATGGAAATGTTCTTTTAGTCACTGGCCATTTTTACAACACAGAAAGAGACCTAGGAGCTTTCTTGTCAAAATAGGAGACAGCATCCCTATCTCACAGTTTCTGTGGCAGGGTGGAAGTCTAGTTTTCATATATCTCCTCACAAACACATTTGCCTAACCACGCTGACCACCTTTCCTCAACACATCACCCACAGATTGCACTACCTCAACCCTGTGCTTAAAAACTCTCCTGTTGTTTCACCAGAACTGAGATCAATCTTTCTTTCCCATCACAGTCGTCCTGAATAAAGTTCTCCTGACCTGTTAAGTGTCGAAGAATAATTGTAAAAGGTAGAGCCAAAGATTAATTTAATTAGTTTGTGAGGAATACATTTTTTTCCTTATGGATGCAAGAGCAGCCTCGAAAAGAAAACTTTTCTTCAATTGATAATGTATGCATGTGTATGTGTCTCTGTGTGTTTGATGAGAAAAATAAATACTGAAAAACAGTGGAACTGAAAAGAAAGTAGTCATTTAGAGAACACATCTGTTCTTTTTTTCCAGTTGCCTGATTTTATTCAATAAAGAGAAATGCAATACAAATTCTTGTGGAATTCCCCTTTGCTTTATTCATTACCAAAAGCACTATACAGATTTAATGCAATGCCTATTAAAATTCCAACTACGTTCTTCATATACATAGAAAAAGGAGTCATGAAATTCTTTTGGAAAACTAAGAGGCCCAGAATAGCCAAAGCAATTCTTGGCAAGAAAAGTGATGCAGGGGCTTCCCAATACCAGACCTTAAGTCATATTACAGTGCTATAGAAAAAAAAAAAATAGGCATGGAATTGGCATAAAAACACACGTGAAGACCAATGGAACAGAATAGAAGACACAGAGACATACCCACATAAATAAGTTATCTCTTACTAGACAAAGTTTCCATAAACATCAATAGTGTTTGAATATGATGCTAAGTATTTCAAAGCATTTATTTACTTGAACCAGAAATGAAAAGTGAAGGAAAAGAACTGCAAACTGAGGTCTGCTGAGTACTGTCCTTACTCTCACTCACTCTTCCTCTCTAATCTCTCTCCCTCAAAAATTAGTAGTTTCATGTGAAATTAAAATTAATTGAATCAAAGTGTTGATTTGATTTTATCATCTAACATGGCCTGAGTATCAGGCCATGTTATAGAGAACAGCTCAGGAAAACACAGATGTTTCATACTGATTCACTTAACAGAAATATACTCAAAAACATTCTAAAAATAATAATGTCTTAGTATAGCATTCCGTAGTCTCATATAAGCTCTGTTGAAGTTTTTTGAGGTCAGCATCAATTTTTTTAAAATTCCTTTTAGCAAGTCATTCTTGAGGCAGAATAATAGACTTAGATCACCAATTGTTATTCCACTAGCTCAAATCTCAAGTATTTATGCAAGCAACGAAACAGCTGAAAGGGAAATGAGGAAAACAACCCCATTTGCAATAGTCTCAAAAAAATAAAATAAAATACTTGGGAATCAATCTAACCAAAGAGGTAAAAGATCTCTACAATGAAAACTACAAAACATTGAAGAAAGAAATTGAGGAAGACCTTAGAAGATGGAAATATCTCCCATGTTCTTGGATAGGCAGAATTAATATTGTCAAAATGGCCATACTACCAAAAGTGCTATACAGATTCAATGCAATTCCAATTAAATCCCAATGATGTACTTTACAAAAATAGAGCAAGCAATCATGAAATTCATCTGGAAGAATAAGAAACCCAGAATAGCTAAAGCAATCCTTAGCATGAAGAATGAAACAGGGGGTATCGCAATACCAGAACTTCAACTATACTACAAAGCAATAGTAACAAAAACGGCATGGTATTGGCACCAAAATAGACAGGTAGATCAATGATACAGAATAGTGGACACAGAGACAAAACCACATAAACACAGTCACCTCATACTAGACAAAGGTGCCAAAAACCTACAATGGAGAAAAGATAGCCTGTTCAACAAATGGTGCTGGGAAAACTGGAAATCCATATGAAACAGAATGAAACTAAACCCCCATCTTTCACCCTGCACAAAACTCAACTCAAATGGATCAAGGACCAAGGAATCAGACCAGAGACCCTGCATCTTATAGAAGAAAAAGTAGGTCCAAATCTTCAACTTGTTGGCTTAGAATCAGACTTCCTTAACAGGACTCCCATAGCACAAGAAATAAAAGCAATAATCAACAACTGGGATAGATTCAAACTAAATAGCTTTCTCTCAGCAAAGGAAACTATCAGCAATGCGAAGAGAGAGCCTACAGAGTGGGAGAATATCTTTGCCACTCATACTTCAGATAGAGCACTAATTTCCAGATTATATAAAGAACTCAAAAAACTCTACACGAAGAATACAAATAACCCAATCAACAAATGGGCTAAGGATATGAACAGACACTTCACAGAAGATCTACAAGCAATCAACAAACATATGAAAAAATGTTCACCATCTTTAGTAATAAGAGAAATGCAAATCGAAACTACACTAAGATTCCATCTCACCCCAATTAGAATGGCGATTATCAAGAATATAAGCAACAATAGGTGTTGGAGAGGATGTGGGGGAAAAGGTACATGTTGCCGGCATAGCCCCCAACAGGTACACTCATACATTGCTGGTGGGGCTGCAAATTATTGCAGCTACTCTGGAAAGCAGTGTGGAGATTCTTTAGAAAACTTGGAATGGACCTACCATTGGACCCAGCTATCCCACTCCTCGGCCTATACCCAAAGGACTTAAAATCAGCATACTACAGAGATATAGCCACAACAATGTTCATAGCTGCTCAATTCACAATAGTCAGACTGTGGAACCAACCTAGATGCCCTTCAATTGATGAATGGATAAAGAAACTGTGTATATATATATACAATGGAATATTACTCAGCTATAAAGAATAATAAAATTATGGCATTTGCAGGAAAATGGATGAAATTGGAGAATATCATGTTAAGTGAGATAAGCCAATCTCAAAAATCCAAAATGATTGGAATGATCTCACTGATAAGCAGATGATGACACATAATGGGGGGTGGAGGGGGGCAAGAATGGAGGAAGGAGGGACTGTGTAGAGGGAAAAGAGAGGTGGGAGGGGTGGAGGGAGAGGGAAAAATAACAGGATGAATCAAATTTCATAAAAAAAAAATCTCAAGTATTATTTTTAATCAATAGACAACCTCATTGTTCCTAGCTTTATGTACTTACATTTGTTAAATACCAAAATCTTTAAAAAATATTTCTGTAGAATTCTACTTATCAACTTTTAAATCTGTGTCATTTCTTTGGTTCTTTTTCTTCATTCTATAATCATGACTTTGAATGCTTTTCTCCTGCCCAGAATTAAAATTAAAGTCCATTTTATTGACTTGATTTAGTTATTTTTTGACAGTCTTTGGCACAGCATACTTCTTAAGTAGGCACTTAAGACTGTTTTAAGATTCATGATTTTCACTCCTCAAATTCCTAATGGTGACTCTCCAAAATCAACACACATGTGCACACATACACAAACTCCACTGCCTTAGAATATAAAATGCTCTCTGTAAGGCAAAGACACCATATATCAGAGATCTCTTAGTACATTATATACTCCTATAAATTATTAGGAGCTTTTGATTGAAATGGGTATACAGACATATAATGCTACTTAAAGGCTAAGCTAACTAGCAGGAAAACATTCTACTTGGGCCTCTAAAAAATTTAAACACTTTTCAATGAACAAGGAGTTTTAAGATCCTGAAAAATGCAAGTTTGTTACATTCTTTAACAGCTAAAGTTTATATTGACATGAATATATTTTATATGTACATCTATTTTATTCATTTCTTTTTGCTTGAATCATACATTTTTTATGTGCCTGGAAGTAAGAAATACTTTAGAAAACATCTGTGCTATGCATATAGATTATAAAGAGTTGTCTTGGGCAACCTCTTTGGTATTTCATTTTAATAGCTCATCTTAGAGAAGGTACTTCAGAGGATTATATAGCACAACTGATTTTAATTTGATCCATATAGAAATAAAGTTTCAAAAATATGTCAGAATCATGCATATCATAAAATTTAATAATTTATCATCATAGAATAATAAAATTCTGACCATAAGTTATTCAGAAATTATCCAATAAATCTAAGGTGATTTAGATATAATCATGGATGAGTTTGATTCATCATTAATGTTTATAAGAATTAGTACCATCATTTATGGTTAAGAATATAAGTAGGTAGACTAGAAATATTTTGATAAAGAGATATGAATGATAAATTTTTCATAAGAAGAGAATAATCAAAGAACTACAAAACTGTTCTTTTTATATGAAGGATTTTATTATGTAATATTGCTGAACATGAATCAATAGTGTCCTAGTATACAAAGTGATGTATATAGTGATATATACATCACTATATCACTATAGCCTTTTAAACATTTTATTAATTTCAAAATATAGCTTATCACTGACATTATTTGATTAATTAATGGTAAAGATTGGTATAAACTGAAAGTAATACTACATTTAAAATATTATAGTTTTATGTATTAATAAAATACCAGAGAAGAAATTCCACAAAAATAATTACTGTGCAAATGAAATCATACTACTTACATTTGAGAAAATCAATAAATGTTTAGTGAATAAAACTGGAGATAATTTAGGTGAATTGCTTCTATTTTTGTACTGTTTTCTATGTATTTTATGGCTTATTCAAGTCTGCAACTCTGATTAAATCTCAAAGATTTATTCCTTCAAATAGACTAAGACCCCAAGAAGGAAGAGGAAATCTTTTTCATTCAAGTGTTCCAGTCTCTCTCTGCTCGACATGAAACTACCCTTGCCACGGTCTGGTATCATTCTGGTCAAATGATCACTGTTCCCCCATCACTATCTCTCTGCCTTAATCCTCTAACCTCCTAACTTTCGGAGTGGATTTGGAAATGCCCCATTTTATGATACTTTAAATTTTAACCAGAGATTAGATTTTCTTACCATATCCTTTATTTTTTACCCATATTCTTTTATTCTTTTTCTTTTTTTCTTTCAGGAATACCAACCTAGATGTTGTTACACCAGATACACCTAAAGTGGTTATTGACATTTCCTTTTCCTTTATGTTCCCCATCTCCAATTACTGAGTCTTGTCGGATTTTACATTCTGCATACTTCTTTATTTTTCTCTTCTATCTTAATCACCACCATCAGATCCTTGCCAATCATTATCTCTTTCCTGGGTTATGCTGAGAGTATCCAAAATGCTCTTCCTGGTTCTCTCTCCAAACAAATCTCTGCTTTATCAAGAATGATTTACTTGAAATGAAAATATAACCATGAAATTTCTCTGCTTAAAAACTTCAAAAGACTTTTCATTGGTAATCGAATGAATATCAAGGTTCCAAAATAGGAACCAAGCAGTGTGAAATGTGATCCTTTCTCTCTACCTTCCTTTTCTTGTATTATGGGGCTCCTTGATCTAAGTGGTTCAGTAAGATTTTATTCCTTCAAAGTGGCACATTCCTTCTTTTCTCTTGGACTTTGATCTTCCTAATCAAATGCTTTTTCCATATATATTTATATATTTATATATATGTATATATATGTATACATTTTAATTTTTATAATTTTAAAATCACATATAAAATCAGGTATAAAATCAATACATAAAACAGATTTTAGACTGTTCAGTCTCCTTCCCTCCCACCCCACTCAGGGAAGCATTACCAATTTCCCTGACTATAAAGCACTCACCTATCAATGCATAGCTCTTCTTTTTAGTTGTGATCATTTTAGCTATAATTTTGTATTTGTTTTTTTGACATTTTTATTACTTTCCATTTACAACAGATAAATACAGTTATGCTCTTTGACAAGTCTGGTGAATTTTTAATACTTTCAGTAATTCAGTACATAAATTGTTTTCTATAAACCATTACTTGTGGTTTATAGTACTTGTGGAAAAAAAGCAAGTGGTAATCTCTAACTAGTGGAAGGATGATGGTATGGGTGCCCCAAAATTCATGTGTTGGAAACTTAACCATCAATGCTATGGTGTAGAGAGTTGGAACAGTCATGGGCATGAGTTGTAATAGATGAACTGAATTCCAGAGAATACAAACCTTTCTTAGGCAACCAGAGATTAGCAGCTGACCCCATCCTTAAGGATATTTACAGTGCCTGGGGAGTGAAAACAAGCCTACCAAAGATTTAAAAAAGTGGCTGGAATAATGGGAGATAAACAAAATATTTAATAGTTCAGGAAACTGAAACTGAGTATGGGTAGAAAAGTAGATCATGTGATCTCCTAGCATGTGGATACTCAGCCCTATTAGAACAAGCAGCTAAAATTAAATAAAAAGAGTATTTCGAATGGGATTGTTTAGTATATCAAACAAGCCACTTAAGAGTTGGTTCCTCCACCACACTATTAAGTTAGGTCCTTAAACTTTGGTTATTTCTGTAGGATAATCTCTATGCTGCAGTTCATTAAATTTTAGTTTAAAAAACTTTGTTTTTGTACCAGAGTTATAGAAAATTATTCATACTCCCTGGTTCTGGAGACATTATTAGCATCATTGCTTCTTTCTTACAAGTTTCTTTAAATCTTGTCTATTCCTTTTTCTCCCTATGTCCTATTATAAAGAGGTGTCATATATTCTTGATGCTCTAAGAATTCATTTAAACACAAACATTTGTTCTTCCAGTTCATAGATGTGCATATGAGTGTATACATCTTTAAATTTATGTTGTGCCTCCAATAAAATTAGATTTCTGACTTTTGACATGTTTTCCATCTTCTAAACATAACATAATTCACACATTACCACTTTGTTGTAGATTCTTTTGTTGTTTTGTTTTTGTTGTTTCTCCTCTAACTGCTTCAGAATTTTCAATAAAATGAATCCATCACATTTTACTTATGTATTCTCACAGCAGAATTGACTCCTCTATCCAAATACCAAAGATACACTTTAATAGAAAAGATTTTATGAACATACCTGTACATTCATATGTCAAATTTTTTTCTGGGATATATACCTAAGACTGAGATATCAAGGTTATAGGATATGTGTGTATATGTATACATTATATACATATATTGTAGTGTGCATAAATATATGTATATAGATATTTGTATGTATAGGATACACACACACACACATACACATAAAATAAATGCTGCCAGATTATTCTCCAAAATATCTGAAGAGTAAAGGTGTTTTTTCATTCTTGTCCTCATCACACAGTATCATCTGGGTTTCTTATATTTTCTAAACAACAGGTGAAAATCTCTTTCTTATAGGCATTGAGATTTGTCAGATTTCATATTAATATATTGGGATTTTTGGACTATTTTCTTTTGAGTATATTATCTTTTGTTGACTTGAATGTCCATGACATTTATTTTGGCCTACATAATCACTGTAAACATCTATTGATCTTTCATATGTATGATAAATTTACATATACCCTTTTGTGTTGAAATGAAACCTTGTTCTAAAACTCCATCTAGATTTAATTTACTTTTTTGATTTTAGTTTAGTAAACCATTTATTAAAGTTCAACATCATACTACAATAAATGTTTCGTGGGCTTCATTCAGACTTAGAATTCTTTTTATCTTTTTGGTGGACAGACCATTTTCTTATAATCAAATCTGTTTCTGCTAATTCTTATTGTTTGTGGTCTACTTTATTTGGTATTATCATAAGTGTACCATTTGCCTTAGATGATGTTTGTATACTATGTATTTTACCCTTCTTTGACATACAAATACTATGGATTTACCCTTCTTTGACAAACTTCCTGTAAGTTACTACTTCTCTGGAAATCTTCATTTTTTGCAACCCAAGGTACAACTATATTTTTAATATTTCATTTGCCTTTAAAAACAGAATATTCAGTGTACTATAGTTTGTTGGAAGGTTCTAGAAGTGCTAATTAAATCTCCTGTTTAATGATGTCTTTAAGTTTTTCTATATTCTTGCAGATATTTTTACTAGTGGTTATATTTTATTTTATTTATTTATTTATAATTTTTTTGTACTGGGAAATTAACCCCAGGATGATTTACCACTGAGCTACATCCCCAGCCAGTTTTATTTTGAGACAGGGTCTCACTAAGTTGCTGAAGGCCTTGATAAATTGCTGAAACTGGCCTTGAACTTGCAATCCTGCTTCAGCCTCCTGAGCTGCTGGTATTACAGGCTTAGGTCACTGAGCCTGGTCTGTTTGCCTGATATTAATACATCTTCTCCAGTTATATTTACTTAGTGTTGGTATTGTGGATCTTTTTCATATTCTTTCTTCACTTTTAACCTACAATTATCATTATACTTGCAGTGCTTATTTTATGTGTATATATCTTATATACATATATATTCTATAAGTTGATCATTTTTGCAATCCTTTTAGATAATTTATCTTTTAATTAGCATTTTAGCACATTTAAATTTAATAAAATTATCAATCCCTTAGAATTTCAGCCTGCCATTTTATTATTTGCTTTGTGTTTGGTCCTACTATTTTTTCAATTCCTGTAAACTGTAAATTCCTGTAATTTCTGGTTTTCTGTGGATTACTCAAAGGTTTTTAGTACTCCATTTATTGCTGTTAGGCATTTTGTTAAAAGATAATATTGTGTTAATATTGTGGTCAACCTAGGGAATAAAAAATACACACTCATCACAATCTATCAGTGTCAATATTTGGCAGGATTATCAGTTTGCATTCTTTACCCTATCACGACTATACATAATTATCTTAGATATTATCTCTGCATTCAGTGAGAGCAGCAGAACATGTCATCTTATATGTATTCTATCATCCAAAAATAGAGAACAAACACCTACCATGTTTATTCAGGTCTTTGCCTTTCTCTTGTTCTTCAATCATTTTATCTTTTTTAACATTAAGCAAATATTCAACTATTCCTCATTTCTCATTGTTAAATATTACATATTCATGTGTTATTATTTAGTTGTTATACTACTCATTATAATTTCTAATTCTAAACCTTAAAATTTGAACCTTAATTATTACTTATCACTCTTCCCATAATGTCTGAATTTATACTACTTTATGTTTACCCTTTTATACCTACTGTGTTATTGCAGCTGTGAATACTATTAGTATGTATACTTAAATCTACATAGTGCTGTGATTTTTTTTTTTGTAAAATAATTTTCGTTAGCCAAGACAGCTACCTTTTCAAGGATTATTTAGTTCCTTCTGCTATTTCCTGTCTCATTTTAGGGTCACTTTCCTCTTGCATTTACAACTCATTTGTGTTCCATATTAGACCAACAATATTTGTGAGTGTTCCATTCATGCTAGAAAATATATGTATTTTCTATACATTTGGTTATTATGTTCATATACTGTAGAGATAATTGGTTTGTTTTCTTAATTGAATTGTAATGATATTTCATTCATAATTATTTATATCTTCTATTATTTCTTTACATGCATGAGTTTTACTTATATATGAATTGGTTGCATTTCTATTGAAAATGTTTATTTTCCTTAATATACATTTCCTTATACATCTACTAATATATGTCTTATCTTTTTTTTTTTTTTTCAATTTTTTTTTGGTACCAGGGATTGAACTCAAGGGTTCTTCATCACTGAGGCACATCCCCAGCTCTTTTTATTTTTTGAGACAGGGTCTCACTAGGTGGCTTACAGCTTCACTAAGTTGCTGAGGCTCACTTCCAATCTACCATCCTCCTGCCTCGGTCTCCCAGGTCTCTGGGATTACAGGCATGTACTGCAACACCTGGCTCAATGTCCCGTCATTAACTCTTTTGTCACTTTAAATGTAACACAATTTTTCTTTTATAGCATATGTGCATTAATTTTTCCCATCTTTTAATTTTAAAATTCCTTTTTTTTTTGTAGTTTACATGCAACATATTGCTGAATCTTACTTGTTAAAATATAATTCTAGCATCTCTTTTATTGGCCAGTTTAACATCTTGACTTTATTATAATTAATATTATATCATGCTTACATGACTATAAATCTAAGGTATGCTGCTTTTCTCCTCTCACTGCCTTTAATTTCATATATTTTATTTTTCTCAAGTTTGCCTCCACATTTTTAAATTTTCTTATTTTCTTTTTCCTGAAATTTTCACCATCTATTTATATTTCCTTATAAGTCCTTATCAATTTTTACATACATCTATATCAACAGCCTTCCTTTGGCATCCTCTAGCTTTTAATAATTCCATATCACCAAACTTGAATCCTCTAGAACATTTCTTTTTAACTAGGAGGATGCATTTCTTTTGGGGACACATAAATATTTATTGAATGGAATCTGTGAATTGCTTCCAAATCCTGAGATTGCATTAATATTTCCTCCTCATACTCTTCCACCCACTGATTTAGAGAAACCTTTTTAAAACAAATGCATAATCTTAATCTTCCCTTTAACATTACCACCGTTTCTAGTTTAAAATTCTCCAGAGAAACTAATAAAGGGAACCTTGGAAATATTTTAGGGGAAATCATCCTTTCCAAGTTAATCAACAGGCAACAAACACCAGCTGGTTAGGACCAACTCTTTGTCTTGTTTTGTATATGCTCTGCCAAGCATGAAGCATCACTTTAGATAGGATATACCTTGATCTTTGTTGGAAGATTCTTAAATCAGAAATACCACAGAGTTTGGGCGTGTAGAGCATAGTGGCTTTTCTGTTAGAATTCCAGTTCTTTCATCGGCACTATCCTCAGAACTGTGTGGCTTTTGGTGAAGTATCTGGGGTGTGATGAGAGCAAAGCAAATGGGTAACAATGAGAGCTAAGCATGACTTTTCACGAAATTAAACAAAAGTGATTATTTTTGGTTAGATTTTTAACACTTCTTTTCATAATGACTCATCATGTGGGACAAATAAATTTTAAATAGCTGAAGCAGTTTTGCAAGTACTAAGTTTTTGAAGATACATTTGAAAAATTCAATAGAACTTTATTGTGATTTTTGTTGAGATTTAGGTATGCATTATTCAATAGAGTAGATAGGATTTTTTTCAAAACATATAAAATATACATAGCCATTATTGTCAATTCACATCTTATTTGATGTTATGTTATTTGAATTTCCTGTATAAAATAACATTTGCTATTTAGACAATTCAATTTTAGTAGTATATGCCTGTGGGTTTTTAAAACATTAAGTTTTCTGGAAATTTTGATAACTATGCCCAACAAATTCATGAAGATTTTCTGAATATCTATACATAATTCTCAAAGTAAACACAGTAGTTCAGGAAATAAAAGCACACATATTTAACAACAAAAATCATGTACTTCAATGATATTCCTATATTAGTTTGCTATTGCTGTTGTCACAAATTTAATGACTTAAAACAAGGCAAATTAAAACCTTAATACTTCATAATGTCAGAAATCGAAAGTGGGCCTCAGTAGACTAAAATCAAGGCATTGTCAAGACTACATTCACTCAGAGGCATTAGGGAATAATCATTCCCCTCATCTTTTCCAGTTTCTAGAGCCTGCCTCTCTTAGCTTCATGTCCCCTTCCTAACTTCAAAGACAGAAATGTAATTTATTTGAATTTGTCTGACTTACTCTTCTGTTTCTCACTTCAACTTGTAATTACATCGTGTCTCCCTGCATAGTCAAGGATAGTGTCCCAATCTCAAGTTGGTCTGATTAACACCCTTGATTCTATCATCTACCTTAATTCCCCTTTGCCATGAAATGTAACATATTCCTGGTTTCTGATGATGTGGATTTTTTTGGGAGCCGTCGTTGTTCATATAAATCTCTCTTGATAAATAATAAAAATTTAATGCTCTTTTTATGGTAGAATTACAAATTCAATATTGAGGTACACCAAATAAATCTATATATTGTATATATATAAATTGTATATATATATATAAATTATATATATACACATATGTATATATATATACACATATATATATGTGTATATACATATACACATATATATGACATTATAACACTTCTGATCCCTTCTGGAAGAGGTTGCAGCTTTTAGCTCAGCAGAAAACATTTCGTCCTATATATCTTTAACTGTTGTCTTCATTTGAACAGTTATATTTTGAAACCAAATTTCCTTATTTTGTCTCTGTGTTATCAAAAGTTATTAAGTACTCTGCATATGGCTTACTGAGGTTATCAAGTATTCTTTTAAATATGTGTGTGTACTCATGTGCATGTGCTTAAGTATGTATTGCTTGTGTTCCTCCCAGGAATATTAAAGTGTAAGAAAAAAGATTTCCCAGAGCAGAGACCCTCAATTGTCAGAGTTGGATATTTCCTGTCTGTGACTCTGAACTGCTCTGAGTCTAATTACTCTAATAAATTCTTATTTAGATTATCAAGTTGTTTTCTAAGTCATGCTGATAGTTGGGAAGTCAAGGATTCTCTCTAAGAAATAATGGGGTAAAGAAAGAGCAAAACACATATCCATCATCATATCTAAGTGAAATGAGAATCACATCATCTCTGCCTTTTACATTTCTAGATTTTCCACAAGTAGTTTTTTTTTTTTGTTGTTGTTGTTGTTGTTTTGTTGTTGTTGTTTTTGGTCATGTCTCTTATGGATATCTCTTTTCATCTTGAATCATTCTCTAGAACGGAGGTTAGGAGAAAAACCAGCAGGTCATGCTAGTGAACCATTGTGCTAGGAAGCCACAATTGCTGGTTTCTCTGGTCTTCACTGGCCCCTTAATATTCCCAGGAGATCATACTGCACCTCATGTAGCAAAGTTTCTGAGTGGTTGGTTCCTGGACCAGCAGCATCAGTATCAGAGTGAAATTCTCAGATCCCACCCCCTATAATTAGAGAATCAGAAACACAAGACTCAGCAGTCTTTTTACACACTCCACAAATTATTCTAATGCAAGTTAACTTTTGAGGGCTGTGCTAGGTCATTTACTCTTCATGTGCCTATGTGATTTGCGTCCTTCTCAAACTTCCAAATTCACTTCCTCATTCTTTGCTTTCTCATTCAATGAGAAGTGAGCAGAAAAGATGGACCACATACCAAACTCCCACCATATCTACCACATGTTTGCACACATGCAAGTACCTTCTACCTTCTCCTGTCAATGTCTTCTGGTCAAGGTCAATACCTCACTTGCACATTAGATACCATTCTCTCTTACCCACTAAAGAACAGCTCCAGAGGGTCTCTCCTTTATCTTCTGTATTATAGTCCCCCTTCACTACTTCATTGTCATTAAAAAACAAACCAAATAAGTTATTGTTTATTTTTCTTAAAAAAAGCAACAAATTTGTCTCCTGGTTCCACATCCCATTTCAGGGGAACCCGGACACCTACTTCTATCTTTCCTGTCACAGAAAAAATCCTTTGTAAAACTGTCTTTTTCCTGTCTCCAAAGTCTCTTTCACCTTCTCATTTGTTTTAATCAGACTTTCATCTGTTCCTGTGTATTTGAAATTATCTTATGGAAGACACCAAAGTTTTTCAAATTGCTAAATTCAATTGTCAACTCCCAGTTGTAGTTGGCATATATACATCTCTCTTTCCAGAAAAAAAAAAAAAAAAAAAACTGCTTGTCTTCAAACAGACCATATACTCAAAGCAGTGTCCTTTGCAAGTTCATTCTCATCTTCCTCATCCCCTTGTCCTTTAAATTTCTGTGTTCACTGGGTCTCAGTTTTTAGATCTTTGTGATTTTATAGACAAATCCTCTTTCTTAATGATCTTATCAATTCCCAAATATTTAAACTTGCTAATGGTTCTCAACTTTGAATCTTTATTCTGATTGTCTGATTTGATCACATGACAATTCCACTTAGTTCAAATGAGCATATCATAATTGGCATGACAAAGAATAATCTTCCCTTTTCCCTCACACTGTCTTTCCAACTGCTCAGGACAAAAGCTGTGTTTATCCTTGACTCTTCTCTTACACATCACACCCAATTGACAAACCAACTCAGCTCTGCATCCAAAGTATTCAAAAGTTTTCTAATGTCATCCCATCTCAGTCAACAAGAAATCAAAGATGCTTACAAAAACCCTTCATGACCTCTATTTATTTCTCTGACCAAGTGTCTTTAATTACAGTTTACTTTCATTCAGCAAGATTGGCTTCCTTGTACCTATAACTTAGCAGGGATGTTCCTCTCTCAGGTTCTTTGTTAATTTCCTTTCTACATGGAATTCAGTTCCCTCTGGTTTACCAGATGTCTCACTCTACCACCTCTTCTAAATGTTAATCATAATATAACTATTTTAGTAAAACCTGGCCCCTTCACTATTTAGACTACAGCCTCTTGTCATCTTCATGTTTCTAAGAAATTATCACTATCTAACATAATATATAATTTACTTACTGATTTTATTATCTTTCTCTCTCACGTTATTATAATACAAATTTATTGAGATCAAGCGTATGTGACTTTTTTGCTCATTGCTATATCGCCACACATCTAAAAGTATCTGGCACATATTAGGACCGTAAAAGATGTTTGCTGAGTAAATGAATGAATAAAATAGAAAAATTTTATTAAGATCTCCAAAAGAAAGATGAGGAGCTAAATGCACTTGAACCTTATTTGTTTTCTTTTTTTTTAATAGAAGTAATTTTATAGCCAGAGAAAGAGGAACATACACACACTACAATGGGGACCTCAGAGACAAAACCCATAGGCCCTTTAGCATGTTGATCTTATTTTTCACTCTATCACTTGAACCATGCATGTATTTTAATAGGGTACATGAATTAATTTCCCCAAATATTTGTTAAAATCTAAAATTTCAGAGATATGCCTTGGTACACCTAGAACTTTTCCAGTCAATGGGATTCCATAAATTCCATGCTTCTTATGGAAGCACAGTATTGAATAAAGTAGGTTTCCAGTTAAAATTTGAAACGTGGCCAAATTGGTTCTCAAATTTTAGACTAAATTGATTTAAATAGTTTTCATTTAATGGATGTATTATTTGAAGAGATACTTCAATTACTTTGATTTAAGAATAAATTAAAAATAGAAATCATACCTCTATTTGAATGAGTAGATTTGTATATGCCTAAATAGAATGAGGAGTTACAAAATGATTATTGAGACACACAGGTATTTTAATGTACATTGTTATTTCAACAAAACTTAGATACAAGTGTATAGTATTTCTTGATTTATTGAATACAAAAATTATTAAATTCAAATATTAGGATTTTAGTGTTGACATAGCACATTCAAAGCTTTTGTGCACTCTCATTAGATTCTGGGATTAAACAACAAACTAGAAAATTAGTGCAGTACCATTAATAGTATAATTTAGACTGAATATTTTTTCTGAGTTATGTTGTTTATTTTCTTTCTCTTTCTTTCTTTGTTTCTTTCTTTGTTTCTTTCTTTGCTTCTTTCTTTCTTCCTACTTAGCCTTTTCTATATACCTTCATCCTTCATTTTATTTATTTATTTTTATGTGGTGCTGAGGATTGAACCCAGTGCCTCACACATGCAAGGCAAGCTCTCTACCACTGAGTCACAACCCAAGACCTTGTCATTTATTTTCTAAAATTAATGTAACAATTATTAAAATTATTATTGCCAATGCTTTTATTGGCAACCTTGTCAACTTAAATAAACATCTATAATTTTACTTTTTCAATTTGTTCAGTTAATGCAAAATAAGCATTATTATAAGATTAAATTTCTCTGTGATTCTCTTTGCAATTTAAAAGTGAGTTAAAATGACAGATGATATAAATAATTTAAAAACATGGGCTTAATAGCTTTGGATATTGTTCTTACTTTTCTTTGCAGAATATGTTATGTCTAAGTTTATGTTAACTGAAATCATTAACCCCCTACTTTATACACAACGGTCAGTTTTATGAGGTAAACTAATAAACTAGAAATGCTTAAACAAACACAATTTCTCACCAGAAAAACATAAACAATCTTCTCTGAGACTTAGTGACGTTTTTCAGTCTCATGGAACTTTCTAGTCCCTACATTAACTTAAATGTGCAGTGAATTCTGCAGACTATTGCTGGGTGAACAGTTAACTCAGAACATAATGAATTATATTTACATTTTAACAAACTCAAAATATCTAAAACCATACTAAAATAAAGGAATACCAATCACTTTTCTTCAAACTGAAATACAGAGAAAGAGAACAATTTACACATTTTAAGGCTTTATAATCATTAGTGTTTAAATGCTCTGAGGACAGATGGAATTAATGTATCTTTTTTTTTGTAAACACAGAAACAGAAAAATTTGCTACATTCAGAAGATTGTGAATGTGGAAATTTTACTGGGAAGATGTTACAAATGTGGAATAATATGGAATTTTGTATGCACAATATCAAATGTGAAATTCAACAACTATAGAAAAATTAAAGTAATGAAATGTCATAAAAGGACATAATAAGAGACATGCCTAATAATATCTATGATATCTATATCTCCAAGTTGATGTTTTTCATATTTTATCAAAGTTTCAGTAATGCAAAAAAAAAAATGGAAAAAAAATTACATAAAGAAATGATTGAAGAGTGTGGGTAAAAACTTAAATTTAAAACTTAGTAGTGTGGCCAACTTGACAATATTAATTCTTTCTATCCAGGAAAGTAGGAGGTCTTTCTATCTTCTAAGATCTTCAATTTCCTTCTTTAGCATTCTGTAGATTTCATTGCACAGGTCCTTCACCTCTTTTGTTAGATTGATTCCAAAGGTTTTTGTTTTTGTTTTTGTTTTTTGTTTTTTTGTTTGTTTCTGTTTTTGTTTTTTTTTTAGATTACTATGAATGGGATAGTTTTCCTTGTTGGAGGTTATATACATATATACATAAATATATAAATTATGAATTTGTTGGAACCATTAAGGCAGGGAAGCATTAAGGCAGTTCTAGAATGCCCGGATGATGCTGACCTCTGTCTAAGCTCACAGCCTTAGGCTCAAACAGCCTCCTGGAGATGGGAGTAACCTGCCAAATGCCAAATAAGGGTTTACTGCAAGAAACCTGTCACACTGAGAAGCAAGCACCAAAACAAGACTCCTCCCACACTGCAACCTGATACCTACCGATCCCCTTTGATCTGTACAGCTAAAAATAAAAGCAAGCTTGGGCCTTTTCTTTGTTAGAAGTCAGACTCCTCTGGTCAGCTCAACTAGTCATGCCCCTGCTTTGAAAAATATATAATTCTTGCCTTTTTGTCTTTTTGGTTTGTTTTTTTTTTTTTTTTTCTAGGATATAACCTTTTAATTTTTACAATCATTCTCCCTTTTATATCTTGATATATTACTTCCATAGCTTCTATTTCATAGTTATCTCATCCACCAATGGGTACCCATTCCCTCACCCACACTGGATGTGAGAGATTTCCTAATTTCTTTTTCAGCACATTCATTATTGAAGTATAAGTACTTGATCGATTTATGTATGTTGATCTTACATTCTACTACTTTACTAATTCACTTATCACATCTAGGAGTTCTTTGGTGAAGTTTCTTGGCTCTTCTAAATACAGGATCATGTCACCAACAAACAAAGATAATTTGAGCTCTTTTCCTATTTGTTTCCCTTTATTTTTCTTCTCCTGCCCGATTGCTTGAGTTTCAAGGAATATGTTGAATATAAATCAATAGCAATTATCAAGAATACAAATAATAATCATTTGTGAGATACAAGGAAAAGGTACACTTATACATTTTTGGTTGCACTGCAAATTAGTACAACCACTCTGGAAAGCAACATGGAGATTCCTCAATAAACTAAGAATGGAACCACCATTTGACCCAGCTATCCCACTCCTTGGTGTATATCCAAAAGATTTAAAATCAATATACTACAGTGATGCAGCCACATCAGTGTTTATAGCAGCACAATTCACAATAGCCATGCTATGAAACCAAACTAAGTGCCCTTCAACAGATAAATGGATAAAGAAAACATGGTATATATACACGAATGGAGTACTACTCACCATAAATAAGATAAAATTATGGTATTTGCCAGTGAATAGATGGAACTGGGGAACATCATGCTAAGTGAAATAAGCCAGACCACAAAAGTCAAAGATTGAGAGTTTATTCTGATGTGCAGAAGCTGATTTAAAGTAATAGTGACTGGGGGAGAAAGAGAGAGAGAGAAAGGAGAACAAAAGGGAGAAGGAATTTCATCAAAATAGAGAAAATATCAGTAGAGTAAAGGAAGGTGATTGAGGGGAAGGAAGGAGGGAGAGGAAAGTGAAGAACAGTGGAATGTATCTGATATAAATTTCAGGTACATACATGAACATACCACATGAATCCCAATGCCAAGCATATCCAAAAGGCAATAATAATAATAATAAATAATAATAATAATAAATACTAAAATAAATTGCAGAAAGATAAGTAGAGTAGAGGAAGGGAGCTGAGGGTGGGGGAGGGTGGAGGGGGAAGGGATGGGGACTACATTAGCGCAAATTATAGTTCATGTTTTTGTGACTATGTAAAAATGTATCCTAATGTAATATATAACTAAAAAAAATCAATCAAATAAAATAAGCAAAAAAAAAACCCCTTTTTTTAATTTAGAAAATATAGGACATATATATATTTTAATAGAGGCAATGTGTCTGTCTTAGGAACTGCAATATTACTATTTTTTGAATAATTAGATAAACACTGCAACTTTTCAAGACATCAGACAGAATTCTAAGAGTAAGGACTAACTTATTATTTCTACTTTAACTTACTTACCCAGTAAAACAAAGACCAACCTAGTGAACAATGTAGACCAGTCTTTCAGACAATGAAATTCCCTTGTCAACAGTTAGAAAAATATGATTTTACATTTGCAAAAAGCTGGTATGTTTTGGATTTAACAGCATAAATATCCTCCTTTTACAAAAACTGTATTTTTATTGAAGTAAAATAAGAGAGTGGTGTGGTGGAAAGTGAACTGATGATTAAAAGACAAATTGAAGTACTGTTACTAGATATGCTCATTTACCTTACATCTGAAAAAGTTATTATTGCTTTGGTAACCTGTAAAAGGTTTTCAATTTCAAAACCTATTATTTTAAAACTTATTTTGTCTTCTGGATAATACACTAAAAACAATCTGTCTTGTACTGACACATGCCATAGATATTGGTAAGCCTGAAAGTCCAATAGAAATCTACAAAGAGGGAGAAAAGTGGAAATTAAACTACAGTTGTCTCCTACCACATTCACCCCCTATGGCCACTGCATAATTCAGCTTTTGTTAGTGAAAAATTTTGGTAGAACACTGTGAGGGGTGAGGTCTATAAGGAAAAAAAAAAATATATATATAAAAATGCAAACATATTCCTTATAGAAAAGGGGAAAGAAATTCTTCCACCTTCCCTTCCTTATTTTTTAGCATTTACTTTAGAAAACACAGCTTTGAATCCTTTTCTGCTCCTTTGAAATGTATGTAAAACTTTTTAAAGTTAAATAAGCCTTTGCCAGCTTTATAGCTCTGGAATGTCTTTTTTAAACACCTGGGAGCCATCACTTTGAAATTAAGCATCAAGGAAGATCTTACCCCTGTCTCCTAGTTGCTATGGTAGTAGAGGAGCCTAGCTTCAGTTGGTACCTGGCTCCAGGATGCAAATCTATTTCTTTGCACAAAATTAGGAGAAATTTATTTTGTTTTGGATGAAATCAATTAGCAAACACAGATGGCTACCCAAATTAGTGGGTGAATTTAGGATGAATTATGTGCAACAAATGATCTTACTTGAGGACTAGCTATAGTTTTGAGAAAAGGTATGCAGTGGGTAATATCTGCTTTACTGGATCATAGGGTGAAATGCTTTTCTGCCTTTGCAATCTCCCTAGTGGGTTAAATATGATGCACATCACATTCTCTTGTAAGGCCTATTCAATAATAAAATACTTTCTCTTCTACTGAATGGTTAGGTTTTGGGGGAGGGAAGGAGGGTTGAGAGTAGATTTTATTTTTAATAGTATTTCTCCAATAGGTCTAAAATAGTCATTGTGAAAAAAAGACTTTATAACACAAGATACACCTTTGTTTCTGACTATAAGCTTGAGGAAAATTGAGAGCAAATTTTAAAAGAATCAGCAACTTTATACACCTTTTCTTCTATAGCTCTTCTTTTATTTTTTAGCTAAGGTAAAACTTAGAATTTATTTGTTAAAGTGATATGAAACTAAATTCTAGAATAAATTACCCTTTCAAAACTAGTTCACAAAACCCAGAATCATGGTTCAGAGAGTCTATTCTATAGCATAGCACAGCTACATTTACCCAAACCAGTAAATAATGTTGCACTGGAATTCCGAGTCAGGGAATTTGACTATGCTCTTTTAACCTATTCAATTATCTGGGAAGGAAATCTAGACCTCTAAGTGCATATTTGATGTATGTCCTTTTAAAGATTTTCCAACTAATGAAAGTAGTAGTTACTTAATTGGTTTTCTTTAATAATGCTTCAGAAGAGTCCCTTCTAGAAACCATTTGTTTCTTGTTCAGCAATACTTTTTAATGCTGTCCAATAGATCCTAGTTGAAGGATCTATTTAGAGGAATTACATCTTCCTTTAAAACATGCAATGGCTTTAAAGATTTTTGTATCTACCCACACTGAGCATTTTGTGGGGTGAACCAGGTAACATTGATTATTCCTATAGTGGTCTTGGAAGAACCAATCTTGAGTCAGTTACAAAGTGGTTGCCTAAGAAACTACTGAGATATTTTCAATATTTTAGGTGTTTGCAGCTCAAATGTTTTGGACAAGGGTGGGAACGAAGAGAGCATTGTAGTTGTGCTGACCGTAGCAGCCCAGGAATTTTTCTGAGTTTTTATCCAGCACACCTGAATTGTCAACTGTGATACTTGTTCTACTGAGTGCCAAGACCAAACTGAAAACATTACAATGGCACCTCATTTGTGTGCTCATTCAATATTATAAGCAATTGATTATTTTAGTTAAATACTTAATGCTTATGGAATCAGAAGTGTCATCCAATGGAGAGGCAAACTGGAACTGGGAAAGTTGCTTTAGATATAAATGGAAACATTTTTGAAACTGGTTTCTGTTACTTACTTATTAGAAAGAAAATTAATTAATTTCTTTGACCTTCAATTCCTCAGCTGTATGATTGTAGTAACAATATCTTACTTAGCAGATTGCTGTAACAATCCAGTGAGATTATGGATACTTTCCAAAACAAAAATTTGAAAGCTGAGATGAAACAATATTCAGTTTAATTTAAACAATGATAAATGAATTTTCCCATGATGACAAGGAATAGTCAATTGGTAGATAAATCTACCTTACATTTATTTCATATATTTGCATATTATATGTATGCATATATATATAGTAGGTATGTGTTGATATGTCATTTATCAAAACTAATGCCTTCCCTAAATATGTATTCAAAGACAAAAATTACTGAAATATCACTTTAATTTCATTTTCTTTTTCTATTACACTATAGGGAAATGAACAGTGGCATTTTTAAAATAAAGAACATGCAATTGAGGTATTGTAATCCCTTTGTCTTCTTTACATTGTGTAAACATAAATAAGGTAGATGTGGCAAATGTCATATGCAAGGTCACAAAGCCACTTTTTCTAAGGTAAATAGGTCTTTCTGTGCTGAGACCTGTGATCTGAATACCTGAGCTGCACTGAGTCACTGTATTAAAATTGCTCTGTGTCACTCCTGTCCAATAAAACTATCCATCTAGGCTACTGGGATTGCTACATGTACCCAAGCCACCTGAGTGTTTCCAACACTGACTTACCTAGCTTCCTGTTTTTGTTGTATTTTTACTTCAGATATTTTCCAATGTGTTCTTGTTAGTCATAACATTTTGGGGAAAGGTCTTTTTACATACTCAGCACTTTTCAGTATCAGAAAGGATGTTGAATGTATCTTATTTCCAGAATAAGAAAAGGTACACATTGACCTGTATCTTGATTTCTAATGTAACAATATATCTTTAACACATACTCATGAGACATAAATATTACCATATATTCAAGTACTTTATCAATATTCATTTTATTAGAAGTAATGCATATTGTTAACAGGCATTTAGTTTATTTCTAGTTATTTGTAGTGTAAGCCATTATGCAATAAGTCTTATGTAACTGTATTTTGGACATTTATAAGTTTATGTCTGATAAAAATTTCTGGGCATTTGAGATGTGTGTTTTGTTTTGAAATATTTATAGATATTGTCCATTGAAATTCAAGGTGAACAGTTAGATTTATACTTCCAATAATGGTCTCTGAGTGAGCTAGTTTTCTGACTCCTTTGCCAAAACCATTTATTATAAAGAATGTGGTCTTTTTCAATTAGATAAGTACTTTGCTTAGATCTACATTAAACATTAATGATTTTGAGTATATTTTAGTATGTTACTGTGTCATTTTGCTTTTCCATCTGCTTCTATGATCCAATAACCTAAAGAGGGATATATCTTTCTACTTAAGAAAAAACATGTCAAATTCTCCAACTCATGGTTTATTGCTGAAAACAACATGAACTATTTTTAAAATGGCACCTTGCTGTATGATTATGAAGGAACTTGTATTTTCTTACTAAATGACTTATAAAAAAATAAAGTGAAAATCAAAATAAAATTTAAAAATTATGTAAACAGTCAATTTAATTAAATAATCATATACTATTTGCTCAAACTATAAGGGCAATAAAATGGATTAAATATACAAATTGTTTCTTCTAGATCCATCTTTGTTGTCTACATGGACTACTGCAGAAATTTTACATTTTTTTTTTTAATTTGCACTAAGAGTCAGAGGATTTGTTTGGTCCTGGTACAACGTGGCAAAATATAAAGTAAATCTTCTCTTTTTTTTTACATGAATCAACTTATCATTTATTATATGTTTATATGCTTTCTCCACAATTTGTAGGGAGACTGAACAACACACACACATATAAAACACATAAAGTGACCAATGACCAATGAACAACATTCAGGAACGTTCAAAGGCTCACTGAGTCAACCTTTTGTAACTATTAAATCTGTGCCACAAGGAAGGAATGATATTGAGACAGTTTTGTTCACTGTTGTATTCTTATAAATTGAGGCATATTTTGTTGCTGTTGATTCTACATTTACTTGATGTAGAAACTAAAACCTGAGGTCTGGGGTTAAAAGGATTAAAGTATGAAAACACTGCTACCTTTAAAATAATTGGAGAGTTAATTAGTTCCTATTAAGAACCCAGGAAAGAGAAAATAGAGGGAGGTTGGATTTGGGAACCAGAAGACTGCAGCTTTGAACTCCTCCCTTTGAGATCACTACAGTTTTAGTTACACAATGATTGCGGAAGCAGATTTCTAATACAAACCAATTAAGAGTCCATTTTCTGCATCTAGCACCTCAGGAAAGTATGAATGATGAGAGGATCCAATAATCAAACAAAACAGCAAAACAACAAACAGAGGAAGTGTCACAGAAACTTAAAAGAAGACTTTGGACTCTCATAGACTTAACATTGAATTTGGGCCTGCTCTTTGAAGGCCTCAAATGACATAAGGGTTAACAATCTGAGGTGCATGTGATAAAGATTTTCTCCCACTCCGTAGGCTTTCTCTTCACATTATTGATTGTTTCCTTTGCTGAGGAGAAGGGTTTTTTTTTTAGTTTGAATCCATCCTATTTACTGATTCTTAATTTTACTTCTTGCTCTTTAAGGAGTCTTGTTAAGGAAGTCAGGTCGTAAGCTGACATGATGAAAATTTGGGCCTAGTTTTCCTTCTATGAGGCTATACAAAGAACTCAAAAAACTTAACACCAAAAAACAAAACAAAACAAACAAACAAAAAATAACCCAATCAATAAATGGGCTAAGGAACTGAACAGACACTTTACAGAAGAAGAAATACAATTGCTCAACAAACATTAAAAAATGTCCATCATCTCTTGCAATTAGAGAAACACAAATCAAATAAAATGCATGACAACAACACAAAAGCCAGGAGGGGAGCACAGAAGGATAAAAGTATGAAAACACTGCTCCAAATCTCTTATCCTATATATGAAGTCATGTAATACACATGTAGGTAGAGAGTGATAAGTACAGGATGCTAGGACTGTCAAACCAACCACTGCTGTAGCAGACTCCTAACATGGTGCCATGGACCACTCTTCCTATGGTTCCTGTCTATGGAATCCTGCTTTCCTCTTGAGTCTGCTTTAAACCTGTGACTTCCTTAAAATCAATAGACTATGCCAAAGATGATAGGATGTGTGTGATTGTGTTACATAAATTTGTAGCCCTGAACTCGATGGAGTGTCTTCTCTTTTTTGTTGATAAAACATAGTGGAGTGGATATTTTCCTACTAATATCTTAAACAAAGCAACAATATCTGCTTGTCATTGCTACCGAACATCATGATTAATGCCCTATCCAATATAATAAAGAAAGAAAAATTTTAAAAAATTTAAAAAACAAAAAACAAAACTACTCTAAAACTTTATCTTACTCCAGTCAGAATGGCAAGGATCAAGAATACAAGCAATAATGTGTTGGCAAGGGTATGGGGAAAAAGATACAGTCATACATTGTTGGTGGGACTGCAGATTGGTGCTACCACTTTAGAAAGCAGTATGGAGATTTCTTAGAAAACTTGGAATGGAACCACTATTTGACCCAGCTGTCTATTGCTTGACCTATACCCGAAGGACTTAAAATCAGCATACTGCAGTGACAGAATCACATCAACATTTATAGCAGCTCATTTCACAATGGCTAAACTATGGAACCAACCTAGATGCCCTTCAACAGATTAATAGATAGAGAAAATGTTGTACATATCAACAATGGAATATTACTCAGTCTTAAAGAAGAATAAAATTATGGTATTTGCAGGTAAATGGATGGACCTGGAGAATATCATTCTAAAATAAGCCAATTCCAAAAAACCAAAGGTCAAATATTTTCTGTAATAAGTGGATGCTAATCCATAGTGGGGGGTGGGTAGGGAAGAATAAAGGAACTTTGGATTGTGCAGGAAGGAGTAAGGGGAGGGTTGGGGCAGTAGGGACGGGAAGGACAGTGGAAGGAGACAGACATTATTACCCTATATACATGTATGAAAAAAATTCTAAAAAAAAAATTGATCTGTCAAAAAAAATGAAAAGTTTTTCAATATCACATATTATTTTACTAAGATTACTCTGAAATGTTCACATTTTTCCTGTTCCCAAATGCAACTAATGTGTACTTATTAAGACTAAAAAAAATAAAATTTAAAAGAAGAGTAACAATCTCCTTTGAGTACAGCAAACTTAGTTTCACCTAATTGATCCAATTTGAACATCTTTTTATTTCTATACTATGAAAGAAAATAAGTCAGGCCCACATGAACAGTTTTGTAATTTGGGAACAATCCCTATTTGTCATACTATATATTTACTATAGTAAAGTACTAGAGTAGGTCTTTAACTTGGTACTTTTAAATCTATGTTTGTGATTTAGTTTTATGTATCAGATGGGTTAAGAATTTTTTTCTGCATTCTAGAAAATATTACAAATATAGAAATTAATGACTAAAATCTTGGTAAAAATTTTTGAAAAACTTGTAAAATTTTTCTGAAATGTGCCTTTTTTTAGGTATGGTTTAAGTATAGTTTTAATTTTATGTATAATTAATATTGTATTCATATTTTTAAATGATTTGTAATATATTTTGATAGCTATATTTCTTCTAGAAAAGTCATGTGTTCCATTTAGATTAGGAAATAACTGGCCCAATTATATGTAATGTTCTTAATTTTTTAAATTTCCTTTTTAACTGATAATTATACCCCTTATCTTTCATAATGATGTTTGTTTCTCCTCATTTTTTTTCTTTTTTTGTCAGATTTTCTAAGTTTTATTTATTGTTAAAAATCTACTGGTTGTATTTTATATATGTCGTGTTAAAAATTAACATGCTAAAAGGCCTCAGTTGACATAAAAGTAACAATGTACTTTATTTTAGTACAGCAAACTTAGTATCACCTAAAGTTTGAAAGTTAATAATCTCCAAATCTAAGAAAATACTCTGATTTTTTTAGGCACTGGGATGAATCTTAAGATACAAATTCTATAGACTATAATTTAGATCACAAAATGAAGTGTTTTATCTATAACTGTAAAAGCTTTTTTTACCCTGGAAATATTAAAAATAAAATACTTCACAAAGGTTGATTTTTAAAAATAAAATAATTATCTGTTTGACATAAAATGATACTAGTGCATTCCCAACATTATGGATAGACTTCAAATGTGAGTTGCAAATACACTAAACTACAATGAAATCAATGTATTTTAACATTTACCTGTCCCTGCAGATCTTAGTTTATGTGTGCATGTGCATTCAGACATATGTGTTCCCACACCATTCCCTCATGAAATAGTACTGAAATAGAAATTGTCATATAACAGTCATTTAACAGCATGGATTACTCCAAGATAAAGGCATACCATGCTCCTATGTGGAATGAAATAGGGAAGAGATAAAAAAAAAAAAGAACTTGAAGTATGTATAATCTATTTTGAATGAATAAATTTGTACCTTCTCATAGTGAAATGTAACATTCAAAAGGAAAACTATGCTAATTTTTACTTTCTCTGAATGTTGTCATTTATTATATTTAAAAATGTTAATTTTAGTAAATGATCAAAATACCTCTCTCCTTCTCTCTAATAACATCATATGTATTTGGGCCCTTCTTAGAAATCAACATTATATAGTCAGTATGTTTGCATTTGTTGTAAAATTAATAACTTTAACAATAGTAAAACATAAAATCAAGCTATTTAAACTAATACAAAATTGATTTAATTATATTTTTGTTTAGAAGTAATTATAGATTCATATACAACTTTTAGAAATAATGAAGAATTCCTGTGTACCTGGTGCTCAGCTTTACCCAGTACTAACATCTTACAATTCTGTGATAGAATAGCACGGCCAGGATACTGACATTTCTATTACTGGAAGGATCCCTCCCTCCTGTTGTCCTTTAGAGCCACATCTGTTTACCTCCCAATTCCATCTCAAAATCCATGGCAGCTAATAATCTCTTTACCATTTTTATATTTTTGTCTTTTTGGAAATGTTATATAAATAAAATCATAAAGAACTTAAGTTTGGGAGATTGCATTTGTTTGCTAAAGATTGATCAAGGTTCTTACATGTATTAATAATTTATTCTCTTCTATTATGTTCCATGGTATGAGGTTCTCCAGGTTGTTTTTTTTTTTTAACAATTAGTCTATTGAAAGATTACAATTGTTTCTGATTGGCAATTACAAATAAAGCTTCCATAAGATTTATCCATGGACAGATTTTATGTGAAGATAAATCTTCTAAATAAATGTCTAGGGTACAATTATCAGATCATAGGGTAGTTAGATCCTCAATTTTATGAAAATCAAAACAAAACAATAAAATAAATTTCTAGAGTGTCTGTTATCATTTTACAGTCTCACTAATACATGAGTGATGCATTTTCTCAATATCCTCACAAGCATCTGATGATGGTACTTTTTTTATATTAGCCATTCTAATAGGTATGCAGTGATATTTAATTTTGGTATTAACACACATTTTCCCAATGGTCAATCATGTTAGACATGTTTTCATCTGCCTAATTTCTCTCTGTATATTTCCTTCAGTGATATGTCTTCTTGCATCTTTTATCCACTTCTAACGAGTGTGTGTGTGTGTGTGTGTGTGTGTGTGTGTGTACTGTTGAGTTTTGATAATTCTTTATATAATTCTTTATATAATTTATGTAATTCTCCTTTGTCCTGTAGGTGTTGAAGAAACCTTTTCTTTTAGTCAATATCTTCTGTTGTTTCTCTTACAGTCTTTTGCAGTGCAAACATTTTAATATTTTGATTATGCACAGCTTACCTTTTTCCTTAGCACTAAGTTTTAAACCATGTTTCTTAAAACAAAATTTAGAGTTCAACATTTTTATAAGAATTGGGAAGTCTTAGGCCAAGATTGATTGATTTTTTTCTCTCCCTCACTCCCTCTTCCTCTTTCTCTTCTTGCATTTCTTCCTCCTCCTCCACCTCCTCCTCCTCTTCTTCATCTTCTTTTTCTTCTTCTCTCTCACTCTTTGTATTGTCTGTAAATGTCCAATTTTCAAACACTTTTTGTTCAAGAGGGCATATCTTTCTTTATTCAATTGCTTGCCCACTCTTTTCAAAATCTGAGTGCTATACAGTATTTATTACACAACTCCTACATCACCTTAATTATTAAATAAGTCTTGAAACTTAATATGCTGATTCTTCCCATTTTATTATTTATTGTTAATATCGATGCATCTCTTATGGTTTCTTTGCAATTCTATCTAAATTTTGGAAGAGTTGATTGTAACTCCTAAAAATCTTTTCCAGAATTTGATGGGAATTTTGATAAATCTACATATCAAGTTGGAGAAAGCTGAGATATTTGTAATCCTTAAAACCCACAAACAAATAATGTTTCTCCTTACTTATGTCATCTCTAATTTCTTTCATCAACACTATTATTTAGCAAGAAATTTGTGTATGTGCTTATTTTTAATATTTATATGTAAGTAATTCATTTTGGAGCCGTTAAAATTGGTGTTACATTTTAATTTTTTGTTAAACATGTTTCTTACTTGTATAGCAGTACTATTGGTTTTGTGTGTTTATATTTCATTCTACAGTATGTTTTTCTCAAAATTTGTTTTTCTTATCAAAAGTATGCCATGTTGAAATAAGGAGAGTTAATTTATTACTTTATAATCTGCTTGTCTTTTATTTCTATTTACTGTCTCATCCAGCACTATGTTAAGTAAGACTGGGGGAAACATATTATCTTCACCCTTGGGAAGAAAGTATTAGTTTTTCATAATTAAGTACAATATTAACTATAAGTCTTTTGTAGATGCTCTGTGTCAAATAAAGTTCCTCTCAGTTTTGTGAGAGGTTTCATCATAAATGTGTGTTGAATTTTGTCAAATGCTTTTTCTACACTGATAGATATGAGCATACAATAGTTCATCTTTATGCTATTAATCCAGAGAGTGCATTGATTAATTTTAAAACATTGAACCAACTTTGAGTTCTTGTGTTAACTCACCCACTTGGTAATGGTGCACAATTCTTTTTAAATACTGCTGAATTCTATTTGCTAATATTTAGTTAAGGATTTTAGAGTCTACATTCATGAGAGTATTGTTCTGAAGCATTAGATTTTGGCACTATCTTTGACTGTTTTCACTGAGGTAAATAATAGAGTCATAAGTAAGGTGTATTTTCCATTTCGGGAAGTGATTATTTAGAATGGATGTTAACTCTTTTTTAAAAACTTTAATAGTATTGTCCAGTAAAAACATCTTGCACAAAAGATTTATTATCAAATTAAAAATTCAATTTCCTTAATAGTCATAGAGATATTCAAACCTGCTATGTAATTTGAGTAAGTTGTAGTAGTTTGAGTCTTTCAAATAATTGGTTTATTTCAACCAAGATATGTGGAAAATTGCTCATATTTTTCCTTTTGTTTAATATCAGCTGAGTCTGTAACAATACCTGTTCCTTTATTTCTTACATTGGTAATTTAAACTTCTTTTGTAAAAATTCATCAATCATTTTAGAGGTTTGCCAATTTTATTAATATTTTCAAAAACCAGATATTTTTCATTTACTCTTTTCAAAGAATTCACATTTTAAATTTTATTTATTTTAACTGTGTAATACACATAGTTCTCTAATTTTGCTTCTATATATCCTTTGGGTGGCCTATACATAGATATCCTTTTCTTTTCCAAGACTGGGGAAGATTTCAGCTCTTATTTCATTGAATAGGCTTTCTGTTTTCGTTCTTCCCCTTTGAGTACCTTCAACATGAGACTATGTTTGTGTTTAATAATGTCCCCAAGGTCACAGAGTTGATCATAATAATTTTGTTCCACTGTGATAGTCAAAATACTTGTCATCAAGTTCACCTATTCTTTTTTCTGCTTTAAAAAGACCATTGTTGGGAGTTTTGATTATATTTCCTGGTTGACTTCTTGAAATCTTCATATCTCAGATTTCTCTTTGACTCATTTTCAAGATCTCTATATCTTTGCTGAATTTCTCATTAGTATCTTTCATTGTTTTCCAAATTTCATTCAAAAGTCTGTATTTCTTGAATGCCATTGACCTGCCTAATAATCACTCTTTTGAATTCTTTATCAGTAATTCCATCAATATTATTTCCTTTGGGGTTTATTATAAAAGAGTTGCTGTAATCTTTCTTAAGAATTTTCAAATTTGTTAATTTATTTACTCCAATTAAAACTAAACACTTTTGTAAAGACTTACTGAAATATTTGCAGGATATTTGCAGTTTTTCTATAATATAATAAATTGGGATAATATGACAGGCACAGCTCCAGATGGACTGATATTAAGTTATTAATTCACCTGAAGAAGATATTGCTGAAATGTTAAATTATTGCTAAACAAGAAAGCAAATAATTAACTTTTAAATCAAAGAAGTTGTGATGAAGGTGATTTCTACCATTATATTTATAAATGAGGGGAAAAAATTCAGAGCTAACTCCAAGTCATATAGTTATCTGAGATTAACACAAGTTGACAACATAGATCTCATATTCTGGGCAGAGCTGTTGCTCTTAAAGAACTCTTTGTGCTCATTGGTGCGGGAAGATCAGGGGCTCTTAACATCTTGAGCATTTCATTTTTTCTTTCTTCAGGACCCTGGGCAGGACATTGAGCATTCCTATTCCAAATCCATTAAATGCCAATAGCATCCATATATTTTTAAGTGCCTTCTGGGAAGACCTGATTGAGAAATATCACATATTTCATTGTTCATATATCAGGAGTAAATGAAGAACAAAACTCCTGATGTATCATTATATTCTGCCTTCCCTCATTCCTTAATTCCCTAAGCTTCCTGTCTTTTCTTGAAAGAAGGTAAAGCACTTCTATGCGGTCTTTCTATTCCCAGTACCAATATGGGTTCAAAAGTGAAAAATGAACATCACTGGGAAACCATCACAAGAACATAAAAGAGACCATTCTTATCCACTTTGGGGGAGTTGTTATATCCTTTTTTAGATGACAAATTACCTTGTTTTAAAATATTTCTTGTGATCCTACCTTGAGATTTGTACATCTGGTAGATCTGTTATTTCTCCCCTACTTGTTCGTGCTCCCTTCTCCTTACAGATATTCTTTCCACTCTTTAGCCCTCAAATACATGACTAAAAACAACCTCTTCTTCTGGGAAGGAAAGCAATTTTTCTGTCTCTATCTTATGAGTAGTTCATTTCGTGATTCTAATGCAACTCAGAACATTTTATTCACAAAGTTTATTTATTATTTTGTGATTTGTCTTTACTTAGTATACTTCTAACATATAACTGTTCATTAAGAAGTGTGAAGGTAATACCATATCTGTGTATGGGGAACTGTCATACCTTATGAAAAACTTTACATATGTCTTTAAATTTTTCTGAATCTACTCTGAAATTTCCCTCCCTTTGCACACATCTCTTTATGTATTCTTCTTTATATGGTTATCTGATCATAATAAAGAAAAAAAATAATCAAGAAATTTAGAAGTAAATTTATCCCAAATTAGTAAATTTTTGCTAGAAAGAAATATTGTCCTCTAGCTATTTCCCAATGTTAAGTAGATCAATCACTATTAAATTATAATCAATTATAACAGAGGTAGCAGGTTGTATCCACAAGCCTAACAGGATGGAAAACATTATAACATACTCCAGAAATCCTGGACATCAAGTCCTGTGGAATCATTCTGCATAAAAGAAAAATAAAGTGAAAATTATCTTGCTAGTCTCTGACTATTAATACCTCAAAAAGAAACATGCCAAATTTAGAAAAGGTAGAAGTTTTCAGTCAATGAAACCCACAAAGCATTATTATGTTTTTATAATGCTTAATTGAAATCTTTTATCTAAGTCATTTTTGGTACATATTCAAAAAAATCTATTTTGATACCTGACAGAACTTTGATGACAGTGCACAATAGGATAATGATTCTTTTGCTGTCAAACTTACGTGAATTAATTTTTTAATCACTTGTAAAATTGAGCAACTCCAATTTCCTATGCCTGGAGCTAATATCACATAATTGTATAATATTTAGCAGAACTTAACCATAAATGTTAAATTTTTCACATAATATTGAAATGACTTTCATCTTCTCTATTTATTTTCCTGTTAGTAATATGGCAAAATTTTTTTTCTGTTGAGGTGGCAATTGCAAAGATTTTTTTTTTCTCTTTAAGGAAAAGTATTCCCCAAATCAGAATTATATATTAAAGAAACTAATAATCCTATGTTCCACAAACAGTCCAGTAGATGGAAAATTATAAACCTAAATTTCAGAAAATATTATTTTTATGAAGCCTACCTTCAAATTGTAATATTTTCAGGATAAAACATACATTGTATCCTCCTTTTTCACTTACATTTATTTCCAAACAATTGATATGAAACTATTTTCTCTTGAGTAAAAAACACATATCTATTTTTCAAACTAGTTTGTGCATTTCTTGATTTCTGGTAATCTTTTTGTTACCTAGGGAATACTTTAGTAAAGTTGTTGTATTAAAGCTGTTTCTTATGGTTTCAGTATTCTGATGGTGTGAAATTCACCTCACACCAATTCTTTGTGTGTGAACTTATTTCTTCTCTGGAGGTTTATGCTGTATCTTCTTATACTAAAACAGGCAAATTTACCTATGAAATATTCATACCAAATACATAAAACTAAGCATCTAGCACCTTCTACTATGTGATCATTTTTAGCTTAAAAGAAGCCTGGTTGCTGCACTGAAGTTATGAGAGGAAGATTGTTAACCATTTATTTAGAGTACAATTCTAGTCAATTGCAGACCTGTACTCATGAATATTTTGGAACACTGTTACTTTTTAGTTTCCTGAGCCTTTTCCTCCTTGTCTTCTTAACATAAAAAGATCCTTGACCTCACTAGCATGTGCATAAATTCTAGGCGGTAGGAATGATAGGAAAATTCATGGTATACTGTTCAGAGAGTCAATCTTTCTTCTCGATGACAATCTCTGGTACCAATTAATTAATTAATTAAAAAATAGAATAAATTAAATTAAATTTGAAAAATGTATTTCCTATTGCCAAAATGATCACTGAGTTTCCTTATAAATATTCCCTAAGTTAGTAAAATATTAAAGGAGGATACTGTGTATAAATATACAGTGAGTATTAACATTTGTAGGGTTCTTGATTACTCACATGAACTTACATATTCCAAAAATATGTAATAGTGGAGGACAGAAGAGACATCTCATGTTTATCTAATTCTCAGGCTCAACAAAATAGATCCAAATGCAAACTTTACTAGATAAACACCATACTTAGATTAAGTTCCTTATTTTGTATGTTCTGTATAGAAGAGAAACATAGGAAATAGATTGATACCAAATTGGTTGGTGTCTCAAAGGGACCATTATAAACCTAGAAACTTTTCATGCTTGGGAAATAAAACAACAATAATTTTAACCAATAGATTTATAAATGAATTACATTACCTGGGGTGGGGAAAGTAGACAATAGATGAATAGATAGGACAGAATTTAGCCTTAATTTGTGTTTAGATTGAAATAATATAGGCCTGTTAATACCACTCAAATCACTTCTTTCTTAAGTTCAGATCCGCAAAAGAGATTAAGAGTCAAGATGGTGTAGAGCAATATTTACCAAAATAAATACCATAAAAGTCTTAAGCTTTTGTCATCTAGTTTTGTGATATTGAATAAATTGGTTAGCCACTCTGGGCCTGGTTTTCTTTAAAGTAAGCTCAGTGGTTGCCAGTTTTAATATACAACTTCTTGCTGCAATATAACTACATTGCAGAATCAGAGTTCCATTCTGACTCAAATTATATTTATTTGTCATCTCCTTTATTCTAGTTGATAACCACCACTATAATTGCAACCCTGCTTTAAGTAACAATATGAGACAGCATGAAAAACTAACCCACCATCCAATTGATCAAACAAAATAAAACAAAATATTCTAAAATTATGAGATTTGTAAAATATTTTCACACTTGGAAGTGATCTTAAATATTATCCAGTTCAGTTTCCTAATTTCGTAGATAAAGAAACAAACTAAAATTAAGAACTATCTAAACCCAAAATAGTTTAGGATCATAACTGAATTCTTTTTCATCAATATATTTTCCTGCTTTATATTTATTGATAAATATATATCATACATCATCACGTTTATGAATGATCACTAAAAGTTAGTTCTTTAAAGAAACATTAAAATTAAGTCCAGCATATGTTTGGGCTTGCATAAATGCATACTTCATATTTAACACATACGAGAGATAACAAGTTGCATTATTTGGGCTTTGTTTTTTTGTTTGTTATTTGTGTTTTCTTTCTCCTTAAGGCTCTATAGGCATACGCTGAAGGGCAAGTCAGGCACACCTGGGGAAGGCCCATATGTAATTCATTCCAGCACACCTGCTTGGCTCCTTCTACTTATGTACCCTGTATTCCTGCTGACTACAATTTTACTAATCCTCTGACCTCATAAAGACTGCCAGGAGCTGGCATGCGTGAGCAGCATGAAATCAAATGTGCCATATTGTTTAGCATCTGCTTCTAACTCCCCATGAAGTTTTCTTTGCAAACAGCATAGGACTGTCAGCTCCAATCAGTTTGCTAGTGAACTCCACTAAGGCATTCGCCTTTCTCTAGGATTGCTTGTTATATGATCACACCTATATATGAAACACTTGGATGTACAATGAAGTTAACACCAATACACCTGCATTACCAAAGGAGGAATTCTCTAACTTTTGTCCTAAGATTTCCATGACTGTTTCATGAGATCTGAAAGTTAAGTATGTCATCCAGGACAAATAGTACAGTTTGACCAACCATTATAGGTCTATCATTCTCCTTGAAATGCTTCACTGGAGACTTTGAACTCTTTTGACTTTAACTCTTCAAGCTTTTCCTTAACCTCATCTTCATTGCACACCAAAATAAAATTTAAGTATATCAGTGCACTTTTGTAGAAATTTCCATAATTTAGACATTTAGATATGTCTAAGTATAAAATTTATTTTAAAATTGGATATATTTGGGCTTCCTATTGGAAATGGTAATTAAAAATTATTTTATAAATTAGGAATGAATAGTAGATATTTAATAAGCAGTGTGTGATTTTAGGCTTTAACACATAAACAGATGTAAATTTTAAACATCCTTAATCTGCCAGATACTTAATTCAAATGATAATAAATAAATATCTCCATATTTTTCACTGTACAAAACAATTAATTTATATACTGTAGTATTATAGAAAATCATTTGAACTCTCATAAAAATTACAAACCTATTCTTAAGAGGCCTAAGTGCAAAATAATAGTGAAAAGAAACTTGGGGTAGTGGTACTGAGGATTGAACTCAGGGGCACTTGATCACTTAGCCACATCCCCAGTCATATTTTGTATTTTATTTAGAGATGGGGTCTCACTGAGTTGCTTAGCACCTTGCTTTTGCTGAGGCTGGCTTTGAGCTTGAGATCCTCCTGTCTCAGCCTCCTCAGCTGCTGGGATTACACAAGAAATATGTTTCATTAATGAAAAATTAGATTAGTGCCTTCTAATCAATCCTAAAGTATGTTTAATTTAATATGCATTATTTGTTTATAATTTATTACTATCTATGATCATTCATCAAGTAATGATAATACTACTATTTATAATTTAAAGTTTTATTTACTCTCTTTGGGCAACAAGGATCTTATCTGGCTCTTTTAATTATGTTTTTATTTATTAACACTTCAAATTGAATTGATAAAATATTTTCAGAGCATTTTAACCTTCACATTCTCATTTTAGAATAATTCCTGAATATCTATCCTTCAGTAGCTATCATTTAAATGCATCAAATACAGAAGTAAGTGCTCTTATGAATTCCTCGACGGTAAAATGAGGTTGGCATATAACTGAACACTGCATCCTTCACTACTGAATATTTTAATAATGCAATGAGTCATCCATAGGTAGTTAAATGGCTTTGAAACTCTCCAATAAAATATATTTATCAAGAATGATTTTTAATTGTGGTAACAATATTATCAGGACAATTCATTTATATTGAAAGTTTGATCCCCTGACAATAAAAGATAGGTAAGGATCTACTACATGTGGTTAGGTAAAGCCTGTGATTTCACAGTAGCTGAACATCTAGAGGTTCTCACACATTCAAGAGTCCTGAAACAACCCCACCAGTTATAAAGAGAATACAAATGAAGAGCATGGAGATTAAGAGGAAGAACCTAATGTAAGACAGTCAACCGATGCTCCTCTCTCTTTTATTTAGTGTTCCCTCTCAAATATTCTCTCCTTCCCTATTACTTCATTTAATTTATTATACCCTAATGAAATTTCTAAGATCCATAACTTATGGTGAATAGACTGCAATTTCATTAATGCCATTAACACTATCATATGTGAAGAGGTAAAACATTAAGTAAACCAAGCAGGTATTTGAATCCTAAATAAGAACTTACCAGAACATCTGAAATCAAATTTAATTGAATCAATAACAAAATTAAAATTACATGATTAAAACTTGATTTAAAACAGCTATTTTTTCAAACATATAGACAAATATGTAATTATTTTAATAGTTTCACAATAGAAAATAATTTGCTTTAGCAATATGTGCATGTTACAACAAATCTTTCCAGGTAGTTGTTTTAGCTAAAACTTACAGAATATATTGAAAATACTGTGGAAATACTTCAACATCATCTAAAAAGACCCTGAAGAACCATATGTGCCTATTATCAAATCATAGAAGTACTCAGATCATGGAGAAGAAAATAATTGGTACCCCAGAACATGAAAAAGAAATCTATTGCAAGACTCCATTTAATTTTGAGCAGAAGTTTGTCAGACTAAGTACTCAAGCAAAACTTGAGTCTTTAGTAGATAGAAGGTAGGAAATGGACTCTGGAGTCTCCAATATGTTAAAAAAAAAAATAAAAACACACCTGCTTTCTCAACGATGACTACACAGATTCAGAGAATGAAAGGAAGGGATGCTGAATTGGCTTGGGATTTTAAAATTGTGGTATTCTGAATGAAGGATCACAGAAAAGACAGAGAGAAAACTATTAAATTGTGTGAAAGCAAGTGGAATAGCATCTCCTTTCCAGGAAATGGCAATTCTTGGAAATACAAGAGGAAAACATATGAGCTGGACTTTGAAGCTGCTGATTGACTCCATCAGGGAAAATTTGGCTGATATTTATGCTTTATATTGAAAACCTGTAATGTGTGTGTGTTTCTGTCAGAGACTGCGTTTATTTAATAGTAGGAGTGCAAAGGGAAACCAAACCATTCCACTGAAACTGATGGCAAAATCACAAAATGAGTTCTGACTCACTAGCACTAATATGAATGATAAAATTTGTTCCTTTTCTGAGTTATGAGCTTCCTAGAAATGTCAGAAGATACTATTTTATAAATAGCTCAATCTAGAACTTTCAATATTTGCCACTTGCCATAGCAAGCAGACCAAATAAAATTTCCTCCCTAAACAAACATACATTGCTTTCTTTTCAGAATTTTATTTGTATATGACAATGTATCTTTGAAAAATTTGAAAGCCATATGATTAATATTATTTATTAATCACTAAAATTAATCCAGACCTATTCTTGTCCAATTAAAATCTTGAAAGATCCAGTGTGGATAATTTTAAAGGAGTTTATTGAATTCTACAGTTTAATGTTCATTATTGATTCAAGTTTTTAAAATCAAATTCTATACTACTGAGTAATTTTTAGGTAAAATGGTTTGATTTAAAATATCTTCAGATAGCAAATAATTTAGAAATGTCATAAATTTAGTTATTGCTTCAAAGAAACTCACAATGTCATTAGTTTGAATTTTTAAATACAAAATTTGAAGCAAAGGATTCTAACCTATTGATCATCCAGATTAATTTAAAATGTCTAAGTGTACTATTATGTCAATCAACAGAATATTTTTTCTCCCTTTACATATTAGTTTCTGTAATTCATAGTGTATAATTAGTTTTAATCACATCAATCAAAATACATCTTTACTCTGAATAGGAATAATTATTACATTAATTTGAATAGCTCTCAATAAAGTTCCAGAAATAAGTCTCAGAAAAGTTGAAAGTTATGGTTACATGGCCCTGAATTCTCATGTTGTTATAGTACTAAATGACTGCCAAATGATAGCATGCAACCAGGGCTCATGGAAACAAAAATGAGAGCAAGAATAGAGCAGAAGAGACAGCTGAGAAGGGAGATGCTTCTGCTCCCGTAAGCAAGACTTATTCCATCAGGTGTAAATGTCCAACAAGGGGCAATGAATCTTTAAGAACCACAGGGACACATTGAATAATGAAGTAAGAAAAAATGTGAGTTGACTCACACAGATTCCAACGAATGCTGAGGCAAATAAATGTTGGTCATTCCCTGTCAGAAGCTGAAGCCGAGCTGTTGAGAACAGAGAAGTCTTGAGATGCCAGGTGCAAGTTAAAGTAATGAGGAGGCAGAAGCTACACTAGAGCAGAAAAAGCCTGTTAGCTGAAAGGTCTGTAACCTCTTGTGAATAAACATAGGGAAGGAATTTAAGTTGTAAGATCAATGTGACTTTCCTTAGTGAAGCAGGTGCTCAGAGAGAAGCAGAGATAATTAGATACCCATAAAAAAAGATGGGAAGAAAAACTGTTTTCTAGGCACTTTCATGCTTGAGTAGCCAAACTCTGTTGAATTTTTAATATTTGAGGTGAGATGACTGAATTTTTCCTCATACTGCAAAGGTTCTAAGTAGAACCATATGTTTGGTTTCCAGCATTGTCATATTGCCTTGTCTTCTTCTTTACCTTCTTCTAATCAATAATTTATTGGCCTGATCCTTATTTATTGAACATCTCTGATGAAGGCCATTTTGCATTCAACCATGGGAAATAGCCAAAAAAGAAGCAGGTTTTTGTTTGTTTTGTTTTGAGGCATTCACTATCCAGAACTGAGGATTGTTAAGAAAAAAGCTAATTACATGTGTAAGATAAGGTAGAAGGCTTAGTCTAAAACTGATCTTCTGCCTTGATAGGAAGGGAAAGAGCATAAAGATCAGAATGCACAATTCTGTTGCTTACTGAATACAAACTCCCTGAAAGAAAAATACAGTGTTTATGTCTTTCAATATCCAGTGCATATCAAGGAACCCTGAATACTTTAAACTGATATTACTGATAGCAACTGCAATCTTGAAAATGCATGCCAAGACATTGGTGCTATATCCTCTTATTAATAAGAATAGGGAAGAAATTTAATTTCTAAGATCAATGTGAATCTTCTTAGTTATTTTACATTAAAATTTGAATCAGTAAGGTTGGAACAGAATATCATATAGCTCCAAAACTCTGTGACCTTCTATGTTTGCTTAGAAATACTCTATGATTTATGTTAGAGTTTGACATCAAAAATTTCATTTAATAACTTATAGCTGTGCATTTGCCTGCACCCTAACTATAGTCAAAAATTTGAGTCATTACATGGGACATAAAGCATCTTTTTTTGGCTCAAGTGACATCTTTAAAATAATTAAGTATTTAAATTTGATTAGTAAATATCCCTATTGCTTTGCCTGAGGGAAAAAAGGAAAAATAATGCATTTTGGCAACACACTGCATTACCAGATGCAACCTAAATTAGATCTAAAAGTAGGGATCTATTATTTGAACATTAGATCTATATCTCAAGTTTCTTCACATTCCCCACTGAATAAACCAATTACCTCACATGTAGAGGTCACTAAAATGTTTCTAAATGACAAAATAAATCTTGAAGAAATTATTTCTATAATCCAAACTACTTGAAAATCTCTAAAAACTTTTAAGTAATATTTTTCTTTGGATAAAATATCATCAAAGGAAGTAGAAATATTTAAACACAATTCCTCTGACCTAAGTATATGCTCAACGAATTTTGTGAGTGTATGTGTGTGTGTATACATGCATAAGTATACAAGATCATTATAAACATTTTAACAAAATCATGGAGTTTCCATATTTTCCCTTTTGAAGTTTAATTTTACCTTGGATTCATGTGAAGATAAAAGTGACACAAGAAAAGAAAATAAGAGTACTTATTTTAATGTTTCCAAGTTTTTACTGCTGAGAATAGAAATAGGTTGTATAGAGCATTTTATTCATTGGGAAACTATAAAAAAATTCTGTAGTTCTTAAGTCACAAACCCTGTGAAAGGAGACTCCAAAAACTCCACTTAGAACTTGAAGGCAGGTGTGGCCTTTGTAAACAGTAGGAATATTGATTGGGCAATGGTTGGAAACTGGTGATTATTTATTGTAAATAAGTATTGCTCATTGAGGCTTACTGGGCATCTACCATTCTCTAAGTACTGGGAGAAGTATGGTCAAGCAATATTTGATTTAATACTAATGACTAAGGATAAGGATAATATTAAGGATATTCTCATGAAATAGTTGGAGAGCAAAAGAAGTTCAGCAATCATCTCTCTCAGCTATTTCGTCAAATACTAACCCACATGCTTCCAATGTAATTGAAAATCAATAAACGTTTGACTTAAGGTAATCTAAAGGGATGTTATCCTGGGTAAGCCTTCCTTACCCAACTGAAGTTCTTTAAAAGAAAGTTATGCAGTCCCTTAGGTAAGAGAGTTCAAGCAGTAACATAGAAGGAAAGCTAGGGAATCTCTCCTGCATTTGGGACCTCTATATTTGGTTGTTGCTAATGTGGTGTTCAATTTCCTGGTATGAACCAGCAGTGGGGTCAGTTGTTGCTCACTCTTTCTTCTGGGTCTTGCATCAAATTTCTGGACTCAAGAAATCAATGCCAAAAACTCTGGCTTCTCCAGGATACCCTCATCACCAAGTCTGCCCTCTTGGGCTGCCAGTCTGTTCATGATTTTCCCTTTCTGACAGACTGCTATATGGATTTGGGACTTGCTTAGTCAGTCTGCACAATAATGTAATATATTGTAATAAATTCACCAATGTATATATTAATCAACATATGTAGTATGTATTTTGTATCATTTATATATTTATATGCTTGTATATATGGGAATTTATAAGGTTATATGAGTTCCATTTTTTTAATACATTCTATTATTTATCAAATATATTGAAAAATAGTCTTAACCAGCAATAGTGAACCAAAATCACTATTGTCTGAAATGATTAACATACATGTATATGGAAGCATGTGTGTGTATTTTATATGTATATAAAGACAATTAAATAGATGTGTAACATGATTGATCTTTCTTTTCAGTTAATGTTGAAACTTTTACACAAGTGTGGTTATGGCTTCATCTGATGTATTCTAACCTCTTTACCTTTCTGTATTCAAGATTCAATGCTTTCTGATATTAGAACTAATCGCAGAGTTTTTAGTACCTCACTGCAAGTGTCTAATGTTCAATAGGTATGTTACAGATATGGTCATGTTTAATTACCCAGACCTTTAAAGTTATATCTCTATTGTTTTCCAGGTTCAATTTTGGGGGGGTCCAGTATTTAAAACTCACTATTTGTAAATGTTCTCAAATTATGTCCTCTGCAAACTCTCATCACCTTGAGAAAATATTCTGCACAGTTGGTTGGATGTGTTTTATAGATCCCTCTGCCTTGGGAGGAAAAATATGGATAATTTCAGTTCATGATTGACTAGAGAATACTGTCTTTCAATGATTACTATAAGAATCTTCTTTAAATATTGATATGACTGCTTCACTGTAACATGCTGATTTTAAGTTCTTTGGGTATAAAGCAAATAGTGGGCAAGCTGGGTCAAATGGTGGTTCCATTCCAAGTTTTCATAGGAATCTCCACACTGCTTTCCATAATGGTTGCACCATTTTGCATTCCCACCAGTAATGTATGAGTGTAACTTTTCCCCCACATCCTCACCAACATTTATTGTTGCTTGTATTCCTGCCATTCTGATTGGAGTGAGATGAAATCTTAGAGTAGTTTTGATTTGACATCCTCTAATTGCTAGAGATGTTGAACAATTTTTCATATATTTGTTGATCAATTGTATATCTTCTGTGAAGAGTCTGTTTAGCCCATTTATTGATTGGGTTATTTGGTTTTTTGTGTGTGTTAAGTTTTTTGAGTTCTTTTTTTTTTATTAAAATCTTTTTTATTTTTACAGACTGCATTTTGATTCATTGTACACAAATGGGGTACAAATTTTCATTTCTATGGTTGTACACAATGTAGATTCACACCATTCATGTAATCATACATACACATAGGGTAATACTGTCTTTTTCATTCTACTATCTTTCTGTCCCCCACCCCTTCCCACCCATTTTCCTCTAGACCATCCAAAGTTCCTTCATTCTTCTCTTCCCCCTGCCACCCCCCTCATTATATATTGTCATGCACTTATCAGAGAAAACATTCAGCCTTTGGTTTTCTATGGAACCAAACTAGGTGTCATTTAACAGATGAATGGATAAAGAAAATGTGATATATATGTATATATGCGTATATACATATATATACTATATATGTACAGTAGAATATTACTCAGTTTTAAAGAAGAATGAGATTATGGCATTTACTGATAAATGGATGGAGTTAGAGAATATCATGCTAAGTGAAGTAAGCCAAATCCAAAAACCAGAAGCCGCATGTTTACTCTGATATGCGGATGCTAATTCACAGTAAGTTGAGGGGGGGAGCTGGGGAGGAATAGAGTTATTTTGGATTAGAAAGAGGGGAGTGAAGGGTGGGGAAGGGGTATGGGGGTAGAAATGATAGTAGAGTGAAACAAACATTATTACCTCATGTACATACATGACTGCATGACTGATGTGATCCTGCAATATGTACAATCAAAAATGAGAAATTATACTCCATTATGTATGATTTATCAAAATGTATAAATGCATTCTACTATCATGTACAACTAATTAGAACAAATAAAAATATTTTAAAAAAGAATCTTCTTTAAACACTAATTGGATTTTTTTAATCTCCCATTTTGCAACAAAATCTAAATCCTGAAATATTGCTAATTGCTTGTCAGCTCAGTATAAGTGAAAAAGAAAATACACATTCGGAAGGGAAGAAGTGACTTGAGAGGGAAGCAAATGTGAGTGAGATATTCACACATTCATTCCACATTTATTCATGGTCTTTTGATCACACTACAAGATGTCATTTTAGAAAATAGAAATTTAATTATTAAACTGATTATTAAAAATAAATATCCTTTATTTTATATAATTGATCAAGAATAATATTTTATCTATACTAAAAAAGAAATAAAATCCACCTCTTTTTTATAAATGAGTGTAATTCATCAATGTTTATAGCAGCTTAATTCACAATATCCAAGCTATGGAACCAACCTAGGTACCCTTCAACAGATGAATAGATAAAGAAAATGTGATATATATATATCACATATATATATATATATATAATGGAATATTACTCAGCCATAAATAAGAATGAAATTAGGGCATTTGCCATTAAATGGATGAAACTGAAGAATATCATGCATATATATATATATATATAAGAATATCATGCATATATATATATATCACATATATATATAATGGAATATTACTCAGCCATAAATAAGAATGAAATTAGGGCATTTGCCATTAAATGGATGAACGGAAGAATATCATGCTAAGTGAAATAAACAGGTTCCAATGAAACAAAAACTGAATGTTCTTTCCGATAAGTGGAAGCTAACCCAAAACAAGGGAGTGTTGGGAGGGGATGAATAGAAGTTCACTAGATTAGATAAAAGGGAATGAAGGGAAGAGAGGGGGGATGAGAATAGGAAAGGCCACAGAATGAATCAGACTTAACTTTCCTTTGCTCATATATGAATATACAACCAGTGTAACTCCACATTATGTACACCCATAAGAATGGGATCCTAATTGGAATGGGGTTTACTTCATGTATGTATAATATGTCAAAATATACTCTACTGTCATGTATATCTAATAACAACAAATAAAATTTAAAAATAAATGAACGATTACATCAAAACATTTTTTGAGATAATCTGTATGCAATATTTGAGAACTTTTCATCATTTCCTACTTTTAGAGGTTACTTTATTAGAAATAAAGTAATTTATTTCTTTATAAAGTAATAAAGTATTACTTTATTAGAAATAAAGTAATAGTATTAGAATAGTATTAGAAATACTATTCTGAATTTTTTTGCCAATCATTTAATTTACCTTAAGTGGACTTTTTATCACAATGATATTGACAATTAATTTGTCATCAAAATTTCCCATCTCTAGAATATACTTTGGATAGTTCAAGTGAATTTTAACTGAGGGGTAGAAAGCACTAACTTGAAGAAAACACAGGGGTGTAAAGTTTATTATTATTTTTATTTACAAAAGTGCCCAAATAATGATTATAGTATGGGACTTTAAAACTTAACATAACATGCTTTTGATTTTATTTTGGTATGTTAAGAATCTGATTTAGTGACTAGATATTCTAAAACTAGAATTAATATTGATTTGACTAAAAATAAAATAATTATAAATTCATTCTAGATTTCCTTATGAGTCTAGACTAAACAACATTATACTCATAAAATAATTTTATATATTAATACTTTATGAAAATACAAACAAGTTAATTAAAAGAATGTAATGTTATCTAATACATATTTTGGTAAAAATAGCTTTTGAAACACTTATTAACAATTAAGGACATAGGTTTGAGAATGAAGTCAATTAGCATATGTAATGATGAAACTGTCTTTAATCTCAGATGCACAATAACACTGGAATGACCCAAAAATCCAAATTGTAGTACAAATCAATGTAAAGCATAAGAAACAGTCTGACCCAATTACACAACTATGTGTAACATATTTGCCTAATATTGGCCTCCTAAGATAAGTATCAGTGGTTTAGAAATAGTCAAATTATAAAAGTTCCCAACTACATATAGGAAAGAAAAACCCACAAGTTTTAAAAACAATATTACATAGCTTCCCAAGTATCTAGAATACACTTAAACTGTGTGCTAGCAGCTGCTAAAACAACAACAATAAAAATCTGAATGATCTGACGACGCTGGGAGGTACTAGTTCATCGTTTGACCAAATGCTATATTTCAGGAGTGTTGGCTTTAAGACTTCCTGCAATAAAACTTATCTAAGAATTAGAAAGTATGAATAGAGTGCTATAAAAGTGTTTGCTGAACCTGAGTCCTTATCCTGCATTAAATGTGCTTTTTTAATTGACTAATTATTTTCCTGCCAGGCTTTGCATTATGTTGAATCATGTGTTTTAGATGGTAATATGGGGTAAACAGTAGGAAGCATTCAAGCATTACAAAACAAAGTTAGTAAAGTCAACCCCAGGTGAATTAGGAAAAAGGAATGAAAGCACCACAGAACAACAAAGCAAAACAAAACAAAATCGGCACTCTAAAATGGGTTTGCCTTTTGGTCTTACGATGTTGTTCATCATAAGGGCTCACTTCCTGAGACCTTAGTGGTGAGAATCAGTCTTATTTTTTTTAATATTGTTTTGACCCAACCTTGTACCTAACTTATAACAAACAAATATCTTTGAAAAAGTGAACAACTTTAAAACATAAAATTTGAGCTCTTGCCACATTACTCAGGATTGTATGTATGTCAGACGTAATTGCTCTTGTTTCTGCATCCCAGATATGACTCTCTTGAATTAAATAAAACAGTTGTAGTTTTGAGACTGGTGCCATGTGTTTTCACACACATGTATGCACTTTATCACAGCTTAATGTACAAAGGCAAGTGTTTCACTGCTGTGACTAAAAGACTCAAGAAGAACAATGAAAGGAGGAAAATTTATTTGAGGGCCCATGGTGTAAGAGGTCTCAGTCCATAGGGGGCCAGCTCCATTCCTCCGGTCCTGAGTGAGGCAGAAAAGCACAGTGGAAAAGTATGGCAGAGGGAAGCAGTCAGATCAAGATCAGAAAGCAGAAGGACTCCACTGGCCAGATATGAAATCCATACTCCAGAGCCATGCCCCCAATGCCCACCTCCTGGAGTCACACCCAACCCACCTTTAGTCACAACTCAGTTAATCCCTATCAGGGGATTAATTCACTGGATTGGATTAAGGCTCTGGTAACTCAATCATTTCTCCTCTGAACCTTGTTACATCGTCTCACACATGAGCTTTTGGGGGACACCTCACATCCAAACCTTAACAGCAATGGTTCAAAATACTGGTCAAGGACATGTAGTAAAAAAATTAGCTTATTAGCTTATTACTTTCTACTATTCAACTCAAAATGTTCCATTACATATCAATCCTTTATTGGTCTTAATGTATGTTGTTCCCTGAGACACACACACACACACACACACACACACACACACACATATATATATACATATGTGAATATATGACATATATATGACATTCACAAATTATGATGTTTTTGATTATTGAGAAATTATTAAAATACCACTACCTTTTCCAAACTATGAAAGTCTTAATCTAAAACATAGCAATGTTCTAAAATTCTAGCCATAAATAAACAGATAGATAAATAAACATATTTATTACTCATATAATGTGTAATGGTGTCTAGGTATTTATTTTATATATAGACATATATAAATCAGTGTTCATTTCTGCGGAGCATAGAAACAGTTTACAAACTTCTCTCCATATTTCTGGATAAGGAGGAATTGATACAATATATGTTAATAAAAAGAATAGCAGCAATGCCTACATTTAAATAGTTTGTCAGCAAGACAATTTAGTTCTCATATCTTCCATGAAGAAGGAGTATGTATTATGTAATGTATATCAGTTATGTATGTGCACAAACACACAGACATTTTAAAGGGAGAATATTTGTGTTTACTACCAAAGAGATGTATATTTTAAATAGATTTTATTGCCCACATATATAAATATGTATAAATATATAAACATATATGTGTACATATGTGTGTGTATATGTGTATATGGCTTTAGAAAGTAATAGCAAGATTTTAGAAAAGGTTAATTTATAAAAAAATGTAAGAACATGATCTTATTTTCATTGCAGTTCCCTTAAGAATCATATAACATTAGAGGTATTTATTTGGGTGGCTGGATAGCAATTTGCTGACCTTGCATTCTTCCATTGCAGTGAAATCCTTTGATATTTAAATTCTATTTGTCCTTTGTCTCTGACCACTTACTGATGTTGCCATTATTATCATTCCAAGTATATTAAAAGAAACTAAGGTTCAGAGGGTTTAGTATTGTGCCAGATATCTTAGAAATGTCAAGGCTAGTCTATGACTTCAAAGCTTGCGCTTTCAGTAATTCCTATAACTACAAGGTATACAAATTACCAAATCGAACTTAGCTTATCTGAAAGAAGACTAGATCAGTCAGAAGCAGTACTTAGGAAACAGTGAAAGCCCAGAGGTAAATGTTGGCAATACCAATCCAAGTACTATACAGGGAAGTGTTGATTTTTGCCAGTAAATGTTTCAGGTCATTTCATTCTGATGATCTTGAATACTGAATTTAGTTTAGTCTCAGAGTTCTGAACCTATGATCATTATATAACTTTTTGAGTATAATGTGGCTTCCCACATATATTTGTCTACTGGGAGAAAGAAACAGAAATATATGAGTCTTCTGGTGCCCAAGATAGTTATACATATATCATCCATTACTAAGTTTGCCTTCTGAGTTAAAGATGAGAGTCATAAGATATAAATGTGAGTTTAATATCAAGTAATGAGTTACCCTAGATGTAATAATAAACTCAGATTTCTGAGCTTGCAATTCAGTCATGCCTTGGATTAATGTAAATTCAAGAAATTACAAATACTGTTTTGTGAATCCTGGGGAGGTAGCCACTACTATTTTACCTTAGGAGAAACAATGCACAAACATACCATAAGAGCAGTCTTCCAAATGATATGAATGATTTCTATCCTTATAAATTTTCTATTAGTTATCCACACAATCGAGTATAGTAGTATATTATAGTAGCCACACAATCAATGTATAGCCTTATACTCAGTGTTGATCATGAAGTGTATTATCATAGGCAATGTTTCAGCAACAGAAGCCATATACCTCAGCTATTAATGATTTAAATGTTTTACAAAGTCTCTAATATAATAAGCTTTATGTCAAAATAAATATAAATCTTTCACGGTTAGCTGGAAAAATCAAAATTCTTGGTTGACAAATGATTTAAATGTCATGGTTTTATGTTTGATTAAAGGCTTTCCAATTTGTCAATGAGTCAAATATAAGAGCAATTATAATAATTTCATTACTGTCATCAATTAAGCCTGTGACAAGTACTCTTCATTGTCACTTTCAGTTCCTTTAGAGGACAGAAGATGTTAATCAATGAATATTACCTACAGGATCAAAATAGTTTATTTTCTTATGAAAATATGAAAAAAAGAAAACTTTTAATTCAAGCTGATCAAGACCCATTTTAATTAACTTAAGGTACATAAATATTGAACAAAACTGCATTCACAATTTGAGGCATTTTTGCGAATCTTTCTATTTTTAATTCCATTTATTCCTAGGCAATGAAGTATTAAAGTGTGTTACAATAAGATAAATTATGCATATAAATTAACTATCCAGTTAAATATAGTCATTGCTGATTAACTTCCTATTCCCGTTATTTTGTTTGTTTGTTTATTTTAGGTTTTTTTTTTTTGTATCTTCAGCTCACATTTTACACAGTAAAACATTTTGATTATATATGACACCTGATTAATTACATGAGTTGCATATCAAATGCAGACCTCTTGCATATTTGAAGTTTCTATGATTTTCTTTTTTGAAGAAGGTCTGTGGCTTATTATATTTGTAAAAATTATAAACAGTAACTTTTCTCTACGAACAGTGAAGATATTAAAATCTCGGTTGATAAAAGGAAATAGACTAGTGAATGTTTCTAGAATTTTCACCAACACATATAAACTTTCCTGTTCAAATAATTTTAAACTTAAATGTTTTGTTTCAACAATTAAAAAACAATCTTTATCTTCCTATCTAAAAGAATTCCTTAGGTGGACTCTAATGGCAAATAATGCAGACACAGAATATTTGCAAGGGATCAGGGATCAAACAAAACTATTCAATAGCTAGAACCTCTTCCATAGAAATGTGACTGTAAACATGCTGACAGTCTTCCTACACTCTTCCTGTGTGTCCAAAGAGTTCAGAAATATATATGTGTATGTGTGTTCATAAACACACACACACACACACACACACACACATTCAGAAAAAAATGTTCTGGCACCTACTGTTACTTGCAGAAACATAGTCACATACTACTCAAATTAATGAGCTTTTCCAATTCATTGGATCAATTAGGCAGTTAGAAGCTCACGTTAGTTTGTAAATGATATCCTACTGGATCATTAAATTCTAATTATATCATTGATGCTTTATGTGAGCAATTCTCACAAAGATCTAGATTTTCTTTTATTTCTGGCTTCAATTTCAGTTTTTTAATTTCAAAGATAATCATTTATCTATGCTTAGATTCTGTATAAACTATGGATTATGGATACTATAGCATATAAATTTTAAGTGAAAATGAGTATCCTATGGTCCAAAGAAGTGACTTGTCGTTTTGTTTTATTTTCTTTAAAAAAATGCTTTGTAATATATAGTTTTATGAGGTTATGGACAGAGGAAAATTATATACATGCATTTTTGGAAATACAAATTTAAAACATTTATTCAAATTTAAAGTACTAAGATGAATAAAAATAACAAAGAAATGGATTAATGGGAAATCACCTAAGATGTGTGTTTGTGTGTACCTGTGTGTATTTGTGTGACAGCAACAGAAACAGATGAAGAGAGACAGAGAGTTTAAAGGAGGGAAATGCTTTTTGGAAAATTAAAACATTATAAAGCACAGAATATTTTAGAATAAAAGAGTGAGAATCTGAGAATATATCTTGTCTGGGGTCTAGTAGTTCTAATATTCCTGATAGAGGATTAAAGAAACTGAGTGACCAACTCAGCTTTCAAGTTAATCAAATTTAACTTGTGTGCATCTTATTTCAAAAACAGTTTTTAAAAGAATAACAGGAACAAATGTAAAAACACTAAAATGAAGATATAAAAATGTTTCTATTTTTCATAACTGATTTAAACTTCACAATTCCAATTTCTACAAATGATACAGAGATAAAAGAGGATGAAAAAGAGCAAATAACCTAAACATTTCAAGTTATACCAATCTCTCAGATAAATGCCTTATGTGAGCTCACAACAACATTCAGTCAATTCATATCAATTCATACTTCAACTTTATATCACAGTCATTTCTTCTCAAGATATCTGGGTCAAAGGGAGTTCATGTGGTCAGTTAATTTGTGGTAGGGGGCTTGCTGCATACATGTTAATCACTTTCTTTTAGATCAGTTCTAGCTGACCATGATTATAGCCATTGTCCTGCATGGTTTTCTAGGTGCACTATTATCATACAACATCGACACACTTTATGAATTGCGAGAGTTGAATTATTGTCACAAGCAAGGTAATGCAATTGTTCCTGCTGCTGATCGAGTTCAGCATGATTCTCACAGGACTTCTTATTCCCCAGCAGTATTCACTATCTACTGCTTGGTTAAAGATGTCCACTCTGTGAACTCTTCAACATTTACCTTATGCTGGGCTTCAGAAGGCCAGCACAAGTTCTAGTGAATCTCTTCATACCCAATTTCCATTCTCTTGGGAGCAAAAGAACCCCGGCATTGCTTTGTTGAGGAACATTTAGGACAGTGTTCTTACATCTCTACCTAAATATGCCAACCACATTTCACACTGTTTTGACAATCCATAACAACACTGGAGCTTTCTCAAAGGCATTTTGCTTCCCAAAAGCTGAACTGTAGGTAGGAAACACAGAACACAAGATTTTAACTATTTCTTAAACCTAGACGGGAATTCAACAGCCTGTCTTCATATTACCTTCTGTTTTGACACTAAAGGAAGTTTAAGAACCCTAGTACCTGACTTCCTTTCCCTCTTTTTCTTTCACTTTTAAGTCTTCCTCCCTGTTATGCTTTGGATATGATGTACCCCCACAAAAACTTCTGTGTTAATGCAGGAATGATGACAGGTGAAATGATTATGACAGCTGTAACCTAATCAATCCATATTGGTTTGGAGTAAGTGGGTGGTAATTGCAGGCAGGTAGGGTGTGGTTAGAAGAAGTTGGTTATTAGGGGCATGCCTTTGGGGTTTATGCTTTTGATGCCTCTCTCTCTCTGCTTCCTGGCCAATATAAACCAAACAACTTTCCTCCACCACACCCTTTGGATATGATGCACTGACTCACCTTAGACCCAATGTAACACAGTCTGCTGACCATGGACTGAACCTCTGAAACTGTAAGCCAAAATAAACTTTTCCTTCTCCAAGTTGTTCTTCTCAGGTATTTCAGTCACAGCAACAAAAACCCAAATAATACACTCCCGGGACTGGTAAAAAATATCCTTACTTTTACCTTTCCTTCTTGTCCATTGGATACTTGCTGCTCTTCTCTTAGGGTGCCTTATTATTGGAAGAACAAGTTAATAAGGGACAATGCACAATAATTATTTCAGTCATTTTTTTGGAGAAAGCAAATATGCTAATATGAATTTGTGTTCACTGGGGACATTGAATAGGCACACTCCTACAAGGTTTGTACAGGGAAATTGCTATCACAAGAAAAGGTATGTATGTACTCTAAGTAGTTGTTTTAATTTCTGTGGAAGGAGAGTAACATGGGAGAGCAAGTTATATTTTTTTTGTCAACAGAAGGAGGTATGTAGAACCAGATGAATGCACACATAGAGAGATCTTTATTTTTAAATATACCTGTTTTGGTTTTGTTCCATCACAAATATTCTGAAATATATCATAAATCCGATTGCTGTACTTTCCATTTTAAATGGTTCTGTATAAATATCAGTAAACGTAGACCCACTGTATGTCTTTCTCTTTGAGAGAACATAATTTTAAAATATTCACAATAACTAAGAAATGGAATTAACCTAGGTGCCTGTTAATGAATGAAGGAATATAGAAAATGTGATATGTGTGTGTGTGTGTACATATATATACATGTACAATAGAACATTATCCAACATTTAAAAGAATGAAACCCTATTATTTTCTGCAAAATGGATGAAAGTGGAGGATATTATGCTAAAAGCAATAGGTCAGGTACAGAAAGACAAATGCTGTATGTTCTCTCTGATATGTGAAAGCTAAAACAAAGTCCTAGTTTAGCATAGAATAGTGTACTAAAGGCCAGAAAGGGAGTCAGCAGAGGATAAAGAGGAAGATTGGATAACAAGTATCAAAACCTATAGAGAAAGAATAAATTCTGCTGTCAGATAACTACAGTTCACCATAACCTATCACAAATTTTGTGAAGATGGAGAAGAGAGGTGCTCAAAGGCTCCAAACAAAATGATATGGTGAGGGAACCATGACTTAACATGATTTGATCAGTGTACCTTTACATACATATGTTGAAATATCATGCTAAATCCCAATATCATGTATAATTAAAACAAATTGATCAAATTTTTAAAATTATAAAAATTCTTTAAAATATGTGTAATGTTTTAGTTTGCATATAGATCAAAACATGCACTCTCTCTGTGCATATGCACTCTCCATTATAGAAGTTAAAATTATTGAAACATATCCATATGTCCCCACCATACATTTACATTTGCTCTTCTTATTTATATTATGTCTCTGTGCAATATCGACCCTTAGTTAAGGTAATTTTTTAAAATGGATATATTGTGTACAACTTTATGCTGGGCTGTATCTAAATTACTGAGAACAGATATATAAAACACAATTCTTGCCTTCAAAACCTTGATAGTCTAGTGGGAGTAAATAAAATGTAAGCAGGTTCATATCAAATGATGACATAAATGGAGCAAGAGTATAACAACCTAGATGCCACAAAAGCTTCAAGCAAAGGCACTTAACCCAACCTGTGAAAGTGAGGAGAGAGATCCAGTGAGCTGGTGTCAGCAGAGCTTAGGAGAATGGTTGAGTTTTCTTCTTTCTTACAACAAGATAGAAGCTTCTAGAAATAGGGAATTATAAAAGCAAAAATCATCTACCAGTAGCTGTTCATTACTAAAGTATAAAATTTTGAATATTGAATGTTGCAAGTGAGGGAAGAAAATGCCACAGGAATTAGGTCATAAAAGATGCTGCCTGCCATGCTAAGAAACCACCTGGGTTTTATCTGATATGCAATGAAGAGTCAGAAATTGTTCATGACTGATTACGCACACATTTTATATGGTTCGCACTAACTGCAATAGAAGTACAAACTTCAAGTGGGTCCACCAGGAAGTTGAAATATGCAATGATTATTTCCTTGTGTCATCTTTACTGGGCTAAAAGACCCATATAATTGGTCAAACAATATTCTGGATGTTGCTGTGAATATAATTTTTAGGGAAAAAAAAGAACATTTAAATCAGTAGTCTTTGAATAAAGCAGATTATCCTCCACAATATGGATGGACCCCATCTAACTGGTTAAATAACTAAAAAGAAGAGAGGGAAACACCCCACATACCACTTACAGCCTGCCTTTGACCCTGAGCTGCTGCATCAACTCTTCCTTGTGTTTTCAGTCAGATGACCTTCTCTAAAAACTTTGGATTTCCAGCCTTCACAACATAAACACATGAACCAATTCTTTAAAATATCCCTCTGTTGCTCTATTTATCCAAATTATTGCCTCTGTTTCTCTGGAGAACCTAACTAATAAGAAATATTATACAAGAGGCACTGTAAACATCCTTCATTAGATTAGAGAACTCTAAGGTCAAGGAAGGTTAGGGAAAGGAGGTAAATTTTATTTGTGCAATCTAATATTGAGCAGACTCTGGAGGCAGAGCAGGGAACTCTCCAGCAACTCTTTATTTTACATACCAATCTGGAGCCCAGAGGTGTTAGATAGGTCTTTTTCTTAACTCAGCTTGCCCTGCCCTGCTCCACTTCTAAATTTAATAATGAGGACAGACTTGTTGCACATGTATAGTGAGAAGAGAAAAGGGTGGACCCAAAATCCTAAGACAAAATTTAAGAAATCTGTCAGGATCCTCTGAAGGAAACCATGAATTACCAAGAGTAAGTCTGGCAGAAATGACATAAGAGAACCTAAGGCATCCAGTTAGAGAGAAGGTTCTTTGAGTATGTATGATATGACTGAATATAGTGCACAATGTTTTTCATTAAAATCGAATAATGACTCCCATGATCTCAAAGAGGAACATTTTGTGTGAGCAATATGTATTTCTTCCTAGTTTAAAAAAATGTTGATTAAGCATACGTTTTATGTGGTTCACTTTAACTGCAATAGGAAGTACAGACTTCAAGTGGGTTCACAAGGAAGTTGAAGTATGTGATGATTATTTCCTTGTGTCATCTTTCCTGGGCTAAAAGACCTTAGAGTTGGTCAAACAATATTCTGGATGTTGCTGTGAATATATTTTTAGAAAAAAAAAACAGCATTTAAATCAGTATTCTTTGAGTAAAACAGATTATCCTCCACATTGTGGATGGACCTTACTGTTATTTTCTTCACTCCAAGTTTTTATAATTTTATGTCTTCTTGAATTTTTAAATTGTTATCAAACTCTGTCTTGGTATTGATCTTCTTTCATTCGAGATGCTGCAAATGTTAATATCTAATATGAAAATTTTTATGACTGAATATTACCTTTGTATAAACTTATCTGTCTTTGATCTCTTTATTCTGCTTCTGAGTTGAAAACTTCATTTTCTGTAGACTGAATATCTGTTACATTATACTCTTTCCTCTTTATGATCTTTATCTTTCTTCTTATTTCCCAGATTTTGGTGTTTTTTTTTTTTTCATGGATTGTTCTCTGTCTCATTGATTTGATTTTTCTGTGATAATATTTATGTTTAGCATGTCTAACTTGATTATATTTCCACTTTATTTTTTTTAGTCATTTTAACTTCATATTATTCTCATCTTGGTGATTGTATATCTTATTTATTAGATAATTCCATCTGATTTTTTAGTGAAAATAATATGAAATCATTTGTAAGATGTTCTATTTTATAAAATTATCATAGTATCTCATGGAAAGAGTTTTATCTTAATAGTTGGAAAATTATTCTTCTGTTAAAAAAAATAAAAATTTTAACTACCATCTGCTGAGCCTTGGAATGCTTTTCATTCATGAACAGAGATATGTGCTTAGATGTCTTAACCGCTCTTTGCTGCCTTTTGAAATTATTTAAGTTCTGTTAACTTCATTTCTTTATAGTGATATAAAAATGTCAAATACTTTTCATATGCTCTGGTAGATAATGAATATATGTTAGTTCCTCTTTCTAGTACTTTATCACTCATATTCCTCATATGATGCAAGTATTTGCCTCTCTGCTTGGGTCTTCACCAGGAAAAAAAGGCCTTGTTGTAAAACATCAGGATCTAGATTAAGGAGGAAAACGCAATTCTTCTATTCATTAATAGCTTTTAAGGACATCATGGCAAGAAACACAGAAACAAGTGAAAACTTTATAATCCATGTTGGTCAAGAATTTCTTTCCTGCACTAATATTTAGCTTTGAATGTATGAGGGAGAGTTATTTATCCTGTCACCTGTCTCACAAGGGCTATTTATAAACATGTTCTCCTTATTTCTCAGTTAAGGTAATTTATGAAATAGGTTGAGGATTCTTTCATACCCAGTTGGTATTTCTGGCACACAGTTACAAAAGCTATGACTATGTGGCTTTTATGATTGTGCGTCACTTCATCAGTTCTCCATTAATTAGGATAACTGTGGACACTTATGAAGTATTTTGCTTTATGTTGTTTATTTGCATTATTACTGGTCACTATTATAAATTTTTATTTGCTATTTTTCATAAAAGTTTTTTTGAAAACTCTGGAGCAACATTTGTAGATCTCTCTACTAAAGCTGTTAGACGAATTCAATCATTGACATAAGCAAAGGATTAGCTGTTATTATTATTTTACAAATAAAAAAAATAAAATTGACACATAAAAGTTAAGGAATTATTAAAATTCATTCAGTTAAAAAAGGAAGAAGCCACAGGTTGAACAAAGATTTAAGTTCAAAATCTGACATTCTATATATTAGGTATATTAATTTTCTGTAGCCTTTCTATTCAGCTTATAGATTTTATTGTATATAACATTGTACCATTAAATGTAATATTACTATGTATATTATTCAGAGTGATGGTTATTACTAAAAATAAAATTCTGTTAGTATTTTGAAGTTTTCATTTTTTATTCCTGATCCTGTACATAGTGTGTTAGACACATGGACTTAATTCAGACTTGGTATGCCCAACCTGCTCCAAGAAACTTGTTAAGATATTCTTTCTAATCTTTTAACTGTCAAATTGTGGTCTGGATACTTCTTGGTATCTTCTGTGCTTCTGCTGGAGTTTTAAAACAAACTTTACCCCTCACTGAAGTAATGACATAATAATGGGGTAAAAGAGACTCTAAATATTCTAGTTAATTATCCTGGGAACATAATTTAAAATAACTTGTTTAAAATAACTAGTTACAGTGGTATGAAGTGAAGTGAGACTAAGTCTACCCATGCTGCCCATGATGTTGTAGTCATTAAAGATAAGCATTTTAATGTTTGATCATAACATATAATTGCAAAAATTAAGGAATCACAGTACCTACATAGCAATTTTAGTTGAGACTATACTTAGCTAAGATGCAACATCTATAACAATTCAGAATAATTGTGGAAATATGGTAAATATTTTTCAGATTTTTTTTCTTCAATTTATACCAGAAATCAACAACCAAAATTCTTATCAGTCTCTGGTTCCTGTGTTTTTCCTTTATTTAAAACCTTTCAAATTTCCACAAATATTTTGATCCTTAATATTTTCCAACATACCTTTCTGAGTAATCTATTATATAATCCTTTCTGATCCACACCATGTGCCCTGTGATCACATCACTGTGTATTTCTTATTCCCACCCTTTGTCCCATGTCTGCCAGGTGGCTGTTGCACTATACTATCTAAACATGGAAATGTAGTGAAACAGTTCTTTCAAGCAAGGCTGTACATTTAAACTTAGGTTGTTGTAAAGGATACATTATATGAAGAAATCCTATCTCATTTTCAAAATCTCATAGGTGAGTACAATGGCATTATGATTTGGATATGAGGTGTTGCTCTAAAGTTCCTCTTATATTCAAAGGTGAAATGATTCAGTTATGAGAGCTGAAACCTATTCAGTCCTTCATGGCTTGAATGGACTAATTTTTGGGGCAGTGGAATGACTGGAGAAGGTGGATAACTGGAGGTATGCTTTGAAAGGGTTTATCTTCCCTGCAGGACCTTCCCCTCTGTCTCTCTTTCTCTCTTTTGCTCTCTCTCTCTGCTTCCTGGCATGCCCTTCCACCATGATGCTTTGCCTCACCTTGGATCCAGAGTGATGGTCTGAAACCAAGAGCCAAAATAAACTTCTCCTCTAATTGTTCTTGTTGGGTATTTTGGTCATAGCAATGTAAAACTGACTAACACAAGGTATGCAAATCTAACCTGTAAACTTCCAGGTCTGATATGGCCTCAGGGGAATCTGACGCAAATGCACAATGCAAACATTAACTATATGAGGAGAAAGTTCAGAGCACACTCAAATACCAGGAAAGATGGGATTTATAGGTTGATTGGTCCTTGAACTCCTTCAGATTATAAAAGCTTTTAGGAGTCATCTAACATTGACTTAATTTTTTAAATTGAATTAAAAATAAGAAAGGTATTAAAAGTATGCCAAAGGAGAAAATCACAATCATTGCCATCACTGTGTCAAATAAGTAGTACTCAAACGAGAGCAAATGGAGGCTATTTAATGATTCAGGAAATACTGTAAAAAGAATTTGTTCACTAAAATTAGAGGTTGTTAGAGACTCAAAGTAAGAAAAGTGAGCAATCTTAATAATAATAATAATAATAATAAGCTTTAATATTCTCTCATTTCAGGTTGTTGACATGCTAAAGTTAAAGGTGGTCTAACTGATAGTGGGACATTTTAATGACTGGTTTGAGTTTTTTTTTCACCATTTGCTCCTGAGTGGGAAACTGGGGCAAAAGAAACTGGGCCAATTGTTTAGAGAGTTTGTGGGTCAGAGTTCCAGTGTCAAAGAAGATGCAGTTTTTCCTTTCGCCTACTTAACCTCTCAATAGGTTAATTCTGTATTGTTTTAATTATCAATTAAGAAGCTATAAACATTTTTTAATTTCAACCCTTATGTAATATTAATTTAACTATATTATGAGGTGAAGTGTAGTTTAATTAAAAATGTTTCTCCTTCAAGAACATTGAATCATCACTAAATTGGATATTTAGGGCAGGGCAGCAAGTTACAGTTATCACTCATGTTTAAAATAAAAGAAGTAAGTAATCTTTGATCTTTCCAATAAAAGAAAAAAAGAAATATAGTAACTTAGCATCTGAAATCTGAGTTCAGATTCTAGTCCCATCACTCACTAATCGTGTGCCTTTGAGCAAGTTAATTTAATCTGTAAATGGGAATTATAATAATAATACTTTAACTGGAAGTTTAGTAGAAATGACAACATGAATAATTTCATTAGCTATAGTTATAATTTAAATAATATCATAGTTATGTATTTATTATTTAGTTTTATTTCCTTGTTAACTATGATAATGAAGTAATTTCTTCATTATATTTATCCATCAGATAAGAGACTGCACTGAGTACTTCTTGAATAAATTCATATGGCCCCACCTGCTGTGATAGTAGGGTTCTGACCATCTATGATACCATATGTATAAATATAAATGGAAAAACCAAAGCTATAATTTAAAAAGTTAAAATCAGTCAGGCATGGTGGTGCACACCTATAATCCCAGTGACTCAGGAGACTGAGGAAGGAGGATACTAGACTGGATACTAGGAGGTACTAGACTAACCTCAGCGACTTAGTGAGGCCTAAGTAACTTATCAAGACCCTGTCTCAAAATAAAAATAAATAGAAAAGGCTGGGAATATGGCTAAGAGATAAAGTGTCCCTGGGTTCAATTTCTGGGTACAAAAAAAAATGTCAAAATCAAAGTTACCTTCTGGAAAACTGAAACAACATGTCAATATTCTATTTTGAATAGATGCATTTATATATTAACAGGCATTGTCTCAGACTGTGTTCTTGTGTTCTCTAATCGTAATTGTGCTTATATATTCTTCATAAATAGGCATAAATAGTTAAATACTTTTGAATCAGATCTTAGGAAATGTTTTGGCATTGATTATATCAACATGAAAATTTTCACATATTCATTACTAATTCTATGAAAAATTTCAAATGACACATTTTCTATTACATTATTAATCATCTATATCCTTCAGCAATTAGGATTTTACAAACCTCATTCTTCATTCTTTATATGTAGCATTCTTACAAGCAAGCTTAAAAATATCATCAAGCATATAACTTTCAAAAGAGGATTATTATAAATAGGATTACATATTTATTTAGCTTAATTACTGAGATGGAAATAATAAATTCTAAATCAGGTAACCTAAATAATTTCTCAGAATACTTCTGTACAAATATGATTTATCTTATATTGAAAATACTGGGAAGAAGCATCAATTAATAAATTAAGTTGTAAATTCAATCTATAAAGGAAAAGCTATTTCTTATTTGATTTTTAGAATACTTTATATTTTCAAGTTTAATTAAAGGAACACTAAGAAATAAGTTAGTGTCCTTTATGTTTCAAAGTACACTAATCATTATGCTAAACTCTTACACTAAGTTTACAAGTTTATTTCAAAAAGATAGTTTATCAATAAGTTTCAAGTAAAAATTCAATGCAATCTCCATTTTAGATTCATTAATTCTGATTATATTTCATTTATTTTATTAAAATAAAATATATAAGGAATATGTATTTTAGATTCATAAATTCTCAGATTATTAATCTTTAGTGACAAAAATTATCTGAATATAATATTGTTTCAAATGATTTTAGGTCAATTTCCCACATTGTTTTTCAATGAATTGTTTCCCTATAGACACAAACACTGACCAATTGATTCCTATTTCATTGAAAGACCAAATAAGAAGGAAAGGTCAAGAGAAGACCTAATTGCTAACACTGTTACATTCTGCTTAGTGTTTCAGAATTTAGATTCCACTCACTATGATTGTACATTTCCCTGGTATTACTTACTGTTAGGAATCCCACTGAATTATCTAACTTCTTTGAAAATGTTTTTTATATAAATAATTAGAAATACCAAGTTTTATTCTATTTAGGTAACATAGTTATCTCTAAATAAGAGTGTCTGTTGCTTTTGGCGGAAAGTTGTTTTTTGTTTTGAGACTTGTTTTTTGTTTTAATAACAGGAATTGAACCCAGGGGCACTTTACCACTGAGCCACATCTCCAGCCTTTTTTATTTTTTATTTTGAGACAGGGTCTCACTAAGTTGCTGAGACTTGTTTGAATTTGTGATCTTACAGCTTCAGCCTCCTGAGTTGCTAGGATTACAGGCATGAACTACTGTACCCAGTTGGTAAAAAATTGTTTTGTTGACTGTTTGTTGTTTTTCCTTAAGAATTGGAAAAACAAAGTGTGCATTTGGGCATTGGCTATAGAGATATAAACAAAAAGGAAATCTAATCTCTGTCAAAATTAAATTTTTTTTATTAGCCATACGATTTGTAAAATTTGGGCCATATAACTTATCATTTTTCAAAGCTGATCTTTATGTGTATAGATTTATAACAAAAACTTGAAATTAAGTGAAAGAGAAGAAATTTTGGGACAATATTAAGTATGGGGAATTATAGCAAATATGTCTAACTTTTACATAATCATTTATGTCACTACCATACCATACCATACCATACCAACACCTATACTGTCAACTGCTCATTAGAAAATACTCTTTAGCTTAGAGAGAGAGAAATCAGTCATTTTTATTCCACATAGACTCCAGGAAGATTATGGCAGAATACAGTCCAGCTCAATGACTGTCCTGGAGAGAAAGAAGTAACACTGGATGGAAGGATACATTGAATTGCTAAGTGATTGCCACAAGGTTCTCAGCCCTTCCACAGGTACCATAGAGCTGGAATGCTGCAAAGGGGGCCCTCCTGGAGGCAAGCAGTTTCAGGACCTGGTACGCCCATATATACCTCTTCAAATGTACACAGTGACAATCTTTGCTTAGGACAATTTTGGAAGAGGGACTCAGCTGAGAATCACCAGCCACTAACACTGCTAAAGGCAGGGAAATAATCCGAGGCATAATACAAACATTTGTATTGAATCAACTTAACACAATATCCATAACCCTGAAATAACTCATTACTCATAATTAAAAATAAATTAAGGGAACACATTTATTAACACAGTGTATATTAACTATTTTCATAAGAAGAGATAAGAGTTCTCAGAATTTGGTTTGATTGCCTTTTTTTTTAATATTGGTGAACACTTATAAGTTATCAGCATCTCTTTTCTACCTGCAATCTTGGTATTTCTACATTTGAAGTCTCTTAAAAAGTGTAGACCATATGAGTATAGAATTATTGAAGAACAAGTGGAACTAACATAGCAAATATTTTTATGGGGTGGTACTGCAAATTGAACTCAGGGGTACTTTACCACTGACCCCATCCCCAACCTTTCTTATTTTTTAAAATTTGAGACAGGATCATGTTAAGTGACTGGCCTCAAACTTACAATCCTCCTGTTTCAACTTCCTGAGTTGCTAGGATTGCAGGATTATTCTATCACACTCTGCAACACAGAACATCTTACAGACCCTGAATTCAATGATTCCCTGAAATGATTTTTGTCCATAATTTTAATGAAAGAAATTACAGTGATTTATGTTTAGAAGGTGTGCTATCCAAATAAAAGTGATAATTCAATAAATAATCTTTTATCTTTTGCTAATTTTACTTAAAACAATATTTTAAAAATATGATCATCTGCTATTTTGTCTTTGTCACTTTAAAGTTGATCTTCAGGAAGAACTAAATCTATAGTCATTTCTGGGTATCTGTGCGAAAGTGATTCCAAAATCACCCTCCAATTTCACCCTCTATGGAGACCAAAAATCTGAGGATGTTCATGTCTATCATATAAAATGTTATAGTATTTGTATATAACCTATGCACATTTTTCTCTACACTTTACATCACCTCTATATCACTTATAATACCTAATACAATGTAAGCACTATGTAAATAGTATTATGCTGCATTCATTAGGAATAATGATAAGAAAAATAATCTGTACATGCTTAGGCCAGATACTTTTTATTCTTTCAAATATTTTCAATCTGTGTTTGGTTCACTCCTTGGATATGGAACCCACAGATGCAGAAGGATGACTATATTTCCTTTTTCCTTTTTTTTTTTTTTTTTTTCTGGGTGCTGGGGATCGAACCCAGGGCCTTGTGCTTATAGGGCAAGCACTCTACCAACTGAGCTATCTCCCCAGCCCTCTATATTTCCTTTTGTCAACAGACCCAGGACAACAAGTCTTCATGCAAAATATGGAGTGAATACCAAATGGGAATCCTGTTGAGTGAAATATATCAAAAAAGTAAAGGAAGGAGGTAGTTCATAGAGAGGTTATAATAGAAGTCAGAGTCTTGTTATTATGAGATTTATGTTTATTTTGCATTTAAGCAGAAGTAAAAGATAACTACAACAAAATGATTAAGTCAAGTTACATGAAGGGAGCCAGCAACAGAGTAAGCAATACCCTGTTGTAAAATAAGCATATATACATTATTGTAGGCACGGGAATGAAGCCTGATTCGTCAGAGGAAGCATCATATCCTTTCTTCCTCTTAGTAGCAAAGAAAACATCACCAGGAGAGCCAACTGGATGAGTTCCTTCTCATCCAATGAGGAAAAAAAAAAAAAAAAAAAAAAGGCATACTTTCTAGTTTTTCAGCTTAACCTGTTTCCTAGAACTAAATTCAATTTAATTTAAAGTAAGAATCACTGAAGAGGAAGAAAATTAAAATATTTCTTAATCTACTATCCAATGGATCTTTAAAGACCAAATTTCCATACAGGTTTTTCCAGGTGAGTAGTTATTTTTTTTTCCACTTGCTTGATAATTTTAGCATATGCAGTGTTACTGATCTTGGATAAGATGTATCTTTTATAAAATATGCACTGACTTCATCTTAGCAGGTTCCAGAGTCTCATTTACTCTTAAAAAATAGTTTATTTAGTTTTGAAAATTGAGCACTTCTTGTTAATTTTCTTAAGTAAAATCAAACTGGTAGCATAGGAAGATACCTTTTCAATTGACTTAGTATTATTTTTATGTACTCATTATTAATTCATACAGTCTTTAAAACATTTAAGTTTTTACTGATAGTAATTTTTCTTTAGATTGTAATTATAGGAAAGAAAACAACCAAGGTAATTTTGTGTTGAAATAAAGTGTAATTCACATAGATTTCCAAGATAGTTTTATTTTTTATTTTTAAAAATAAAATTTTAACTGATTGTAAAATACATATTTTGATTAAAGATTACTAAACAAACTCAAGAAGAAAACTGAAAAAAATAGACTTTCAGTTGCATACTGTATTATATAATAATATTTTGCTTTTATATTAATTTATTTTTCCTATGTAACTACTTTTAGAGATGGGTAATACTGCATATGCTCTATAAATCTGTCTTTTTTCATTTTATGCTGTGCCATAAACTTATTAAAAATCATTAGTATTTTTTGGAAATTAATTTTTAATAATTAGCATTATGCATATAACTATATATTTATGACTTTATATCCTCTCATTTTTTAGATCTTTACATTGCTTATGTAAAAATAAGATATGCTTGTTTGGACACAAATATTTCCTCTACATTTCTGATGATTTCTTAGGTTACACCACTGATGTTGAAATTATTCTTCAAAACCTATCATTCAATCTAAAATACAGTATCAATTTCAAGTCATTTTTAATTGGGAAAGAAAAATGCATTTTCATTGCCAAGTATAACTATGTCATCATTTTTAGCCATTAGTTTTAATAAAACTTCAGGTTGTGGGGTATCAGGTGATTATAAAATAATTATGTTGCATACTTATATCTAAATACATATATCTACATGTATATATATATATATATATATACAGGCATAAACACATATTTAAGGTAATATTTGAAGATTATCTTACTCTATGTTTAAAACTATTATTAAAGAGAAAGGAGAAATATTTGATAGTTTGTTAAATTTGAAAATCATATTTAAGACACTGAAAACAAAAATCTCTGAGGAAAATGTAGAGTAATAGGAACTCTCATTGCTGTGGGAATGTAAAATAATACAAATAATTTGGAAGATAGTTTGGCAGTTTCTGACAAAACTAAATATATCCTAACCGTACAATCCAGAAATTGTTTCTTGGTATTTACCCAAAAGAGTTTAAAACTCATTTCCACATATACAAAAATCTATACACGGATGATAATACTTGCTTTATCCACAACTGAGAAAATTTTGAAGCAAAAAAGATGTTCTCTATTAAGTTAATGGATAAATAAACTATGGTATATACAGACAATGGATTATTATTCAGTGCTAAAAAGAAATAAAATGAAGTATCAAGTCATTGAAAAGATATGGAAGAAATTTAAGTGCATATTACTAAGTAAAAGAAGCCAATCTGAAAATATTACATATTACATGATTCCAACTATACTACATTCTGGAAAAGGAGATAGAAAAGAACCAGGGGTTGCCAGGGGATAAGGGGACAGAAAACTACATAGGCAGAGCCCAGAGGATTTATAGTGAAACTATTCTGTATGGTATTATAATAATTGATGCATGACATTATACATTTAACAAAGCCCACAGAATGTACAATACCAAGAGTGAATCCTAATGTAAAGGGTGTACTTTAGGTGAAAATGATGTTCTTCAATTATAACTAATGTTCCACTTTGGTATGGAATGTTGATTGTAAGGGATGTTTTGTACCCCAAACTCAATATTGCTGTAAAACAAAATCTGCTCTAGAATCAATTCTATTTAAAATATTTTTTAAAAGGCATTTTAACTTCTGTTTTAATATTCATTCTTAGAGTACTAGTGAAGTGGAATCTATCCATGAATCTTTACTTGTGATGTTCTTTGGCTAACATAATGCCTATAGGTTATGGCAGACCTTTTGTAAGCCTGGGCCTCTAGATACACTATTGAGATAGTATATGTCTGTACTTTTCCTTGAAATGTTTAACCTGATTAAAAATGACTCGTATACTGGAAGATGAAAACCAAGTGACCAAGGCAATTCACTCGACTGTCAAAGGATGATCAAATATTTGAATGAGGCTATCCTCATTCAGGATGACCACAAGATAACCTGCCAGCCCCAGGATGACCACAAAGCTGTCCATGAGGGGACTGCCAACATAAGCTGAGTCTGGAGGAACTGCTCAATTAAATTCCTGAGTCAAATGAAGTTTCATTGATTTAAGCTACTGGGACCTGGGATTTTCACATATCCTGATGGCAACAGGTAATTGGTTCATTGTACCTACTTTAAATACTTGTTTTAATCAGAAGATTAAAACATTGCTCAAGTAAAGAATTACTTTTGATTTTTACAAAGGAGAAAAAAGTTAAAGAAAATACTGTGATTCTATAGCTTTACTATAGTTTAATGTTATTAATAATAATTAACTTGCATTTGAAAATTTTGCATTTGAAATTTGAAAGTTTCAAATTTGCATTTGAAAAATAGAGCAATATAAAAGGAATTATGATTAACAGAGATGTTAATAATTCAATATCTCTTTGCTTTGCCTCATTTTAGAAATTAAGTAGAAAAATATTCTGTTTCATGTCCCTATAAAAATGCATGCATACTTATGCAAGAATTTATTAAATCATTGTAAAATAGTAGAATACTTCCCAAGTAGAGAAGGAAGTTATCATTTGACTAGACTGAATTGTGGAAAATATTAACAGGAAAATGATTCCTAAGAAGGTAGAATAAATTTGGTCTACTGTGTAAACAAGGATTCAAATATTAACTCTTTTGCTTATTAGCTATATGAAATTGAGCAATATATTTTTTATTTTAAAATGAGAGATGCAAATAAGTCTTACAGGAATATTATATTGGGTGAGAAAAAAAATGTTTGAAGCACACTTTAATCAATTCTTGTTTCTTTTTCCCTTTACTAACACTAATTTTCTATTTTTTCTAGTACATAAATATTCACATACTTTAAGTAAATGTATAAAAAATGATCAAGTGCAATGTTGGGTATTTTGCTTATTTTCGAATCCTCATTATCTCCTTGATAGTCAACTTCTTAGAGAAATATAAAGCATCAAAATTTTTTTATCTCAGCAATCATGGATAAAACATGTATGAAAAAAATTAGCTGAAAAATATAATTTCATTTATAAACTGCAATTGTCTATAAGCTGGATTAAAATGCATATTATAATGGAGATAAAGTTTTTGATGTTTAAGCAACTTAATAGCTTTAAAAAATCATATTATTTAGGATGCTAATGCACATTAAAAATAAATGCCTCGGGGCTGGGGAGATAGCTCAGTTGGTAGAGTGCTTGCCTTGCAAGCACAAGGCCCTGGGTTCGATCCCCAGCACCACCAAAAATTAAATAAATAAATAAATAAATGCCTCTATTGATATACATATACTTAGGCGTGCTTATGTAGTTTGCATGTATATTTATATTTTATAGTACTTTTCATTTAAAACTGGTGAAATAATTTTGCTCCGTTTATGTGAAGATTATTAACACATGTCCTTTGCTTTCGGAGTTTAGTTTAAGTCAAGACAGAATAAAGGGAAGATCAGAGCTAAGGGAGGATATTTCAAAACTTCCCAGCCCCAGAAAAATACAAAATTTTGGAATAGCAAAAATGTGTGAAATATAAGAAAACAGATATGCACCTGTGAAATGATATTATTCAGTTACAGAATTTTCAAACCAAGTGGAATAGCAGTTGAACACTTGGCAGTGTGTCATGGCCCACAACAAGTGTTTGTGGGAATGGCGTTGAGGTCTCCCCTGAAGCATCAGCCACCACCTGATGAAATAGCCTTTAACCCAGATAAATTATCTGCAAGGGAGTCTTAATGGTAATTTCAATAATGACCCTGACAGAAAATCCACAACTAAATCTGCTTATAATTAAATTTGGTCTGCTGATGAGTTCAGCAAGCAACATTAAAAATCTATGATGCCATTATTATTCAAAAATACATTCTTAAGAATTCTTGCCCAATATTATTTTAAATAAAATAATATTATCTTAACTGTGAAACAACAAACATTTTAATTACACTTTTGAAAAGCAAATGTTCTTGTTTACAAAATAGAAAAAAAGAATCCTTCCTAAGACAATTATTCTTATTTTGTTTCAAAACTTAAAATCCACTCCCCCTAAAAATTCTGCTAAAATTGTCAATGCATTTAAGATACACTATTTGTTATTATTTATGGGAGTAAGTACACAGATGGAGAGATGGAGATACACATATATTTCACTACATTCAATATGATTTAACCTAATCTATGTTTGCCTCTGAGTCTTCAACATAGGCAAGTGATTTTTAACCTTTTGGACTTCCATCTCCTCCTATGTAAAAAGAGGGCACTGTATTATTATTTTTATAAGGTCACCACTCTTATTTTTCCCAATCGGCACTTGACCGATCTTCTCCCGCCAACGCAAACTCACACCCAATCGATGCTTGACACCCCGCCCAGACCCCTAGCAACAAGGCTCACCGAATCAACTCTCACCCCATTTCATGCCCCAATCAATCAGCCTCTTCCTGGCCCTATGTAAGTGTGTACATTTTAAAAATAAAACGGAATTGCTCCGGCATTTGGCTTTGGCTCATGTCTCCATGTGATTCCTTTCATTGGTGCTGAAACCCCAAAACCCGGGAGGGGAAACTCCTCAAATATTGAGGACCCCCTCCATTTCCCCTGGTCAAAGCTTCTTGCCCTTGTCCACCTTCTTGAGCGCTGGCTATCTTGCCACCACCACCGACCAATTTCTAGGTGAGTCACCCCTCGGGAGGCAGCCGCCCTTAACTTGACCATCGCAAGGTATCTGGCCGTGATCGTCCAGCAGCCCCTGCCATCTGGTTATAGGGAGGAGATCACACCTCACCTCGGTCTTTATGGCCACAGTGGACTCCTAGGTGCCTCTTCTGTTATCCAATCAGGTGGGCGGGAACAATAGACCCCTTCTTATTCCCTCTCTTTTTCTCTACCTTCTCCTACCTTCCTCCATTTTCCGGTAAAAATTTAGCGCTAGGTTCTCCACGGCCTCCGGCCCCCAGCCTCTGGTATTTCTGCCTGGCAAGGGAATCCTCAGGTGATGAACTGACTTTTCCCTTTGCCCACGACCCTACTGGGTCCCGTGAATGGTTTTTCTCCTTGGGGACGCCTAAGTGAGTCATCCATTCAGTTTTCTGGCCCAGAAATTTCTCTCTTTCTCTCTCTCTCTCTCTCTTTCTCTTTCTCTCTCTCTCTACTTTCAAAGGACGATGGGGTCCTCTTCCATCCTGAGCGGTTGGTTCCACCTTAAAATGTTTACTCTCCAATTTGGCTCACCTCTCACTGACCCCAGACATCAAGCCAAAAACTCTCATCAAATTCTGTACTCAGGACTGGCCTTCTTATCACTTAGATAATCAAAGTCAATGGCCTCCTGAAGGCTCCCTTGACCCTCAAATTCTGCAAGATCTTTTCAACTATTGCCAGTGCTTAAAAAAGTGGAAGGAGATTCCCTACATCGAAGCTGTCTCCCTCCTCCAGTCCCACCTTGACCTCTCACCCCTTGTAGCCCTCACCAAGTTCTTTTAGCCTGCAAACCCACACTACCCCCTTCTGAGTCCTCCTCCTCCTTTGACCCAGCCGATGAACCCCCTCCTTATCATTCCCCTCCTTCCGCTCACACTTCCCCGGCCCCTTCTTCACCTGCTTCTGCTTCATCACCATTTTCCTCTCTACCACCATCTTCTCCTTTGGCAGCACCATCTTCTTCCCCTTCAGCCTCCTTTAGTCCACCAGCCACCAGGTCCTGCACCCACAACCAAATTACCCAGCCTCATACAATGGCACCCTTATGAGAAGTTGCTGGACCCAAAGGTGTTATTCGGGTTCATGTTTCCTTTTCTATGACTGACCTTACTCAATTAGAAAAAAGGCTAGGTTCTTTCACTACTGACCCTACTACTTACATCCGTGAATTCCAATGGGTCCTACAGGCCTATAGTCTTACTCACCATGACATTTACATGCTCTTGGCTAACACTCTACTTCCTGAGGAATGCAGACGGGTCTGGGATCTAGCTCAAGCTCACGCAGATGACACTCACCAGGTCAACCCCAATCACCCTACTGGCCCCCATGCAGTCCCGAACAAAACCCAGACTGGGACTATAACACCACAGCTGGACTACAATTAAGAAATCAGTTTGCTGCCTGTATAATTGCTAGTCTAAAAAAGGCCATTCCCAAGGCCGTAAACTTCCAAAAAATCCAAGAGATAATCTAAAAAAAGGATGAAACCCCCTCTGAATTCTTAGATCGCCTCACTAAAGCTCTCCAACAATACACCAACTTAGATCCTGAAACCTCCGATGGCAGGCATGTCCTTATGACATATTTCCTTTTCCCAGAGCTACCCCGACATAAAGGCTAAATTAAAGAAACTTGAACAAGGGCCTGCAACACCTTAGACTGAAATTCTGGCTATGGCTTTTAAGGTTTTCCATAACCGGGATGAGGAAGCAGAATGCCGTAAGCACAAGATGTACGAAAAGGCAGAAAGCAACAAATTTCAGATGCTCGCCCAGGTCCTATAGAGGGCCCCTCAGGGCCAATGCCAGCAACCTATGCAATGTTCCAATCCCCCAGGAGCCTGTTTTAAGTGCAAAAAGGGTAGTTGGGCTAAAGCATGCCCTACTCCTAGGACCCCCAACACACCTTGCCCTAAATGTCAGCAAATGGGCCACTGGGGTTCAGACTGTCCCACCTCCCGAAGGGGAGTTGCAGCCAAAAATCCCAGTAGTGACCTCTTGGGCCTTGCGCTCAATGACTGATGGGGCCTTGGGTCCTCCTCCCCGGCCATTACTATCAACAGGCAGGAACCCAGGGTGCAACTCAAAGTAGATGGATGCAGCATCAACTTCCTCCTAGATACAGGGGCCACCTTTTTGGTCTTGAGGGAGTTTTGGGGACACACGCTGCCTTCATCCTCTCCTATTGTCCAGGTAGGAGGTTAAAATCATACTCCCATTAAAACACCTCCTCTCACCTGCTCTATCTACAGTTTCCCTTTTTCCCATTCTTTCCTTGTAATGCACCGATGTCCAGTACCACTTCTCGGTAGGAGTATCCTCTCACTCCTCAAGGCTACAATTTCTATACAGCCTCCATCATCCCCCACACCATATTTTTTAATAGCTCTCTTAGCTGATGATTTCACAATCCCTTTCTGCTCTAATTGCATAGGTCCTACCCAAGACCACCCAAACACAAGCACTTCCCTATTCCCACTTCCCTTGTAAACCCCATTGTCTATGACATCTGTAACCCTTCTATAGTCACCTGTCCCCCTATTAAGATCCAACTCAAAGACCCCACTCATTTTTCTAATCAATCCCAATACTCCTTACCCACCACCTCGCTAATTGGCCTCCAGTCCATCATACCTAAAAAAGGGATACTTATGACCCACTCACTCTCCTTTCAATACCCCTATCCTAACAGTTAAAAAACCTAATGGTTCTTACCGCTTAGTGCAAGACCTTTGCCTCATCAACTCTTCCATTATCCCCATCCACCCCCTAGTCCCTAACCCCTACACCCTTCTCTCCCAAATCCCTGCTACATCCACTCATTTCTCAGTAATAGATCTCAAGGATGCTTTCTTTTCTATTCCCCTTGCACCTGAATCCCAAGACATTTTTGCTTTCACCTGGACTGACCCAGAAACCAGACACTCTCAACAGCTTACATGGACAGTCCTTACCCGGGGTTTTAGAGATAGTCCCCATCTCTTTGGACAAGTCTTGGCAATAGACCTAAAGGACTTCTATTCAACTTGCCCTGACTCCACTCTCCTTTAATATGTAGATTACCTCCTCCTGTGCAGCCCCTCCATGGAAATCTCAAAGCATGACTCCATATCCCTACTCAACTTTCTGGCCTGCAAGGATTACCGCGCCTCCCCTCAAAAGACCCAACTGTCCTGTCCCACGGTCACTTATCTCAGGTTCTCCATCTCTCACGGAAGGAAGGCCATCACTACCGACAGGAAACATCTCATTAGCTCCCTTCCCATTCCCAAAACTAAAGCCAAAATCTTATCCTTCCTGGGCTTAGCAGGATATTTTAGGGCATGGATTCCCAATTATTCCCTCCTAGCAAGGCCTTTATACGATATGGCAAAGGGCCTTCAAAATGAGCCATTACCCTCCACTCCCGACTGGCCTTTCCACATATTAAAAAGGGCACTCCTTCAGGCCCCAGCCCTCCACCTGCTAGACCTAAAAAAACATTTTCTTCTCTATGTTCATGAAAAGGGAGGCCAAGGGTTAGGAGTGCTTGGACAAAACTATGGCCAACTTTTGCCCCAGTAGCCTATCTCTCCAGGCAGTTGGACCCACTGTTAGAGGATGGGCTCCCTGCCTACTCGCCTTGGCAGCCAGTCATGATCTTCAAAAGGAAGCTCATAAACTCACCTTTGGGTCCCCCCTCACGATTCTTTCACCACATCACTTGAAAGACCTCCTGACCTACAAAGGGTTGCAATCTCTCCCCCTTCCAGGATTCTTTCCCTACTGGTATCATTCTTACAGAACCCCACAATATCTTTCAAACCCTGTCCCCCTTAAATCCTGCCTCCCTACTCCCTATTACAACTAACTTGCCAGAGTCCTCAGTCCTAACTGTACTGAAGCTCTGGAGGCTTTTCTGCCCTGCCCCACAACAATCTCTGAGGGGCCTTTGTCTTGTCCCAACTTCACATGGTTTTCTGATGGCAGTTCCTTTATGCAGGATGGGGTCAGAGTGGCAGGATATGTCGTTGTCTCCCTCTCCTCTATAATCGAAGCAAAACCCCTTCCACCAAACACCACTAACCAACAAGCCGAACTCATAGCATCTACCAGGGCTTGTGAACTAGCTACAGATAAAACCTTATCTCTTTACACTGATTCCAAATATGTTTTTCATATTCTATTGTCCCATGCTGCCATATGGAAAGAAAGGGAACTCCTAACAACCAAGGGCACCTCTGTCAGTAACTCAGAACTCATTTCTGACCTATTGGAAGCCTCAAAGTTACCATCTAAACTTGGTATCACACACTGTAAAGCTCACCAAACTGACTCCTCCCCTATCACAGCGGGCAATTCCAAAGCTGATCAAGCCACACTATCGGCCGCCTTCCAAACTTCCAATCCCTCTCCAATGCTCACACTCACTTCTCGGGAGAATATGTCTGAACAAGATCATCAACATCTTTTCCATTTTCTCCATTTCCTGTTTCACTCTAGCCCCCAAAGTCTTGAAACCTTTCTTCAATCTCTTTTCACCCTCTCTGCAGATGATAGAGCGCTCTTACAGCGCATCTTCTCAACATGCCATATTTGTCAACGAACCAATTCTAAAACAGCCCTATGGCCTAAACCCTTCCCTTCCCATCAGGCTCGAGGGCACATCCCCGCAGCTGATTGGCAAATTGATTTCACCAATATGCCCAGGGTTAAACACATGGAGTATCTACTAGTACTGGTGGATACCTTCTCCGGATGGGTCGAGGCTTTTCCTACATCCAACAAAAGGGCCTCTACCGTCACTAACATCCTAATGACTCAAATCATCCCTCGATTTGGGATGCCCACCTCCATTCAATCCGACAACGACCCAGAATTTGTTTCCCAAGTCATTCAGGTTCTCACTCACGCCCTCTCTCTCCCACAGCCCCTATCGCCCACAGGTCTCAGGGAAGGTTGAAAGAACAAATAGATCCCTTAAGGATATCCTCACTAAACTAGCTATGGAATTAAGTTTAGACTGGGTTAAATTACTCCCTTTGGCCCTTTTATGCTTGCGAGCCTTGCCCAAGAAACCCTCACTTCTCTCCCCATTCCAGGTCATGTATAGTTGCCCTCTCATTCCCCCTGGACTCTCACCCAAACCTTGGCCTATTTCTGAAAAATATGCCTTACCCTTTCTTTTCCACCTTCGAACCAAACTATGGAAACACCAGGACTGGCTCCTTCCTGATCCCAGTCTCTCTCAAAACCCTTTTCCTTTGACACCCGGGCAATCTGTCTATTACTGTCTTCCAGGGGAAAGAAACCATTTACAATCAAAATGGGAAGGACCTGTAGAAGTCATCTTATGTACTCCAACAGCTGCTAAACTAGCACTCCCCCACAACCAACTTACCCCATGGATTCATATTTCTAGGCTCAAACCAACCTCCTGCCCCGCTGATCCAAAAGAAGCTCATCAGGAAACTCCTTCTCACGAAGCTCATCCCAAATTCTCCTGTTCTCCGTCCCCTCAAAACCCTCTTAAACTACATTTTTCTCGCATCTCACTCCTCAAACCCATACCTGAAAATACTCAAACCATACACAAAAAAATTCAACTCCAGACTGTTGCTCCACCTACTCCTCCTAGTCCTCCCAAATCTCCTCTCACATGCCACAACTTTTGAATGGACATTCAAAATCAGAGAGACCTACACCAAACATAGCACCAAAACTACTCATCTACTTCCCACTTCTGCATTCTGTTCAACAGAATGTTCAGCTCCAATAACCCTTATATTCACACCATCAACCAGGGTCTTCTTCAGTCAGCCCCTCCTCTCTCCCTACCTGTACTTCATATATGACCAGACTAAAGATTACTGTCATTGGTGGCCTGATATTTTTGGGGGTTGTCCATATTGGTCATGCAACATTCACTACCTGGGACACCCCACCCACGGGCATCATCCCACCTCCACCTCCAACAATCTCCAGAAACAGGACAACAGCTCAATTTCACTCACTATCAAAGATCCCTGGGACCCACGCTGGGCAACCAGAGAGACAGCCTTCATTTATTACAGAACTTGGTCTAAACCTCATGGGACCCTACACATCTCTCATGAACTCACACCAGTAGGGTCACAAATCTCTCAAGTTGCTTCAGATATATAACACTCAGAAAAGGTTCTTATCCAGACCTTACAAAATACATCCTCACCTTCTGGTCTTACCTATTCTTGGCTACACCTTATCCAAGATACAGCTAGATTTCTAAATCTCACCTCCATTGATCCTAAAAATTGTTTCTTATGTGCCTCCTTGCAACGACCCCTCCTGGCCACAGTCCCCCTGAACTCCTCTAATTACTCATTCCTAACCTCTGCAAAACCAATGACACGTATCCATGCTGTCCCCTTATGGGGACCTGAACCAGATCACTTCATTCATTGCCTTCTTACATCCTCACCTTCAATATATCCTTCAACTATATTTGCCACGCTTATACCACTATTACAAGCGCTGCATATACCCACCCTAGACATTTCTTCTGGTGCAACGCCACTGTCAGTAACCAGCTCCACATCGATTCCACTTCTCCCTGTGTCCTTATGACACTGGTGCCTCAATTGACCCTCTACAGCTCCTCCGAGCTTCAATCTTTTTTCCTTCCCTCCCCACAGCAGAAACGAGCTGCCTTCCTACCTATACTCCTGGGAATATCACTAACCTCTTCTATCACTGGAGTTGCTTTTTCAGGCAGAGCCCTCGGTCACTCTCTGTGGGCCATGGAAGAGCTGAACACCAAACTTGAAGGCGCCCTCACTTCGACAGCCAAATCCCTAGCCTCTTTACAAAAACAGGTGACCTCTTTGGCCCAGGTAACACTGCAAGACTGCAGGGCCATAGATCTTCTTACAGCTGAAAAAGGAGGTACTTGTTTATTTCTCAGAGAAGAATGTTGTTATTACATAAATGAATCCGGGGTGGTAGAACAGAACATTATTAAATTACAGGATTTAGCTGTGGGGCTTCGAGGACATACTTCCAGTTCCCCTCTTTCATTTTGGCTCCAGTCCTCCTTCCTTGCATGGGTACTCCCAATCCTGGGTTCAATACTCCTCATTTTTCTCACCTGTCTCTTTTTACCCTGCTTGCTAAAGTTCCTTCAACATCAACTTCAGACTATTTCTAACCAAACTTTCAACCAGATTCTTCTCAGGTACTATCAACCACTGGCTACAGATTACGTCCCCACATCTCCCTGGGGATATCTTACCACCACCTGTGAAGAAAAATCTACTCAGCTCATGCAACTCTTTCCTCACATCCCTTCACCAGAACGCTTGGCTCATTCCACCCAAGGCTGCTACAAGGGACATTCACCAACCTCACCCCCCAAGAAACCTTCCCTTTTCGGCCTTGTTATGGGGTCTCCTGACCATATTTCTCCCGAAACCTTCTACCCCTTCCCAGACTTTGCCCCCATTCAGTAGGAAGTAGCCAGATTGAGCAACACCCCGTTCCAAAATACATATTAAAAAAAAAAAGGGGGGGAGAAATATAAGGTCACCGCTCTTTTCCCAATCTGCGCTTGACAGACCTTCTCCCGCCGGTGCAAACTTGCACCCAATAGGGCGCTTGACACCCCGCCCAGACCCCTAGCAACAAGACTCACCCAATTAACTCTCACTCCTTTCATGTCCCAACCAATCGGCCTCTTCCCGGCCCTATATAAGTGTGTACATTTTTAAAATAAAACGAAACTGCTCTGGTGTTTGGTTTTGGCTCGTGTCTCCGTGTGATTCCTTTCACTTTTCCAGTTTAGGAGCAATATAAAATGTATTAAACACAAGAACTACAGTTAGAATTGTCATCTCTATAGTTTTTTTTAATTCAATAATTGAATTACTTAATCCTTAGTTTTTTTCCTGCAATATATCTAGTATCCTAATGAATTTTTCAAATAGTATGTACAGTTTATGATCTTTCTTACACCACAATTTTTGCAGTTTATTTCAATAAAAAGAACTAACACCTGGCAAGGTAGTTGCTAAAAATGACTAAATTTTTCTTTATACTCAAGGAAAGATAATGTACCACTGGGCTAAAACTAAGCATGAAAAATTTCATCTGAGAGGGACAATTTGTCAGAAAATTATGAGGAGGTGCAAACAGAGGGTTATAATGGAAGCAGTCTTGCAACATTAACTGTATCATTCACTCTCATGAACTCTGTAATAAATCCACACACACAGCACACTGAGGGGCGGTGCAGTTGCCTTCTGTGGGTACTCACAGGCAGAGCCATGGTATCTCCCCAGAAGACGGCACCCCACCTACTTCCAGAGGGAGCGCCATGGTGCATGTACTGAGAAATGAACTGGGAAAATGAAAATGGCAGCCCAGAAGGTGGACAAAAATTATGATTCTATAAATTGCATTCAGAGTGGTTTCTTATCATGCACAATTAGTTACTCCTCAGCAAAATATACTTTAAACAGTGCAAAGCCTAGACCACAATCACAGGGATAAAATACATTTTCTATTAATGAGTGACACTGCCTTATCCAGAAATTAAACCTAAAGCTTTCCTGTACAAACTCAGAAGTGTAGTTGAACTTGGAACTTAGAGTCGTTTTCACTATTCTAAGTTCTTGCTGCCTATACATTCTCCATTAAATTAATAGTTTTTGAGAGCATCGAGGTATCCATTGCCCAAGGAGATCAAAACTTAATTAAAAAGAGGTAACATTGTATTTACATATTTAATGGTGTTGTAAGAATGCACTGAGGCATACAGCGAAGTAAACCATTTAATGAAGAATGTTGAAATGATTTAATCTTAATTTAATTTTAATAACATTAATACAATGAAAGGTGTTAGAAAGAGCATGAACTTTGAGGTTGTAGCCCATGCTTCCAGCCTTGATCATCAGTGTAACCTTGGGAAGTTTAATTTCCCTAAGCTTCTAGATCTTCATGTACTAAGGGGGATTCAATATTAAATTTGCATGGTTGTATGAAATTCAATACTATATGGTCTATAAAACATATAATCTTGCCAATGCAAACTATGTTTCTGGCATCTTAAACTTTGCTTTTACACTTAAAGGTTTATAATTCAGGATGTTTTTAAAGGTAATTCATAGTCCAACATCTCAATCAGGGAACAATTTGAAACTCTGGTCATTAAAAAAAAAAAAAAAAAAAAAAAAAAAAAACTCTGAAGAGTTAGAACAAGGGCAAATATTCTACTCTATTGTCCAGACAATTTTTAAGTTCTACATTTTTCAAGATGGTTCAAGAAGGACTTTAACTCTCTGATTCAGACAGGCAGGAAAGATTGTTTCTTATAATACTAGTTTTCAAAAATCAAAGCTGAGTGTCATCAAAATAATGATGGCATATGACAGCTGAATCACTCCTTTTAAATTTTTTTAAACTGTTTTTATATTTGAACACTAAATTATAATTTTCAAGCAAACTTTATTATCCCTCCATATCCCAAGAAAGTAAGACTTATTCTCTGATAAAATGTATCATATAAAATAACTTTAAATATTAATAGCTCATAATGCATGGAAATAATATTTGTCATTATACTCAGCTGGTAAATTTAAGTGCATACTTAAGTAAGTGCATATGTGAATCTATTTTAAGAGATTTTTTCCCAAGGTTCACTCACTTAATACTTCTAATAGCCCCAAGAGGTCAACACTATTATCACCATTTCACAGAATAAGAAATTGGAGCTAAAAAGGTTTAATAACTTGCACACAGTCACTCTACTTAGCAGCCAGTTATGGAGCAAGAATATGAATCAAGCATCTGGTACAAAACTCATGCTCTTAATCTTGAGCATAACATCAGCATTAACAAGATAAAGTCCTTCATTTATTTACTAATTTATGTACTAACAAACATTTTTTGAGATTCATTTATGTGTTAGGATCATTTTACTCTCAAACTCAATAGAAATAATCAGGTTACCCACATAGTGGATGAAGTATTTGTGAAGATGGAACAGTAGAAAATGAGAAAAAGTAATAATAATAATAGCAGACTTTTAGATACCTGTTGGTGTGTGTCAGGCATTTTTGAACCACTATCATTCTTTTCTACAACAATCTAATAACTAGACAATAATACTACATTCATTCAGTAAAGGAGGGGATTGGGCCATAATTTAAATCATTGATCCTAATAATGTAGCGAATAAATGCAATAGAACTTGTTTAAAAGGGTCTGGCTCCAGGGTCCATGTGCTCAGCCATTGCTTGCTTATTACTTAGAAATAACAACAATCTAAGGAAATCCTGCTACTGATAACAATTTTGTATAGGAATGTATCCCACTGGCAGGTAACAGAAACCAAAGTTCAGCTGCCTGGTTATATTACATTAGTGAATATAAAAATGAAGTTCTGGTGGTTAGTAGTAATCAAGCAGTAATTGTCAGCCTATGGTACCACTTAATTAACAATGTATCTTGCCTCAAGGAAAATGAAGTAGGATAGTGTAAAAAAGAGTAATCTGAAATAATATCCAAGAGTTTTTCTGTAGTGTGAAAATAAATGTTTGGTGCTTGAATGTAGTTATTACTGTTGGAGTCAGGTGAAACTAGTAACTGGAGCTTCAAGGGACTGTACTTTAACTGAAAAAATATCTTACCATAGTGCTTTGGAATTCTGGGAAAAAGTGGGCTATTTTGCCTCTGTAGCAGGAGAAGCTATTCACACTGGCTGAAAGATGTGAAAGAACTTGAGTAAAGTCCATTCTTTAATGGGAGAAAAGGAGATTTTATTTAAAAATGGAAACCAAGTGGAATCTGAGAGAACAGGAGGGAAAATTAAAATATTAAGTTTGAGAATCTATCCATTGAAAGCAAGTCTGGAATTTCATATTATAAATATTCCAACAAAAGTAATGTAGTCCCTACTATGTACTCACCCATGATGCCAAGATAAAACATATATTAAGAACATATTCTGTTCCTAAAGAAACTTCCACATTAATGGGAGAGGGAAGGTTGGTAGAGACAAGATACATATTTAGATAAACAATTGTTATACAGCTAATAAAATATAGTAAATCCTGTCACAGAAATAAGATATATGAATAAGGACATGCATATAAAAAGAAATATAAAATAAATCCATCAGAAAGGAACACATAAACAAATAAGTAGGATCTTAATTTGATTTAAGAGGTAGCGAATTAGTTTAGCTTAGCTAGCAATTGTCTGTTAAAATTTATTTTGGTAATGTCAACCAAAGAATCACAAATTGTTGCTGCTGGTACAAATTGAGTCAATCTCTATGGAGAAAAGTTGGCACGAAAGGCCAAAATTCCTAGATTTATACCCTAGCCTTCAGAATCTAAAGAATTTTATACATGTTCAAGCACTGTTAGCAATATAACTACCATTATCAATATTGCTATGTAAGAATATTCATAGCATCATTGTGTTATTAAATTAATAAAAAATACATTGGAGACAAGTTATTAGGAGGATAAAGAAATGATATGTTTATTCCATGAAATTTCCAACAGCAAATAAATACAGTAGTAACATATGGGATAATCCTCACAGATATATTATTGAAGTTTCTACACACATATTCAAACACATTAACTAAAGGAAAACCAAGAAAATATTCAGCATTGTGGTTATCTCTATGTGTTAATCAGATTGTCATTGTTGTAAACAAAACACCTAAAAAGAACAACTTAGAGAAAGAAAAACTTATTTTGGCTCACACTTTCAGAGATTCAGTTCATAGTTGATGACTCCATTGTTCTGGGTTGAAAGTGAGGAAGAAGATCATGGCAGAAGAATATGACAGAGGAAAGTGGCTTAACTTATAGTAGCCAGGAAGCAGAGTGAGATTGTGAGGAACCAGGAACAAAGTAGGATTTCCAAGGGCATGACACAGTAGCTTTCTCTAGTCACGGCCCACCTGCCTGTGGTTACCAACCAATATTCCTTCGAATTATTAATCTATCAAATGGATGAATTCATTGATTAGGTTACTGTTCTCATGATACAATCATTACACCTCTGAATATTCCTGCCTTATACATATGATTTTATTGGAGGAAACCTCACATCCAAACCATAACACTCATGAGTTAGGAAATATTTGTAAATTTTATATTCCTTTTTAATTGATGGTGGCTAAGGTATTCCTTTTATTGTTTTATTAGTAGTATTATTGCCTTTAATATATATTCTAGTATATATAATCCTTTATAGTGTATAGTATTTTGTAATAATTACAAGTAGTAATAATGGCACAACTCATGCATAATCAGGATTTGCCCTGCCTCCCTTAGATGTGTCAGGTCTTTTTGTTGTTGTTGTTTCTTTTAGTTTAGAAGAAACATGCCTCTACATTGCAAAAGCTTTATACATTAAATCCAAGGTCAGCATCATTCTAAATAGAGAAAAACTGAAAGCATTCCCTTTGAAAACTGAAACAAGACAGGGATGCTCTCTTTCACCACTTCTATTCAATATAGTCCTTGAAACTCTAGCCAGAGAAATTAGGCAAAAGAAAGAAATTAAAGGGATAGAATAGGAAAAGAAGAACTCAAACTATTCCTATCTGTTGAAAATATGATCCTATATTCAGAAGACCCTAAAAGTTCCACTAAAATGTGTAAGGTCTTACGTACAGAATCTCCTGAGAATTATTCAACTTGGTATTGCAGACATAAAACTCTTTTCTCAATGCAAAAGTTAGTAAATATCACTATGTATAGCAACAAGGAGACCTAGAAATGATGGTAATCCTTGCAGCAATTCTTCCCAGCTCCAGCCAGTCCTTTGTAAGTGCTTAAATCATTGTGAAGTGAAAAATTACCTGGTTTTCAATGCAAGTAATGTCAAGGATATCTATTTATCCCATAAATAGTTATGAAAGGTTGATTATCTAGCAGAAACCATCCTTAGGAATGCAGAAGTGGAAAAGTTGTCAAGAATCCTGGCTTATATTATAGAGAGCTTATACTCTATTGGGATAAGGAAAACCAGATAATAAAAAAGAGCATATAGAAAGAACTGTGATAAAGACACTAAAAAGAAAAAAGCAATTGAATAACAGTGAAACCAACAAGGTGTGGTAATGCGTGCCCATAATATCAGCAGCTCAGAAGGCTGAGGCAGGAGGATCACAAGTTCAAACCCTGTCTCAGCAATTTAGCACAGCCCTATTTCAAAATTAAATAAATAAATAAATAAAAAGGATTGGGAATCTGACTCAGTGTTAAGCATCCCTGGCTTCAGTACCCCTGGTATGAAAAAAAAAAATCAATGAAACCTGTGTTTATTTCAAATGTAAGTTTCACATATGTCTATCTATATCTAAAGACTCTAATAAGAAATAAAATGCATTTGGGATGAGGACAGAGTTTTCATAAACTAAAGAACTGACCAGATATATGAAGAAACTGTTATAGTTTGGATATGAGTTATCCTCCAAGAGCTCATGTGTTAGACAATGCAAGAATTTTCAGATGTGAAATGATTGTATTATGAAAGACTTAACCTAATCTGAGGATTAATCCACTGATACTGATTAACTAGGTGGTAACTATCAGCAGGTAGCATATGACTGGAGAAGGTAGGTCACTGGAGGTGCTGTCGAAGTATACATTTTGTCCCTAGTGAATAGGCCCTCTCTCTGTTTCATGGCGGCCATGTTTTGACCTGCTTCCCTCCACCATGTCCTTCTGTCATGATATTCCACTTCATCATGGACCCAGAGGAATAGAGTCAGCCATCTATTGACTAAGACCTCTTAAACCATGAGCTCCAAATAAACTTTTCCCCATCTACATTGTCCTTGTCAGGTCTTTTGGTCAGTGACAAAAGAGCTAACTGATAGAAATAAAAAAACAGAAAAGTTCATTCAAAATAATAGTCCAATTTAAAGAGCAAAAATTAAGAAAACTTATGAGTAACAGTTTTTTGGAAATAATAACAAATGATGTACTTCAAATGTACTTTAACCATCTTAGGTAGATTGATAGTGGCTGTGAATAACATTACTGGATTAATGATGAAGATAAAAAGAAATTGGTCTCAAGAATGACTTGAGAATGTGTGATACTTCATTTAGCAATTATTAGAAAGAGCACAGGACTTAAGATTCAGAAAGTGTATTATTTCATATTTTTCAAAAATTTAACAATAAATTTTGCTTTAAGAAAGAAAGAAAAACAACTAAGGATGGTAATATGTGTAGCCTAAACTTTCTAAAGTTGCATTAAAGGAAACAAAATATGATAGAAAAAGTAGAAATTAATCTATAGCTATGAAAAGATGGGTATTCTTGTAAACATATAATTGTAGTTATGTAATACAGAAAATATTTTAATTTAATAAAAACAAGTTATAAGTTTCTGGTCTAATTCTTAAGTCCACTTTAAGTTGATTTTTGTTCAGGATGAGAGCTAGAGGTCTATTTTCATTCTTCTGAATATAGATGGATAGCCTGTTTTCCTGATACCATTTGTTTAAAAAGGCTTTTTTTCTCCAGTGTATGTTTTTGGCAACTCTATCAAGGATAAGAAGACTATATCTATATGGATTTGTCTCTGCACCTTCTATTCTATAAAACTGGTCTTCACATCTGTTTTTATGACAATACTATGCTGTTCTTTGATGTGTGATTTGTTTCATTATTGTGATTTCTCCAGGATTGCTTTTATTGTTCAGTATTGCTTTGACTATTCTGAGTATTCTTCCAAATTAATTTTAGATGTATTTTTTTCGAGTTCTGTGAAAAATGTTATTGGTACTTTGATGAGGATTGCATTGAACCTGCAGACTACTTTTGGAAATATAGCCATTTTGACAATTTTAATTCAAGAACATGTGAAGGTTTTCCATTCTCTGAGGTTTCTTCAATTTCATTTTTCTGTGTTTCATAATTTTCATTGTACAAGTCCCTTACCCCCTTGCTTTGCTGTTGTTTGTTTTCTTATTGTGGTTGTTTGTTTGTTGAGGTTACTGGGAATCTCCTGGTTTCCTTCTCAGTAGATTCATTATTAGAATATAGGAAAGCTATTTATTTTCATATGTTGATCTTATATCAATTTCTGAATTTATCAGCTCTATAAGTCTTCTAGTGGACTATTTTGAGGGGCCAGGGATTTCTAAGTATAGGATCATGTTGTCAGTGAACAGAAGTTATTTGACTTCTTCTTTACCTACTGGTATTCCTTTAACTGCCTTCTTTGGCCTGATTTCTCTGGCTAGAGTTTCAAAAACTGTATTGAATAGAGACAGTTGAAAGTGGACATTCTTGTCTTGTTCCTCATCTTAGAGGACATGCTTTCAGTGTTCTTCTGATCTTCTTGATGTTGGCCTTGGGTTTGCTACATAATGCCCTTTACACTTCAAGTGCTAGAAGGAAATACAGGGTCAGCACTCCAAGATATTTGCACTGGCACTGACTTATTCAATACTAGTTCTAAGGCTCAAGAAACTAGACCAAGAGTCAGTAAGTGGGATGGCCTCAAATTAAAAAGCTTCTCCACAGCAAAGGAAATAAGGACTTGAAGAATGACTCTATATAATGGAAGTTCTTTACCAGCTACTCTTCTCACAGGGGACTGATATCCAGAATATATACAAAACTGAAAACACCAAAAACTCAAACAATCCAAACAAATAATGGGCGAATGATCTAAACAGACATTTCTCAAAAGAAGAAATACACCTAAATAGCCAAAAATTATATGAAATAAAATATTCAACATTTAGAAATCAAGGAAATGCAAATCAAACTATACTGAAATTTTATCTCATGCTACTTAGAATGGCAGTCATCAAGAATACAAATAATAATAAAGGCTGGTAAGGACATGAGGAAAAACATACACATACTATCAGGCATTGCTGGTAGGGTTATAAATTAGCACAACCACTTTGGAAAGCAGTATGGAGGTAAAGACTAGGAGTGGAACAACCACGTGGCCCAGCTATCCCACTTCTTGATATTTATCTAAAAGAACCAAAATCACATATTTTAGTGATATATGCATATGAATGTTTATAGCAGTGCAATTCACAATAGCCAAGGTGATCATCAATATATGAATGGATAAAGAAAATGTGGTATATATTCACAATGGTACTTTACTCAGTCATAAAGACAAATGAAATTTTGTCATTTGTTGATGAATGAACGGAGCTGGAGAAGTACAGGAAGGAGATTGAGAAGAAGGGTGGAAGGGTGGGAAAAGGGAGGAACTGAAATGACACTGATTAAATTATGTTACGTACATGTATTAAAATATCATAATTAATTCCACTTTTATGTATAACCATAATGCTCCAATTAGGAAAACAATAACTAAATGGAAGGCCTGTAGTGTGAAGGAGGAAGGAAGGATGAGAAAGGGAATGTACTGTGGATTTCAACTGACCAATTTATTTCATATACATTTATGAATATGTCAAATGAAACCCATTATTATGTCTGACTATAATGCACTATTTCGAAAAAGTAAAGAAAAGAAAGGAAAGCAGGTAACCACTAAAGAAAATGAAGTGATTTCCCTAAACCTCTCCCTAATATATTCTGATTTCTTAGACATTAAAACAAATGTGATCAAGGATTCATGGGTATATACACATATTTATGTGTGTATGAGAACATATAGTAATCTTGAAAAATTTATAAAATGTATGTCATATTGATATAGTGGAATTATGATGCCATGTTTGAACTTACAAGGTGGGAGACTACAACAAAATATCAACATGTGTAAATATTAATAAAACTGTTACAGTGATTTAATGGGATGGTTTGTCTACCATGGAGAGTTTCAGAAGATGCCAAGTGATCAAATGATGGGACTACTGGAAAATGAACTCTAAAAACACATGGATAATTGAATTAAAAATTTGTCAGTTCCTTTGCTAACCTAAATGACTTCTCTTGGAATATCCTTTCAGCCAACAATCATCCAGCTGTTCATGTATGCCTCTAAGAATATTTTTTCCCACTTATTGATCCTAGCTTTCAATAAGGAAGTCTGCTCCTAAGCCAACATGATGAAGATTGAGGTCTACTTTTCCTTCTATTTGGTGCAGGGTCTCTGGTCTAATTCCTATGTCTCTGATCCATTTTGAGTTGAGTTTTGTGTAGGGTGAGAGATAGAGGTTTAATTTCATTTTACTTTTTATACGTTACCCTATGCACATGTATGATTACACGAATGGTGTGAATCTACATAGCGTACAACCATAGAAACAAAAAGTTGTACCCAATTTGTGTACGATGTTTCAAAATGCAGTCTGTAAAAATAAAATAAAATAAATAAATAAATAAAAATAAATAAGGAAAACAAAACAAAAAAAAAGAATCAATGACTGGCTCAGTGCATCAAAACTACATGACAATATATGAACAGTGAATTTCACTTTTATGCATATCTATAAAGCACCAATTAAAAAGAATTATAAATAAATAGAAGGAGGATTATTAGAGGAAGGGGAACAGGTAGAAGTAGGAGGAGAGGAAGAGAGGAAGTACTGGGGACTGTAGTGGAACAAATTATATTCTATGTATGAATGGTTATATCAAAATATGATGTATAAGTGTAAAGTACCAATAAAAACAAACCCCACCAAAAAGAATACTTTTCCCAATTTTTTCAATAAATTGATTATTTCAATTATTACATCTGGGTTTTAATAACTTCTCAGTCACAACATTCATGGCTTTGCTCTCCCCTTCTTTTTAATGGATTTCATTTTTATTTTTATCCTTTCTTTTTCTAGCTAGTTAACATATCTAATAGAATTATGTTGCAGAGGGATGTCAGAAACTGACTTGGTACTCTTATTAAAATAAATATTTTGTAATCATATCTTTTAGATTTTTCAAGTATAGAGTTAATATACTTAGAATGAGACTTGAACTTGGAAAATGATGTTGCCTCAGCAGAAAACCTAGATTTGATAGATCTTCAATGTTAGTTCATTAATACAAACCATTAATTTATTTAACCAATCATCCAAACAAAAAGAACAAAAGCAATGTAGTTGGGTTCTTCTGATCTTGGAAGAATGCAGTTTCAAAATCTTCCCCTTCAACCCCTTCCCATACTTATCAACTTTCATAACCAGGAAATTATACTTTATATCTATCCTAAGTCTTTCATCCTGAAGTATAAATTCATTTCCTTTTACTTGGTTCTCAGCAACTGGGTACCTCAATAAGCAGAATGATTTTAGTTTCCACAAATAAGAGACAGAAGTTAATAAGGTCATATCAACCATCAGATCAAGCACAGTTTTGGTCAAAATGATGGACTCCAAGTAGCATCATAAAGCAGGGTGGCAGCATGCCTTGCTGTGCTGAAAGTATAATATTTTGATAACAATAACATGCCCAGTTTGTTCAAATAAAAGATGTTAACAGCCACATATTTCCATGTATTGGATGGCAACAGTTATAATGAAAGTGAAATACATTTTGTGCAGATCAATAGTAATCCCCAAACAATTTACACATTTTTCTGCTTCTTGCTAAGTATGGCAACCAGTCTTTGGTATTTGCTGTCGAGATAGATACAAACATAATGTACTAGTGAAAACATGAAATTGATTTTTTTTTTTTACTGCTCTAATGTAAGAGGATTACAAATTATTTCACTTTTCAGGCATAGACAACTTAATCTGCAGTATTTTGGACTGCAATAATCTTTAACTACCTAAATAATTCTGAAATTCTCTGAACAACAATGAAAACTGCATTGGAATAGAGTGTTATCCTACAAAGATTATTTACATACAATCATCACAACTTCATGTACATGCAAACAACTTACTTCAAGTATATGCAAACAACTTGCAATGGTTGAAGGAAGGACAATTTTCCTTTTAATTATAAGAAGGTAAAATCATGATTTTGAAAAGAAATTTTAAAAAGTCACAAATGTAAAATGGTTTTTAAACCACAAAAAAAAAATAAAAACAAATACTAAGATTCTTATATAACAATCCCTTTTTATTCTCCCCAAGACTATGTTGGCATTCACATTTCGGCCAGCTGAGGTTCAAATTAGATAGCTCCATGGGTGACAGCAACCCTGAGGCCTATGAGAATCCTTAGGACACTGGAGATGGTTTCAATTATTTCCTATGGATGGCTGAGCCGGCCTCAGTATCAGCATGGGGCAAGGTATTGGGAATGTGAGGCATGCAGTCATGTAATTATGAAGTTAGGGTATTTTCCTAAGTAATTTAAATACATTTGAGAAGTTTACATGGCTGTTACCTGAAAACTCCAGTGTTCTGGTCCCTAGATAGATTCAAGGACTTCTAGAGTGAGAGAGCTATCCCATCTTTCAAGAACTTTTGACAGATGCTTTTCCTTGTTGTAGAAGAAATCAAATTATTTAAATTTCAAGATTCTGAGAAAAAGATTTCTTTTAAAATGTTTCTCTTTGTTAAGTAAGCTTTGAAAAAGTTGCTTTCAACACCTTTCAGTTTGGCTGATAATTAAGGTGGTATAAGGGCATTTTCAGATGTATAAACATTGCCCCAACTATGTGATAAATGAGTCATTAATACTGTTAATCAGGGAAAGAAGCAATGCTCAGAATGGTTACTATGGGAAAAAATTAGAAATATTTGTGCCAAAATATTATCAAATGAGAGGGGAAATTGAGTCAAATCTTGAATTAAGAAGTGGTTAAGAAGCATTACCTGAAAATCTCACAAGGAATACTTTGCCTACTAATCCTAAACTGTATCTCTAACCACCCACAGGCTCAACCTGCCTTGATCCATGGCCCTGAACACACATCCATCTCTTGGACATGGTTACATGCTTATTTTTTTTTCTAATCTAGGAAAAGTATTGGCTCCTATCTCTCTTTTCTTCTCCATTTTTAAGAATACTCTTTGAAATTTGTGGTTGTACTGGGAAACACAGAAGCAATGCTTAACTCATTTTTCTCCATGACCATATGCTCTTTTATCATGATCTGCACAGTTATGGATTTTCCTCTCTGAAAGTTTAGGCCACCTGCCCTCTCTGACTCTTTATATACACAATATGTGTGACGACTTACACTGGGCAAGATGTTGGACTTATTTTACCTTTTGAGATTCCAGTTCATGATAGAATTGGGTATTAGAAAAGTCAGAAATAAGTTCTTGCTAAATCAATGCCCATAAAAGTTTTTTTTTTTTTTTTTTTTTTTTTTAAGGTCCAACATAGGAATGTCAATGAAGTTACATAGTCTGCATTAGATACCTGCTTGAAGATGCAAAGTATAACTGTGGTCTTCAAGTGAAAGAACCGGAGGTCTCTAAGGATAGGTAAAATGATAAAAAAGTAAAGTAGAAGAATTTAAGGTTTTAGTTAAAAATATAAAATGAATTAAATTAGATTTTTCAAAAGCAGTTTTTTTTTTTTTTCCTGTTAAATAATGCTCACAGGTCTACATTTGATAAACTGAAACCAAACTCAGTAATAAGTTACACAATCATTTTGCTATTAAGTTGCTCATTTTCATAAAAATTCTTCAACATCTGGCTTATCTTGTATTTATCAAGTATGTGAGCTATATATCTACGTAAAATAATTCAGACATGTTTTATAATATGAATATCAGTTCAATGTGAAGTGTATCTAAATATAGACTCATTTCTAAGATTCTCAGTTATAGTATGGAATAATTAGTACTTACTGGTTAAATACTTTCTAGGTTTCTAATTAATCAGTGTTCTGGGCTATATTACAATTTAAGTTTTCCACTCTTAAATTTCAGGTAGTAAAGCCATATGTTTGTCATGACTAACCATATTGAATGTAGTCTTAAAATTTGATTCTTTTGGAAGTTTGAAGACACACTTGTAAAGACTTAAGATGAATAACTTAATTAAATCAATAAAGGCAATAGAGTGGATTGTCTTTGAACCCAAAGCAATAGGTGTAAAATCATAGTGGTACTTACCACAGTGAAATTCATAACTTTCAATATCCATATTGTCATGGCTAAGTTAACTATCATGGTAACCAACAGCAGAAGGACAAAGAAGTATAAGCACCTCTTTCGCCATCCATAAATTCCCACTGGGTAAAGTTGTGCATTTTCAGTTCTTGGCAAGTTATTCTGCTGTGTTGCTAATATGTATTGTTCTCGTGTCATCTGGAAAAAAAGAGAGAGAAGACATTAAAAAATCAAACCCATGATGGATAGTACCTAAGAATAATGGGCAATGATGCTCAAATAATTATATTGGAGTATTTTAAATGTTAAAACACCCTCAATCCTTATTATCTGTGTTGCCTATGAGAGCTCATTGATTAATTGTTCAATCAGCAAGATGTATGCTGTTTCCAGGCAGGTTCGCCCAACCCCCGTAGGAGGCTTTTTTTTCTCAGGGCTGTGAACTCTTATGTTCCTGTATCATAACCCAATATCTCTACCCACATCTAACCTACTCTTGGTTTAGGCTTTGTGTGTCCTTTTGAGTAGAGACCAAGAATATTTAGCAAAAATTTTCTGTATCTCTCCCTAAAAATGCAAGATATAAAGTGTTCATCACATATATTTCAACAAAAATATCAGAATATTTTTTAAAATATATGGAAAGTATATGTTTATACTTATTAGAGTTATAAAGATATAGCTCTCAAAAGTTTCATTCAGAACTATTGACTATTTTAGTTGTATTTCAAAGAACTAGAAGCAATGAACTCTAAAAGAACAAAATAGAATATACTATATATATACTCTATCATTCTGTTTTACAATAGAAGAATATACACAGAAATCAGTTTTGAAAAGGGGAAGATGACATTAATTAGATAATATATTCATTTAAGATTTGAAATTATTTCATAAAGCAAATGCATTGTCTTGTCCTATACAATTTATAAACATTGGTATGGTAAGTCAAAGAAAATGTGATGGTCATACAGTTTTCAGAAATACATATTTATTACCTGAAGGATAAATCTTTTTCATAATAAATAATTATATATAAGAAAACAATTGAGATTTTTAGGTTTTTCCCAGATTTTCTTTTGCATCTTAAAAATTAATACACCAACATAAAGAGTGAACAAATGACATAAAATAAAAATAACATTAAAAATAAGATTATCTTATAAGTAATGTAAAACATGAAATATAAAATATTTAATATAAAATTATTATATTATGATGTTTACTGACCCAATCCCACCCTAAATAAAATGTTGAACTATATAGATAAATTTAGAACAAGTTGATTTAAATTTTTCCTGTTTTTAATATTGGAGTTATTATTTCAAATTGCATTAATGCAATGTTAAATATTATGTTTCCAATATTTTATGACTGACACATACTATACTTCACATAATAAAAATAGTTTAATAAATTAAATCATGTTTTTAAATGGATTAGAAATGCTAGTGTTAGGGGTTAACAGTAAATTCTTTGATAATATAAAGAATTACCTCTTTATCACTATTATTAAACTAATAATTACAACTTCCTTGAAACTAGTCATAATACTTTAGTTTCTAATGAGATTCCACTTTGATGGAGATGGAAAATCCATTAACTGTTATATAACTTAAGTGTCATGACAGACGCCAACATGCCAAGGAAGTTAATTTGCCTGGGGAATCTGGTGGAGATTTTAGAGTTCTGACAGAAGCTATGATTACAAAGTAGAGAATACATTATAAAAAGATCCAAGGAACTTCAGGGACCCCCACATCTGGGGTTAGAACAGGGAAGAGCTGGAGGAGTGGGGAGAGGGATGTAGGAGGAGTGGAAGATGATGCAGAAGACAGAAGATGCCTGTTTGGGGAGTTGGAGATTCCCTTTGCAGAGCTGGTCTCTGAACACTGACAAGCCCAATGCCAAAACTCTATAGAGCATCACCACCCTTTAATCTAATATTAGAGCAAATTTATTTTTTTAGGTTAGTCTATTTCTATGCATTATATTTAGACATGAAGATGATATTAATATGCCTTAAAAATGAGAACTCAGTAAGTCTCTGAAATAAAGCACACACAATGACAAAGAAAATGATCCTCCAGGAATAAGATTGCCTACCTATATACATATATAATCAGAGATTCAGTAAACATATCTGCCTCTAACAATTTTTAAAATCAAAAAGAACAGATTATCAAGAAAACAAGAAAAAAATATGTTCTAGAATTAAGAATGTTTCTATCTTCTCAAGGAAGTCAGTAGCATTTTCTTAACTAAAGTTGTGCTTTAACAGTTTTACTTTTTAGCCCTTTTTCATCATAAAATACATCAGATTATTCAATCTGCAGAAAAAGATATTGAGGTTGGACTGTTCTTTAAAATGTTCCCTTTTTCTTATTAAAAAAAAAAAAAACACAAAAAATTGCATATATCTGAGTGTTTCTCAAATTCACACAACCTTGTAGTGGCTGTAATAGTGCAGTAGTAGTACCAGAAAAAGAAAAAGAACACACAAACCTAAATGACTCAGTTAACTATACTAAATATGAAATGTTTGCAATCTTTTCCTAAAATATGAAATGTGACTCATTTTTAAGCATTAATCACATTCTGAAATATCTTTTTTCCTTACACACTTGAAAATTCTATGAATAATACAGAAATACTGTTTTTCACCATTTATTGACATTCTAAAGGAATCCACCAAACATACATACAATTACAGAGCTATAGGTTGAGTATTCCTTATCCAAAATGCCTGGGACCAGAAATATTTTGGATTTGTTCAGATTTTGGAATATTTGCATATACATTATGAGATACATTGGCAATGAGACACAAGCCTAAACACAAAATTTGTTTCTGTTTCATATATTTTATAAACATATCCTGGAAGTAATCTTTTAATATTTTTAGAGTACCTATGTTTTGACTACAATCATCACATGGTAAGGTATGTGATTTTCCACTTTTGGTATCATGTTGGCATTTGAAAAGTATCAGATTTGGAGCATTAAGCATTTCAAATTTTTGAAATAGGAATATTTTACCTGTACTTATTTTCTCAGAAGGGCTAAGAAGATTTTCTTTTGAGAAAGAAAGATAATCACAATTTCCTGAAAGACAACATCATCATACCAAGTTGTTTCTATGGTTTATTCATTTCTACCTTTCTTTTAATATAAATCCAGGTCTCTCAAAATTCTTTCTTTGCAATTCTTTAGGTTTTCAAGGTTATACACACTTCTTCTGGCTACTTAAAGCAATTAGAACCTTCTTCATCTTTGTCTTGCTCTTCTATTTCATACTTTATTTCACATCTAAAAAGTATTCCTTAAATTAAATGCCTTTAAAACCTAGTTTTTGACAGTTAATACCAAGGAAGTACTTCCCCTTCTTTGATCAAGAAGGTTATCAACCTGGCTTACATTAGCTTAAATGTATGTACTTATATCCCCCTGAAATTCAGGGAAAAGCTGGTTTAAATTTGAACTTTGAACTTTCTCTACCAAACAGGATAAAATCTTAATAATGTGAATAAAATTTCCAGAATGATGTTATAGGTTATGTGAAAGATACAATAGTTCTTCAACTTTTTTCCCCAAAGGTATGAAATATCTGACTTCCAAATCCGGTTATTTTGTTCATTACATTTAATAACAAAGAGCAGAAGAATAGTATAACAGCATTTTCTTGAAAAAAAGGAAATGATCTGCAATGGCTTAAATATGACTCATCACTAATCATCTCTCCTGGGCAGATTCTGGTAAAGTCTACTGAGCTGGAGACAATGGAAGTTCACTGGAGTAGTGGACACCATTTGCTTCTCATTCCCTTACCTCACAGAAGAGAATAAATATCCAAAATTCTAAGATACAGGGAATATATTAATTATTCTAATGTAGCTACCATCACCATTATCTTGTTTTTGTATAGGTACTCAAGAGCTGGAAATCATAGTGGAATTGGACAGAAGTTAGTCTCCATTTAATAAAATATGTATGAAAAAACAGCCGTTTGCAGGGTAAGTTCAAGAACGTTTCACTCATGAATTTTACACAGGGAAAACACAATAAGCACTTAGGAAAATAAATTAAATAACAGCATATGAAATAGTAACATGATCTGAAGAGATAAAATAATTCTATATATTATATATGCAATATGATATTAGTGATAGATGCTATGAAGATTATAATCATCATATAATGAGAGACTTTAAAGATTGCATAAAGAGAAAGCTTCTCAAAGGAATTGACACATGAGATTAAAATAATGAAAGTCTTGCAAGAGAGGTAAAAGGTCTATGAACAGTTGAATCCTAACTAGTGTGCTAACACAAAGTAAAAATTAAGGAAGTGGAGACTATGATTGTAGACAATTTGGGAAGATGAAGAACAATACATGAAATGACAGGTGAGATTATGGAGTCAGATAATGAAGTATTAAATCAGAGACCAGGACAAGTCTACAGGAAGGACACAAGGTAGAGAAAAGAAAAGATATGTGGAAACTTTAAATAGAAGCAATACTTGAGGTGATAAAGCTGAGATGATGACAGATCAGTCAGGCAGCTGAGTTACATGGAATGGAGATAATATAGACAGGTTGTAATTATAAGAATCCAATGAGAATAATCCTTGATCTTAGTCACTACTGTTCTGACAGGGAGGATTCACATCAGCATATGCACAACTGATAATAGTGGCGCTGTGACTGGAGTTTGCAGTGCCTGGTTTAGGCGCACGTTGTCCTGAGACACTCCTCAGCACGCTTCCTCAGGGGCTCATTACCTCAAACTTGTTCCATTTGGAGTTCAGTGTCAGAAATGTAGAATATCCATAGGTGTTAGTACATTCTTCTCCTCTTCTATCCCAATAGCCTCTCCACTTTCTCAGTGAACTCTGATTATTTATTTTCTAAAAATGGAAGTGGAGGAAGGACGACAGGAATGAGTGCTATCAGATGTGACATTTTTCTAGACAGATAGGAAAAGATTAGGCCCCATTAATATCTGTGAGACTAGAGGAAGAAGAGGTTAAAAGAAGTTTACAATGCCAAAGACAATTGTTTTAAATTATTACAGGCTATATTATACGAAGGGTAGAAATAAAAGCTGTTGATGATCAGCCCTTTTTTATTTTCTGCAAGGGAGAAATTTTGTCTAAAGGAATGATCGAATGACCCTGCCAAAGTGTGTGCCACAGTTTTGTATCTTCATGACCCTATCAGAGAGGGGCTTGGAAAATTTAAAATTGACAGTAATATCTGAGAAGTTTACAGGAGAGTAGGGACATAACTTTATAAGATCTGGACTTCATAAAGTCAAGAAAAGAAACTTTCATCTAGCTTTACATAAAAGCTAGTTAAAGTTCAATAATTGAGAACCTATTATCTCTAGTCCACATTTGAATGTTAAATTGTCCAACTGATGATAAAACTGAAAACAGAACCTAATTTGATATTGGAAGTGATATAATTGATGTAACTGTTTTTCTAAACATCACATTTAATAACTGTATTCTAATACATCAACCCTGGATATAATGCCAAGATGTAAGCACAGAGGCTGGAAGGAAACAGCAAATCATTTGTTTATCTACAACAGTGATTTGATTCCTTAAAATTAAAATATAAATTGAGCATGTAATTTCTGCTCAGACCTGTACTCCCTGTGATAGGAAATCTGAGTATAAGAGGGAAGGATGTGTCTGTCTCCTGGACAGTAAGCCGAGCAATTTGGGAAATCGTTTTTAATTTCAGATTATGGAACTAGCATTTGGCACACTGAAGTAGCAATATGCAACATCTTTGTGAACATAAAAATTTTATCTCAGTTCCAAGACCTCTGACATTCCTTGCTGGCAGCACGTTTTCCAGAAGCGATACATCATGCTGGCGTCACTGTCCACTGAGTGCTGATCATGTTAGATTTAACACTGTAATTGTCTGCTGCTGGTTCAGACAAGGAATGGAACATCAGGGACTAAGTGCAGTTTCTTGTTTATATGCCATTTCAGTTCAGCCTGGCCACTCTGTGGTGTACCCTGGGACAAATCACTGAGCCTCCCTCTGCCCCACTTTCCTCAACTCTCAAATGAGATTGCATTGACTTATGTAATGGCAATGTGGGAGTCAGAAGGTAGGATATTAAAGTGCCATTTTCACTCTAAATAGTAAAAATATTCATTTTTAAAGTTTATCTTCCATCCCTTAGGTCACGGTCCCTTTCTTGAGTGCTGTATTTTTACTGGAATTAATTTTTAAAGATATGAGTGAAATACAATTTGAAAAACAAGATGCTTGAAGTATCCAAATAATATGGTGTGAACTTTATACACCAGAAAGGCATTTTGTTTGCTGTTCCAAGAAAATGAGTCTCTAAACAGCTACTAATGTTGAAAGAGATTGAAAACAATACAGTAAAGTCTACTTACTACGGTGATTTAAAGTTCTCCCTATCTATGATACTTAATTCGTAAAAGCACATTTCAACATAATGGTAGTCAAAATTTGCTCTTTAAGAAAAACGTCCACTTGGAATGTATTTTTTTTTCCAGTTGGTTTATGGAAAATGCTATAGTCGGGTTTTATAGCATGAACAAAAAGCATCCTAGCAACAGAATTTCAAGAATGATAAAAGATATCAGAGTCAAATGGGCCGCCTCTTGAGATAGGAAGCAGAAGATTCTAGCCAAGCCTGACAGAAAAGAGAAGGCTGAATAGGCATTAAAAGGGACACACAGCCCCAGAGGAATGAAAGTTTTATTCAAATGTGGACATTTAAGAAGTGAATTTTCAGTAACCCAGTAGTCACTCATTGGTTATTTTACATACCTCATGTGCCCTAAAATTAAGCACATTTATATGGGAAATACTCAATATTTAATTAGATAAAAACTTCATCATGGTTTTGACATTTATTTAGGTAAGAACTTAGATTTTGGCTCCTAACATGGAAGGAACTCAATTCTTAGATTTCTTGGTGTGATATTAATAGAAAAACTCAGTCATTGGAGCAATTCTAAAGGTGGCTAAGTTTTACCTACTCAGAGGTTATCAGTACTGAGAGATAAAACAACAAAGACAGTCTTGGGCACCATTTGCACTAAGATTGTAAGCATGAGATGCCCTTGGCAAGCACCACTTCACATGCACAGCAGGGGGGAAGGAAAAAATCTTTAAAGAAAAACAAATTTGCCAGAAACCCAGCAGGAGAGTTCAACCTTACAAGCAGAAAACCCACAGTATTTAAAACACTAAGGATCAACAGGAAAACATGTTTGAAGAACAATAGTAAGAAAGAGAGATCCTCAGAAGTGGTAAGGGATATTGGCCCTTAGTCTAACACCAAGCCAAAAGACTTAATGAAAACAAGGATGATACCCTATGGCCTCCATAATCCTGGTAATTAATAGGAAAAGCACCCTCGGCTATGAAAAATCTTCCACAATGATTACAAAATACTCTATTGAAACTCATATTTTTCCACTTTGACAACTTTACATTTTGCCAAATTAATTTACATTATTAAGGTGTCATCAAAAGTTTGATGTCAAATTCTCTATGTAATGTACTCATGGGCAATTTTTTGTATTTTAGATGATCCCAATTTTGAAGAGGAAAAAAGAGGAGATTCATAACGAATATGTTTTAATTTAACATGTACTTTACATGAATTTAGCAGAGAGGAACATGTAGCAATCAACAAAATTTAGCCAACACGAGTTTTTATTCATAGCATTAATAAATGTTGGCTGTCTAGATGAAGAAAAAGCAGTTGACCAATAGTTAGACTAATGCTCTTGATTTGTTTAGATTTTAAATTTTTAAAAAGAAAAATTGAAAATAAGTCTCACTTGTGATGTAACACATTAGAGGCAGAAAGGAATGGGGAACAGTTTAGCATTTGGTGGCATTTAGAAAGGAATAAAAACCTGAGTAGTCATCAGGAAGGGACGCCAGCGCAGGGGCATCTCTCCGTCAGTGCTGATCAGATGGAGATGATCCTCCATCAGTGAGGATCAGATCTGATCCTCCTGGGATGCTCCCCATTGAGTCTTTGTTGGGATGTTGCAGGAGAACATGACCTGGAGACAGGTGAATACTCCACCCACCAGTCCTTACACTAACCCAAGCCAGATACACCTGTATCATGAGTAAAATCTATCTTCACATCAAAGGTGGAAAAGGACAAGAGAAAGGAACTCTGCCACCTTCTCCTTTTGTTCTACAGGCCACAATCAGCCTCCTTTCAGTGTCACTGTTAAGAAATTCTGAAATATCAACTGACTGTTCTTGTTAGTGGAGATGGTTTTTGGAGAATATAAAGGTTGTACTCTTCTCTGTTGCTTTATGCTTGTTTCTTGTCTTAGCTCACAATAAATTACAAACTCCTTCAGATATAGTCCTCATAACCACCTTAACACCAAACACAGTTAAGTGCACCATAAATCACCAATAGATATTGAAACCCACTTTTATGGATTTTCTTCTCCCTGTCAGACATTTTCCTGATGGCCTTATGGGAGAATTTTACTGAAATTGAATAGGTTTTCATTATGACTTAAAAAAGGGGACACTTTGGATGTGATTATAGTTCATTATTATTGCATCCCTAGGTTTCATTGTATAATCTAATAAATAATTGTTGACTAGATGGATGGATGGATGAGTGTGCAGAAAGAATATCAGGCAATTGGAATCATTTAAGGGCATAATGATAAGGAATGGGAGGGATTGTATTTGGCTCAAAATAATATTGTGCAATCAAACATATTTTTTTCATTTGTAGATTGGAAAAACTCTAGCTATTTTGTGTTGTTTATTAGGATAGATGATATTGTAGGGTTGGTGGAGGGGTTTTTTTTTGAGATAATAATCTTTGAAACATATCTGTAATTCTATCTTCAATTGTAAGCCCCAGTTCTGAGAACTGCAAATTAGGAACCTTCTGAATCACATTAAATATATAAAACTGAGCTATTCATTCATGGTGTCACAGGTTCTGTTTACAGTGGTACAGTATTTAGTCATTGTAGCAAAAAAATCTATAATTTTAATGATGCTTAGAACCTATATCCATTGGGAGGCACACAGCTCCATCATTCCTTATTTCTCACTCTTTGCACATGCATCTATTCTTATCAGTTCTCATTGTTAGCATTCTGTTTTAGGATTTATCATGTCATAAGAAGATGATTTTACTGGTTTCAGATTCCAGCCTTGCATCTTAGTGCTTTTGCTTACCTTTAAGAAACATCTCAAGGCATATATATCATGCTTATTCATATGTTAAAAGTTAGTGTTTTCTACTAACAAGGCCCTATTCTAGAAGATATGTAAGGACACAGTGAACAAGAAAAATAAATACAATATGTGGTAATCAGGTGGTGAGGAGGAGCTAAATAATGCAAAGGAAGGAGAATAATGAAAGTATGTGTTGCAATTTAGGTAGGGCACCTCCTTAAAAACTCAGCAAAAACAAAGTTTTGATTAATGTCCAGGAGGACATGAGGGAGGGAGCTGGGCATCCATCCAGGTAAGAGCATTTCAGAGAGCGAGGAAAGTACTTCACTTTCATGTTCTGAATATAATTGGGAGGCAGGTGTGATTGGAGCAGAGAGATCCTATGTGAACGTGAGATCAGAGAAGTGAGCAGACACAGGATGCCATGAGACACTGGAAAGTTTGTTCTGTACTCAATATCATTTTTTTTTTTAGCCATGCCTTCAACAACTTCCTCATATTAAATTGTGAAGACTTTTCTATCTCCTATTTCTCTCTGCTTGCTTCATATTTTCTTTATAGTAGTAGCATTAAGTTCAATATTTATTTATTTATTTTCTGTCACTTCCTTTAGAATAGAAACCATATGAGGACAGGGACTTCAAGTAAATTACTGTTGTAACTCCTTCAAGTAGAACAAGTAGGTACTCAACACTTGTTGGAAAAACAAATATTTCATAGACCCTCTTCATCCAATGATGTTATGATACATTCAGCAGATGTTCAGTAAGATCACTTTCAATGAATTTGTCATTTCTCCTTTGTTTCCAAGGTGTACCTCTTTCAATAAGAGCATAACAAATGATGCTCAGAGGATAGGATTCAGGAAGACTCAAATTCCAGCATTCTTTATCCAATACTATTTATGGCGACGTATATTTGTTATTTCTATTTTGTTTCTTTATCTAAGGCTAATTTCACTCATATTTTTGTGAAGATTAAGTAAAATAATTTATAACAACTTATCTAAAATAAAACCACTGATTCATAGAGGCTTTTCTTTGCCATTCAATCATGTCTGTGAGCTTATTTTCTATTAAAAATCATACAATATTTAGAATTTCTGAAGAAAATTGGTAGTTTTGCTATGACTTACTTTTAACCATTTAAGTCAGGGAATAAAGTGCTAAAAAAATGTATATCCACATAATTTGGAAATCTAACTGTTCAATTGTTTGTTCATTAAAAAAATTAAAATATACAATTTAAACAACTTAGGAACCTCTTACAGAACCCCCTACCGACTCAGATCTGCCTCTTTAGTATTTCCATGACCTTTTAAAGGGTTTTATTTTGATTTATTAGTGGAAAGGAATTTATTTTAATTTATTAGTGGAATGGAAAGGAATTTTTAATTGGTTAATATGTTTAAAAGGCATAGAAGTGGTAAGAATTGATTAAAACTGATTCCTATAAAAAATAAGAAAACTTTACAGATATTATAGAAAGGAAACTAATTTAAATAATTCTCAGTGAGAATGATTGTTACCTTCATGAGTATAAAAATGGGGTTTGGAAGATTACTTATTGCATTAATTATGCTGTAATCAAACCAAGAAATCACTGTTTCTATGATCACTGGTGAATTGGGATGGGGAAATTGGATGGTTGCACATAGCTTGCTGTGGCATTTCCATCTGGTCATCCTGCTGCTACTCTGGGTGGGGACCAAAGCAATTTCTCCAAAGATTTTTTTTCATAGAGTCTCAATGTGTAGGTTGTTTTCTGATTATATTTTATAAAATGATGTAATTTTTAATATGTAATTTTACAATATAACATATGTAATTATTTTCAAAAGTGCATTTTTTTAGAGACCTAGAGATCTATATTCCATACTATAAGACTTAACTCTGTATTCTATAGACCTAATGATTACAAATTTACTCATTGCCGTTAACTGGTTCAGAAGTACCGATCATCAATTAAGAAAGAGCAAAAATATTGAGAGTTTGATTAAATTCATGTGCTTAAAGCAGAATTGTTTAAAACCTTGTCAATCATTGTTCTGAGAATCACTGGAAATATAAACAGCCTATAATTTGATATTTATATTTATTTATGTAATATTTATTATACATACTATTTTTTTAAAAGCAGATTGGAATAAATAGGAAAAGAAAATAAAATAAAAACCACCTCATTGTTTAAAACAGAAAACAAATTCAAGAGTGGGAAATTCCACCTATTTTTATGTGAAACATTTTATTGATTGAATGAAACAAAAAGCACTAATTCAGTAGATTATTTCTGTCATATAGTATTGAAGTGAAAAATGCATAAGTACAATGTTCTGGTACCATGTATAGCAGTTTTCGTTTTTATGGTTCTTTACTTCTGCCTGACAGATATGTTCATGCTAAGCTTGTTTTTTATAGTCCTAAACAAAAATCTACACGTTCCTATTTAATCTGAACAAGAAGCATGATAAAGAAATTTATTTTTACTTATACCTACTCAAATAATTTTCTGTAACAAAGTGAAAATATTAACACTAAATAGTCCATGTTAACACCAAACAGTCCTTCATTCAAGGGAAAGGAAGACACTTAACAATGATGATAATATTAATCCTAGTAACAGGAGATTACCATGTACTGGATGTTAATGCACCAGAAGTGTTAACTCATCTACTCCCAACCCATAAGATAAGGAAATTGAGACCTGGAGAGGTTAAGGAATTTCTTCAACAACTAACAGGGGCAGAACCCAGTCTAAAAAAGTGTTCCTGAACTCAACATTCTTAGCCAGACCTGATGCAGCCCACTGGGAAAACACTAAGGGAACACTTTGCCTAGATTGTTTTCTTTATTCATCAACAACACTCAATAAAAGCCAGTATCACAAAGCACTTCTGGTGATTAACAATCTGTAGTTTCAAAAACATGAACACACTCAGTTCCACAGATGAATAAAATGCTGATTTTTTTTATTCAAGTCTGGATGTTGATGTGAAAGTTACTGTTGTTTTGTTTCCTTAACTATACCACACTATGTCCCCAACAAATAACTTACTAAATACTATGGGGAAAACATTTTAAGCACAACTATACATACTATATTGTCTCTAATTTTCAGAAATTACAGATCTATTATCCATAAATAAATATGCAAATGAATGTAATTTATGCTACCTCAAGTGAGATTATACTACTAGTTTACAGAAATTAATTTAAGTAACAAGTGTAATCGTTCCAGATAGTGAATAAGCATGACATAAAACAGCTTTTGATTCACATAAAGAGGTATCTCTTTCCTTTTATATGTGCTTCCAAGCTTTCATTGCATTTCACAAAGTAATTCTTTTTATGTTTATAAGCACATTACTAATTTCTTCTTCCTTCCCCATCCCACACGAAAACTGAAATTTATTAGAAAAGCTCCCAGCCAAACAGCATTGTCCTAGTTGGAATGTAATTATTTTATTTCCATTTTACATATCTTTCCTGTTACTTTATGGCAGCTGAGACTGGTTTCCAATTAACTGCATTGGTCTCATATTTCATTTAAAATACATTTATTTAAGTATAGGCAGTAGGTTAATTTAATGAAAAATGTTTAGTCAAATGCACTAGTGACCATATATGAACATGGGGAAAAAATTCATGAAGTTTATAGAAACTGACTAATGTTTAGGAAACACCATAAGGAAGAAATAGAAGTTTTCTGACTGTGTTGCCTGAAAATTAAATGGCAAATCTGAAAGGGTGAATTCCCTGGGCTCCAAAAGGAAGTCAGGCACTGGATACTGGTAAGGAAATTGGTACAGAGGATAATGGGTACACTTTAGGGAGCACTAGGAGATGCTTGGTTATTGAACCTCCAGGGAATTGTGGATCCCACAGCAGCATGCTGTCCAAGCACTTCAGTTGAACTCTCTACACCATAGATACTCTAGGAATCCCATGGAGAAATGGATTGCTCTCTAGGTTGATAATCAGATGACTTTGAAAGAAGCATTTGATGCAGACCTCATATAACTTTTAAGATTCTAGTAAATAAAAGATAAGCCAGGATGGTGACATTTCAGGCAAAGAAGCAACAAAGTAAACAGGAATGTGAAACATATAAAGTGAATTTGAAGAAAATTTGAGCAACATAGACATATAAAAATAAATTGAGAATGAACATGTCAAAATATGCAAAGAAATGAAAATAAGTAAAACATTTTAATATAAAAGAGAGTGGTTGGCAAAAAAAAGTGTATAGTTTGTGGTTATATTTACAGAAAAAATATTTAGAAAGCATATAATACAGTTGTGCCTTATTAGCTCACTGAATTATTTCCCCTGTATTGAAGTAAAAAATTTTCTGCTTCAAAATGGAAATAAATATTCACAGATAAAGAATGGCAAAGAAACTATTTTCAAAAAATAAAATCAATGTTTACCAGATATTAAGATGTGTTATAAATCTGTATTTATAAAAGGTGTTGCTCATTCAGGGTAGATTAAACAGACCACTGGATTCTAATAGAGATTTCAGGAAGAAACTCATTATCTATGGTTAATTTCAGGTGATTGAAAATATTAAGTGTTGGTGATAAATACAGTAAAACCAGGATTTTCAAACACTGCTTACGGCAACATGAATTGGAACCAGAAATATTTTAGGGAGAAATTATGAAAATATCTTTTGGGCTGAAAATAGGTATACCTGTATCCCCAAATGTCCCCATACACATTACATAAATCTCAACACATAAAGAAGAAACATGTTCACTAATGTTTTTGTAATAGTAAAATATCAAGAAAATATAAATTTTCATTAATAAAAAAGCATACATAAATTTTATAATAATTCATTACAATTAAAGTGAATTGAACTAGATTTGCATGTATTAAATCCACAGAGCTAAAAACAATGTTAAAAGACAAAACAAGCAATACCCTACCCATATGTACATTTACTAGTATGTATGTATAGATAAATAGACATGTGTGTAATATACACATACAAACACATTAGTTATTCTAACATATGTAAACTCTGCAACATAAATGCCTTCCAAGGCAAATAAATGTAATTCAGGTCAGTGATTCCTCTGTGTATGTGACCTTGACATTTGTGCTCAAGTTACCTTTCCTATGAGACAAGAGAAATGAAAATCTGCCCACTGATTGTTGTGAACTATCTATGTATGTACATAAATTGCAAGTGTATAGAAAACAGAAAGTAAAAACAGAATCTGAGAAAAAATGGTGAGAGGTTAATATAGTTTATCATTGCTCCATGGAGAAATTCTCTCCCAAACTCGGTCTTGTAAAGGAAAAGAATCAAAATTTGGAATTGAGCCAAGAAGATGGGGGAGAACTCAGGTTCTCAATAACAAGGGGAGCTATGTAGTATAATAGAGGAATATGTATAAAGGCATGAGTTATGGATATGCTGGCTATGTTACTGTTGAATGAAACATTTTTATTTTCCTTCATACTAAAAACTGGCAAAAATGGACTTGAATGAAATTTTTCTAAGAACTAATTTTATATCCCTGATGCATGGATTCCAGCAGACAGACTCCTGGGAAGAGTAACCTGGAGACACTTGCTTAAAGCCAAAGGCATTCTTTCATGCACCTGCTCTCTGCAATCGTTTTAATTTAACAGATTACAGAGCAATAGGACACAGATCAGTGCAACTTCCCTGGATAGAATCCAATTATCAGTGGAAGAAGCATTGTGTTTTAATCATGAGCAGATGCACACACTAAGAGTGTGGCGGCTGCTCCACATGATTCATCCTTCCCTACTTTTAAGTTTAGTAATACAAACAAGAGAGCAGGCAGTCTTTTCATTGTGAGATGTGAAGGATGGAAAATGATGAATCATTTATGCTCACTTGACTATCCATAGGACATTCATTTAAAGAGTCATCACCAAAGCACACACCATGAAACTAAGTAACAAGGATTCACATAATTTGGACTTATTATATTAAAAATATCTTCAGTAAAGATAAATAAGGTTTCAAATCTAAACTGTACATTTATATCATCACTAAGATTTTCTAATTGCCAAAAGACATTAAATAAGAACTGAATTACTAAGCCATTATTAAATATCTATATGCCATCTATAAAAAGTGCAATTGAGAAATATTCACTCATTAAACAAAAACCCACTATATGGATTTATTAGGCACATGACAACTATAAGCAAATGTACTAAAATCAGTTATTATTTTTCTGTTGTACAATATAAATGTCATACATATTTCAATATGTATCCAACCTTACTTCAATGTTATCAAATTAATTCCCAAAGTGATTGTTTTCTGTATATTAAGATAAGAAATAAAAGAAACATATCATTCTCAACAATCAATTGGAAAGATATTCAACATGCACATTTCTAATCTGCTCCCAATAAAGTAATGTATATAAGACTTTATGTGAATTTCATAAATCCAGTAATGTTCTGGATTTATAATCAAATAGGCCATGCTTTACTGATTGATCATTTTTTATTCACCTTTTTATTTCCAAGGCTGAATGGTGCCTGGACTATGTAAATATTTAATTAACTAATTATTGAATAAATAAGGAAGTGAATTAAAGAGTCTAATACTTTTAAATGTTCTGTTTCTGGTTTCAGCAGAATGACTTTGACATGCTCTTTAATTAGGTGGACTGCACAGAGGATAAGTGGGGGTCAAGAAACTTTAACACACTTTCACCTTCCTTGTGTATTTTCCTTTACTTAAACCCCACTTTGATGAACATCCATATCCTTTATATCAAATTTGAATGAGAGTCAAGGGGGTGAATAATATACACTTTAGAAACATGCAGATTTTAGTAATAAAGAAATGGAAAAGGGCTGAAGAAAAATAAATCTAAGTTATGGCCAGCGAGTGACTCCACTAGGCATCAAGACCTGCCAAGTCATGGCTTTCTGTGGCTTCCTCGCGGTTCACACCATGCCTCCTCATCCCTGCCTGAGAAGATAAGGGGGTTATTCTTGTGCTTACCTGTTACCTGCAGACTGCTCTGCCCCAGAGCAAGGCCTCGCCCCTGCCTTTCTACTTTGCTAGTTATGGGGGCTGCTCTCTTAGTCCAGGCTCTGGCTGCAGTGCAGTCTTCCAGTTTCTCTAGCTACAGGACTAGGTAACCTATCAGAGTTTTCTTTTAGAATTTCAGTGCCACAGAGATTATATATATCATTGCTTCACTCAAAGGTAGTTTGGGAGACTCACGAAAACTGAACATAATTTGTTAAGATTAATATGTATAAGTCCTAAAATGACTGATGAATTTCCAGTAGACACTCAGTTTAGACAATTTGATAATGAATAAGAAGGTAGATAACTTTGAACTTAGTGAGTTTCTTCAAAATAATTCATGAATAAGGGTGAACAAAACTTGAATTCATTAGTCCATGAAAGAAAATAATATCCTGGTTTATTAGGGTCTAGCATAGTTATGAACACTTTGTCTCTCTAAATACAAATTGGGTATGTGAAACTTACCCTTACTAAATATCTGACTTGTGAATTTATCACTACATAATTAATTTCAATTAATGAAATCTGTGACTTTTTTAGGGAAGGGTATGGATCACTCTTTTCTCCCTCTACCATTTATTTTAGGATCTAGAAAAGATACATTTTCCATATTTTGAAAGAAGTTATCTAGATTTAATTTACACAATTAAATGATCTTTGCCTTTATTCCTTCTAGCAATATCATTATGTACACATAGCAAGCTTACAGCAAAGGCTTAAATAATTAATTTTGGTTTCCTTCCCATTACCAGAAAGTATTTAGAACTTAAGCCAGCTGATCATTTTTTATTTATACTCTATTAGCTAAAATGTCAACAACCAATGTTACCAAAGTCCTTACAAGTATGGAATACTTTATTAAATGAGACCCCTATCAAGATACAAAAGAACAAATGTGTTTAAAAGTTTAACTATTTAGAAAATGCAAAGTGTAATGGCACATGCCTGTAAATTCAAAGATACATGTAACATCTTATCAGGAACACATGTTCTCATTCTTTACAACTCCATTCTAAACCAAGGACTCACATTCTATACTTTTAGTACTCTCTCTATCAAGACTTGTATCTTGTACTTTTTATCCTGAATCAACTGAAGTAGTATTAGTCCTTTGAATTTGGCAGATACTTAAATAACACATGAATTCTTTGCATTATTAAAGCTAATGAAACTTTCGGGACATTACATGAAGTATGGTAGTATTAGAAATACAGGTTTGGGAAACAATGGATTTCTGAAAACTACTAGTTTACTACCTCCAAGTCCTATGTCTTTGATTTTGTTAAATTGTCCCACTATTTTCTGCTTCTGAAACTGTTTGATTAATGAGGTTCTGGGCTTGGACAGGTAGTAGACATAGGCATTGGCACATGATACCACAATAAGCACATGGGTTTTATATGCCATAGGCCCCATGATATCTTTCTCTTGGTTTTCGTCTTATATATCTAGATTGGGTGTGGTTCTGTATTTAGTTAAACAGAATTTTAAAAAATTCTTGTTAGTTTCCTGAGTTTAATCAGATGGTATATGTGCCAGAGAGTGCCGTGGCTTAATATTAGTAGTTTTTTGTTCTGTTGAGTACTCTAGTTGTCTGCTGACATGATTTAAAGAGCAGTTAACTATGAGTGGTTTTGAAGCACTGCAGGTCTATTTGGTTGAAGGTTTATTCATGCATAGCCTGTTTTACTGCTACCCAACATGAAGTAAGTATGAAGAAAGGTCCTAGAGAAAGATTGACCTAATAAAAAATCACAAATACAGAACACTCAGTTAAGGTACAGAGTGGAACAGAACAGCAGCCCAGTAGTGAAATGGGCAAACATTAGGGAAAGAATACATAGGGCAATTATTTTTGAAAATAGAAATGTTATCTCATCCATGAAAATAATTTTGAATTGCAATACATTATAAAATTAAGTGTTAATTTGTACTATGACTTTTCACTTATTGAAATGAGTTTTTAGAAAACCATTTTGGAAGTTAAGAAAATAGTACTTTAAATGGAGTGGTTCTAATAATAGAAACACTAAAAGTTAAAGTAGAAATTAGAGACTTTAAGCCTCTCAGCATATTAAAATCATTCTTATGATTATTATCTGAAGAAAAACGTTAAGGAAAAAATGAAGGATATCAGGATAAGCAAATAAATAAATGATAGTAGAAATAAAACTATACTCATACAGAGAAAAAGTCAAATAGTAAAACCTGATATCTTAGAAATTAATTTCAAGTGAAATAAAATAATAGGAATTTTTTAAAGTTTGGGAAAATTGTCTTGGTAAGCAATTATCTTTCTATGGTTCCTTAATTTCTAAGAAACAATGCTTTAAACATCTGTAGGAGCTGTTTAGTACAGGGATGGCAAATAGATTACATCACATGGGTCTTTTCTGATCAATTTGTAGTAGCTGCCTGGAGAGATGGATGGAGAAAAGTTCTTCTGGGCTCCAGGGGAAGGAGTGCCATGATTGATTAGGGTACCAGAGGCTGACTCATTCACACACAATTTTCCCACATTCATGATCCTTTCTCCTTTTCAAAGAAGTAAATTTCACATCACCACTGTCATTTCAACAGAAATCACCTTTCTTGAGAACTATATGGACCATACCATACTGATATACATACACTAATGATAGAATTCCAAGTCTAGGCAATATGTTTTCTATATATTTGTTACTCAGTATTTCTTTCAGAGTGCTCATTGTGTGTTATTCACAACTATCTCAAAGTCTAAGTCCATTAAAAACTTCCAAAGCCTGTAGCATGAGGCAACAGACTTGTGGAAATGACTTTATGTGAACCACCCTAGTTTATTTGGGGACAAAATTGAGTCACTCAGGTTTTGCAAAATGCTGTTTCAGAATCCAGGTAACTGCTCTAAGTTACTATTTGTCCTTAAAGACAAAAGATGAAAAGGTGGGTCCATTCCAAATTTTCAAAATGCAGTCTATAAAAAAGAAAAAAAGAAGAAAAAAAAAGAAAAAGCAACAATTCCTTGGACTTAATAGGTACTTAATAAATATCTTCTTGTTCAACTATAAAACAAAAAAAAAAGAGAGACAAAAGCTGAAGCATTCCCCACACTCTCCAAGCAATATATTACACCAGAGTACTCTGGAAAGGGTTGAGGATACTATGATAGAGAAAACACATAAAATGAAATTTGTGAATGAAAAGCAGAACTGGGATATAGTTCATCCAAAGAATCATTTCATTAATTTACTTTTCATATACATAATCACAAAAAAATGTGTATATAGAAATACACACTCATCTATGTCTATAAAATAATGTGTAATCTTACATTTTAAAAGGCCCAGAATTCAGAGAAAACGCTCCTCAAACTCATCACACTTTTTAAAAAGACATGAAATTTTTTCCACTTAATTTAAATATACATTTTGGGGAAGAAAATGTTTATTGTTTATCAATAATCATGCCTATCCTCTCTCTACATTCAACTATCTTCTCCAAATCATGTAGCTCTCTTTTTGAAATAATTTATCAACTAACAAATAATTTAGCTCCTATTTCATTTGGTCTTGTTTTTCTTTTCTCTTTAAACTCTCTTATTTTTCAATTTTAAGGGAAGCAATTATGAAAAATGTTCTGCACCATAGCAAGGTATTAAATATAGCATTGTGTTTATTATTTTTTTCTGAGCATGAATCTGTTAAATATCTAATAATATATTGTCCTGTTCTTGTTGTCAAGGAGTGCCCTCTGCATTTTAAAATTCAGCATTTGACACAAATTAAAGATTTAGGCAAGCAAAGAGTGCTACAGATCATGTAGATTTAAATTGCAGGAGTGGGAGCCATTACTAGATATCAGACTTGGAGTGTGAATAGGATAGAAATAAGAATTGAAAACCAGATAGAATTTGAGGGGGAGGGTATGATTTGCAAGGGCAGAAGGTATTGACAACATGAAAAAGACATGGATAGCAGAATATTCAAGTGACTACTGTGTGATAATTGGGTTGAAAATCACTATGAAATTATTTTTGTGATGTGGGTTTGGGTTCAATCTTAGAAAACTTATATTCTCAGCAAAGGTTTCTATATTTTATGATAGAAATAAAGCATGCATAAAGGAGAACATTGGAGGAATTGGACTATGTGATCAGATAAATAATATTAATATATTATGAATATCAACACAAGGAGGGACACAGGAAGATATATGAGAAATTGGACACAAGGAAATAAGGTAATTACAGAAAGTTAGATAATGAAGTAATTTGATTCCAAGCAAAGTAATTAAAAGTGAAAGTGAGAGAATTAAGAAAAATTCATTTTTACTGTATTTAAAACAATGCTTATGATTTAGTAGAATTTCATAAAAAGGAAGAAGGAGGAGAGGCAGTTAAAAATGTCTGTTAAATACCATTTGCTGATAGGCATGGCCTAGGTAATTTCACATGTACTATTCACTGTATGATAGTAATCGAAGGTAATAATTTATACCCATTTTCACATTGGATAATCATAAATAGGATAATTCTAACCCACCCAAATTGCAGGGTAAGGAAGTTTAAGAGTCACAGAATACAAATGATAGTATTCTTAAAAGGTCATGACTCTAGTGGTTTCTGAATAATAGATAATCTTTATTAAAAATGTTAGCCTTTGGTTATGATGATAACAAGGAAACTTTCAGCAAAATTTAACTTTAGCATTTAATGTAGATTTCAAAGAATCATTCTTATATTCCTACAGTTGTTTTCCCCACTCAAATACAAAATTTCTGAGCATTTGTGTTTATATATTTCCTATTCAACATAATCCTCTAGTGCAGTTCTGTGAATATTTAACAAATTTTTGAATAAATAAAACTTTATAATATTTATATCTTGGATTTTTATAATTCTTAAAATGACCTACTGTGATTTCTAGACTGCTGGATTTTTTTCTGTTTTGATTATGGACCTAATCAACTATTTTAATATGTTATGACTTTTATGACTCCCATATTATTCAGATTATATTCCCCAAGATTCAATGTTCATAATTACTGAGAAAGTACAAATGGAACCAAGGCAAAAATTAACGTTTTACTCTTACTGTGCAAAGTTTATTCTTCTTTGAAAAAGTATATTAAATATGTTCCCTGAAACTGAAAACACAGTTTTCATTGAAATTAATGTTAAAGTTTAGGTCAAACATTAACAAAGAAATGCATGTATTTTTCTTGACATATCTGATTCTCAAAGATTAATTGTTTACTGCCAGAAAATAGATAAGATATTTCCATGAAAACACAGCAAAGGTTCATGTGATAGTCAATTCTGTATTCTAGCAAACCACTGAGTATCCCAAGAGGAGAATTTAAATCACTCTCAGTTAATCATGCAAGAGCTTAAGTTGACCACATGGTTGTTTTTACTTTCATTTTTCTCAAAGAGAAAATCCAAGTCCTCATAAATACAAAATGATGCAAAACAAAATTATTTAATGAAGTGCCTCAAAAATCTAATTATTGTGATCAAAATAACATATTAGAGTGGATGGCTATAGTGCATTAGAAAATATCACATATCATTTTAATATATTTTGTTAAATAGTTGTAATTTAAATATTGAATATTCTAAATGATTTATAATTTTTTTCAATTTTTATTAACCAATTCTATCAAATCTTATTAAGAAAGGAGATAATTAAAAGGAGGAAGTCTTGAAATTTGAATAAAATTGGTGGTTAGAAATGTCTTACTTAAAATTCAAATTTATGCAAAGTCATTTCATTATATCATGGAGAAAAGCTTCACTAAAATACACAGCTTACAACTTCAATTTTTTTACAAGATATCCATGTCTAGTCCTTAAGTGAAAAAAGCAAAATAAATATTAATTTTTATTACTCATTTATTTTACAACTGAGAGATCAATTCTCAAAATTATCCATAAGCATTAACAACCTAATTGATCAAATTGTTATGTGCTTTTATGAATATGACACAATGAAACCTACTAGTCTGCATAATTAACATGAACCAATCAGAAACAAAACAAAAACTTAGTATATGCAGTGTGTAATTTATTTATACATCATATAAAATTTTATTATTACATAATAAGATTTCTACGATTGTTCAATAATGATAGGGTTCAAATTCAACTTTCACAGAGGATATGCAAGGATTTCTTTTTAGTGTCATGACCTTTTAAAAACAAGTTTTTTTTATAACTAAGAACAAATACACAATAGATTAATTGAATATGTTAAAATTAGATTACCTACTTTGGCATTGGATTTAAAAAAAAAAGACTAACAACAATAAGCAAAGCAAAAGTAATCTGTGTTCAGTTTATAAATCCAGATGATTTTATCAAAATATCACACAGGGAATGCATCCTTTACACTACTGACAACTGACAAAACAGGAGGCTTTTTAGTTATTTAGCATTGTGAGTCACTCCATTTTAAAATATGCCTACTACTTTGTTTATGTTTTTTATTAAATCTTTAGCTGCACTTGTCACTTTAACTAGCCACAGGGTGACAGTCTCATGGCAGTGCATCTGGGATTTTGCAGACATCAATAGAATAGATGCACCTAATATAACAGTAAGCAGATCTTATACTTCATCTCTATTTCATCAGTTTGGTAAAGACTTGGGTCACTGATTTTTAAATGATGTCCAATCCTAAGTGGAGTACATAAATCAATAAAATTGAACTGACAACAAAAAGGCTTCTGTTTTACCTGCCCAGAAGAATAAATATTAAAATAATCCAGCAAGTAGTTTTGCTACTTGAATTTGTCAAGTATGTTGTGCTATAAATTAATTTTGAGGAGGCAAACTTGTAACAGTCTCAAAATTACTCACTGCTGCATCTTGAATATTTAGAAAACTTCACATATCATGTCTTCTCAGTAGCTCCCAATTTTAAACAAAGATATTTAGAATAGTGGTTGATAATTTTGTGAATTTGTAAACAGAATAATTTCATCATGTACATCATTTTTTTCTAAAGATCATGAATTCAGATTGTTTAGAATTCTTATCAGAATTAAATCTATGTTATGACATCATATTGAAATATCATTTTTTTATTTTCCAGGAAAGGCCATCAGTTGCTCAGAAAAGTTTCTCAAATAGTTCCTGAAAGCCCCAATCTATCGTGAACAGAGTACTTTTGCATAAACCTGCTGAAAGAACATTGACCAGCACAATTAATAAAGGAAGACACTAAAACTAATTTTACCAAGAGATCTCAAACTTTATGACACAGATAAACGAACCATGTTTGAAAGATGAGATAAGAGTAATTTTTATTTAATTCTTCATTCAGTAAACAGTTTCATAATGGTAAACATTATTTAGCAATATATTAGTCTACTGGTTAAAAAGTTTATGGTCAAAAAATTGTTTTTTTGTCATACAAACAGCACAGCCAGGTACCAGGACTAAACCCAGGGGCACTTAACCACTGAACCCGCATCCCCAGCCCTTCCGCTTTTTATATTTTGTTTAGTGAGAGGGTCTTGTTAAGTTGCTTAGAACCTTGCTTTAATGTTGAGGCTGGCTTTGAACTCATGATCCTCTGATCCTCCTGCCCCAGCCTCCCAAATTGAGTCATATTATTTTCATGAGCAAATATATGTGAACTACTAGGTCAAGGAAAGGGCTTAAAGAAAAGAAAAAAAAAAAGTAACAAAATAAAAGAAAAAGAAGAAAAATTTGGAGGGAGAGAAGAGAATAGAAGAAATGTTAACTTATCTTTGAATTGTGGCTACCCCATAAAATCTCAATAGAGAATATGGCCTAAGAGTTTAACAGATGGGTACTAAGCTTATAGGCACCTCAAAAACTCATAAAACTACCATATGACCCAGAAATACCATTACTGAATAATTATTCCAAGGAAACAAAATCATTCTCTTAAGGAGACATTTGCACTCCCATGTTTATTGCAGTGCAATTCACAATAGATTAAAAGTGGAAATAACTTGAGTGTCCATTAGCTGATGAATAGATAAAGAAAATGTGCAATATAGACACAATAGAAAACTATTCAGTCATAAAAAGATTGAGATCCTCTCATCTGTGACAACTTGGGTGTTAAGTGACATAAGCCAGGCACAGAAATGAAATGTGTGCATGATCTTACTCATATATGAAATATAAAAATATTGATTTTGTAGAAGTTGAGTGGTGGTTACTGGAAGCTGGGAGAGTGAGGAGAAGAGGAGGAAAGAAGTCAGTGAACTAGTTCTAAGTCAGGGCTAGATAGGAATAAGTTCTGGTGGTTCTGATGTGCTACTGCATAACAATTATGTAATGTGTGCTCCAAAGGAAAGGATTTTGAAACTTTTCTCCACCAAGAAGTAACAAATGTTTGAGGACATAGATAGTGTTTAAGCTGGTTTAAACATTACACAATGTATACATGTATGGAAACATCACATGGTACTCAGTTAATATATTTAATTTTAATGTTTCATTATTATGAAAACAGGACCATAACATGGAATCACTTATTATTTTTAGAGTGCTGTCAATTAAACTTACCTTTGGGATCTGAAACACCTATCATCATTGCAGTTAAACAGTTATCATCAGTCTCCAATTAAAGAGAAAATAATTATATTGGATACCACCTCTGACTATGATGTAAAAAACCATGCCAAACATACATGGAGATCGTAAGAAATGATCATTCCTTTTCTCTTTTTGACCTACCAGTAAAATATACATTATTCTTTCATTCCTCTACCAATTTTGTGATGTTTATTGTAGGTAGCTTACAAATTGGTTTGTGTAATATTTGTTAAAAAACTATAACTTCAATATATAATCTGTTGAGTTCACACTCATTTCACAATATTAGAAATCAAATTTTATGTTATACCAAAGAAATATCTACAGACAAGACCATATAACATTAGATTTAGGCAAGAGAACTTTGGAATCAGATGAAACTGAATTTTAGACAAGACTGACTGGGCTAGTTTTTCACAGGGAAATTTTGAGCCAGTGACTTGAGCTCTTTAAGTTTTAGATTCCTCATTTATAAGACTGAGGAAAAAGTATGACTAATCTTACAACTTTAATAAATATTATGATTATCCATAGCACCAGTAATTGCATTTAATTTGGAGGGGCACAGATACTTCTTCTAATAAAGATTAATTCTGTAAAGATAAATAAGATCAGGTCAGAAAAGAAAAATATATATATATTTAGCACAAACTACCCTACTAAGAAGATGCATTGGGATAAATTCTGAAAAAAATTTCCATCTTCCTCATTTTACCTATGTGGAAATTGAAGCCAATAAGAAATCTTCCAGACATTGCTCATCTGGATTTCCACTGATAGAATTTGAAACCAGGTTTCCAACCTAGTATTCTTTCTTGACTCTTAATTCTTTTCACCCAGTTGTAAGAAACATCTAATGATTACCAGGGTCACCGTACTCATTACTGCCTTTGATTCAACCTGATCTGGCAGCCTTGTGTATTGTGGTCTCCTCTTAAATCTTCACATGTGTGCCAATAGCAGCCTTCCCAAATAGATGAGGAATATTTTCCAGAAAGGATGTACAACAACTCAAATATAATCAAGTATTTGTGTATTTTCACTTCATTCCTCAAACACAGGGTGCTGTGCACACTTTTAATCCAGAATAATCAGATTTTAACTGCTTATACTCCAGTGTGACAAGGAAGACAAATAAATACCAAGAATAATACAGGATGGTAAGTAGCAATTTTCTTAACAAATAAACAGGAGTTCAAGAAAAAAGTGACAGAAGAGTTCAAGAGAGGCAGCAATTGTTACTTTTTGGTGAGTACACTTTTAGGAAGAGTTTTTTAAAAGATATTGGAAATACATTTTAGTTTGCCAAGAAATATTATTTTGGGTTTGGGATATAGCTCAGTTAGTGGAGTGTGCTTGCTTCATGTGTACAAGTCCTGAGTTCAATCCTGACCACCCAAAAAAAGGAAATGTTATTTTCTGTGTTTCATTATATTAACAGCACTCTAATATGCACGTTAAGTACTAAAAAAATCTTGAGAAACAATATTACTCATATATATTATTATGTTACTCCTTACATTATAACTTTATTCTTTCTTGCATTTTCAGTTTATTAGTTATTCTTTACGTGTTTTCTTTAATAATTCAATAGTGGACTAGAGGTTCTTTTAATGTTTACTTTGTGGGTATGCATATCCAAAGCAAATGAAATCATCATAACAAAGAGATACCTACACACCCATGTTCATTGCAACACAATTCACAATAGCTAAAATATTGAATCAGCCTTGATGACCTTTGATGAATGGATAAAAAACTGCTATGAATATACACAACAGAATATTCATTAATAAAGAATAATGAACTCCTGTCACTTGTGGAAAAATGGACAGACCTGAAGGACAACATGTGATGTGAAATAAACCAGACACAGCAAGACAAGTACCACATGTTCTCTCCCATATGTGGAAGAAAACATGTCCACCTGACTACAGAATAGTGATTCACAGAGTTGGGGAAGTGTGTGGGGTGGGGGTGGATAGATGAACAGAGGGTGGATTTGACCAGTGCACACTGTACAAATGTGTGGGAATAGCACCCTATCAATATGTGCAATTAATACATGTTAATCAAAAATAAAAAATAAAGTTTACTTTGTAAAAATGGAATAACATAAGGCAAAACCATTAAAAATGGCCATTCAGTTGTGTTTTCTATTTGTAGAGAAGTTCCTAATATATAAGTAATACATAATATCTAATGAATACCCTATATGTAATTCCTCACATAAATACAAGCACACTATTTTATGCAACAATATTTGCTTTTCACAAATGTTGTTCAGTCACTTCCAGACAAATAAGAGATTCCAAGAGACCTATTCAAAATTGCGCAGTAGTAAATTACAAGTGGGGAAAAATAGGTCATCCAATAAACCTCATGCACTATTCAACACCTTTTATTTTTTTTCTTCATAAATAATGCCTGTAAAAATTGAAGAGAACAATTATTTTTATAACATCAAATAACTTGCATAAAATTGAGGCTCTCCAGTCTTTTTTAAAACTTTTAATGCTTCTCTGATGACCCTAAATATTGTCAAAAAGCCTATTTACAAAATAAACACTATGTTTTACTGAAATTCCCAACATTAATAAGCCAGGTACATTTTAAGAAAAAAAATTATTTGTCATTCATCTTATATTTCACATTGAAATGACCATTTCCAGAGTTTATGTATATGGTAGCTTTGCTAGTAGTTGAGTTAAAAAATCTTACTTTAAAAAGTAGAAGAAATATTTTAAAACTTTACAGAATGGAGAAATATTTATTAACTTTAAAATGGAAGTAGATACACAAACTAAAATCAGCCACTAGGATAAAAGCATTTCAATATTTCTCATTCTTGAATCCATATTTTATGAATCTTGTAAGATGTTAGAATAGATGGATATTGATAAAGTCCAACATTTTTAAACCATTTTACTATGGACAGGCGGGCAGTAAGAAATAAAATTCAAAGTTTTAACTCAAAACTAGAAATATCCTGCATAATTTTGATATTTGACAGTAGGATAATTTAGAGAAGACAAACTTCAACTAATAAAGTAAGTATTTTTGACATTCACGTCACCAGGACTTAAGTCAGCATGTCTCTCTGATAGTGCAATTTGCTTGGCTTTGTATTGTCAGTTATAATTCCACTTTCCTGCTAAGTTGATACAATGAGATGACTACAGGGACTGCATTACAGCCACAGGAGGACAGAAGCTGAGGCATATAATTTTCTTCCTACCATGCCAGCACTACTAAACAGTTATCGCAACAATGGTCTACAAAGGGGTGATAAAAACCACTCCTTAAATATTGTTATGCCATTAAATCATCTGACTAAAGACATTAAGCAACAACTGACACCAAGGGAAATCTTACTTTTCCCATTAGTCTGATTTGGGAGGGTTACTACAAATGAGTTGCTTTTTAAAAAGTTATTCATTTAAACTACGTATTTAACTAATTCAAAACACACTACACTACTAACTAATTCAAATTACACATTATCTCCAGGCCCTATATTCATAGTGTTAAATTTGAGGGAGCTAAAATTTATAAGTATTTGGTGTGCCTTCAAATAAATCTTTACTGATGAACAATAATCATATGTTCTTGATGAGATTAAGTTTACTCATAATATATATGTATATATATAATCAAGACTAAAGTTTACATCTTGTGCTGCATTCTTCTTTGTAATAACTAAAATTTAAAGCTGAATCATATTCAGAATTCCATGTTCCGTCCACATACCAAATGATTCCTTTCTTAATTATACAAGGTTTATCTTTTCTATTTTCTGCCATCTCCCTCAGCATAATATATCTCATGCACATTAATGATTCTTAGAAATTTTAGCATATTCCACTACTTTTCTTATTTAAAAAAATTAAATCTATAAATCAAAACAATCAAACAAACCAAAACTTTCACACAATGAAATAAAAAAACTAATAGTTATGAAAATTTTCTCACCCAAAATTCCAAGAAACTCTTACAGAATAATTCCACTTATGTTACTTTGATATTCAACTAAATGTTACTGAGTGTTTATTAGTGGTCAGACACTAATATGGGATCAAAGACTGAAAAATTATTGAAGGCAACTTAATTGTCCCGTAAAGGTGCCCGTAGCTCAGTAAAACAGACTAATGGGACAAATCATTAGTTACAGTGCAATAGATGTCTCACTATGCTGCTTAGCCACTCATAGCAATTCATGTATAATTAAGTATTTTAATTACCAGTTTAACCTGGGGGTCTATTGTATCTGAATCCCCCACATTTTTATTTCTCTTTATGTTGCCTCTGGCATAGCACCTTCAAATAAGTACTGAATTATCTTTTTCAAACATATAATATCACACACACACTTGCTCTGGTGTTTGGGTTGCTGAATAAAGATCCCCAATTCCCAAATATACCAATGTCCCATTCCTAGGACCCAATGAGTATGTTACCTTGCATAGAGAAGGGGACTTTGAGGATGTGGTTAAATTAAAGATCTGATATGAAGAGATTATCTTGGATGTCCAAACATTCTAATTAAAGGAAGATCCTGTTTATTTGTAGAAGATAGGAGATAATGATGACAGAGGCAGGTAGTTGTAGTAATTTGAGGAAGAGTTCACTAGCAGAGAAATGCAGGTTGACTTAAAAGTCAAAAAAAGTGGAATGAATTCTCCCTCAGAACCTCCAGTAGGAACAGAGACCTGCAGATATCTTGATCTGAGAGAATACTGACTTTCAGGATGGTAAAAGAAAAAATCTGAGTTGCCTTACATAACTGAATTTGTGGTCATTTGTTAGAGTAGCAATCAGAAACTAATATACATATTTTCTAACAAAATTCCAATTATTTTCTTTTGTCTCCACATTACATAAATTAATTTTCAATCTGAAGGGTATGGTTATTGTGGTGAAATATTGAGATGTCTTCAATATGAAAGTAAAAATAACTGCAAAACAAATGCTGAAAAATAGAAAAATTATATTGTTAATAAAAAGCAACTATATATTGGATCATAGTACACATTGAATCATATTACACTGGATTGAAGACAGCTTCTTCAAGGCAGTAGGTTGAATTTGGATATAGGGTTATTATTTGATAAGACAACACTTTGAGATTGAGAGTATATCAGAATCACTTAAAGAGCTTCTTAAATTATAGATGGTTCTATCCCATAGTCTGAATTTGAAGTCAGCTGCCAAATATTTCCATCTTTAAAACATTTGGGATGACATTGACGGTGTCACTCCAGGGACCAGACTTTGAGGAATGCTTATTTTTCAAAAAACAAAGTCATGTTATTGGAGCCCATATAATATTTCTGGCACTTTCTAGTTGTGCAAATCTTTAACTCAGTACTGTTCTGTTTCCTCTCTGTTCAATCACAGATGATGATACTTACGGAAATCAGTGACCATAAGCCAGTGTTTTAGGCTTGTGCTCACATTATTTATATTCTAGTTTTCTCCAAATGGATATACTATTTATTTGCCATTTTTCAGGTGTTCTAAATGCATAGTACTTTTCAAACTAAAAAGCAAATGTGTCTATTTTTGTGTTCATGTGTGAATGCATGAATATTTGTGAGTATGTGTTTGTCTGCATCAATACTAAATGGACTAGATGAACTCAAGTAATTCACTGGTTCCCCATTTTAAAGACAGACACAGTTTTCTAATTCAGGCATTTTTCTTTTTTAAAAATATTACACTATGGAGACATTATTGTATTTATACCTTAATTTGTTATTGAAAACTCAACAGATATTTGGTATGGAGAAATAAAAATATTTGTATATCCTAATTGGTAGAGAGCATTTATTTTATATTTAAGACATTTTCTATTTTAAATTTTATAATAATTCATCTAATTTTATCTATTAGCATGATACAAATGGCTTTGCATCTACATAGCTTTCTAATTTATTATCACCTGAAAATTTTATTAATATCACTAATGATGATAAATGAAATTAAGATTAGTTCCACTCTTTCAAATGTCCCAATAGACTATTTTCTCCTAGAGAACTGCAGTCATTCATTACCCTCTATTTAAAAGCCTTCAGGCAATATTAAATACAAGTCATTTTAAAATAACTGTATTTTCATGTATTTTTTAAGAAAATATACTAAATATTTCTTCAAATTCAAGGTATACTCACAACACCTGGAAAGGTATCGAAATAAGTGCACACATCTGTGTGTGTGTGTGTGTGTGTGTTTACCCACACATTTAAAAATAACACACACACACACACACACACACACACACACATGCCAGGTTCCAGTAGGCAGCTGGAAGGGGAAAGGGACTTGATCCTAACACAGAACTATAGTGACACAACATGTCTGGCAGGTAGAGTAGTGGATGACAGTCACCTGGCTGCTCACAGATCCCACAGAGCTCCATCAATCATCTGTTAGCTGACCTTGGGTAAATTCCCAGTCTGTTTGCAGTCTGCTCACCCTTCCCTCCCATCAATGAACGTATCAAAATACTTAACTCCTAAAACCCTTCCATCTTTAATATTCTATGACTTGGTCTTCGTAGAATGCCTTCAGGAGAATACAAATTCAAACAAGAAATTCCTTCTGTAAAAAGTCATCAAAAAATAAGCATTGAACTTTATGAGAAAGAAGTAGAATTATCTGATAATTCTCATATTTTTAGATCTGCAACTCTGTCATGATAACCTAGCAGATTTCTCAAGCTCTTTATCTATTTGACTGGGGAAAAATGTTAGGTTGTCTCATACGTAGGAAAAACAACAGACCTTCTCAAAATGAATGGAAAATGCATGTTCAAGAAGATGCAAGCAGCTCGTGGCCCTGCAGCTCATCAGTTTAGAGTGTTAAATAATAAGAGGAATAAAACCTGCCACCTGCAGATAGATGGACTTTGAATCCTCCAGACAGGTTGTGGTTTTATCTCACTTAGTATCTGTCATAATGATGGGTGAGAATATACTCAGCAGTATTTGTAAGCCTTTCATTTTAATGGATTGATAGGCCCAGATGCAGCCCTTGATGACTGGCTTCTGGGAAAATATTACAGAGTTTCCCCAATTAGGTGACAGCAGAAGTGGAAGGCTTGCATTAACCTCATTCTGCACAGCACATTGGATAGCGCTGAAAGAAGATACGCCAGAGCAAATAGGAAGGAAGAGATAAATGCATTTCTATCTTAAAATATCTGATGAGAGATGACTTATCACCCAACAATATAAATTATTTGAATTTTTAACTAGGAAGCTTAGCATTTTGATGTATTGAATATATATTTTGTTTAATTTTTGTAAATAGATATCTCTGGTGGTTTAAATGACAATATAAAGATAACAAATTTCTTGGTAGTAAAGTAACTATTGTTTATTATTTTTCTTCATGTGAATTGAACCAGGAGTATATATAATTGCTACTAAATCTACTTTTCATTTTTAAAAATGTTTTTAATACATAATAGTTATTCAAATTTATGGAGTAAAACATGATATTTCAATATGTGTATTCAATGTGTAATGATAAGGTCAGGGTAATTGGTATATCCATCACTTCAAACATTTATCTTTTATGTGTGTGTTGGGAACACCCAAACTCTTCTTTTGTAGTTATTTTTACATATACAATTAATTCTTGTCAAACATAGTTATCCCACTGCACTAGAGAACACTAGAATGTATTCCTCCTAGCCATCTATACTCTATCAATTAATCATCCTCTCTCCATCTTGACTTTCCCAGCCTCTGGAAACCACTATTCTACCTACATCCATGTGATCAACTTTTTTTAGCTTCTACACGAGTGAAAATATGTGGTTTTTATCTTTCTGTGTTTGGATTATTTAACTTAATTAAATGTCCTCCAGACTCATTTGTGTTGCTGTGAATGACAGGATTTCATTCTTTTTCATGATTGAATAATATTTCATTTTGTACATATATCACATTTTCTTCATGCATGCTCTACATCACTGTCTCATCTTCTTTGTATTCATGATTGGATTTCCTGCATTCACCCAGTATCCAAAACCTTTAATGCTCTGAGGCTCAATCGTAGTTTGCTTCTCCATCTATCTTATCAAGTCACATTTATATACAGATGTAGATTAGGCCCAAAATGGCTGTAGTTAGAATCCCTTGCTGAGGCTTCCAGTGAGCTATGTTTTTAGTATGTAACTAAGGTCATGAAAACCCTGATTCAGCGTATTTATTCATGGTCAGAAACATTTGCTTGTGAGCGTATATCCGCTTATGTAGCCTATCAGCAAGGTGCTGTCTTTGTCTGGCCTACACATAAAAAAATGCTTATGAAAATAGCTCAAGGGCCTAACTGGAACTGTCTGTGGCTTAATGGAACTGGCAGGAGCAAAATGAAGCTGGACCTGGAGGTTGGGGGCTACTGCCACCTCTGAATAAAGGCTGTCTACTATCCCAACTGCGTCTTGCTTCTCTCCCACCCGCCAGAATCCTGAATCTGTTTCCCAGGGTCTGAGCCTTCACCTGACAATTGATCACTCACAAATGTGAATTGTCAGATATTTCCCTGAAATCTGGGACTATCATCTCTACTTAGATGAATTGCTGACTCAACATCCTCACTGAGATCTTGTTTATCAGCTCCTCATTGCTGTGACCAAAATAGCAGACCAGTACAACTTAGAAGAGAAGTTTATTTTAGCTTGCCATTTCAGAGGCTTAGTCCTTGAACAGCCAGTTCCATCTCTCTGACCCTGAACTGAGGTGGAGCATCCTGGCCTCAGGGCACAATGGCAAAAGCTACATAGCTAGTGGTGACTAGGAAACAGAGCCAAGGGGGAGGGGATGGGACTTCAGGGAAGGTGACCCTGCCAGGGCATTCCCCCACTGACCTACCTCCTCCAGCCATGTCCCACCTGCCTACAGTTACCACCCAGTTAGTCTATCTATACTAGGATGGACTGATGAGGCTATGGCTCTCCTAATCTAATCATTTAACCTCCTACATTTACACAGGAGCTTTGGGGGGACACCTCATCAAAATCATAACAATTCTACCCCAGGTTAGATTATTTCAGCCAGCATGGAAAAAGATGGAATTTTACACTCTAACAGCAGTCAGTCGTTAGCTAAGAGCCCTCCTAATGTGGAAGAGTCCAACCTTTAAGGTACTTCCTGAGAAAGTGGGTTCTATCACTGAAGTACTATTCCCCAGAGTAGGATGCAGTTGTAATCTACTAGTTATCAATATCTACAACACCTGGGGGATGAATGTATCTGCTGGAAGGAGGCACGTGTTAAGACAACAGCAGCACACGCTATTCTGTACATGTGCAGCTATGTCAGGGACTTAACTAAAAATACATAAGTATGCATCTTTTTAAATTAAAGATGCCCTGGTACTGTATTATTAAGTATGAAGTTTTAAAAAATCAAATTAATTTCATTATCACGTATAAGGATAAATTAGATCAACAGTATAACCTACTAGTTTGTTTAGAAAATGTTGGAGTTCAAGTCTTCTGTTCAACTTTTCTCCATCAATGTAATCTCAAAGTTATTAAGATTACAAATTCAGTATGAACTTTTCCATATATTTCTTTTACTTTTACTGCCAATATCTATATGATAACTGAAATCTATGATTTTACAATTTATCATATTGTGATATTCCTCTTAAACTTGATTAGTTTGCTAATAGTGTTTTTGATATTCATTGATGTTTTATGTGCAGCTGTAATTTATCCATTTCACTGCTAATCTCATTTATGATTATATCACAGATATAAATCCAATCTTTTTGATATGTATGTAGATTTTTAAATTTCTTTCTTAGAATAAAAAGTAGTTGATTATACATTCATTATATATTATACATACTTGTGTACATTAGTAAGCTTTTCTCTAATGTTTATACCCAAAGAATAGAGCTGTAGGTGGAAGGATAGGTTCAAATATTATTAAAATAAAATAAGTGGAACTTCACACTCAGTTTCTTGGACTTGGTTCCTTTTTGTCAAGAATAATGAAAATAAATCTTCAAAGAAATGTCTGCTAAGTTGACTTTTTGTATAATTTATATGTCCTTTATGCACAGAGGCAAAAGCAGTTTTTCTTCACAGAATTCATTCTAATATGCAGAGCACACTAGATGGTGCCTGCTATTTGATTGCTTAGAAAAGCTTTCCCTGACCCTCACTGGGATTATCTTTTCTTGTTGGTAGCAATATTTTTTTCTTCAACATGACACATTTAAGAAAAATCTATAAGGTTACATACAGAGCTATGTTAGAGGGGAAAATGGAAGAAATGATGTTTCCTTTATATTCCAGGTCCTATGCAAGAAGATTTATGAACATCCCCTTAATTAGTCCTTCAAACCCTATGATGTTGATATATACCAATATTTATGCTTCAGAGAAAATATTAACCTCAAGTCATATAGTTAATAATTTATTTTAAAAAACCTGTACTCTAACCAAAGCTTATCTCACAATATAACATGGTATGAACTTGACTTGTATGTATGACACTTAAATAAACGTTGTTAATTAATAATGCACACGGCAATACATAGCTAACTAAGTAATATAGGTTCTGCAAATTAAAATCTCAGTTTTCTTTCAAGAGTCCAAATTCCAATTCCTCCTTAACACCAAACTCCATACCCAAATAGTTTCCTTCCTCTGTGCTTCTGTGGTCTTGTTATACCCTGTTAAACTATATATTAGTGATATGTCAAAACTGTGAATATAATATCCCTCCGTGGAATTTACTTATCTTGAGAGCCAATATGTTACAGTTTGAATATGGCATCCCCTAAAAGCTCATGTGTGAAACAATGCAAGAGGGTTCACAGGGGAAATAATTGGGTTTCGAGAGCCTTAACCCAATCAGTGAATTATCCCCTGATGGGATTATTGGATGGTAATTAGAGGCAAGTGGATATGGCTGGAGATGATGGGTCATTGGGGACATGGTTTTGGAGTATATATTTGTATCTGACAAGTGGAGATCTCTCTCTCTGTCTCTATTTCTTCTTTCTGATCATCATGTGACCTGCTTCCCTTCAGCATACTCTTCCGCCATGTTGTTCTGCCTCACCTTGACCCCCCAGGAACAGAGCTTTTTGTCTATGAATTTAGACCGCTGAAACCATGAGCCCCCAATAAACTTTTCCTCCACTAGCTATAGTTGTGCTGATCGGGTCTTTCAGTCACAGTAGCAAATAAGCTAACTAAAACACACTACTTTAAACTATGTGTTTGTTATATGTCCTGGTCACCACTTCTTAGCCATAGGGCTAGTGCTGATTAGGTTGACACAGAAAATCACACTGTAAAGGAATAAAACAATTACCAGTGGAAAGGACAAGGGGGTAAGCAATGCATACTTATCACCAAGTACTGGGAAATCAAAGACTGTGCATAAGAAGTAGAACTGAGACAGTCAGGGGCCACCCTGGTGGGACAAAGGCAGGGACAATGCTATAAACCCCTGGGCATAGTAAACTACCATCCTTTACAGTGTGGTACATTGCTTTTCTACCCTTGTGCTCTTTTCAACATAGCCGTAATACGACCCTGACAAAACCACAGAAGCAGAATGTCTGCATATGATGAAATTTTTACCAGGGGAAAACATACCTAAATACACCCTCTAGCTTTACTTGTTTTTACTCAACTAAAAATCATTAATTTTGGAGGTCAAAGATCTGGGCAATACATTACTAGTCTCCCACTAGCTTTGCTATAGATAACACCCCTAGCAGGTTGGTTATGATGATAATGGTTGGATAGGTTACTTTTTAGGTACTTGAGTCCATTTTTGCTGAGAACACTGACTCTTCATTTGGGTCTGCAGATGCCTGATGACCACCTGGAATAGATTAAAAATGTTTGGCATCTCTGTTTTCATATTATGTCTGTCTCCTTTGTTACCTTATCTTTTGGGTCAGATTCTACTCAGTTCTGCATGTAGGCATGTAGATTGCACATTGGAGCTCATATGTGTTTCCTTCTATCCCATCAGCGTACTGTTTTGGCAGCTACACCAGTGCAAGCACCCAGATTCCTTCAGCCCTATCATAAGACCCAGATCAAACCAGCAGGCAAGCTTGCACAGGATGATGGTACTAGCCAGCTGCAAGAATCACTTAGCAGTTCCTGGGACAATTTGACCATCATTACCCAGTGGTCCAAGTCTCATGCAAGAGTAAACATCTTTGGAACCAAACTCAGGTCAGTGGAAAATTACCAGACTTTAGTCAACCCCAGAAAATCAATAAAGGCTTATATTCCTTTGTTTAGAAAGTAGTCTGGTCTCCCAGTTTATCAGTGCTATCTTTTCCAGATGAAGCCCCTATTAAAGTCCTTCCTTTGTGTATGTTGGAGCTCACTTGACTGGGTTTCATCATGCTCATCACTGAATCAGAAGTTCCCATCTCTAGTTAAAAAAAAAAAATATCTGTAGGAAAATGAAAACAGTGCTTAACTCAGGACAAAATTCAGGTGTGACTTCAGAAACAAGAAGGATGCTGGTAACTGGTCTACCATATCTTGGGGAAGATCAAGTAGCAACCTGTCATAGATTAGCAACATGGTTTTGATATACATTTTCATGTCATGAGATCCTGCTGTCTTTGGATCTGTATTCATTTTCTGTCTTGAAGATCAACTGTTTTGGCTCTTTTTTTAATATTTTTTTTGGTTCATAAATATGCTTTGAAAATAATAAATACTCAGCAAATAGAGTCATAAAATTTATAAATAACCCAAGGCAAATGTTTGACTTTACAGTTAAAAGCACTGAATTGAAAACATGATAAGTTGAGTCACTGGAGAATGATTATGAAGTAAATCATTATTGAAGAAAGGCAATTTAGAATGTCAGGGAATGGCTAACATCTATCCACATATAAATATTTCATTAATTTTTCACTCAAAAACAAGTTTAACTTTATTAAAGATACTACTAAAGAAGGCTAAGCACACAAAGATATAAAAGAAATGACTTTGACCTTCAAATAGCTTCAAACAACATTATTTTAACAATAATGAGATTTTGAATCAGTCATAATGATTTTAGATAGGTAATTCTAATTAAAATGTTAAACCTTTAAGTTTTATATTTTAAGATACAATAAATGCAATTATATGTAATTATTCATTTATCTTTCCACTGACAAGTGCACGTATTATGTTCTCTTGAAGGCAATATTTACTTTCTTTCCATAATGGCAGTTTCTTGTCATACACTTCTAAATACTAAAAAACAAGTTGCTGCTTTCTCCTAAGAAATCCCAACCCATCTAAAGAGTTTAGTCAACTTAAAAATCATTAATTTTGGAGTCAGGACCCTGGTTCTATTTTTTTGTTTTTTTTGTTTTTTTAACCAGGAATTGAACTCAGGAGCTCTTAATCACTAAGCCAATCAATAACACTTCCTTTTTATTTTTTATTTTGATACAGAATCTTGCTAAGTTGTTTAGGGCCTAAGTTGCTGAGACTGGTTTTGAATTTGTGATCCTCCTGCTTCAGACTCCTGAGCCACTTGGATTACAAGTGTGTGCTCTGTGATGGACCTGTCTTTGTTTTATGCTCCTCAGGGCAACATGCAATCATTGACTATATTGTAAGAATTAAAAAAAAAAAAACTATCAAAATGATTTAGTTGCACATGACCTGATGATCTTGATTTCCAATTAAGATTGCATAGCAAAGTATCTCACCTTTTTACTGTTTTTTTTTTCAAAAGACTATCCTAAAAATATCCAATTTTCTTAACAATTCAACTAAAGTTCAGAAATCCTATTGCTTACCCCCGAAAAATTATCTGTTGCTACTGTTTATTTAGTATGTACCATGTCATTTGTTAGTCTTTAAAACTTAGGAAACAGATTTCAAAACTGTTAATATGATGTAAGGATGTCATTTTCTATGTCAAGCAAGGTACAAATTGACTCTTAAAGAAGAGGACTGACAAATCACTTCCATTCCAACCCCAACCAGAAATGATTGTCAGTGGTTGCCTATAGTGTTCAGTTTTTGAGAGGAAATGTGAGACCTAGGGAAGACTCAGCAAGAAAGCAGGCTAATATCAATTGTCGATGTCTGCCACAGGTGTACAGGAGAGTGGGGTGACAACACATCAGCTGTGAGTTCTCTTATCTGTGCAATAGGGTTTGAAATACGTAGTCATTTTAATTACTCAGAGATAGGCATACTCTTGTACCATGAGTGTCGTGTCAGGTACAATAAACTCCAAGAATGTACATTGACTTTTAGAATCCTTGTTTACTACATGTTGCAAAGAAGTGATAAAAGAGCTCTAAGAGGACCATCACTCCTCACATATAGTACTGTAGAAGTAATAGAATGTCACAGTTCATAGCATTGTGTCCGGTGTTAAACCACTCTAAAGGTAGTTTGTTAGAACTGTCTTTCAGGAAAGAAAAAAAAAAAAATAAGGTGAGAATTACATGTTACTTTCACTTAAACCTATTCTGATCTGACTCCTGATGTCAAACCAGAAATTTTCATTTCACAAGTAAACAAACAAAAAAAGCAAATGCAATCGTTATTTTTACTCCATAATCTTTAACTGCCCTCTTATTTCAGGAAATACCTACCTTTGCACTCCAGATAGACCACACTCAGTAGCAATGACTCTAAGGATCCAATTTACTAATAATCAATGTTTGAAAGCTTTGTTTACACCATAACATTATTAATTAATGTTGTTATGGTTATTTACTATCTGATTTTCCCCCAATCTCACTCTCTGTTATTGAACCTAATCTTAATAATCTGAGTCCTATTTCTGTTTCATACTTTTTTTATCCTAATGCACTCCTTAAATGGTTTATAACACCCCTCTTTTCAATACAACCTTCTTCCTCTTCAAGTTCTAGACACAATGGATGACCTAGTCATTTAAGTTAGACAAAGAGTTCCTTACCTTTTAAGGACTTACTTCCTGTTACTCTCACTACTTTTTTTTTTTTTTTGGTAGTGCTGGGGATTGAACACTCATGCTAGGCAAGAGCTCTGCCACTAAGCCACATTCCCAGCCCCTCACTGCCTGTTAAGTTCTTGCCCCAAGTTTATTTCAGCATTTAGGCTGTCTATAAAACTTCTGTGTCTTCAGGTACCAACTTAAAGATCAAGAGTTACATGTTGACATCATATAAATGGTGCCTTTCCTTTTCTCATAGCATTCTATTTGTCCTAATTCTTAAGAAATTAAAATTTGTCTCTGTATTATTTTCCTCCACTAAAGTAATACTCTTAATGGAAAGACCCTTAGATATTTTATTCAGCACAGTTTACGTATTATGAAATAAAATATCCTGCATATTGAAAGTGCTAAATATGTATTTGTAGAGTAATGAGTAAGAAGGAATCTTGTGGTGTGATTCATTTGTTGTTGTACTTTGTTTTTCTGATCATTAGTCATGGTGGTAGATTTTTGTTTGATTGTTTGTGGCAAGTTTTTATCATTGCAGTCATTTTGTAATAGAGATATAGGTAAACTACCCAATAAACGAAGAAGCCAGGATCTATCTGATGTTTTATAATTCAGGTATTAGGTGTGTCCCAAAAGTTCATGTGTGAGACAATGCAAGGTTTAGAGGTAAACTGATTGGGTTATGAGAATCTTAATCAGTGAATTAATCCCCTGAGAGGGATGAATTAAGTAGTAACTCTAGGCAGATAGGGTGTGGCTGGAGGAGGAGGATCCCTCAGGGTGTGCCTTTGGAGTACATATTTCACCCTTGGGATACATATTTTGTCCCTGTTGAGCACAGTTCTCTTTCTGCTTCTTGATGGCCATGTTTCCAGCTGCTTTCCTTTACCACTCTCTTCTGCCATGATATTCTGCCTCACCTCAAGCCCAAGGAATGGAGACACTGTCTATGGTTTGAGACATCTGAAACCATGAATCCACAATAAACTTCTCCTCCTCTAATTGTTCTTGTCAGGTCTTTTATTCACAGCAGCAAAAAACACTAACTAAAACATGATGGTAATGGTATTCTTATAGTTGTACTGGATGGCATTCTATTATGTACTATTTTTAAATTGTTTTCATATTCATCATAACCAGAGAGCATATTGACTTGGAAAGACCACTGATATATAGTCCAAACAGTGCTGGATTTAAACTCTGAATTCTCTATTCATTGGCTATGTCTGATTCTCAGTTGCCTCTTCTGTAAAATGAAAAAAAAAATCACTTCTAATTCAAGAACCTCTTTTGAAGATTGAAAAAAAACCCTTATAAATGTTTATATACATGTAAAATAACAAGCATACTAATATATAAATAAAATTAGAGTATATCTCTTGTCTTTACCAATCCTAGTTAACATAGATTTTGCCTCCTTTGGTCACCAAATTAGTAATTGTTCTTCAGATTTAAAATTTCTAGCATTGATAATTTTTACCACTGAACCATGATCATCATTATTTAATATAAATTTAATAAAATATCTTTCAAGACCTATGATGGGCTTCATCTCCTATACCAGTAATTCAATTAATTGGATAATCCAATAATGGCTTATGTTCTGATTTAAAATAATCAATCTTCAAACAGACATAATTTCCCCTTCAATATGGTACATTGATTCTTCATAACATTTATGTAGGAAAATTTGGCAGCAGTTAAAAACCACACAAACTCTTGAATGCTGCCCAAATCGACAATTTCAATTAACAATCCAAGCTGTGACTTGCAGGAAAATGTAGAAGAAAGAGAAATAAAATGACAATTATAAAATATCTAGAAAGTATTATTGATCTGAACTTGTGAGATCTACATGATCAAGAAAAGATAAATGGAAAATGACCTGTCCAAAGAATAAGTCTTTCAATCTTATCTGGATCATTATGTTAACCCTGACAGATGAAAGCACATATACTAATTATACCTGTGTGCCTTGTGTAATCTCATAAATATATTTGCACAATATGAGCAGAAATTTTTAGAATATTATTCTAAACTGTAGTTCAAAATCTGATCAGGTCACTCATAGAGGAATAATTGTTCCTGCTGTAAGAAACAACACCAGCTTTCTGAAAGTTTCCAATGAACAACAGAGAGGTTATATGATTCTAAACATGAGAACTAAAATTGCAGTATCATTTTTTATTGTCAGCAGCAAAAGTACATCCTTATTCCTTTGTCACTTGATTACTTTGAACACAACAAAAAGATAATTATCATAAAAAGACTAAAGGACTGTTTCTTAACAGTGAAGTGCCAAATCTCTTCATAAGGTGGAATGAAAATAACCTGGGAAGGGTTTCTTCCTACAAACTCATTTAAACTTACACTACTCTATTTGAGGCTTCTTTTAAAAGGTGTGGTAACTACAAGCATATCATTTTAAAATTTTAGACATGAAAAAAGATGACCCAGACTTCCTGATATCATTCATACAGCATGACAGTGAAAGAGTTTTTTGGACCATTTATTCAAAGTTTGACTCAGGTGACTGAATAATGGGAAGAAAAATCAGAACAAACAATCCACCTTTAATATTCATTATGTTAGTGGAGGGATTTTGAAGCTGGTATTGTTAATTTACATATTTTGTATCATAAAGCTATCCAATGTTTGCTTCTATTATGGACTATTTTTAAAGGTTTTAATGATGAATCATTTTATTTTTAGGGAATACAACTTGAAAATCTGGATGGTTGCCTTTGCTAAGTATAGATTTCATTTGAAGTTGCCATAATACAGTAACGAACTCCTATGAATATTTGGATAAATAAAAATTTTGCCTAGGGTGCTTTGGGTTTATTTATTTACTTATTTATTTTCTTACTTTTATATTATATAAAATCAGTGCTGCTATTACAATAAAATAAATTAATTCGGTTGAAATTTATCTTGGAAGAGTAGCAAACAATGTGAACATAAATGTCCAAGTAATGATACCTGGTGGCAGGAAAATATAGGTAAATAGGTAAATATTGGTAAATAATATAATTTCCTTTTTTATGATGCGATCTTGAAGCTGTTGGGGTAAATTTAAACCATTCGTCAAGACTATATGAGGTTCAGAGTAAGCATATTAAAGACCAACATTTCTGATACATTGTTTAAAAACCTAATATTGAGAACTGATGCCACAGTTAGACTTGGTTTCTAAGAGGTGAAAAAGTTGATTAGTCTATGAGCATTGGTTTTCTGGACATCTTTGAGTTTTTGCGAAGTACTACAACAGGGAACTATCCCAAAGGAGGAAATAAGAAAGCAGAATAATGTGCTTTTTATTGCATTTCACTTAATTGGACTTGACAGATACTGCATTTTTTTTTTCAGATTGAAGATTTATGGCACCCTGCATTGAGCAAAGCTATCCCCAGCACAATTTTTCCAATGACCAAGGGTTATTAGCAATAAGGTTTATTTTTAGCGAATGTATGTTCATTGTTATTTTGACGTAATGCTACTGAACACTTAATAGACTACAGTATAGTATAAACATAACTTTTTATGTACTTGAAATCCAAAAACATAGTGTGACTCGCTTTTTAGAACAATATTGGCTTTAATTGGGTGGTTGGGAAGTACATCCACAATATCTTTGAGGGGTCCTGGATAAAGAGTATGACAATCTGGAGCACCCAGGTTTGTTTATTGAGTCAGTGAATAAATCAAATTAAATAAAACATATTAAATGGGGCTTATGGGTACAAATGCTACAATTTTACTTAATTCAATTGACATTCATGGAGTGTTTGCTAGGTGTAAGTTACTGACCTAGATCTTGAGAGAAATTCATAAGGAATAAGACAAGTTTTGCCTGCAAGGCAAGAGACAGTCTTCTAAGTGAGACTCACTTTGCATCAGGATGAATCTGATCTAAAGTCACTTGAGACACAGAAGATACCCTTTTTCTTCTTCAAAACAGGAGATAAAAAATTTCTATGTTAAAGATATCTCCACCCCCTTTACCAGGAGAAAAGAAACATTTTTTAATAGGAAGTCATAACAGAGGATTATGCACAAAAAGACCTTGTTAAAAGAATTAGACCTTACTAATAGACCGTTACAATAATAATTTTTAGCATCTACATACAATTGAGTTACTTTTCCACAAATGCCTTTCTTTGCACAACGTAACACAAAAACATGTAAGTTTTGCCATTTCATTGGGTTTTCATCTCCTTATGAGGACGCTATGTCATATAAAATTTACATTAAATTCATATACAATCCTTCTGACAATCTATTTTAGGTCTATGTAATTCTCAGACCAGCTGGTATCTTAAGAGGTTGGATGTAAAGTTTTGCTTCCTCTACAGGAAATATAGAGATTATGGTGACATAAGGCAGAAAATGTGTTTCATAAAATAAAAAATGCAAGCTATATCTGTTATAAGATATTATAATACACAGATACTACCTCATTGAGAGGGAAGATGCAATTGTGAAGGAATCAATAGGGGAGTTAAGCTCTCACGAGCACACACATACACGAACACAACAGGTCTTATCTTTAGAATCTGAATTGTGAAGTTGAAGAATGCAACACAGGATAGAGCCAGGTATGGTGGAACATGCCTGTAATTCCAGCTATGTGGGAGGCTGAGGCAGGAGGTTTGCAAGTTCAAAACCAGCCTCAGCAATTTAGTGAGACCCTGTCTCAAAATTAAAAAAATAAAAAGTTCTGGGGATGTAGCTCAGTGGTAAAGCACTTCTGGGTGCAATTCCCAGTATCAAAAACAAAAATCAAAACAAAATAGAATCAAATATTCAGATCATATTTATGGGGTTGCAACCCAATCATTTTTAATATGTTAAATCCAAACCTGCATATTCATTCCATCTTTAAGAAATAAATTTACTGATTTTTTTATACTCTCAGCTACCTAAGAAATATATATCTTTAGTAATTAAAAACTGTACAGAGAAGGAATCTTTTGTTTGAAAGTAAAATAATAACTATCACCTGGGTATAGAGATGCAGGGGTTAGTCATATGCAAGAAATATTTATTTTCTTTACAGTATTTTACTAATTTATTTCTCATTCAAATATCTGTAATTCATTTAACAGTAATACTGTGCTATATCTTAACATTAAATCTTCCCCTATATTTTTCAAATACCTTTACATTTGGGCTATTACCCTGTTCACCACTTTATTTTTTTCTTTTGAAAAACAATCTTTGCCATCTCAAGTAGAAAAGTGTAAGAGAACCAGAGTGGATCTATGTGGGGTGCATGCATGAGACTGATTATAGAACTGATTGTGCAGAAAAAAATGCAATTTACAAATATTACTGCTTTTTAGAAATTATTTCTGGAAATATTCCAGAGTTGCTTGAAATTCCACTCTATTGGACTCTATGCTAAAAGTTATAAAATTAATAATGAGTAATAAGTTAATGAAATTAACAAGAGTTAATGAAGAGTCACACATTAATCCAGGGTGATTTATATTGTTCTTTGCTGACTTGCTCAAGTGCTAATTGGAATATTACTTTCTCTGTAGAACCCCCAGTTTCTCAACACAGAAAAAAAATGGAGTAAAATTTATTTGTAAAATATTATTTATAAATATTTTCAGAGGAGTCAAAGTTCTGGGATTATCTATGGTACCAAAGTATTGGAAATAATCCAAATCCATTTTAAGAAAAATGTGTAATAAAATATGATAAAGGACTTAGGATGTAGCTCAGTGGTAGAGTGCTTGCCTAGCTTGCACAAGGCCCTGGGGTCAATCCCCAGCACTACCAAAAATAAATAAGGTATAGCAACATAGATAACTAAGTAGCCTTTAATAAACAAGGAAAATTAGTTAATAAATGGAAAATAGTAAATGTGGATACTCTGTGCACTATGAAATATACCTGTGTGATAAGTAAATATGTGCAAATGATTTATGATTTTTTTTAGAAAAACTGGTTATTCTTGATGCTTTAGGGCAAGTAATCCACCTTTTCAAGGGAGAAAAAAAAATTCAAAAAAAATAAAATTAAAAAGAAAGACATAATCAAGCTTTTGGACCCAAAATGAGGATTTTAACAAACATTAGTTATGAAAAGTTATGTTTTCATATGCAGAAACAAGGCTTTTCTTTCCATTCATTTTCTTTCTTTTTCCTATGATAGGAAAAGAGGATTTAGGATTTACAGCACAAAGCTTGGATTAGTCAGAAACTAGAGGGGTTTTTTTGTTTGTTTGTTTTGTTTTGTTTTCCCCAAAGACCATAGAATTGGAAGAAACACAATTTATTTATTTATTTAAAAAATTTTTTTAGGACAGAATTGTGTTTCAAAGGAAACAGGGAGATTTTTAAATGAGAATTCTTAATAAACTCTTTCTGATCTGGAGAAAGGCAGCTGTTCATAGCCATAGGCAGGCACAAGCAGATGGAGCCTGCACCCTGCACCCTACCTGGCACCCAGCTATGGTGAACCTGCTGGAAGGGCGCTTGCTGAATGTATACTCCCACATAGAGCTCTGAAGGATCTCACTGAGAGGTCATGGAAGAATTTTTATGTTTTAATCTAAATTTAGTGTCTAACATACATTGCTATTCTAGCCTCCAGGGTTTTTTCATAACTGAATATCATCTATTATTCTATTTCAGTAAATTGAATGAAAATAGTAAGCTTATGACTATATAGAACCATTGTTAGCTGAATTGTTAACAAAAAATAATTGTAAAATAAGGCATAATATTGTTTTTTTTGGATAATTTATAAAGCATCCTCTGGAGGGACCATAAAATTCACTTGAACTGAGACGTATTGAATAACAATTTTATAATGATATACTCCTGCAAATAGTGCTTTGTTTGTCACTTGTATAACAGCAGCTAGTAAGCTATTTCTTGCTACCCTTAATCATTAAAAATAAATCTCCTAAATAACAGAGTTTGCAAAATTTGCAAAGGTTCACTTCATTAGGTGAGGTAAATTATATGCAAACCACACTTGCAATAATTACACTCCAAGGAAAAGATAAAGTTTGTGTAAGAGTAATTAGCAAAAAAGGAACGCAACAGTTTTAATAAACTTTTAAAATACTTATTGAAACCTAATTTAAATTATGAAACTAGGTCTAGGGAAAACAAAACTAACCATTACCTCATCACATGAGGGAATTAAAGAGCTAATGTTAAACCAGCTACTAAATATACACAGAAAACAGTATCCTTCAGGAAGAGTAAGCACAGAGAGACTTCAGGGAGATAAAACAACAGTTTCTTGTGAGACTGGCTATGGGGAAGACAAGTTATCAGATATAAATGATAAAATATGACCCAAAGGTGCTTGAATCAGTCTTCAATTTCCAAAGATCTAGAAGCATAAATTATGTGAAGGTTATGGATAAGAAGTGAAGGTTAAGAGGAAGTCTAATGAAATTAGTCATTATTCTCTAAGAAGAAAAATCTAGACTAAAAACGCCACCAGTGAACATGGTGACAAGTGAAGCTATCAGAACCAACGGAAAGTAAGAACACCAGAATCAAGCCAAAGATCTCTTGCCCCAAATAACTCACTGATGGGTTTATTAACATATTAACATAAAGTTCACTTATTAATAAAATGACAGACTAGTATGTTTTAACTAAAATCATTGACAGTTTAACTATGTCAGTTCAGCCACTGCTTTCGGTGAGTACAAGTCACTGATACTCATTCGAAATCATACAAGCTAGATTTCTTCCTTCATTATTAAATTTATATTTAATAAATTGAGAACAACCTTTCTACCACTCTTTCCTAACACCAAATATGTTGTCAAGACACTGAGGAGAGCCAGGCGAGTGGCACCTGCCTATAATGCCAGCAGCTCCAGAGTCCAAGGTAGGAGGAGCACAGGTTCAAAGTCACACTCACAACTTCGTGAGGCTATAAAAAACTAAGTGAAAACCTGTCAAAAAAAAAAAAAGAAAAAAAAGAATCAGGGGCTGGAAATATTGCTCAGTGGTTAAGTTCCCCCTTGGGTTCAATCTCTGGTACAAAAACAAAACAGAAAGAAAGAAAGAAAGATGAAGAAGATGAGGAGATAAACTCTCCCTCTGCCCTGCCACCCTGGCCCCAATTGGAGGGAATGGCTCAAGATGAGGCTTAGGAATCAAGTAGGAAAAAAATGGGACAATTTAGAAAAAGACCATTCCAATCAGCAGAGGTTTGGGGGTCACTAAATGTGTGATCTGCTAGGATGGGGCACAGAGGCTGAGTCACTGTATTCAAGGGGCCAGGGTAAATGGGAAAAGACAGAACATTAAAAAAACAACACTATAATAAAGGCAGATGGAAAGAATATAGAGTAGAAGCACATGACAATGCTTCACTGCAGTAAAGACTTCATAACTGAGGTTACATGGAAGGTGAGTCTTGAAGGAACTCAAAAAGACAAAAAGAACATTCCTATTGACGCAATTGCATAAGTGTGTGAAAGAACACAAAGCATTCGGAGATCTGTAAATGGTTTGGTGTCATTTAGAGAATTGCATAAATTCTTTCTCTGTCTTGTGCAAAGCTTCTTAAGGGACCCTAGCAAACTCAGCAAATAAAGAAATCCTTGAAATAGATCAAATATTCCATAGTCAATTGTCTTTTAAAGTAACTGAAAAGACAGCCCAGATTGCAAACTGTCAAAAATACAATGCAAAAGATTTGATATCTATGATTTGTTTCTATAGTTTTCTTTCAGTGTTAGATTATTAGATGTTCAAAATTATTAGATTGCAGACATTTTGAGATTATGATTAATATGTCATTTACCTTTGAATCATTCCCTATTTTTCTACTACCCATTCATACCCCTTCTCAAAATAGATTTTACCCCTGTAAATAGATTTTTCACAGATGTGGCAAGAAAGTGTTAAAAAATAGTGCATAAGTGATGAGAATATCTATAACTACAAATTCTGCTTATGTTTAGCAAAAGACAACAGAATATTGACAGATAAGAATTTAAGAAAAATGTCTCAATTATTTTAACAAATGTCTAATTAAGAGACAGAGTAGTGTCCAAAATTATAATTACCTTTTGGACAGAAAACAAATTAAATCTCAAAAATAACTTGGAAAGATTAATGTGTTTTGTAAACAGCAAACTTTAAAAAAATAAATTATAGCATATATTTTTGTTTCATTAGAATACTGAATATAATATAATCCTTACACTGTCCTATATAAATTTACAAATCTCTTCTCCCAATGCACAAGAAAAAAACATGTAAAGCATAATGTCTAATAAGAAAAAAGATCTGTATATAAATTGAAATAGTAAACATGGTTATTTTTATTTATCCATACCTCATTTTGTTTATAAAATATTTCCATTTATGGTAGTTTAAGCCATGGAAATAAAAGTTTCGAACTTATTCCAAATACACTTAATTCTTTTTCATTTCTGGGTTGGAACTACTGATGGTTTTCAGTTTGAGTTAGAAAATTCTTGAATACAAGAAAAGATAAGTCAACTAGAGAGGGGAAATGTGTAGCTATTTAAAAAAAAACTAGTAAATTTTTGATAAGAAAAAGATTTGAGAAAATAAGTGATGGGGGACATATTTGAAACCTAAAGGCATCCAATAAACTATGAAAAATGAATAATAAAATATGTGGAGAAATAAGTAAAGGCCATATTAATTATATCTAATGGTGAACACTACAATGTTAAATGACTCAATCATTAAGCTTTTATCACTTTATATGTATATAAATATTAAGGAAAGCTAGCTATAAAAATTTTAATACCCCGTTTTTTGAGATTTAACATACTATAAAAAGACACTTAAAATACATATTGTTATGACAATAGAAGAATTACGCCCATATTCACATTTGGACTTTCTTCCATTAAGAGTATGTTCAATTAAATAAGCAGGAGGCCCTTAGCCTGAAGTTGTCTTCCTACTTTGAATAATTATGTAGCAAATGGCAACCTAACTTACCAAGTAAACAAAAGGAAATGTAATTCAGGGCTGCAAGGGACAAGTTTCAGCCAATCACCACAGCCACCTCATCATACCATGCCTGCCCAATTAAGGCAGATGTCTAGTTGTAACCAAACAGGTGATTGCACTATTTTTTCTTCTATATCCAATATGTAAAATCCCACTGTTCACAGGCTCAGCCTTTTTCTCTGTACCTCTTCTGGTGATGAGTACTGCACAATTCATTAATCATTCTTTGCTCAAATAAACTTGGTAAATTTTGTTTGCCTAAAGTTTTTATTTCAAAAGTTCAAGAGTGTGAAAAAGACTCAAAAACTCCCTACGTTTCTTTCAAAAATGATGGATTCTAAATCTTTCAAATCTCACAACAATAGAGAACAGTAAGATCTGGGCTACCTGGGTCCTTTTCAAACAGAAAATTGTTATTATCAGGTTGGGGGAAAATATTTTTAAACAAAGCAACAATTGTAACAAAATAGACTAGCATTTCAACTATGTTTAATCACAGTTTGGGGTAAGAAATGCACTTTATCTCACAACTTAGGAAAAATACATATGTATATATTTAGAACTATTATGTGTACATGTGTCTACATCATCCTATCTCACTCCATTACACTCCATTCTACCCAAGTCCATCCTCTCCTAACCTATTTTTTTTAATTCTATATATTTGAATTCAAATGGATTCATCAAATGGATTATATGATTCATTGATGGGTTCATTACTGTAGTATGAAACCCCTGAAATAGACTGATACAAAGATCGCCATAATAACAATACAGATCACTACTAATGACTGGGCAAATATAGTAATAAAGTAAGGAGGAAAACTGGAACAGAATGTATTTTGTGGAAAATACAAGAAGTTCAATATTGTCTTTCAGGTGTTCAAGTAGAGCAACTTGGTCTATTGATAAAAACTTTTGAGATATAAGTCATTGTATTGTTTGTTTACAGAGAATTATCACTGGATGAGATCAGAACAGTTTGTATGGGCAGAGTAGAAAAGAGGCCCCCAGCCTCTACCCTGGATTCCCAAAAAGAAGAGATTCAGGAAAAGAAAATCTAGCAAAGGTCTGAGATGGATTAATTGATATGTGTTGTCCTGAGAGTCACAAAAGAAAATATACAAGTAAAAGGTGGTGAGCAGCCATGGAATGCTACTGATTTTTAAATTAGGACGTCTAGGAAGAAGTAACATTGGATTAAAAAACACGGGAGCCTTCTATGAGTTTCTGGAGGGCAAGAATATGTTCTTAGTTTTTTTCTTTCTCCTATTATCCAGGAAATGTGAAAATGTGAGTTCTGATTCGAAGTGCATTGTTCTTTCCATCAGAAGAATGAATACTTCAGTTGAGATGCTACTAGAATCCAGAGAAGTTTGGTTAGTTACACCTTGCAAAATTCAAATGAGGAGAAATAATGAATAGGTGACTACTAAGTGACTCCTAAATGTATACTATTTTATGGTTCTTCTTCTTCTTTTTTTTTTTTTTCTTATTTGCTCTTCTTTCTTTTTTTCTTTCTTTCTCTCTTTTTCTTTTTTTGAAAATAAACTATTGGATCATTCAAGAAAGATTAAAACCAGGTGAAAAATGTAATAGGAAAATTATTTAGGAGATTGCTCAAATTTGCAACATAACTAGAGTGATGCTTTATGGAAAAAATAATGATGTTATTTGAGAATAACATAAAAATGTACATTAGGAAACTAGGAGCCAATAATAGATTAAATCAGTTTTACTGTTATTATTAATGACTTCAAGTTATTGCAAAAATTTAGATAAATCCAGTTAAATAAAAGATGTTTCATTTTTCTAAGTCAGTTACCTGAGTGGGGAACTGACATAAAAGTGGGTAATGCCTCAAACACTCTTAGTTCGGTCAAAACCTAATAAGTCTAATTGATATCTTCAGCAACAGAGATGAAAAGACACATCTGCATAAAAATGACTAGGTTTTCTGAAAGAATAAAGAAGGGAATTCTCTCAAGGAACACACCAAATCAAGAACCACCCTCATGGATCAAACTGTATTCAATCACATTGACTTGATCAATGTCTCATCATAAAATATTCTATAAGATAAAATAGTGCAAATGCAAGAAGGTAAAATAATAGTAATGCTAACCATACAATTCAAAAAAGAGTTAGAAATTGAAATAAATCCTGAAAATCAAATTAAGGAGTTGGAAAACAACATTCATTCAACCTTAGTTTGTACTGAAACATAATTATTAAAGAGAAGTGCATAAATAGTACTTGAACACTTTGTAATTAAAATAAGCATCTCTCTGCATAAGGTAAAACATTCAGAGAAGCATGAATACATCCTGCTGTTGATCACATGATAAGCATGGAGACCAACACCAAAAACCCTGTTTCTTACAGCAATAATTCATATACCCCATGCAGCAGATGGAGGTGGGGGGAGTGGTTCACTTCCTTTTTCTTTGGCCAGAGATTTCAAGTTTTAATTCAAAGTCTATCTCTCTTGCTTTTTAATTGGCTCTCAGCAACTATTACATTTTCCAGACTTCTTTGCAGCTTTTTGTGGACAATACAGTATGGGCAGCAGAGATATTCACAATTTTTAATACATTTTCTTGAAGAAGCTGCTTGCTCTTCATTCTTTTTCACCTTTGTTGGGGTGGAGATGTGGTGCTAGGAGCCAGCTTACCCAGTCAGAAAAAGTTAATACTTCAGATCACAGCAGTGAAACAAGACAAAAAGAACCCTAGCTTCTGAATGACCTTGGGGAAAAGAACTGCACGCCTGCCCTGGATTGTGCTCAGTACCCACATGGGGTGTCTTCTATGAGGAGGAAATAACTTATTCTATTGGGTCATTGCATCTTTGTGTTGCTTTGTTACTGCATCTCAGCCTGTACCCTAGCTTCTTTGGGCAAATGTCCCAGTATAGTTTCTGGTACATAAAATATATTACTCTCTCCATTTTATCCTATATATATCCTATATATATAAATATAATATTTATATATATATAAATAAACATATATATTTATAAAATGAACATTTGCTATGTACCACATTACTGTGTGCCTCTATTAGTCTTTAAATTTTTCAACAAGTTTAATAGATGTACATGTAAGTTCTGCAGAGTCAAGGCAGCCACATGTATGATATTTCCATAAATAGCTAATGCTATCAGATTTCACAAAGGTACCACATAAATTACTAGTCAATGTCCATTTCTGTTGAAAGCCTTAAGAATTCCCCCAAGAACAATGTCTATAATTCCAAGTACCGATAGGGTTCTAAAATCTCTTGTGCCGAGTTAGGAACAATCAAATCAAATTATTTGGCAGATTAGAAAATAAAATTAGTGGACTTATAAAAATATTACCATAAATTATTTGAATAAAGTAAATGATAGTGTTCATTGCACATGCATATCAATGAAATTTTTCTGGTGTAGGTTCATGATAAAAAAAAAGAATTGTAAGGAAACACTAATATCCTCGTGATCAAATTGTCAACATCAATTCATATAAAAATAGGTATTTCAAAAGGTACATACTCACTTTTATATTTTGAATTACCATACTTAGGTGTGTTTATTTATGCACATGAATTTCTTATTTATGATCTTTGATCTGTTAGTCAATTTTTTAAATATTCAAAAGTATTTCTTTTTATGATTCATTTTAATAAACATACAAATTGTCCCTTTTGTCACTTTATTTGACAGTTAAACTGACAATACTGTTTTTGCAAAATAACACATTGCTATTTAAATTTGTTCACTTTTTTCAGTGTTCTATAATTTAAGGATAAGTTATGGTTCTTTAAGTAGAACTGAAATGTTTTTTAACATATTACAATATGTCTGGATTAAACCTCATAGTTTGATATCTTTGTAATTGATTACTACTTTCTTTCCATGGATCATCCAGTGACATTTTATAGGAGCAGTTTCTTCTGATGCATCACACCATGGTGCAAAGGACAGACTTTTTATGTTTATTTTTTAATTTTTTTTGTGCTAAGGATTAAATTCAGAGTCTTATGCATGTTAACTAAGTAATTTACCACTGAGCTACACTCCCAGCCCAGGTTTTTGGAAGGAAAACATACCTACTGTGCTGCAACTTTGGATCAGGCCTGAACAATGTATATTATATAATGTGTTCTTTTTACCATACAGTAGCCTTATAATTTTGTGTGCATGAATTGGGCAGACCACATGTGGGGGCAGTTATCACTGAGGCCTGATATCCAGAAGATATTTTAACTATCAATAACTAATCATTACTTGGAGGTGAACAATCTTAGAATATGTCCCCAAGTTAAAATTTTGTAACCCCTAATATGTAGCCTCCACATTAAGGACATAGATAAGTTATAAGTTGTTTCATTAAGTTGAGGATGACATTAAAAGTGGCAGAATTACCATCACCTTAAAAGGTCAAACTGAAATTCACAACATTCTGCAGTACTTAAGAATAAATTGAAATACATAAATCAATAAAAAATGGATTGAGGCAGCATCAAAAGTCAAAGTCCATTTACTAAGAAAAAGGGGCACTCACATACTATTGCTCTGATGGTCATTTGAGGAATAGTAGCTTATCTTCTAAAATAGTAAATGTGAGTCTACCAAATGTCAAATTATCACATAACTCAGAATTACAACTTTATTGCTCTCTCTCTTCCTTACATCCTTTAAAACTCACAAGTGTTCTTATGCTACACTTTGTGCTTTCTTTTTGCTTTAGACAACACTGAATTTAGATTTAGTATATGTTTCTGGCTGCTCTGGATTGTCCTGTGTACCCCCAAATTCATGTGAGGAAGTCCTAACTTGCAGTACTTCATAATGTGAACTTATTTGATAATAGACTCATTACAGATATGATTAGTTAAGTAAGGCTGAGATCATACTGGAGTGGAGTAGACCCTTACTCTTATATGACTGTTGCCCTTATTTACAAAGTTGCAATTTAGACAAAGATGTAGAGATTCAGAAAGTGCCAGGCAAGGATTAGAGTTTGAGGGACATCCAAATTGCCCGTAAATCTATGGGAGAAAGATGTGGAAGATTTTCCTCAGGGCCCTCAATACGAACCAAGCCTGATAATACCTTGATTTTGTACATAAAGTCTTCAGGACTGTAAGACAATAAATTTCTGTTGTTTAATTCATTCAGTTTGTAGTACTTTATTATGGCAGCAAACCAACACACTGACCCATATTCTTAATCTGTAGGTTAAGATAGTGAGACTTATTGCTCCAGCATCGTATAAAGAATAAATGAGACAATGTTTACATAGCCTGGTAGAATGCATAAACCTATCCAAATTATATATCATATTTTCTTAGCTTCTCTCTTCGATCTTGAGATTAATATTTTGAAAATAACCAAGCAATAAGCAGTTTGCTCTAAACTCTATCAAGTCACCTCAAAAGATTCAATCTTAATTATGTAGAAACATCAATAAACAAAAGCTGAGACTATACATTCTTCAAATTTTTTCTATTTTTTATAATATTTCATTATAAGAGAAAAAAACTGATAACTCTTTAATCAGATTAGAGCACTATAATGTATCATGCATGTTCTCCTTTCTGCCAAGATGTCAGAAACTCCGAACAAAACTCATGCATACGGAAAGTTTCTCAGAAATAGAAGCAGGATCCAAATGCAGGTGGAAGAATTCACAAAGGTAAATATCCCAAGACAAACTTTCTATATCATGGTTGTTTGAGTCAGCTTTGTGCTGCTCTGATTAAAAGGATCTGACCAGAACAATTTTAGAGGAGGAAAAGTGTATTTGAGAGCTCATAGTTTCAGAGGTTTAGTACACAGAAGGCGGACTCCATTCCTCAGGACTCAAGGTGAGGCTGAACATCAGGGAGGAAGAGTGACAGTGGAGGGAAGCAAATCACATGGTGATCAGGAAGCAGAGAGAGAGAGACTCCACTCTCCAGGTACAAAATACATACCCCATAGCCAAGCTCCCAATGAACCACTTCCACCAGCCACCCCCCACCTGCCTCCAGTTACCACTCAGTTAATCCCATCAGGGATTAATTCACTGATTAGGTTAAGGCTATAACCCAATCATTTCTCCTCCAAGCCTTGCATTGTCTCACATGTGAGCTTTGGAGGACACCTTATCTAAACCATAACAAGGATATAGCTTCCAGTCCACAGATAGGAAACAAAGGAAGAGGTAAATTCCATGGATTGAAATAACTATTTTCAAATGCAAGGGAAAAAAAAAAAAAAAAAACTTTTGTCAAATAGTCCTTTAGGCAATATTGCTATTAGTAAAATTAAGGGGCAAAACAAAAGTGTTAAATAATACTCTCTCCTCTAATATCAGAATGTTTTCCATTTTGACTACCTCCTCACCACCCAATAAATAGAATTCTCTGCCATCACAGCAAGGCCATCTTTCCTCCCTATAAAGACTCTGACTTTAAAAAAAGGAAGTGTGTCTGAATCTTCCCTTGGCTACACAATCTTTACCTCTAAGTATGGTTCCCAGAATCCTTGGCCTCACAAAACTGGAAGTAGAGATGGTTGATAAAAACATGATTTTTCATTTTGCTCTTGTGATTCATCTCATCCATGAATCAAAATCAATTTCAAACTTATTTACACTTCAGTGCATAATGGTTGCAAAAGAACTAACTGTATTTAGTTTTCTGCAAAGGCCCTACTAAAGAAAAATGACTTGACCAGATTTGGAAGAAAATTGAATCTACCAGTGGAATTATTTGCAACAATAACATAATGCTTTTTAGATGGTATATTTGTTTTTGCTCTTTTTTCTGTTTTTTTTTTTTTTTTTTTTTTTTTTTTTTTGCAGATGATTTAAGTTTCTATTGTAAGAGTCAATTCTGCACATACTAAATGATGTAACCGTTCTGTGTCTCCGTTTTTCTCAATATAAAATGGATATATAAATAGTTTAGTTACTGTGATTACTCAGTAAAAAAATCACTTAACTCAATGCCTATAAAACTTAGTTATAAGTAATTAGTTTTAATCTCTTTACTAGGTAAGATTTGTATACAAATTAAGTATACTTATTGTTATCACTGAAAAATATATAAAAGGCACTTTTATCACACATTTAACCCACAGAACTTTTGTGCAATTAGCTATGTAAATGACACATGCAAATCAACTCATCAAAAATTAAATCACAGAGCTTCTTTACATAGTCAGTAATAGTTAAGGTTCTGTGTGGAATATAAAATGTGCATAAGATACTGGAAAGAAAAATTTTAGCAGCAGAATTGCCAGTTCATTCTTCTCTTTGCCAGAGGGATAATCTTCACAAAGAAAGAAGGAAAGTAACCTGTTTGCATCTCTATGTGAGCATTCTGATGAGCACAAACATATCAATGGTAGTTTTCAAAAGGGAAACACTTAACTATGGAATACTTTTACAAAGATATATCTCATCCATTTAGGATTGTTAAAGGTAAAAACAGCTGAAATTTATGGATTTATTGGGATAACTACCTGAAAAAATGTTGTAACTATCAACATATGAAATGGAGATTCTTCAGGACACAGAAGTCCCTTTTATAAAGAAGATGGAGTAACGTGTTATTTAGTATTCCTGGATGTTAAATCTGGGTTAAAGAGCACACTTTAAACAGAGAACTAGGGAATGATGTTTTCAGTCTCTTATGATTACTTGCACTCTTGAAATAAATCTCTAGGTTGGGTAATATATCTATGAATATGCTATCTAATATATCTTGTAAGTTTGAGCAGACCATCTAAAAGGTAGTATTATCTCAGTCCAATATGTTAGTGAGCAACATCTTTTACCCGTTGTGTGATTTTTGTAAGGATGGGCTTTTCCATAAACATGGCTAATTTCTTACTCATTCCTTGGAAGGGATATCTCTCTCCCCATGGAATTTGAAAGAATTGTTTAGTTGTGAAACTCTGGTCTATCATGGTTCACGTATGAGTAAACTAATCTAGCAAAGGTACTTACATAAGTGGTTTGATATGTTTGTGTGTGTGTATATATACACACACACATATGACATAATATACACACATGTATATATATGTGTATACATATAAACAATATATATATATATATATATAAAATATATATATTCTGTTTGTTTCCTTCTTCTTCTTCCTCTAGTAGGAATCAGAAACCTGGGTAAGTGTGTGCATTTGGTTGAAAAATAATTGCCTGATTACCCCATTCAAGGAGCTGTTCTAAGACTGGGACTTGAAATAGAGAGATGACAGAATATTTGGCTCTCAGGATAAGAAAATGTCCTTAAACTTTTTGTTGATTTCCTTGCTCCATCTCCTTGCTTTTCTATCTTCATAACTGGTTCCCACACCAATATGTAAAATGAGTGTCATTTATAGTGTCCCTTCAAATCTCCCAACATAGTTTTTAGTACTGTGATGCTCCTCAGGGCTCAAATTGAACTGATTGAACATGCTTAATAACATGATTACCTAATATTAAAAAGCAATAGTATAAAATGCTTAGTAATTCTTTAACAAGGAATGAGAACTGGTGTGCTCTTGCAGGCTTCTACTTACTCAGAAGAGCCAATTCTGCAATTTTCTTATTAATCCTATATCCAGTGGCATCATGTTGGTGGCTTGAAACTACTGAGTGTATTTACACCACAAAAGTAAGCAACCTCTTCAAATCATGGCTTCTCCCACCACCAGAAAATTGGTTTTTAAACATTTCTGAAAATCCACAAATTTGAACTCTCTAAATGGATATGACTCAGATTGAGGAAAGATGGACATTTCTGATATACATAAGTCTGTCCCAGCCTACCCAAAAGATACAATATATAGCATTGACATTGACCCTTAAGTTTACTATTATTATCTCATATAAGTCATAGCACATGACAATAGAATGGAGAGTAAGAATAACCTGACTTCTAAGCATGTCTCTCCAACTAAACATTTGAGAGAACCTTAATATGTATGTTATTTAAAAAAAAAATACTAAGTAATAACATTCGGTGAGTACTACTTGCTTGCTAACATTATTACAACAGTTAGACTACACTTCCTACTATTTTTCTTAGTGCGTGAATTAAAACTTGGTTCATTATATACAATTTTTCAAAGATGTGAATGAATAAGAAAATTTCAGAGAAACCAGTTAATGAAATATTGGTTTATTATAAAGAAGTTATAAGTATGTGTCCCTGTATTGATAGATAGTCCTAAGGAGAAATAGACTGGAAATTTTTGGTCAGGAATAAAATATTCCTCAGGTACATATAAAGCAAATACTATATATAAATATAAATACTTGTTAAATTCTATAGTGTTTATATGATATAATAAAACAAACATATATATTTAAAATCTAAATCACCATTATATATATGCATATATATATATACAAATAGATAGATGTATATTTAAATCTTAAATTACTATATACCAGTGATTTATATTTTATTCCATAAATAGACATATTTTTCTTTGATGAATTAATATTTGTTCCAGCTGATATCAGGGAGTTAATTTATGTGAAAACTTGATTTGCTCTCAAAATCTTAGATTATATTTCAGCCTTAATAAAGCAAATGGGTCATTCTATAGGACAAATAAAAATTATACAGAACTCTATATACTGAAAGTAGAAATAAATGAATGAATAAAGTTAAATTAATAAGTCAATAAAGTTCTTGTTTTAGGTCTTATATTTTCTCATAATGTATGTGCATCCTTTCTAAATTTAATAACAGTAATGCTAGCTATGGAATATTTTAGTTAAATAGTTTGGAAAAATTAAGTTGAACTCATTATCTAATTGCTTCTTCAAAAATAATAAATGAACTTTATAATCATTTCCTATAATGTCTGAGGCATTCAACTTTCCCATACATCTATGACTATGTATTTCATCTGGGGACTAAGTAGTCATTCTAAAATTTTTCTAGTTAATTTCTGTACATAAACTACTTAAACTGGTGAAGTGGTTCTAAAAATTCACCTATATGAACCCATAAAATTTCCAATACCAAATATTTAAAAGCAAAAGTCAGTATTGGAATGATGGAAATGTGCTGTATATTTTAGAGCAATAACGAATCAGTTGTTTTCAACTAGTCCTTTACACTATCCTATTTCTTGAAGTATTCACTGGCTAAAGAACAGGTTAGTGTCTTCAGGGTGACAATTTTTATATTAAATAACCAAAATAAGCTTCAAAAATTGCTGAGCAAAGCAAATATAAATCTTCTATTTAATTTATATTTAATTTCAATATGTTTTAAGGACCCTTTTTACTTATTCCCTTGGTGATTTTCAGAAAACAGATTTCTGGGATTGTCTCCAGCCTGATCTAAAAGCACCCCAGGATTTGGATTAATACAGGAAAGAGCTGCCTTTCGTTTAGCAAGGTCTATTTCCATAATGACCATTAATTTAAACTCACTTGGAATGTATGGCCAACATTAACTCAAAAGAGAGTAGGTCAGCAGTGTGTGGTCTTGTTTTATTCATTGAATTAGTTTTAAAATATCCTTCAGATGAAAACAAAAAGAATTACTGTGGAAGCATTTCTTAATTCAACTTTTGTAACATTAAAGGCAATTTAGGATCAACAAGTATATTCTCTCAATACACAATAGAACAAATTTTTTTAAAAAATCAATATATCTCTTACTAAACATGTCAATATTTTAAAATATAACATGATAATTTATAGAACCTAACAACAGAACATCTTACAAACCCCAAAGTAATCTCTGTTCTGAAACTCATTTCTCTCTCACAGAATACACTTACTTAAGCCTTTGGTTCAATTTTCAAATTTAAAATGCATCTTTGCTGTGTGCATGTGAAACTGAAGTTTTCAGTGTGTTTCTTGTTTTATAAATATTGTTTACTTTTGATACAATAAGTCAAATTTAATACTTTGAGATCAGATTATAGTCTCCAAAAAGTCAGGAAAGTAGTCAAAAGCATGGTTCTAGACATTAACTGTCATAACGATAATGATTATAATTTGCAGCATCAAGAATGTTGAATTAAATTGTATTAATATTTCATCAACAAATACACTCTTTAATTTTATCATCTGTATTATTCAACTGACCTTAATCTTTTTCTCTTGCTCTCTTTTTATCTATCTATAAAGAGTAGAGTTTACAGAATAAGAAATACATTTCTGGAGTATAACACTGAGGTTTGCATTTGGGCACTTTATTGTCTTGGTGACTTTGGGCAAGTCACTTACTACTCATCTAAGATTTAGTATTTTTTTCTTTTTTCATCTAAAAGACATATAACAACCATTACAAATTGTTGTGATTAAATGAACTATTATCACATAAAAGCATGAGATAAAAGTTATCACAGCAAAATAAATATATGCTTAAGCAAAGTAATTATTCATTAGTATTCCTATCTTCTTAATTAGAAAACAAATTGACAAATGATCACAATATGAATAAATATGTATATGTCTTACACATATTTCTGGGTGGAGAGAAAATATATTGTCTATCACGCAGCTGGTTTGTCTAGTTATGGAAGACATAACAAATCTTAAAACTTACTCTTATAATTCCAATTGTTGGTTAACTGTTTTATTTAGATCTTTTGATTCAACAAGTTCAGACTTTAGAAAAGTATAACAACAAAAATATGCACTTCAGTGTTTCAAAAAGTTTTGATGCTAAGTTAAGTGCAAAATTTGAATTTGGTAGTCCGGTTTTATAAGCATTCACATTCTGTCACAGTCAAATGCATTGTTTTTCCTTCTGAATTTACTATTAAACAAAATAAAAGTTCTAATTTTTTATTGTACATGTCAATTTTGGCAGTCTGGAGGAAATACTAAAATTATTTTTGCTGTTGTTCAAGATCCAAGACTGTCAGTATAAATAATTCAAATACATTTCCCTGAAATTTTGATAAAGAGAACATACTTTAAGTAAGTCAAGATGATATATAATTTGACATATATTTTTCAATAAATAAAACAGCTATTCTACTGAGATACTCCATTTCAAGAACTTTTGAAAGCTTTGGGTATACTTCTATTATCCTCCAATTGCTACCAAGTTGACATAGAAAGAGTCTTATGAGTTATAATGAATATGTGTTCATAGAAAAAATTAAATGATGAATGCAGGAGAAGTAGCATTCCTTGTTTATGAAATTGCAATCAATTTTAAAAGTATACTGTTTTCATTTTTTTTCTTAGTTTTATATTTTTAAACCATCCAGACCCAATGCCATAAATTAAAATTTAAAATTTCCTAAAGCCATTGTGTAGCAAGTTATTGCAGAAAAATGCTAAGAGAAAAAATTCTTTTATGATATTAGTGTAAACCTTTTAAGTAAATCAGATTGAACCCTTACCGAGCTGAGCAGAACCAGGTAATTTACCTAAGAAATGACTGTGAAAGACAGGCCTTGAGTAAAACAATCGAGGTCTTCAATGTCACTGGAACACACCATGGATATTAAAAGGAACCTGGCAAGAATGAATGACCCAGATAAAGGGGAAAAATCCCATCAACTTCTCCTGACTTCATTAAGAGGAATTAATAGATATCTATGCCTAAATCAAGTTACAATCGCCTATCAGATAATTCAGAAAGAAATTAAATGCTCATCAATATGTTTTACATTTCTGATCATTATAAATAGAAATCACCAGAGTATCATTAAATCATCTTATTTTTAAAAGTACATGAGGAAATACTGTTTAAATTGTTTATAAATTTAAAACATCATAACATTTGTATAACTCTGGTGGGAAATTAGTTTTTATATCTGGATTTTTATATCTTGGTTTTTATCAATATTATATTTTAATGTTTATATTACAATATTATTACTATTATTATTATTATTATTATTATTATTATTATATTGAATACTCAAGTTGACAGCTTATACTCAGGACTCAAGTGATGGGAGAAATCCTAGTTCTTGGCTGGCAGCAATGAACATCTCAAGTGTTAAGGAAAACTGTCGCACATAAAAACCTGACAGGAAAACCTGCGGGAAAGAGTGTTCTGCTTCTGCCATCTAGGAAAATACACGACTTCCCCAAATTGACATCAGTGTTACCAAGGGAACCAAAGGGCAGGGCTTGAGAGACCTAAGCAAAGGGTGTCAATTCCGATAGGACAAAGGTTTAACCATGGCAAATGATGATTGGTCAAGGGAACCATAAATGTCTTGTGTGCTTCTGCAATAAATGAGTTTGCAGGCTACTTGCCACATGTCTGCTTCCACTCAAGTCCCGGAGTCTGAATTTTGACTCCTCACTGCTTACCCCACATTTGAGCTAGGCTGGCACAAGAAAAGCAACACTCAAGCTTTGTATATATTTGCACATCTGACTTTTCACTTAAGCTATTCTATCACAACTGTCAGGAACTCTTATGAAGTAAAATAGATATTTGTCATAAACCAACTCAATTCATTCTGTTCCAAGTTCAAAAACTAAATATTACATCTTAATTTCTATTTATGTTTTTGCTCTTTCCTTCTTACTTATATAAAGGTTCACTTTTCCAAACGTGAGCAATACTACCAACCAGACTTGTAATCACAGTCACTTTCATTTTACACCAGGTCTTATTTTCCTTCATCTTGTATAATAAGATTTATATAATAATATTTATTTCATTTATTTAACATATCCAAGATATACATATAGAAAAAATATTATGTGCCACATATTGTAAGAGATGCTGTGGATCAAGTATCAGAAAACCAGACATATCTCCTGCCTTATAGAACTAACGTTATATGTGGCACTCTACATAAGAAACCAGAGATTGTAATGCTGGTTATGTGATTAAGACACACCCAAGGAAGATTTTGGCTAGGCTTACAGAAGTTAAAGTGGCTAAAGAGGGACTTAAGATTAAGAAGGTATTAATCAAGTACAGGAGTAACTGAAAGGGCATCTGAAGAGATGCAGAAATGAAAAAAGCTTGAAATGGCTAGGGATCAGAAGGAGGTTCACTGTGGTTGGATGAAAATGGGTGACAGATGAAGCAGAATCTGATGATAGAAAGACCTGCTGAAATTTGAAGAATGGATTATTTCACATGAGAATTAGGAGATACTCAAAGACATTACACAAGAAGATAACATGATTCCATCTTCACTTTAATAATATCAGTATAATTAAAACAAAAAAGATTTAATAGATTTGAAAAATGTAAAAGGAGAATGAGATAGAGGTTTATTGAATTTAAGGGGAAGAGATTTTGATGAACTGACTAGGAAGAAAAATGGACTAGAAAGAAGTGAATAATTTAAAATAGTGTTATGAACTGAATATGAATGAAGAGGAGGTAGAAAAATCTACCCTGTTGCCAGATTTATTGCCCAAATGAATGTCTGTGAATAGGTATATGGCGAGCCCATGTCATTTTGGGGCATTTTGACTCTGTTTCCATTTTGAGACACCCAGATGGAATGTCTACTTTGTAGTTGACTAAAGTAGAAAGTTCAGAAGGAAAAGGGTATCTAGAAAACCCAAGTAAAAAATTAAATTCTGCTGATAAATAAAATTGAATGAAAAGATGATTATAAATGCTAAGGACACTTCCATCTGAGATGTCTAAATAATTTCCTATATAAAATGACAAAGGACCTAACAACCATTAACACAGAAGTAAAATTAATAATATGAAAACCCAGGAGAAGAAAATACTCAGGGAAATGATTTATTACCTAATTGACCAGATACTTTTAGTCCTGGTATTTCTTGACCCCACAGCATTTAACATTTTAGGTAGTTACATTTTCTGGTTTCCAGAGCACTGTTCTTTTGGTTTTCTCTACACTTGGATTTTATTGCATGATTCCATTTCTCTATCCACAAATTTTCCAGGGTTTGTCTTTGATCCTCTCTACCTTTCATTTCATATTCCCTTCCATGAAGAATTTCTTCTGTCTCTGACCTTACCTACCTCTGTATGTGGAGAAATCCAAATTCTATATCACTACTACGTGTGTCTATTGAATTAGGCATGTTCAGTCTAAGCTAACTGAACTCTCAATTAGAGAGCAGTACTCGTTTCATTATACCCTCCAAACCTCATCTTTTTAACCCAATATTTCCATTATTATGATCTCAAATTATGTAGTCATGATTATGAGATCAGAGGCTGAGCCATAGCCTCAGCTCACAACTTTCTTCTCTCTTCTCCACGTTTCTAGGAAGTCTTGTTGATTCGATGTCAAATTTTTTGAAGTGTACTTCATTTTTTTCAATAATTATCACAGAGGTAGTACTGGAAGATAGTTTGGTAAATGCTTTTTGAATGAAGGAAGGAATTCTTCCTTCTGCCCCACTGGAGTTGATATTCCTCAATACTTTTTGCTTATACATTGGAACTTGACAATCTCAGTAAGTCTCCCAGTATAAATATTTATTTTCTTCGAACTCATCCTTTAAATTGAAGTCAGAGTAATTTTTAGAAGTTTAAATTTAATTGGTTCAATCACTTTCTTAAGTTAATCAATATCTTTCTACCTCCTGCAAGACAAATTATAAACTTCTTAGCATATTTTTAGTTTTACCTACTTTAGCAACTTTGTTAACTGCTGCTTCAGTAAATTCTTCTAACCTCTTCCTAGAATGAAAATTTCTTCTAGGCAGTCCAATAAACTTATACATATATATATATATATATATATATATATGTATAAGTTTATTTATATATATCTTTCAGATTCAGTTCAGTTGTTATTTCCCAGAAGAAACATCCCAGCCCTTCCATCCACCAAGTTCTCTTATGTTCTAGGATTTTATTATTTTGTTAGTTAACCTATCATTCTCCCTCAGTTACACTATGAATTTTGTGAGGATAAGTTTTTTTGAAAAAATTATTTTCCTATTTCCTACATTTAGAACATGTACAAAATCATGTTAAGTACTCCACAAATGTTGGTTTCATTAAAAAAATCAATGCATAGATATGAAATTCTCATAATCATTTGCTATAATAATACACGAAAAATAAGACAAGGATTTTCAAATAGAGAAAATGTATCTTTAGGTTTATGGTCATGCCACCCTGAATGTGCCTGATCTCATCTGATTTTGGAAGCTAAGAAGGGCTGGACCTGGTTTGTACTTGGATGGGAGAAAATGCATCTTTAGGAGTGGGACCCCAAACAATTGGGATCAATTTTAATGAAAGCATAGAAAACAACTAGACAGAAGAAATTCTGCTGAAAATCACATGAGGTAGCAATCCACTTGTGTTATGGCTTACCACTAATATATTCTTTGTAAGAGTCATCTGAGAACTGCCATTAAGGATGACTTTTCCTCGCGCTTCCTCCATTAGTAATGAGCTCATAAAGTCAAAGAGCAAAAGCTTTTAAGGGCCATATACTTTAACAAGAGGGATAGATTGCTTCTTAAAGATATTAGGAATTATCCAGGGGATAAATCAAATCACTCTTACTGCTTGCTTTATTTTTAAGGAAAATCAGCAGATTTCAAAATATAACACAGAAAGTTAATGACTCAATGATATTGGTATACTCTTGGGAAATTTGGAAGACCTAATGATCATGAATATAGTCACAATTTATCAATGTTTTAAATTATTCATTGCCCAGAATTTAATTCAAATATACGAAAGCAGTACTCACTACTATTCTATAAACATAAATGTCCATAACTTTATCAAAATAAAACCAGTAATGACTTAATACTGAGGTAGAAAATGATCTTCATGTAAAGGACTACTTTCCTTTTTTAATGGAGGGCAATTTCAAAGAAATAATGAGTTCATGTAATTCTAATAGGCCCAGGTAGGCACAACTGTTCTCAGAGATCTACTGTTAAAAATTCAGATAATGTCAAAAGTTAACAGTGGATACTTAGGGCAGAAAAAATAAATGCCAGAATAAACTTTAGCCTTACTCACACTGAGAATAAATCATATGGACTCATGGATTAGCTTTATTTTTTAAATAAAAGTCATCTCTTTAAAATACTGATAAAACTTTAAAGCACTTTTTGGAGTGTAACAGTAAAATTTTGCACAATTTTTTCCTATCTTCACAACTTCAAAGACAGAAGTTTTATTACCAGCAATCTTAGCAATATCAGCATGCAGTGTTTTTCCTCTCCTTATTGAGTCAAGAACTTTCACTTCTTTACTGGAAGGAGTCACTTTAAGGTTATCCTTTGGCATATCATTTTGTCAGCATCACTGTTTTTGTGCTTTGGGACCACTATTAAGTAAAATCAGGGTTGCTTGAACTCAAACTCTGTAACATTATGGCAGGTGGTCTGGTACCCAAGATGGCCACTAAATACTAATGGCTGGATAGCATGCACAGTTTAGATCTATTGGACAAAGGGATAATTCACATTCTGTGAAAGATGGTGCAGGACAATGAGAGATTTCATCTTCCCACTCAGAATGGCATCCAATTTATAACTTATGGATTATTTATTTCTGAAATTTTCCGTTTAATATTTTCAGAGTATGGTTGACCATATATAAATGAAAGTACAGAAAGCCAAACCACAGATAAGGGTCAACTCCTATAAAGTTGCTTTACACTTGAGTTTCAAATTCTACTTAGAGAATGCCCTGAAATTCAAAAGCATCCTGGATCTTCCAGTCTGAGAAGCCCTCAGGCTGCCATTGCTCTGTGCAGAGATAGTCAAAGCACTTCTCATCTCTGGTGATAGCTGGAGCCCCTTCAAAGCCTGCATACTTGGGATGTGTGCATGTGTGGTGGTGGTGGGGTGTTATGGTTTGGATGTGAGGTGTCCCCCAGAAGCTCACGTGAAGCAATGCAAAAAAGTTCAGAGGGGAAATGATTGGGTTATGAGAGTCTTAATTCAATCAGTGAATTAATTCCCTGATAAGGACTAACTGAGTGATAACTGAAGTGGTAGGGTGTAGCTGGAGGAAGTGGGACTTGGGAGAGTGGATTTGGGGTATATATTTGTATCTGGCAAGTGGAGTCCTCTCTGCTTCCTGATCATCCTGCTTCCTGAGTCTTGGAAAATCACTTACATAAACTCCCATTTTACTGATATACAATAAATTCATTGATTCACACCCCACTAATACTTGTGAAATGAAGAACCAACATACTTTGTACAATTTAGTTGGAAATATCTTATTAATGGAAATGCATCAAAAGTCTCAGAGCATAGTCTCACAGACCAACCAAACATCTAAGTCATGACTAATGAGAAAACTCAAATGTGAATATTTCCTTGTGCTTTGTTAGGGGGAAAAATGGAGTAAAAATCAGTGGATCAAAAAATTGCAACAATATCACTTTTACCTTTATTTGTTATATTTATTTAAGTGATATGAAATTATGCAAAACCATATCAAGTCCAAAATAAGTCAGAATATGTCATAAGTGCTTCTTTCCTACTCACTCTGATGTTAAACCTAAAAAGTTCATTCCCATTATTATTATTTGTAAACGCTTAGTGCTTCCTTATTGATGATGATTTTCTTCCAAAATAAATGTTATAAAGGGTTATAAATGATGTTATAATCACACTTCTTCTAGCAACTTAATTTGAATCTTTCAACCAAGATGAAAATATCATATGCATTTTTATGTATATTACAAATATATTTTCAAATATTATGCTAATTTTCATAAATAGCTTCTTGTTTTCAAAGTTGTTTCCATTTAAAAATTAATGTAGACATCAGAATAATATTCTGTTTCTTAATATGGATAATTAATTTTTTGTTACATGAAAGATTTATCTGAAGAAATAAATAAGAAAGTAATACAAAACATATTGTATGACGCTGCTGTAAACATCACAGCATGATTTCCCAGTGAAACCCAGGAGTATTTGAACTGCCTTGGAGAGCATGAAGCAGCACGTTGATCGGGCTTTGTGTTATTTAGTATACACTAGAATGCAATCTTAACAAGGTTAGACATTTCTGCTTCATTTACTGATATTTTCGAAACCCCTGGAGAAAAGGGCTATGGAAAGAGGTGATCAATATTTGCTAAATGACTATATTTTGGCTTCATTTTTTTTCTATAAAGGTTCTATGCTATTGCGTTCAATGTGATCTTTTCATCACTTTCCTCTCATATGTTTCTTTCAGAAAAATTAGTTTAAAAAAGAAAATGGGTGAAAAATGGAGTAAGGGGAAAAACAGTGGAAAACAAGAAATCAGTTCCTGATTAACAGAATTTAATATAAGGAGTCAAATTCACCTTTAGACCATTCAAATTCAGTAATGGGAATTCTTGCCCAAATTTAATGTGATATATATATTAAATATATATTAAATATATATATATCACATTAAATATCATATGTCATATATGTATATATGTATGAGATATGTATATGTATATATCAGCTTACTTTTTAAATCTATATGAAATGTCATCTATTAGATATCCATTTGCATTCATGAATATCATTGTTTGAAATGCCAGTGGCTCTGGGGGTTAAGAAATAACAAATAAATTTATTTAATTAGATTACTTAGTTCTTAACATTTATTTTCTATCACTTAAATTGAATAAATAAAAGGCTTTCTTCCAAGCGAAATATGAATGATTTCAGGAGAGTCTGCTTAGGAAACCAATCAGGAAAACACAAATCTAGTAAAAAATTGGACCTTGACATAGAAAATGATCTAAGAAATTAAAAAAAAAAAGAGTTTCAAAGGGAAAGAGGAATGATAAGCATTCCATTTCAAAATATTTATAATTGGCATTGTATTCCTTTCTTAATTGTTCTTTCTGTTGCTATCAAAATACCAGAGTGTGGGTAATTTATATAAAATAGAGGATTATTCAGCACATTCTTCTAGAGACTTAAAAGTCCAAGAGCATGAAACCAGAACCTGGGTGGCACCTAGTGAGGTCCTTCCTGATGCATCATAGCACGCTGAGAACATCACATGGTGAAATAAACCAAGTATGCTAGAGAGTGCTGATTTTTATAGCAAAGTCACTCCCCTGATAATCCATTCATCCATTCATCTCTGAATGGATTCATGCAATCATGAGAAGAACTCTGTCACAAGCCAATCACTGCCCAAGCGGACCACCTCCAAATACCTCTAACCCATAAATTTAAGAATTAAACTTCAAACATGAAATTTGAGTTACAAATTCAAACCATAGCAAACTCTCTTCTGCTTGTATTTTTGTTTGTTTGTATTGTTTTGTTTTGTTTTTGGTTTTTTTTGGAAGGTGATCTTTTCTTTGTGTTTTTTTTCCTGGAGCACAACTGGCTGTTTGCTTTCAGAGACATCAAAGATCCTAGTCTGCTCAGAACTGAATATTAGAAATATGCATGATTTTAGCAGGTACTGGATTTAAATTTATCACAATTTGACAGTGTGCATTTGCAGTGAAAGGACTCTTTGCAAACAGATGTGTGCTTAATCATTCAACCCATGCACAAAGAGAACCACAGAGGATCACAGAGTGGAGAGGTAAGTGACTTCCTAAGTTGCATTGCTAATAAGTGGAAATGCAATTTTTCTTTAGATCTAATTTTCATTCCAGCATAAGTTTATATGATACCATATGGCTCCCACTATTTCTATAGGAAAATGCATCGAGCTCTGCAGTGAGATACAGGAATATCAATATTTAACACAGCAGACCTCTGTATTGAATGAGTAGACAAATGTGCTATAAAATAAAGTTTTACAATTGTTTTGCAATTCAAATACATAGAACATGTCTCATGAGATGAAAGTACAGTAAATATATTCAAATTTAAGACTGAATAAAACAGATTTAGTGACTGAAACATTTAGAAGGGGTAGAGTTCCATAAAACATAAGTTGTATAAAATGAGCAGATAGAAAGTAAGCACAGGGAGATGGATGGAAATAGTATGAGAGAGAGAGAGAGAGAGAGAGAGAGAGAGAGAGAGAGAGAGAAAGAGAGAGAGAGAGAGAAACTTAATCCATTGTAAGATAAGAATTGCATGATAATAACTCTGTCTCCACTTTTTTCCTTATAAAGAACACTGATAGAAAAATTATATTTAATGGGAGCCTCACTAATAAGTGTTGATGACAGAATCATTCCAAGGTACTGAAAAATCAAAGCTTGGAAATAACTAAAAGACAAAGCAGGCCTGTCTTGAATAATATAATATACTTTCATTTGGTTTTCCTTCAAACAAGACACATCCTAAATTGACAGTTACCTCTGTCATGAGTCACAGAAACCTGCTGTTCATGGAACAATGTGATGAATATATTAAGATACAGTTATAAGTAATACACAGTAAAGAAAGGAAAACTTAGCTCATGTTTTTTTTTAAACAAAATAGATGCTGGTACGAATGAAGAAAGACCAATACTTTTAGTCCTTAAATATGTATTTGATACCCTGTGGTATTCCTTCACATAAGGTATAGCACAGATAATTTAAATGAATCAAATTTAGAGCTGAGGGTGTAGTTCTATAGTGAAGCATTTGCTTAGCATGGAAGAGGCCCTGGATCCAACCACTGTCACTGTAAATAATAAACATAATTCTTTTTTAGAGTTATTACCCATCAATATTCTGTTTATTGTGATAGTTAATGCTCTATCTAAACTTAACTAGTCTCTGATGCCCAATTGTTTAGTCAAATAGCAATCTATGTTGCTATGAATATATATATATATATATATATATTTTTTTTTTTTTAGGAAAGAGTAATATTCAAATTAGTAGACTTTAAGGAAAGAAGATTAGTCCCACTACATGAGTGCATCTTGGCTAATCAACTCAAGGTCTTAAGAGTGAAAATGGAGGTTCCCCAAGAAAGAAGGAATTCTGTCTCAAGTCTCCAACATAGAAACATTGCATTCTCAGTCTGCTACCCTGAAGAATTGAGACCCAGAGACTGCAACATCAACTCTTTCCAAGAATTGCCAGCCTGCCTCACAGATTTCAGTTTTGCCAGCCTGCAGATATCTTCTCTCTCTCTCTCTCTCTCTCTCTCTCTCTCTCTCTCTCTCACACACACTTAATTTCCTTTAATTTCAGTCTTGTAATTGACTATACAGTAGTTCTACAAATAGCATCTGTTGATTAACTAACATATTGATTAAAAATGCAACTAATACATTCAGAACAAATTTCATGCATTAGAACACATTGTCTTAATCAATTAAATTAAATTAAGATGTTCCATAAAGCATTTCATGATATTTTAATTAAATTGCTATCTTCCAACTGCTTTCCTATTGTGTATAATTTTATTCCATAAAATTAAACAAAGCTAAAAATTCAGAGTCTGAGCATCCTGAACAAGTTAAAATAAAATGGCATGGATAGAGATTTCTAATGATAACAAATATAAATATCTTTCCAAATTTGCGTTTGGAAAACAGTATTATAAATTTTCTAAAATTAAAATATTGTTTTATTCATATATTTATTTAATCATTCATTATTTTAATCCATCTATCTGTTTAAAACGCCTACTTTGGTCATGAACAATATACCAGGAAGCTAAGGCAAGTAAGACGTGGATCCTTCTCCAAATGATTTTTCAAGGGTAAAGAGGATAATATTTGTTATGGATTGATAGAATACTTAAATCACCTTAGGCCTCAGTTCCAGTTGTCTCCAGGTTCACAGGCCTGGGGCACTGATATCATAGAGCTTCCTGGAAACATACTGCTGTAAGTGGCCGTGGTGGAGTAGGAGAATGGGATATAAAAATAAAGGATAAGTCATGTATTGTCATGGCCTTTAGTCTATTCCTACATACTCCACTCCCCTCTAACATACCTACCCCTTGGGTAGATATATTGAAGCTGATTTTGGAGACTAAATGCTTTTACTAAGATATGACTTAAAACAAATGATACAGCTATGTGAACTAAACAAAGAATAAAATATTCTTCTTCAGCATATACCTTCTCTTATAAGTCATGCATAACAATTCACTACCATTAACAATAATTGCTCTGCTTTAGTGATATGTTGAGAAAAAAGTTGAAATAATTGTGAAGAATAAAGGTATACATGTTTTCATTATTAAATTCAATACTAAAACTATAGAATTAGTTTATTAAACTCTAAATTTGCCATTCAAATATAATTAATCTAGATATTAAATATGTACATAGATGTATGCATATCAAATATATACATACAAAATATTTATGTTACAGATGGGGTAAAAAACCTGGATACTTTGTGACTGAGCAATGGCATCAAGAAGATTCTAGACAAGTCACTTAACTGTTCTATTCTTCAGTATCTTCATCTTTAAAATGAAGTTATTGGCAACCTTACAGTGTTGTGAAGTTTATGACAATGTTGGAGTATTTAAATTGTGTTGGATATTCTTCCTTTATTTGGGGAGATAGTTCTATCTAACTAAACACCAAATAGGAGTGCAACTGGAGCGGATTCGTCAAAGAGGATCATTCACTTGCCAGTGCAAGGCACCCTGAATTCTACCTTGACAACTTGACAGAAGGAGCTGGTCACTGCCTTAAGAGTTCCATGCAGAATTTGACTGCTCCAGATCCACAGAGCTTCACCATTTTAAAACTAGAAGCTCATGTGAAGAATGTTGGAGCCAACAATTTTAGATAAAATTTTTAAAGAATTGTAGTAATGGAAAATAATAAAAACATATACTGTTACAAAAATTTAAATTTGATTTATTATCAATGATAGGGCTGTGACTATTCATGACCACAATCTCCCTGTTGTTATAGTTTGGATGTAAGGTGTCCCCCAAAAGCTCATGTGGAGACAATGCAAGAAGATTCAGAGAAGAAATGATTGGGTTACAAGAGCCTTAATGCAATCAGTGAACAAATCACCTGATGGGATTAACTGGATGGTAACTGAAGGTGGGTAGAATGTGGCCGGAGGAGATGGGGCATTGGGATGTGCCTTCGGGGTGTATATTTTATATCTGGTGAGTGGAATAGTGGAGTCTCTCTCTCTCTCTCTCTCTCTCTCTCTCTCTCTCTCTCTCTCTCTCTCACTTTCTAATCATCCTGTGAGCTGCTTCCCTCTACCACACTCTTCTGCCATGATGTCCTGCCTCACCTTAAGTTCCAAGGAATGCAGCCTGCTGTCCCTGGACTGAGACCTCTGAAACTGTGAGACACTAAATAAACCTTTCCTCCTCTACAGTTGTTCTGGTCAGTCCTTTTAGTCACAATGGTAAAAAAGCTGACTAAAACACCTGTCTAGGTAGGAGAGCATTATTTTTTCATCACTTCAGATGTTTCAACCTGTAGCTGTCTATAAGAAATGTGCTCTTTATTCAAAATTTAGAAAATTTTTACCAATTTTGAGTGCATCAATAGTTGTTTGATGGCTCTTAGTTTTTCTCTTTGTTTGGAGAAATGAGCCAAATGCCACACAGCATCGTCTCACTGAACAGCATATTTAATGTACTATAATATGCTAAGATTATGAACATTGACTTACAACTATAAAATTAGAGGTTCCAACTTTAGATATAAGCAATAAATAAATTCTTCATCAACATTGGGTTTTCCTTTTGCCAAGGAAAGTTGTAAATTTATCCTAATAGATTTAAATTTTTTTTTTCTAATAGCTTTTGTTTTTTCATAATAATATATCAATTCTTTTTCATTTCCTATAAGTAGAGGGAAATATCACGGAATATGAGGTACTGAAATTCTACTTGGGAAAATAGGTTATTTACTTTACAGTTCAGACTGCATAAAAACCATTTCTGTCTTAATGTCAATATTAAAAATGATATTTATGCCTTAGAGTAACAATTTTATTGAAGGGAAGTTTGTGTTTTTATTGCTCACATAAATCCATGTAACAAGTCATTTTAAAAAATTAATTATGCCTCAACAGGGATTTTTAGAGCTCATAGATTATCTTTTGTCTCCTCCCTTATTTCAACGGGTGATTCACCTTTGCTCTCCAGTAGCTGGAATCCCATGGTCCAAAGTAACAGGCATATCGACACTGGACATAGTACTACGGTAGTAAATACCAACCAGCTGACCACTGCTTTACATACCGACAAGATAAACACATATGGGTGCTAATTTCAATATACTACTAGTAGTCACAGTTTATTCAGTACTTCATTAATAATAAGAATATATTATTGACTATCAATGGTTCTTTCTGAAGAAATCAATGATAAGCTGAAAGATACTGCTTTCTTAATTGACTTAGCAATGCTTTTTATTTATTATAAAAATCTCTGGTGCTCAGTGACCATGCCATATTCCTTCTGTAGTTTTCTTCATAATGAGTACATAATCATCAGTGAAATATGAAACTTTTCTCCCACAAGACTGATTATCAATGACCAACACAACAAGGAATCTTCTATCATTTATCCCTTATATTTCCATTTCATCTATACCAATTACTTATTCATGGTCTGAACATAAGTAATTGGGTCCAAATGTAAAGATAGTATCAACTAGCATGAAAACACAACAGTAATTACTTCAGCAGATTGTAGGTCATGAATATTATGTGACAGCTTTGATGGCATTTGAAATGGAATCAATGGATACATCTGTTTTCTTGTCAACCACAGGGTTTGTCCCACTAGCAATTTTGGCATATCTTACCCGCTTCCCACTAGCAGTCTGATGAATATCTGTTTTTGCTAATGTTTGGCTTTTGCCTCATGTTATCCATTTCGTTTCTTATTAGAAAATATCATTTTCTACAGTATCTTAGAGAGAGAAGTTTGTTTTGCCTGAAAGATAACAGTGCCATGTGTGATTATGCCATTCTTTGGTACAGTTCTAGAGACACTTTAGCTGTGAGTAAATCACCAATCTAATAAAATCCACTTTTCAGTGTTTTTATACATTGTCTCTCTTCACAATTCTGTATTCCCATGCAAAGCTACCATGGTACTGCACACATCTTTCTCCATTTATTCTAAATGTCATTGAAACACTGCTCACATGTAGGTTTGCAAATTCACACTGAGTTTTATCCTCTCTATAGTATGATTAATTTTTTCATTTATTCTGTACTTTATTGAATGCTCTTTGATCCACTCATGTGTTAATTTATGTTCATGAGATAGAAATCAACAGAGCAGTAACAACAAAAATGAAAATGAAACCCATTCATAAATAATCCTATGCAAATTATGAAAATACTTTAGTCAAGATAAACTATCCAATGATATCTAGGAACCAAAGCACAGAGCAGGAAAAGTCTTTAGAATGTGATTTGAATTCCAAAATAAAGCAGCTGCTTCATAATTGAAAATCATGTTATATAAACCCTTTCATCAGATGACTGCTTTTTCCAAAACTTCTCTAAGTCTCAAGGAAAGTCGACGGATGTTTCCAAAGTACATGCTCTAAAATGACACATTTCCAAGATTGGGAAGGGATATATTATGTCAAATAGTGCTAGTTATTTATCAAATATTAATTATATTTCTTCCATTTTTAATACTGCCTAGATTTGTGTGTGTGTATGTGTGTGGTAGAAACATGCTTAATTGTGCAGAGAAACATGCTGTGTTAGTTCCAGGATAACACTGCATTCCTAATATTAGTGACTAACTCTTCTCATTTTCAGTTCCCTAATTCTTTCTGTTTGGATGTAGGTTTAAACACTTGAGCTACAGTAGCCATCATGTGATCCTGAGGTCAAAAGGTACAGGGAAATGATGGAGGAAGAGGAAAATAGGAGACTGTAACTGAGATAGTATCCTTGAGAAACAGCATCAAATTCTGAAATATGAGCCTTCTAACTTCTGCAAGCTCAGATTTTAAAGTTTTATATTACTGGAAGAGAACACAAATCTAATTATTAAACATGCAATTTTTCAATGTTAATTATAATGATAATTAGTAACATTATATCAACTCCAATAGAATATCATATATGAAAGAATCATTGCATTTGGCAGTTTGCCTTGAAAAAGAGGTTTGTCATCATTTTAATTTACAGAAATAGAAAAATGAAGTTAATATTTCTTTTTAACTCATTGTAGACTACTGTAAAATAAAATTCAAATGGTTTTTCCTTTATACTAATGTGTCACAGCATATGAATTCATTTTCAAAGGCCATTTTAGCATGAATGACTATCTTCTGGTAGAAACACACTCTTTTTAGAATAATTCTGAAAAAAACTCTTTGTAAAAGTTACTTAAGTTAAATGTATTTTTTGATAGCAATGTGGATTGCTAAGGAAGTCATTCAAACAAAAAACTTGGGAAAAAGCAGCAAGAAAATAGAAGAAAAAATATCTAGTAAAGCAAGCATAATATTAATTCTACTTCAAGTAGACATTGTATCTAGAGCAAAAATAAAATTTATTTTTCCATAATGGGAAAGAGAATATAATTATCATCTTTAAAGTATCTGCAATAAGGTTTGTAGGGACTTCACCCCCTGTAAGAGGGTACATTTTTAAACTTAAAAATATAAAGTGGCCACAATAATGTCACAAATGGACTAGACAGCTTTCCCCTTTTGACCAAGGCACATTTCAAATGATAACAGTATAAATGTCATTAAAAATGTAAGAAATATTGCATCTGTAGATTTTCAAAAGCTAAATATGAAAAGATTGAGATATAAAAGTTACATGGGAGATCTAGATTGAATATAATTACAAATGGGGTTTAAGAACAATTTTGCTTTGCAATAGTAGCCAGACAGAAAAAGGGGCTTTAAACATGAATTAATTTAATTTAGATTCTCCACACAATGGGGTATATTAGATTTCAGAATGCATTTTTGCTAATCTTGGAAACTGAGATAAATAATTATTCTAATTCTTCTTGAGGTCAATCATATTAGTGTAGTTGGTTATTAAAATAAGACCTTTCAAATTGTTTGAGCTTCATCTGAGGCTCCATAGATTGGGGGTCTGGGGTGGGGGGAAGGAAGGAAAAAAAGAAAAGGAATCAACTGTCCACATTTTCTAAAAGGATGGGCCTAAGCATATTGCAATACTGTGCTTGCTGAGGGTGGATGATACACATTTCCTTCTACTCTTTTCCATTTCCTATGTAGGTCTTCAGAAAAGGAAGCTTTAAAACTGATGAATTGAAATTTTGGTGGAAGGGTACATCCTTTGGTCATCTGCTTCCTCCTTATCTGTCCCTGTGTGTGGTACTAGGAGGCAAGGATCAGCACTTCAATGGAGCTATCCAGCAAGCTTATTTATATTTTGTAGGATCCGGTATGACACAGGCCATGGAATTGGATGGCCACCTGAAACAACCCCCAAGAAGCTAGCTAGTGCTCTCGTGGCAGAGCAAGGAAAGACCACCAACTAGGAACAACTGTATTCCCACCCATGACTGGGCACAGGTCCCTGTTCTGGGTAAAGTGGATTTGAGTACCCATGGAAAAGAACCAGCCTAGAAGCAGCTAGAGAAGAATACTGTGAGTTTCCCTCAAAGGAGAGGGGCAATTCAATTGAATCCAATAGGTAAGAGAGTATGGCATCCTTGCCAGGAGACTGTAGTCAACAATTCCTAGAAGAGGGAACACTTTACTCCATGCAACCCAAAAGATACCTTACAGATGGTCTGACTGGGCACCCAAGACATGGGAGTAGTTTAGAATTACACAGTCACACACAACTCAGGCTTCTGTTTAGTTTTTCTTACATTCCTCAAAACTACCAAACTTGACACTGAATGACAGACATTACAGTTAGCAAATGGTCAATAAATGGAATAACAAAGTACAAAGCACCTATTTCCCTTCTACTCCCTATTACAGGTTATAGGCACTAAGCCAGGCTGGAGTTAGGACTAGAAAGTAGCTTTGAATTGGACAAGGTTAACTTTGATATTAGAACAGGTGGGAGTTTTAACCTGAAAAAGAAGTTTTTGTAATTACCTGAAATTGATGAATAAAACTGTAAGATCTGCCTGAAATATTGCTCCATTAAAAGAGATTTCTATAACAAGGAAGAAAGCAATCTAATAGAATAAAGCTGTTTGTAGTTTTTACCCTGCCTAGTCTGGTTCATTAATTATTACAGTTCTATTAGCATTACAACAAATCTTTATGCTGTAAAATATGAAGATGGGAGTGATGTTGTATCAATGCATATAATAAAATCTTCCTTTAGTTATGCCTGAGATGAAAAATATAAGGCAAAGAATATAGAACTAATAACTTAAAACACAATGTCACTTATCTTTCCTTGCAATATAAACTAGAAAACTAAATTTATTTGATAAATGCAGACTTATCTACTATTTAGTAATCCTCTTTAACCCCTAGACAATTTTATTAATTTGCAGTTATTTATTGGTTCTTCTTAGTCAATAGTAATTATATACATACTTGAGAATGTTATTACAATTAATATCATCCTAATAATATTTACATTTAAATATAAACTGTATACCTTTTGAAAAAATATCAATCAGATATGAAAAAATGGATTGAGACTAAAAATTTAATTTTCCTGATCTAAGCACAGACTGAATTTATGAAATATTAAGATGATATTTTGGGGCCATATATTAATATTCTATTTTCTTAATATTTAAAAATATTTTAAATTTATTTTACCATTGGTAGAAGAGGAATTTAATATGAAAACCACTTAAATGAGGGAAGAGAGAAAGAAAGTTTAAGTTATACTCTTCTTAAAGTATTTTCTGATCAAAACCACCCTGTTATGATTTAGACATTAGGTGTCCCCCAAAAGCTATGTGCAAATGTTTTGAGGTGAAATAATTTGGTTATGAGACCTTTAACCTAAACAGTATGTTCATCTCCTCAAAGGGATTAAGTGGGTGGTAACTGTAGGCAGGTAGGGTGTGGCTAGAGGAAGTGGGTATTGGGGACATGACTTTGGCATATACAGTTTGTCCCTGATGATCTGAGCTTGGTCTCTCTCTGCTTCCTGGGCCATATTAGGAGATGTTTTCCTCTACCACACACATCTGCCATGATGTTCTGCCTCTTCACAGGCACAGAGCAATGGAGTTAGCCATCCGTGAACTGAGACCTCTGAAACTATGAGTCCCAAATAAACTTTTCTGCCTCTAAAATTGTTCTTGTCAGGTCTTTTGGTCTCATAGGAGAAAACGTTGACTAAAACACCCAAACGATAGAGTGGTAAAAGGGTAAGGCCTTGTTAACCTCATTGGATTGGTTGAACACCCCTCTATACTGTTTATTAAATCTTATATTTAACGACACATGTTTATGTGCAATTCATCATAAAGAAATTAATATACCATCCTAAACTACACACCAATTTTTATATACAGATTTTATATTAATTTTTTTATTTTCCTTTTTCCGAACTCAACAACTAAGTAAATGTGTTTAGAATTTTATCTTGCCCAGCCTTCCCCTAGAAGCCAAAGGTTTGTATTTCCATATTCTAATAAATGCCCATTTCTCCAACCTTGTAATACATGCCACTTATTGTTCCTTAAAGAATTTCTAGAATAAAATATTTTTGAATATATTTGAAATATATTTTCAAAAACTTGAGAGTATTTTTCTGGAAAAGAAAGCATGTTTGTCAAAAACACGGAAAGTGTCATTCAACACCCAGTTCTTTCCATTACTAATTGTGTCACCTGTGACCTGTGAAGTCATTAAAATTCTCTGTGACTCATTTTTGGTATCTCTCTAATGAGGTGAGTGTAAAATAAGATGATCTTATGATGTCTTGGATGGGATGGATAGGTATGTTTATGTCTGATGAGTTATGGTAGTGAGAAAGGATGGGTTAAAGTAGAACACACTGAAATAATTTCTATACATTCATCATAATAACACTTGGAAACAATGTATGTGAAAATAACAATGCTCTTGTGAGCCATTAGGGATTTTCTATCCTATAGATATATAAGATACATATTACATATTTATACATATATATGAAATACACACACACACACACACACACACACACATATATATATACATATATATATATATATATATATATAAACATATATATATATGAGAAATAGTCAGAGTTGTGGGAGGGGAGTAAAAATTAAATTATATGCAAGTAGACCACCACAATTTGTTCAATAATTCTGAGAGTAAGAGTTGAGCCACATAAGCATTTGAAGTTTCCATTAAAATCTATTTACCATGTAAGAAATACTGCCTTTGACCTATTAAAAGACCAAAATTTTGTGCCTTTTTCTTTGTTATAAATGAATTAATTGTAGTAATTATTTACACCATAATTTAATTGGGGGAATATGAATAATTTTTTGAGATTCATGATATTTTATTATCTTCAGAAAAATCAACACATTCACAGTGACTATTTGCACAGAAGTTTCCCATTTAGAAAAAGCAAAGTATCTGGATAGAAGTCAATGAATCTAAATTATCTTAGGGTGGCCATCATGTAGCATAACCGATCCCTTATTAAACTGTGTCTAATAAAGACAATATTGGTGTGTAATGACCAATATTGTCAATTATAAAATATTTTCATTTTCTGTCATACAAAATTGTATGAATATGGATTGCACACATGACGATGCTTTCAAGTGACTTCAAATATGATGCATTATTAATTAGTGCTTCAAATTATGAAAGAACAGTAGTTAATTGGCAGAGAAAGAGAGAATTAGCATAAAAGATTCTATGTCTTTTATCCCAAATTAATGTTTAAAAACATTCTCTCAATGCATGTGGTAGAGACAGGCGGTAATTACTTGGTGTCTGAGCTCTTCTACTTTCTCAATCTCCTTTGCAGCCACTTTGAGGGAATGTGATTAGTTCTGGCCAAAGGAATGTGAAAGAACCTGTGTCAGTTATAGTTTTTGGCAATTGTGAGCCAATGTTTTTAATCACCAATCTGTCTTCCCAACAGTGACAAACATGGAGGCCATGTGTTCCAGATGGGACAGATACCAAATAAATGAGAGAAATACTCAAATCACATAGACTGTACTTGAATAGAAATTAAATCTTTAGTCCTGATATATAAACTTAATTTCCCTGTTATGGCAAGAAAGCATAGTCTATCTCTATTGATGTATACAATTTCCCCAAATGATTCAATGACTATTACTACTGTTTACAAACAAGTGAATAAACAAACAATTCTTAATCTCTGAGTATCAAATATTCCAATCAGCATTTCCTTTTTCTGGCACCATTATCCAATATAAACTCTAAGGAAATCCTTGTGCATTTGCAGACATGTTACTTGGACTCTGAACAACATCACTTTTTCTTATTCTCCCTGGAGTGCTATTGCTCCATCTCCACAGGTTCAAACCATACCAGTTTGCAAATGCAATGCCTTTGCAATATTTGCAAGGTCTGTATCCAAAAGTGAATCAAAGGAAAATCTTAGTTTATCTTAAAAACTTCAGTTATCTGAAAAATGTTAGAGTGATAGAGACTCAAACTTGGAATATTTTCCTAATGTTGTTTTGAAAACATTTACAACTTGAGCAAATATTTCCTCCACTCAAGGGCAATTTTTTGGGGGGCCCTAAGTACAAATGACTATAAGGTTCTGTTTCTATTCTCAATTGAATTTCTTCAATGCAGTAATTTATGCTAATGTATAATAACATTTACATATGTATAGAATAAATAGTATAAAAATTCAGTAAAGCAAAAATAAACCACAACATTAACTCTAAATAACTCAATAAATACTACTTAATGGGCATCTTACAAAGAATTGTACAGAGAAGTGAAAAATGGATATTTGCTACATGGGATGTTCGGGAGCTAAGTTTAATACTAACTATTACTACTATTAATGCCACTACTTTTGCCACTATCATTGCTACTATTTCACTCATGTTAACAGCCCAATCTAGATTTCAGGAAATTTTATATATAACCTACCTTTTTTTTCTCCAAAGCAATTTTGAGTTCTTTCAAAAACATGTATTATAAAATATGGAAGTAAATTCTCAACTTATTTTGTTAACAAGTGAAGATACTATCAATTTCACAGAAGAAAAATTACATAATTATTACGGAATGTGAACTGCAATCTATTCTTGCCAGTTTCTAGTAACATGTTAGGTTTTTCATGGTTAACTTTACTAAATTGTGAGTAATAAACTGTATTTAATATTTTACTATATAACTTCAGAGAGCAGCAGAAACATATGACAGATGTAAGTACTGATGAAGCAGTCCTCCAGATAAATACTAGATATAATATAAACATAGTTTTAATTAAAATACTAGAAATAATGCAAAAAAGAGTGAAGATGGATGAAGAAAACACATAAGTTCAAATATATACCTTATTTCCAATGTCTAAAACCTTTAAAATATTTGAGGTATACTGTTATTTAGGAAACAACTGTGTATTATTCAATTATTTTCAGTAAAATGTAAACAATTAGTTTCATAGATGTTTACATATCTCTAAATATTAGTGGTATTTTGAGGGATTTTTTTAACTTTATTTTCACTCTTGCTATTATATTGTCTGATATTCTTAGTTTAGTAAAAAGAGAGACCTGGATTCTTGCCTACAGTTCCAGGAATCCTGCCCCTCCATGGGAGGGGAAGGTAAGAAGGTGGCCTAGACCATGTGCATTGATAGTGAGAAAAGGAGGAGATATGATTAGATTTTTACTAGAAAATGTCAAATATTAAAAAGTTAACACAAACTATGTATGCATAAATAAAACTATTGAGAGGCAATTTTAAAACGGGTATATTTTGATGTTGCTGTATTATTTTATAAAGTTGATGTTGTACTAAATACTTAATTACTATTGGCCATGAAGTTGTAATTAATGAAAAGCAACACACACACACACACACACACACACACACACACACACCTCTGTGTGTATGTGTGTATATATGTGTGTATATATATATGTATATATATATATATATACATATATTATATATAAAATCATTCATATATGCTCAGGAAAATGGAACTTATTTTCCTTAGAACATTCTATACACACACACACATATAAAAAATAATTCATGTATGCTCAGAAAAATGTAAATTGCTTCTTTTCCTCAGAACATTCTATATGCAAATTCTTAACAGCTGTCAATATTGTCATGACTTCTAACTCTTTAATCAGAACTCAAAAAGAGAGCCAGAAAGAAAAAGCATGGTTCTAAAGAATTTGTCTTTTCATTACCAACATGATTCAATTCATTAATACTGTAATCCATCAATTTATCTTATAAAAACAAATATTTAGACTGCAGTTTGTTTTACATGTTCTCTAATAATAAAATAATGAGAATCTAATCCAAAATTAATTACATACTTAACCATATAATCCTACTGTCCCTAAAGAACTCATAAACTAATTTGTAAAAAATTTGAACATTAACAATACATTTGGCAATTTAAAAATGAAACTACGTAAATGATCCCACACAGCATTGTGTAATCTCCACCTGCAATTGTCCAAAAGATCTCTGAGTCCTTCCCCATCCTACTCAACATTGACCCCTTATGTCCTTCAACTTCTCATACCCCTTCTTGCTCTTTTCTTCTCAGCAGGTATTCCTAGTACAATCATTATTTTACTTGTTTGTGCATTTGTTCTTGTCTAATTCACTAGCATACAATATCCACAAGAACCAGGATTTCTGTCTCCCACACATAGAAGCACATCTAACAGAGAAGTGTTGTTTAATAAACAGTCATTGAAAAAATAAAGAAAAAAGAACATAGAGAAGGAAGGCAAGAAAGAGGATACATGAAGGAGTATTTAAAATTCCTTTAGGGTGTCAAAGAAGACATATACTGCTTGAAACCTACTTACTGTAAAGAAACCACCTGATGGGAAAAAAAGATTTCTGTACTCAATATTCATTTGATTTGATATGATGAAAAGGAGTATTTTATTAGTCACAGAGCATTACTTGTCTGGTAGAATTTAAATCAAGTTTAAAGTTTAGTTATATTTATTTTCTAAAGCTTCTGTAAATATCAATGTGGACTTCTTGCATAATTGCATTCCTTTGTTAGTTTTACAAAGTCTGATAGATCAAGATCTCTAAAGTATTTGCGAATAATAAAATGAGAACTGCAATAATTGTCTTTTGCATTATTCAAAATAATTTTGGTAGTCACATAGATATAATGTAAAACCAAACTTGAGAATCCATTCCAAAATATTCTATTGTCATTTAAAAATAGCAAGCCAATATTTTAAATGTTGGTAATGGACCAACTTCTTTCATTTAAAACTTTTAATAAAATCAACCAGTTGTCTCATGTTCATAGCACATTATAAGATGTATGTGGTGGTATAGATTTAATTGTCTCCCCAAAATTCATATGTTGAATTCTTTACCCTCAGGACTTCACAATGTGTACTTAATTAGGAAAAGAGTACTTACATTTGTATGAGATGATATTAGGGTAAGGTTACACTGAGGTAGGTTATGACAGGAACCCAGTATGATTGATACTTTGGGGAAATCTAAAAAAATACCAAATGGTAAACAAATACATGAAAATATGTTCAGCATCTCTAACTATTAGAGAAATGCAAATTAAAACTACACTGAAATTTTACCTCAGTTCAGTAAGAATGAACTGAACCAAGAATGCAAGTAACAAAAAATGTTGGTGAGGATGTGGGGAAAAGGGTACGCTCATACATTGCTGGTGGGACTGCAAATTGGTGCAACCACTCTGGAAAGCTCTATGGAGGCTTATCAAAATACTAGGAAAGGAACCACTATTTGACCTAATTATATATACCTTGGTATATATCCAAAGAAGTTAAAATCAGCATACTACAGTAATGTAACCACATCAATGTTTATAGCCGTGCAATTCACAATAGCTAAGCTCTGGAATCAACCTAGGTACCCTTGAAAAGATGAAAAAGAAAAGGTGATATATATATACACAACGGAATATTAATCAGCCATAAAGAAGACTATATGACATTTGCTAGTACATGGAAGAATCTGGAGGCTATCATGCTAAGTGAAATTCTCAAAACCAAAAGGCTAAATGGTCTCTCTGATATGTGAATGCTAACACACAACAAAGAGGGGAGGGGAATAATAGACGTTCAGTGGATTAGACAAAGAGGAATGAAGGAAAGGGAGGGAGGTAGGAATAGGAAAGAGAGTGGAATGAATCTGACATGACTTTCCTATATTCATATATGAATGCATCACAGTGAATCTCATCACTTACATCAAGACCAGGATCCTAATTAGAATAAGATATACTCCATGTTTGTATTAATAGGTCAAAATAAACTCTACAGTCATGTATAACTAAAAAGAACAAAGAAATAAGGGAAATCTGCACACAGGAAGAAGAGCATGTTAACCTGAAGGCCTAGACAAAGGAGAATGTCATCTAGCAGCCAAAGAACACTGGGGGATATGAGAAGCCAGGTGGGAGCTCTGGAACGTTTGTCCATCACAGCCCTCAGAAGGAATCAACCTGCTATTACTTGACTTCAGAGCTCTAGCCTCCAGAGATATGAAAACATAATTTTGTCATGTAAGCCATTCATGACAAGAATGAACTGCGGGCATGTCTGAGCCATCTCTAAGCCAAGGTGAGGCCCTTGGAAAACTCTCCGTGTAATCTCACTAATCTGAGACAGCTTTGTTGCCTTGGTAAATGTCCTGCTCAAAGAGAATTCTGTAATACTGTGGAATTTATTGGCTCAGACAGCCCTAGATTCAAACGCAACTCCCCGGATGCAGAGAGAGATACCAGTACCCCAAAAAGCCTTGTGGTACCAGCTGCCTGGAGGAGGAAGAATTACTGTGCAGGTGCTAAGTCCCCAATCAGGTCAACTTCCCCACAGCTCTGGCTTCTGGTTTACCTTGAAGAACCCCTCCTCACCACAAATTCCTTTGGTGTGTTCCACTATAGATAAAGCATTTGCAAACTTTTTCCCTTTGTGAGTATCAAACCCATCAGGTCTTTTCCACCCATCAAGCCCTCGATTTAAAAAAATACTTTCCATTTCTTTTGATCTTTTGCTTTATTTCTTGATATTACTTTATCAGACTTTTATTTCCACATAGCCCACACCATGGAAGGTTACTTATTTCCTCCCCATGCAGGACACTGCTGAGATGCACCCCTTTATGGAAGCTCCCCCAAAACTAACACATAAGCTTTCTCTGTTCATGTACTTAGCTTCTGGTAACAGATCAAAATGTTTTTAAAAGGCATTTTAGACACTGTATAGTGTATGAAGTAAAAAAAAAAAAAAAAAAAAAAAAAAAAAAAGGACAGGCAGGGATAATGAAATGGAAAATGGAATGGTCACCACAAGTTCATTATTTGAGGCTCTAGGGAAGCCCTCTGAGGGAAGATTTATGAAAGTTGTCTCAGCTACAGAAGTCAATGAAATAGTACTCCTGACAGAGGAAAGACAAGAATGGTCCTATTGGGAAGACAAGGTTGGCATTCCCAAAAAGAAAGAAGAAGCAGGGATGCCATCTAACAAAGATGAAAAAGCAAGAAGGTGATAATTGATGGATAGGAATTGCTTTTTTGAGTTTGTTGGCTTGTTTCTTAAGTAGAAAGAAACTGAATTTTTACAGAAACATTATCTGATTTACCTTTCAAAACTTTGTTAGGATCAAGTAAGGAGAATTTATTCATGAGAACAAGTGAGTCAATGATACATGTAGGAAAGTCTTGAGCATTAGTAAATGTCATCATGACAACAGCCATTTGAACCGGTCATTTAGAAGGTACTTTTGAAAATCCCTTGGGCCAAAATGACTTAGAACTCCTGCTCTTGAGTCTAAAATTTTCTTCACAAGAAATACACCTATGGAAACATCCCAAATATCTGAAAAGCATGGAATGATTATTCTACTGGTTAGGTAGCTGGTGCTACCTGATGGACTCTAACATAGTCATTGACATGGTAGCTGTAATACTATGTTTACATAACTAGAATATCTTAAAATAGAATATCAAGTTATAAATATATATTTGCATTTATGTCATTATTTCAACTATAAAATATAAATTCACATGGACATAAATTGAATGGCATAGCAAATACAAAAAGAAGTGTATATTTTATCCTGGTCTTGGTTTTATAATTAAAATATACCTAAAGATAAATGCACTTTTTAGACTGAATTAATACTTTAATATCTACCAACTTATAAATCCTCTTTGCAAATGCTGATATCTACAGAGATCTAACATTGGGATATGAACATTTCTTAAGTTGGAGTGTCAATAATTAGTCATCCTTGCCTCCTTAAGGATATTAATGAAACAAAACTTAGTCCAAATCAGATGCCTGGCTCAGGACATGTTAGAATTCAGAAGTCTGAAAATGACAAGTGAGCTGTTACCCATCCTAGAGTCTGTCCTAATCCCTATAGATTCAACATGAGGGGAGAGTCCGGAGACACATGAACAATGGGTAGAAGAACATTAAATTTTTTAATTCACGAATTTGTTAACCCATAATGTCATCTGTTGTTAACTCTGTAAAATGTGATAATTGATAAACATCTAGAAGTTTAACTACATAAGCATTGAAAAATGATTGATTCATTATTCCTTTGTTAGTGAAAGCATGAAGCTTATTTCATTACACCAATTTTTTTGCTAAAAAAAACTAATTAAACAAGAAAAATATTCCTTCATGTATAGTATAGCAACCAAGTTAAAAACACTCAAGATTGTATTCAAGAAATGCAGATATGCTACTGTAAGAATATTCTCATTCCCATTTTAGCATTTCTTGTCTCCACATGTTGTTACTGATCGTTGCTTATCTAAATCCTGCCTATACTTCAAGACTAAACTTAAATCCTGAGACTGAGAGACTTTTGAAATCAGATACTAGTTAAAATTATCACTCTCCATCATTGTATGTGCATGATCTCAACAGTTAGTTATATTAACTGAATTTGTGTCATTGTAGGAAATGGGTCCTTATGTTTTCTCCATATAAATGTTATCAGGAATAAAGTAGATAAAGCACCAGGCAACATCCCTGGCACCTGTGAGGCACCCAATTACTGTGACTCCCTTTGCTAGTTTTGTTACTCACTGAAATCTTACCTATTGAGTCAGAAATATAACGGAAAGAATATCGGCTCTGGAATGAAGCAAATGTTAGAGTTTAAATGGAGCATTACCACTCATTAGATGTGTTGCATTTATTAGGTTGTTTAACCTAAGTCCTTGTGTTAGTCACAATAATGGTCCTTCAGAGATGTCCCTGGAAACTCTATATTACATGGCATAAGAAAATTAAGGTTGCAGATGGAATTAAGTTTGCCAGGCACTTGAATTTGAGATGGCAGTATTTTCTGGCATTATCCTCATAAAGACAAAGAAATCACCAGGATCCTGAAAAGTAGAAGAAGAGGCATGGAGATGAGACTGAGAGACATGACATGAGAAGGCCTGGACCTGCTTTATCTGACTTTGAAGATGGAGGAAGTGGGTGGTGTGGGATTAGAAGAAGGGATTGGATTTAAACTGACACCCAGCAAGGAGATTGGAACCTCAGTCCTGTCATCTCATGGAACTCAATCCTGCCAATTATCCTAACAAACAAAGACACAGATCTTTCCCTAGAGTTTCCTAAAAGAAAAGTAGCCCTGACAACAACTCTAGTATCCAAATTACAGTTGTTTGAAGCCATTAAATTTGGGGTAAATTTTTGCAGCAACAATAGAAAACTAATGTAGTCTCCCTTTTAAGAATTCTTAAATAGGGCCAAATACAGGTTATGATATCATTTTGAAAATTTAATTGAATCAGTTTCAGAAAAAAACTGATACATATTAGCCTCTTCATAATGAATGTTTTTTTTTTTTCATTTTTATATTTTCTTTCCATTTGCATTCCTATAAATGTCCAGGATATCTACAGATGATACTTTTGTATTAGAGTGTATTATCTCCAACTATATATAACCAATTAAGTACAGGTGACCTTGCGTTCTGTATAAATTTGTACTATATTTATGCTCCACAATTTGCTGGCTGTGATCCTTGGGTAAGTTGCTCAAACTGTGCATGACTCTTAACTGTCCATAAGAATAGTTACTCTTTTACCTAGTGTGGTGATGATTTAGTTGAATACTGCCTAAAAAGCATTTAGAACAGCACAGGGCATACTGTACATGCTTGTTAAAATGAGCTATTTTTCTTATTTCATAGGCTTATATTCCATTTCACTGACTAAATAATACATTCCTTGATGTCCTAACATGATCTGGTAGCACATCTTATATTGCTTAAAACCAGCAAAAATTTTTGATGAAAGTGGACAATAAGTATTTGTTGATTCATTTTTATTTTCCCCTTTAATTTAGTGCCATAACTTTAGTACCTGTACCCTTTCTATTTCTGTCCCAAACCCATATATATATATATGTATAAACCATATATATATGTAAACCATATGTGTGTATATATATATATATATATATATATATATATATATATATATAAAGCAATTTTACATGAGAGGAGTGAAGTAAGGAATACCTTCAGAAAACTAGCTGCATAGACACTGAGTTGCAAAATACAATTTCCTCTTCTTCTATCAAAGCACGGGAGTCTTAATGAACAAAATCCACTAATGTTATGTGAATGTTACCCAAACAACTGAATAAACTTGTTTTCATACTTAAATATACAAAGAGGATTGAGAACTAATTATTTTTTTCAAATTCTGCAAGCCTACAGTTTTATTTAACAGTATAAAACAATACTATTTTAAATACCAGTCAAAGTTAGAATGAAGCATTTTCCATTGCACTGGGCACACAGAAGGCAGACTCCAAGACTAGAGACAGAAAGACAGGCAAGCCTGCCTTAGGAGTCAGTCACATGCACAGCTTGCTGATGCAGGTAGAACAGAAATTTCTAACTATAATTATGTTAGATTTCTTGAAGTTAGGGGTCATATTTTATTCATCCTCTGCTTAGAAGAGTGTGTTAAAAATGAAAGTAATTCTAATACTTGTTTAATTGAATTGCATGGAATTAAACTCTGTTTAGCAAAGTATATCAAAGTAGAAATAAAGATAGGGAAATTCGACAAGGGGATCAGAATTTGAGCAGAAAAAGAAATGCAACATTCATGTTATTAGCAGGAGAAGATCTTCAATCATCAACTGAGATGTTTACCATTAAAACCAGGATGTGAACAATGAAGGGTAGTAAGTTCCTTAAATGTTTTGTTTCAGAATATTCTATTCTTGCAGGTCTTCAGCTAGTCTATGTACATGATTGATCTTATTAAAAGTTGATATTAAAAAATCTAATATTTGTATTGATGCTGATTGCATTAATTATTTGGATTCTATAAAGCCAACTATTTTTTTTTTTTTTTGAGAAACATGTGCAAAGGAAAGGAAATGGCATCTACTGCTAAATGTCTAGTGCTGGTCCAAAGCTCTATGACATGTGGATTGTGGTTAGGAGATCTGGCTCTGGAACCAGGCCATTTTATTTTGGATCTCAACCCAGCACCAGTTGATCCTAGTCAAGCTATCTGTAAAATATAATTTACATTTTTAGGAGGGGAATAAATGGCATATAAAGCTCTTAGCACAATAGCTAGCATACAATAAATATTCAGTAAGCACTAGTTATTTTCAATACTATTTTATAAAGCAATTTTTCCTTGTGGTTTTGCTCAAATCATCTTTACTTGGATTTTTTTTCATATCATACTTATCATCTTTATAAAATATAATATAAATGATCAAGAAGAGAAGATGCATATTTATTTCCTTATGCTGTTATGATGTCTACATAGACATCTTTACTAGCCATAACTTATGGATGACAAAAATCCTATGAAAATTAAATAAAAGGAATTTAAAGAATTATGTAGAGATTATTCTAGTTGAAAAAAATCTATGTTTTCCACATTCACTTTCAATGAATTTAAATTTCACAAATGGAAGTAATCCTAATGAAAGGGTCTGAAGGGAGAAATGAACAGGAGTCCCACCTCCTGGGCAGCTAGTGAGATCATCAGCATTAAGACCTGGGACATCACATGGCTAAGAAACTGAGCCTGGCAATGGAGTAAACATTTGTTCCTCTCAGTTTTTAAGTATTATTTCTATGTGTCTATAATGACCACTCAGCTTCTGATGTTTCTGCCAAATATCCACCTGCTTTTCCAATTCCTAACAAATACTTTGGTTGCATCCAAATCCCAGGAAGCATCCCATTACTGAAATGTTTGTAGGGCATAAAAGGAATGCTGGCAGTGTAGGAAGTAATAAACACCTTCTTTGTTGGTAATTTCCACATTGCTGTTTATATCACTTATTCAAAATCAGAGGATTTGGGGATGGAAAATCTCATATGCAAGGTTCTTAAAATCTGTCTTGCAAATGAATTAATATTTTTCATTTTATGATGGTAATTGGTGACCAGCTGCAGTGAATCAGAAAAATGTTTGTGTCCTTTCAACCCTAGCGGTCTTTTGTCTGCTTAACAAACAGAAGGTTGAAGGCTGCAAAAGCAAATCAGAAATAATATATCAATTATATCTTATCAGCACACAGATAAGTGCACAAGTATTTTGCCTGGCTTTTGGAGTAGATAAATCAAAACATATTTATCAGGATTTGAAATTGAGAAGCGGAGCACAACTTATTTTCTCCATTCCCTGATAGATAGACAAGGACATAGCTTTTGCTTCTAAGATTTGGAAAAAAAAAAAAAAAAAAGGAAGAAGAAGAATTGAATTAAAGTGCAAAAGTGCAAGTTTCTGAGAAAAAAGATAACAAAATCTGGGCATTTAATCATTTCTGTATCCTGCTTGCAAGAACTAAAGTCTGGCATTACTGTTTGCATCTGTAGGTTTAAGGGATCAGGGAGTAACTCTTCAGCTTAATTTTTGATAAGACTATCTTAATTCCCATCTACGTAAATACTAAAGTAACCTATAAGAATAAACTCTGGGAATGTGTGTGTTGAGATGTATATATTTATATATATAAATATACATATGTATATATATATGAACTATCTGAAACTGAAGTTTACTGAAGCAGATGTGATATAAAAAGAAACTTAAAAGGTTCCAAGAAATATTTCAAAACCATATTTGTTAGTGCAAGAAGAGCTGAGAAAAATGCAGCATGTTTGAAGAGGGCACTAATTCCTAAGTTAAGCTCCCGTGACTCTTCTGGCATGTATAATTCATGAAAAAGCCTTTTTTACCCTAACTTAGAAAAATCATTCGGATACTGGAGATGTGAATGAAGAAATAGGACTCACATAGGTGTTTCCAGAGCAAACCTTTCAAAGAAATGCCTTACTTGGCACATCAAGAATCAAGTATAAATCCTGAGGGAGATAATAGCCCCATGCAGGTCCCTGGTCTTAAGTTGTCAGGAGAGCTCATTTCGCCACACCCAGAAACTTCCAGAAGAATATTTCAACTGCTATTTTTAAAAAATAAATTAACAAACTATTATTGTCCTACCTTTTGAAGCACCAAACGACAGCACAAATTTATAACTCTCCCTTTCTAACTGCATTGAATATTGTATGTTAACGTAATTCACAAAGACAAATGAAAATCTAAAATTATTCCAGAATAATAAAATCACAATATTTTTATTTCTCATCATTAATAACACATAGCATCATTTGTTGAGTTTCATTACGCTTTGAGTGTTGTGTTGCCATTTTAGAATAAACAGAACATGGTTCCTGTAAATAAGGGCTGGTGATAGAGGCAAGATGAAAGAAGGGGGCAAGGGATAATGGTAAATAATTAGCAGAAAACTGTTAAAAGAAATATTTTTCACTTATAGAAGGAGCTCAGTTTTTTTCATAATAACTAAAAAGAGAATTTACATTTATTTCAGGGTAAATTTCAACTATTATTTACTAAGCAGTCTTGCTTGATTCATTTTAAATAAGTTTGATTCATGCTCATAGGCAGATATCTTTGTTACAATCTTATTCAGTATTTGAATGTATAATTTGTTTTTTGTTTTTTTTTGTGTAATAACAACACTGACTTCACATTCTGCTTATTACTTGACCTGATTATTGAAAAAAAAAAAAAAAAAAAAAAAGACCTCAGGTTGTTTCAATTCCTGCTGTCAGAAAAAAAAAAAAAAAAAAAAGGCAAGAAGAAAAAAAGGAGAGAGAAAACAAGGCAAGACAAACTGGATTATTAACTGTTCTAAATGAAAGTTACAATCAAGATTTATAATCAGGAATTCACTCAGCTCATAACTTATTTTAAAATACATGTTTTAACTACTCTCCTCTATATGTCTTATAAAAACTATCCTGTGTCCAAAAGCAATAAGCTCTGATATGACCCAAGTTGAAATTGTAAGGAAATGTGAAGGTACAATACTGTCACAGGAATCAGAGGAATTTATAGGAGGAGCCTGAGAGCAAAAAGTAGCCTTCACCTAGGCTCTTTACATTGCATTCTCCCCTTCTGTTACAGTTCAGATGTGGTGTCCCCCAAAAGCTCATATATGAGACAATACAAGAAGGTTTGGAGGAGAAATGACTGGGTTATAGCCTTAACCTAATTAGTGAATTAATCCCTAATGGGATTAACTGAGTGGTAATTGGAGGTAGGTTGGATGTGGCTGAAAGAAGTGGTTCATTGGGGGCATGGCTATGGGGTATATATTTTGTTATCTGGAGGATGGAGTCTCTCTCTCTCTCTCTCTCTCTCTCTCTCTCTCTATCTATCTATCTATCTCTCTCTCTCTCTCTGCTTCTGATCATCATGTAAGCTGCTTCCCTCCACCACACACTCTGCCATGATATTCAGCCTCACCCCAAACCCCAAGGGATGAGCCTGCCTTCTATGGACCAAAACCTCTGAAAATGTAAGCCCTCAAATAAACTTTTCCTCCCCTAAAAATGTTCTGGGAGGGTCAATTTTAGTCAAAGCAGTGAAAAAGCTGACTAAAACACCTTCTACTATCTTTTCCTGAATACTATTTGACAATTAAAGTTTGCACATATTTAATGTATACAATTTGATATCCTTACACATTATGAAAGAATCATAATTATGCTAAGTGACATATCCACCACCTCATAGAGTTCTCATTTCTCTCCTCTCTCTCTCTCTCTCTCTCTCTCTCTCTCTCTGTAGTAGTAATATATAAGATCTACTCATTGAGCAAATTTCAAGCATACAATAAAGTATTGTTAACTAAAATGGCATTGTTATATGTTAGATCTCCATAATTTATTTATCATAAAGTACTGAGTCAGAAAATTATATAACTCATTTCTTTTATGACTTCTCAAAATACTTGAAAAAGGTATGGGGTGAGGGGTGTCTGATGGGACCCACAATCATGCCACATCATGGTGTTTTCTTTACTTTTTTTGAAAAATACTTTTTAGATAGTGATAGACCTTTATTTTATTCATTATTTTATATGTGGCGCTGGGAATTGAACCCAGGGCCTCACACATGCTAGGCAAGCACTCTATCACTGAGCCTCAACACCAGCCCTGATGGTGTTTTCTCTGATGAACTTTCTGCCTGTCTTTACTTTGGTATTTCCACTTTAGAGACCTAATTTATTCTATAAGGGTTCCTTATCAGATGTGAAGCTAAAAATTATTTTATTAATAATTTTCATGATATTGTTTGATGTTAACTTTTATCTGGAAAAGAAAAAAATTGTAGTTTGAAAGGTATTTTGTAGTCAATGTTGCCTTTTTTAACAAACTACCATGCAATTCTTGAAAGGAATAATTAGAGGGTAGTACGAACACAATTAAATTTCCTCAAGAAGGACCTATTTCACAACTTTTATTACAAAATTCACTTCAGGGTGCCCAGATACGATAAGGCAAGGATTAGAAGTACTGTGATTAAGAAAGTAAGAAAGAAAACCCATAAATTAAGCCTGGGTCATTTGTATTCTTAATATCCAAACCCTGCATTTTCACTTCCAAGCCATATTACTTCTGATAAATATTTGGATGTAACAGTAGGAATAATAACATGATTAATTTAAAAAACAAATCATAGGCAAAAGATAAAAAACTGCCACAAATAAATACATTAATTCTCTATTGATTATAGGTATGCATTGAAGGGTTTTCCCTATGATATATCCTATTCCTGGGGTCTGTCTTCCCAGTATAAATATACTAATACGATGAAATATTAAGTATCCTAATATCATTTGCAGCCTATCTCCTTAATATCACAAAATAGTATTTCTAAAACCTGAACACAGGTCTGCATTGAAACAAAGATTATTTTCTGCTTTGGGAATAAATAAAAGATCTTAACCACAGACCTAGAAGGAATTCTGACTCCTTTCTTTTGGAAATGGGAGCAGACCAGGGAGTTTAGATAATATTGGGATTTAAATAGGTTCGCCATCCTTTAAATCCCTTGAATAGGTATTATCCTAACTACTCAATTTATATGGAAATTAATTATACCACCATTTTGAAAGCTATTTTACTTAGCTTTTAAAAATATGTAACTTTTAAATTTTTCAATGGATGTTATTAACGTGTCATTGCCTAAGTTTCTAGTGTCCTGTGTCTAAACTCTATAATTAATATGCCAGCTGTAAACTTTTGCTGATTGGTTAGATGTACTATTTTAAGAACATGCATGCAAGAAACCTTAACATAATATTGAAGTTAAAGAAATCAAGTTGATGATTATTTTTTCTATTCACCCATGCATGTATTCAACAATCATTGAAATGCTATTATTTGGCTATGCACTATTGAAGAATAATTCTAAGATGAGTAAAGATGATGTTTGCTCTTATACCATACAGATTTACCTGTGGTAACTACTCTGAAAAAGATAAATACAAAGTTTGGAGCAGAAAGTAACTAACTCTGGCTGGGAAGGTACAAGGAAAGCTTTTGAAAAGAAAAAAAAAATCCTTCAGTGAAAATATTGGTGATGACAATTCTTCATCACAGAGAGCACATGTTCTTCAGTCACTTCAGACCTACCTTTCCTTTTGGTTTAGCCTCCAAAACTCCTTTCACATTTATCTTTACTTGCTGCTTTCATCTCTCCTAGTACTGCCAAGAGCTCTTCATTTTCATTGATAAATTGAACAAATAAATGGTCTATGTCAGGGAACATGAATTTTTTTTTTTTTTTTTGAAAAGGGCCATATAATAAATATTTTAGGTTTTCTGGGCCACATGGTGCTGCCACAACTCAATTCCTTTTTTGGAGAGATAAAGCAGTCAGGCAAGTGGAAAGAAATAGATGTGACTGTGTTCCAACCAAATGTAATTTATAAAAACCGTATCTGCCTGCAGACCATAGTTTTCCAACATCTGGTCTAGACTATTCAGTTCAAATGTCCTGGTATACCTCTTCTGTCCTCCCCTTGTATCCCATCCTGTGTTATCTGTATATCATTCATCATAGTGTAACATACACATTAAGTCAAGGCTTGTATTCATACTGTATGATATATTTGTAGGAGACAAGAATTGTATTTATGGTGCTTAAGATGTTGCAAATAAATGATAAACAAAGTAAAAGGTGAGCTAATTAAAATTAGAACATAATACAACTAAAGAAAATCTGGTACCCAGTGTAGATGCTGCTGAATATGTGAGGCTTATAATTTATGCAAAAATAAAACAAAATTAAAAAATAAGAGCAAGGAAAAAAATACAATGTTCATACAATGCTCATAAAAATATATGATCTATGATATTAAAATGTTATTTTAGTTACTATATATGAAAAAGTTAAAAATAAGGATATGACATTAAATATCTTTGTTGTTAAATATGAATCATGTACATTTAGTTGTGTTTACTAGATTCACAGGCATAAATACAGATCTATAATTTGCAGAGGAAATGCTTGAAAAACTGGAATTCCCAAGAAACTATATCAAATGTCATTGTTTGAAGAAAAAAGACAAAGAACTATGATAGCTGAGATAATTGAGTCAAATAAGGAAAGTCCTGTGAGTACTCCAACTCATGGCCTGGGGAGAATTTCAAGACAACTTTCCAGACTGGGACCCAAACAAAGCCCATTATTCTGACTGAGTTAGGAGTTGTGATTGGGAGTAGCAGGAGACTAACATGGCCAGACTTTTGAAACAGAGTTTAGAGAGGTGAAATTAAAATGAAGAGATGTTTCCAGATGCCTGCCTTGTGGTCCCTTAAATATTTGACTATATTGATATGTATGTATATTTGAGGAAACTACTGAGACCAAGGAAGAAAATGATCATGAGAAATAAGTGAGTAGAATAATCTACAGAACTCCATCCAAGTTAGGGATAGACTGTGTTCCCACCAGACTGAATAAATTATTTCTTAATCTGTGTGAAAACTGTACCTAGACTGAAGTTTAAATTTGCAAATGCAAAAAAGCTTTAGAGTAAGACTCAAAGTGATCACAATGATTTAACTGCCTCATAATGACATGCATATTTGGAGGTAAAGCAAACTAAACAAAACCCAAAGATCAAGATATTCAAAGGACCCTACTCCAAAGACATATGAGAAAAACCAGATCAAGATAAAATTTCTGAAAAGCAATAATAAAGAGTCTTAAAATTAACCTGAAGGAAGAAAAAAGATATATTGTGTACAGATAAACAAAATTAAGAACACTTGTTGACATCTAATTGGAAAACAATACAAGTCAAAAGATAATGGAGTAGCATATTTAACACATGAAATAAGGAAGGGTGTCACCACAGACTTCTATTTCCAACAAAAATAATCTCACAAAAGTAGACTTTTTCAATCTAAACCATCATGCTTTCAATTATAGCTTAGTTTCCCCATGATTTAAACTGTCTTCAGAACTACACTATTGCATCTATTGTCTATCTATCTATCTATCTACCTATCTATCTACCTATCATTTATATATACCAATGAATAGTGCTTAGACTTTGAAGACAAGGAAATACAGGGTAAACCTGAGGTTGTCATGGGCCTGATAAATGCCTCATTTATGGAATAGAAAATATATTCACATTCCTGTAGGTGAGATTAGATATAGAAATAGGCCATGATCAAATATTACTCAGCTCCAACAGTATTCAATTTCTGATTATACATTACACAGTTTTTCAGTCATTTCATTGACCCTTTTTCTTTGCTACAAAGGCTCTTAGAGAGTCCTGAATATTCTCTTAAGTTTCTCCTCCTGCATTGCAGGAAGCCAAATTAGCCCATGTGATAGGATGTGGGTTAGAGGTTGCATTAGAGATGGTCTTTGCAAAACAAAGTGTAAACAGACATTTTGGAGGGCAATAATCTGAGAGACATATGGGCATTCATAGCTAATATTTGCTAAGAATATTAATGCCCTGGGTATTTCAATATTCATAATAATGAAAATTCATAATAACTAATTTAATATTCATAATAACAGAGATGGAATTTGAGGCACAGAAAAAAATATGCCCAGAGGTAGAATAGCATCAAATCCAATCTTTATCACCAGGCAGTCTGATTTAAAGGCCTGTGCATAAGTCAATGTGCACCAGGGCTTCATGTGTTGATGGAAAAGGCACAGGAAAGAGTCAGTCAATTTATTTGACTAAAGAAATGTTGTAAAATCCATCAGGAAATTTAGGAAAATGTAACAGGTATGTATACTATGGGAAACTTTTCATTTTATAGTATAAGATTGCATAGCACATAATTTTCTTGAGTATGGAGAACCATTAAAGGCAGCTCTCTCCCCCTCCCCCAGGTGGTGATAAAAACAATACATATTTATTTCACTTTTATTTATAGACTATACACTCTGTACAGAATTTCATTAAAAACACACAAACATATACACATTATGCAATGTGCTCTGCCATTCAAAATTGAAAAAAAAAACCTCATGACATATCCTTTAAAAGATAAAGACTTTTTTTTTAGCATACATAATACTTTATCTTACATGCTCAGTTTTAAAATTTAGATAAACCACTTGAATTTCAGTGTTTAAATCCTAATTGATTGATCCAAGGTAAAATGGGCCAGGCTTGGTATTACTTAACATTTTATCCATAACTGCATGAATGACATTAGCTGGCAGATGCTGAAGGTCAATACCTCTGAATCTCTGTTTGGAATTCCTAATTATTGTGGCACAAAAGAAGCTGGAGAAAATAATGCAACTTAATTCAGTAGGACCAAGTGCCAAATAATTCTATAAGGTGGAAAATAAGCAAGTTGTACAAACACATAATGAGAAAGGACGATGTATTTTGGATTGTGACAAAAACAGATCAAAGGTGTCACAGAATCAGAAAGCTGAATGTCTCAAGGCACAGGAGTATAAAATACACTTAAATACCACAGAGGAATCTTCAGGCAAGAACTTCATTCATAATAATAATAAATGCTAGGGTTACAATCTATTTAATGTCTAGCCTATACCATGATTTAATATCAAGAGACTTATGACCACATGGCTCAAATGGTACCAACCATGTAAGTAGTACTTAGAAAAGTATAAGGATTTCAGGAGATAGTTTTTAAAAGATTTGGGAAGAGATATATGAAAGAAATTTGACAACTGTAATAATCAATAAAAATTAAATTATTTATTCTAAAATGACAAGTATTTATTTAGGAAATAGAATAGATAATGAACTTTTACAATATTAATTTGAAAAGATAATTAACTTCTTCCCACAATCAGTAACCAATAGCAAAGGGTTTAAATTATGTCTGATGAAGAGTTTTATATTTCCAAATGATAATAGGAACTTTGCTTTCTTCTGCTTTTTTTTATATCACCTATACATATGTAACAAAATAATATAGTACAAGTGTACAACTCTTCAATTTAAAAAATGTTTTATTCTACTTTTAGGGGGAATCATAGGACAGAAATTATTACCATCATTTCAGTAAAGAACCATGAAAACTTAGAGATCAAAAATTGATTTTCTCATTTGAAAATTAATTAGCTGATATAGAACTGGAATTCAGGTTCTCTGATACACAATTCAGCATGCCAACAACTATAAAATTTTATTAATTCTAAGATGCACATTTTTTCATGTTTTAGTATATCTAAAATCTGAATGTCTTTCAACACATAAGTGATGGTATGGTATACTTTCATTAATTGTGTTTTTCCTTTCTTGGTAATATATGAAAACACAGTACAGTGTCCTAGAGATGATGAAATATGACAAGCCCATTTCTAAATGGATAAAGTGAATGCTTTTCTGATGATGAGACTATCTGTTAAATTGCGTCTTAAACTTTCAAAAGTAATTGTTCACTTCTCAATAAATGAAAGTGTAAGTGTGCTCACTTCCTTCATAATATAATTTTTATTCTAAGTTTCATAGTTTCCTAAATGATATTTTGGCCCAGTTTACTATAATGATTTTCTCTAAGAAATATTTTTTAAAGTACCAAAAAAGATAATCATATTTGGTAGAAAAAAGTAGAACCAGTAGTATATTGTAAAATCAGGGCAACACACTTATGTACAGATTCATTTTGGCTTGTTATATCAGGTTTCACATACCTTACAAAAATTTCACAAATATTTTTGGCCTCTTTCTTCGTGACTAAAAGAGCTTTGGGATTTTGTTGGTGGTTGGCTGGTGTACTCAGGGAGGCTGGGGTTTTGCTAACTAAGCATCTCAGGGTGAGAACAAGGGTATATTGGAAGATAGACTTTATCTAGCAGTTTAAAATATATATAAAACATTCACACAAATAAGAGGTTAAAAGAGTTTTAAAATTTAAGATAAGTATGTATCTAGTTCTCAGGTTAAATTATTTTTTAACTTTTCCCCTATTTTTATGGAAAACAATTTAACAGAAATTATCTCATATAGGACTAAGTAGTCCCATCAGAAAAAAAGAGAAATATACAATGGTTCACACTTTGTTGGCAGCTGGCTCGTCATTTCAATAGATAGCATAACTTTCATTGGAACATGTGGAAGGTGGAGTTCTGTTATCTGTTCAGGCCATAATTCCTGGTCATCTGTTTAAATGTGCAGTGGCATTTCCAATGTAATTAAATTTCCAATTCTACATCCAAACTTTGTTTATGAATTGGCATATAAAATGAATTATGATTTATAATTGCTCAAAGCCATTAACTTGAAATCTGTGAGATAAGACTTCAGCATCTTGATTGTACCATGAGACTATTCTTCTAGAAATGATTCAAACCACCACAACTGTATGTTAAGTTTAAATATTCCCAAATTGATGCTGATGGAGAAAAATTGAATCTTTGCAAGGGAGAAACAATAGTTATGGGACCCCAAAAAATAGATAACAATTAGGAGGTTATTCTAAGAATTCAAATGAGAGATAATGATAACAAACTAAATCAGGAGCAATAGGATTAGACTGAAGGGAGTCAATAGGAAAGGTTTCACTAAGGTGTAATTGATACATCTTGCACTTTAGACATAATGTATTAAATATATTATGGGAGGAATGTAGAGAAAGGAGACAGGAAAAAAAAAAAAAACAGATTTACAGGTCCTGGAGCTCTTAGACTATTAAATAGGAGAAGGGACCCCTGAAAGAAGCAGTAGATGCAGGGTACACTGTAGAGTTTTAAGTTTAAGCACATTGCGGTGCCTATGGTTTTTCACAGAATCATCTGGACTAGGTGAGGAAAGAAGACTGGAATAGCTTCCTATGTTTTAATGCAAGGGTTTGAATATGACATACACATATTGAATGTCAAGAGGAGACCATATGATCGCCCACCGCCCGCGGGGACAATCACAATGCGTACGCTCTTCTTGATCACAGGAACCAAAAGGGCTTTATTCCACAAGTCTCAGACTTACATTGAGAACATCAGCCTATCAGAGAGTAGACTACCAGGAAAGTCAGTCTATCAAGGAACAGTCTCCAGGCAGATACCAGGATTGCCTGAGTTACTTCCTAAAACTTGTATATGAGTGCAGCTATGTCTGACAAGCTGCCAGGCACCATCTTAGAGATCAGGCCACGGTGGGGCTCTGGGGCCCTCAGAGCCCACCCCTGACAAGACCACGTTCTGATTGCCCAAGAAAAGCCAGCTAAGGAGTAAGATGATTTAGAATCGCCAGGTGGCTTCAGCAACAGCAGGAGTCATCAACTACAAACCATCATGATTATAATCAACAATGTCATGCTGATACTTTGTAACCCACTTCCCCAGATCTTCAGTATTTATTTTTAATACAAGACTACTGAAGCTATCTGCCTAAAAACAAAACAAAACAAAATTATTACATTGCAAAATATTTGTCCGTTTCAACAATTTGTGTGTTTTACCTTATTTTAAATGGCATAAATACAATATTAAAACATGGAACAAAATTTTATTAGACTAGGACCTGAAATAGTGTACATTATGTCCTAAGGTTTTTTCTCACTTGAAAGAAAATCTATTTTAAACCTTTAATTTCATAAAAGACAAGTAGACTTAATTTTGTCTCATTTCTTAAAAGTTTTGTTTCATTTATTTTATATACAAAATAATATTTGACTATGCTTAAAATATTATTTGACACTAATTTTTTGAAGTGAAAATTTGAAATGAATATCAAAAAGAAAAAGAAGTACTTGCACTTTAATCTACCAATTCTGCTAGTTCATTTTATGAAAAAAAATCTACTTAGAGGGTTCTAAACACTTGAAATTTTTGAAAACAATTAAATATATAGTGATAAAATAAATTATAGGCATTGGAAAATATTTTAAAACTTTTAATTAATAAAATGACTTCATGATTATATAGAAAGGAAAAAGTAAATGTAGAGTATGATCTGAATTTTATAAAAGTATGCATGTGCACAAAATTATAACTATGTAAATACAACAAAGAACTGAAGGTGATAATTACTTTTATTATGTAACAAAATAAGCAAGTAGTGATTTTATAATCAGAATTTTAATTAGCAGAAACACAAAAGTTCAAATAAAATTAAGTGCAATATTTTTTTTAGTACCAGGGATTGAACCCAGGGGTGCTTAACACTGAGTCACATCTGTGGCGCTTTTTAATATTTTATTTAGACATATAGTCTTGTCAAGTTGCTAAGTGCCTTGCTAATCTGCTGCGACTGGCTTTGAACTCATGATTCTCCTGCCTCAGCTTCTCTAATTGCTGGGAATAGGTAAACTGTGGAACTGACCTAGATGCCCTTCAATAGATGAATGGATAAAGAAACCATGGTATATATACACAATGGAATATTACTCAACCTTAAAGAAGAATAAAAGTATGGCATTTGCAGGTAAACGGATGGAGTTGGAGAATAACATGCTAAGTGAGATAAACCAATACCAAACAAACAAAGGCGAAATATTTTCTCTGATAAGTGGATGCTAACCCATAATGGGTGTGGGGGCAAGGGAAGATTGGAGGAACTTTGGATTGGGCAGAGGGAAGGGAGGGGGCAAAGGGGTGGGAAAGATGGTGGAATGAGATAGACATAATAACTCTGTGTACATGTAAGATTACACAAATGATGTGACTCTACATGTTGTACAACCAGAGAAATGAAAAGTTGGGCTCCATTTGTGTACAATGAATCGAAATGCATTCTGCTGTCATGTATAACCAATTAGAACAAATAAAAAATTAGGTGAATGCAAGAATAAATCATACACAAACATTTCAAGATATTCCACTATAGTTATTTAGTAATTAGCAGATAAATGAAAAAATGTAAATAATAAACGATGGACTTCAGATGAAAGGAAATTTCATGCTATGAATTTCTATATGCTAACTGGAAAATAAATTGAGATTCTGAGTCTTATTTTTATGAAGCCATTTGAATTTAATTGAAAAAGGAATCCTACTAGGAATTATTCTTTAATATCCATCTTAATACCTCTTAACTCTGAAAAATAATGAAAATCATCTGATGACATAACATGTAAACAAGACACTTGGGGAAAAGTTAAACCTTTATTTTCTATTTTTTGCACCTTCAAAAGAAATAATGAATCTTCATAGTTAATAAACACACCTTATAATTTAGAATATGAAAATATTTTTACTTAGCAACAATTTTATTTTCAAATTATAGCCAAATTATAAGTTGGGGATATTATATTTTTTGTTTAGCATATTTTACTACTAATTGAAAAAATATTAAATATGACATTTCTCAAAAATATTCAGATATTTTACTTAGCACAGAAGCCTTAGTATACAAAATTAAAGATACTATCAAAATTAGAAATTACATCCTAAGATTAAAACAATTATTTTTATTTCTCATTTCATTAACCCTAATCAATACCCATGACCTGCAGAGGAAGCAGGATAGGCTATCTTGTGAAAGATCATTTAAATTTTTGCTCCATAAGGAACATTTCTAATAACAATTCATTTGTTTTACAGTTGTTATTGTGATAGAAGAGGCAAATATATTTGGAAATTTTTTAGCACACTAAGGGCTTTTGTTATTGCTAGCATAATTAAATTCTAGATTTAGTGAATTATATTATATACAAAAGTACACCTCCTTACCAGTGGGAGTAATTTGCCCTACAGAAATCTGTTATAACACTTAAATGAAATTGTTAATCAGGGACTATTTACAGCTGCACCTGCTCTTATTTGTAGCATGTAACTGTATAATCACTGTCAGTTCTTCCAGATCTAGGCAGAAAACCATTAATACAACAGAAGCATAATTAAAGAGAATCCCCATCTGCTATATTATACTGGCTTTGTCAAAGAGTGAGTAACATGGCCATGAAGGACGCCAAGGGGGAATATTGGTGGAGATAGGTTGTTTAAGACAATGTCACTTATTTCCTCCATAGGAAAAAAAAAAATTACCTAAAAAAGTTCATTAACGAACTGATAAAAGAACAAGATGAAAAAGAAATTAATAAATTATAGTATAGTGAATCCTTTTATTTTTACAGGAAGACTTTAAAGAAGAAAAGTATTTAAATGAGATGAAAGCGATGCAAAAATTTCTAAAAAGATTGTGACCACTTTTCTAAAAAGTCGGTGGGCTTTTAAACAAGTCATTGTGAGCCTTTCTTGTGTGTATGACATGTAGCAGCAAGTACTTCCAGAGAAAGCACTATATTAATTATATTATATAATTATTTTAGATTATATTATATTAATATATTTTATATTAATTTATTAATGGCCTGAAAATTATTCATAGTTCCACAATTTTAAAAAGTCATCTTAATGAGTGACTACACATATAGAATCTGGATTTATTTATATTTATGATACAGTACATATGTGTTAATAATATAAAGCATGAAATTATGCATTTGATCTAAATAGTGCAAAATATTTTGTATTATGAAGGTATTATAACAATAAGCTGAAATTACAACCTACATTCTAAGAAAGAAATATGTAAACAAATCAAGAAGTTAGTAATCACATCTCACTTTTAAATACATTATAAATTTCCTCATTTATCATGCACATTGTATCATGCCACTGAAATGTATACTCCTACATGACAAGATATCTTTCTATTCAATGATGGCTGAACCCTATCGGGATGGATAAAGAATACTTGGATGAGGGACTTGATGATTGTTCAGTGAAAAAATGATCTTCATTTGAAAAATTACAAAGAAACAAATACTCATAAAATTCTTTGAATTTTTCAAAAAATGTTGGAGTATTTGTCTTTGTATAAACAGCTTAAAAGCTTCACAAATCCATTTAGGAGACCAAGAATCTATAAAACACATGTTAATCGATATATAACCAACTGAGATGTGAAAGAAAAAGAAAAATGAAGCACAAAGGAAATAGGAAGACTCAACTTGAACATTTAGTAATCCAATTCATATGATTGCAGAAGATGGAGAATCCCAAATGTAACCAAATTATTTATGCACTGATAAACCTATGCAGCTCTTGGTAAGAATGAACTAATTCTAAGTATTTCTGGTCTGATTAATGACACCTAAAAAAGGAATATTTGACTCATCTAGAAGAAATAGTTCTATAAATAAAGGACAGAATAAAAATCAGCATATATTTTATTTTGGTCAGATTTAAATTCAATTCTTAAAAGTCATAGTGTCTATAGCCAAAAGATAACAATAGTAAACAAATCAAGATGTTCTATGAATAATTTTATTATAATTATAATACCACAGGAAGGCAAGATAAAAATCCAAGATAAAATAAGAAAATGAAATAAAGAAGATGGTCCCATTACACGTGTACATACACATCCATAGTATCTATATTGAAAAGTTAGTTTGAATTATGCCTTTTCAATACTAAAAATGTTCTTGTCACTCACATTTAGTGTATTTTTGAGGCACATTTTCCTGTGATCCTTACAAGTGTCTGCATAGCATACATGGAAAAGTAACTGCTTTGGGGGAAATACACATACTATCAAGTACAGAGAATTTGAAAATTTTATATTGCAGCTAGTACAAACTGAACAGTGAAATTGATACTTGCAAGAGACATCTACACTCCCATGTTCATGCAGCACCATTCACAATAGCCAAGAAATAACTGTTTAATGATATCTGATAAACGGATGAATGGATAAAGACAATGTGGTACTATATACACTCTTGCAAAGAATGAAATCTTGTCATTTTTGACAACATGGATGGAACTGGAAGTCAACATGTTAAGTGAAATAATAATGTAAGACTAGTACCACATAATCTCACTCCTATGTGCAAATTAAACATTGATTTTCCAAGTGTTAAGAGTAGGATGGTGGGTACCAGAGGCTGGGGATAGGGGCAGTAGAGATGGGGAAAGGTTGCTCAGGCACTAAGCTACAGTTACCTAGGAGTAAGAAGTTCTTGTGTGCTATTACATAGTATGGCAACTACAAGTAACACAAATGCACTGTACATTTTAAAAAGCTAGAAGAAAGGATTAAATGTTTTCACCTTCAAGAAGTGATACACATTTGAAAAGATAGATATTTGATGGGGAGGTGGTTACTGGAAATGGAACCCAGGGGTGCTTAACCACTGAGCCACATACTCAGCCCTTTTTTGTGTTTTATTCAGAGAAAGGGTCTCACTGAGTTGCTTAGGGACTCACTGTGTTACAGATGCTGGCTTTGAACTTGTGACCCTCTTGTCTCAGCTTCAGAGATAGATATTTTAAACTGATTTGAACATTACAGAATATATACATGTATTGAAATATCACATGCTATTCTTATTAATAAATATAATTTTTATATTTTTATGTATCAGATACAAATACATTTAAATTTTTAGAAAGAACATAAATAATAAAAGTATATCTAAATAAGTTGTCATTTTATATTTATCTTGGAGAAATAAACAACAAATCTTAATTTTGAAGTATGCAGTTAGTAAACTATGGCAAATCTTTTACCCCTAGTAGATAGCAATCTTGGAAAAGAGGATGTACCATTGAACTTCAATTTTCTGATTTCCCTGTATATGATATTTCAGAAGCAGACAAAAAAATGATCCTAAACTTTGATCCAAAGACATCTGCTGAGGTTGGTTTTCCCTAAGAGTGATCATGGATAACTGAGAACATGGTCAGAACTAGCTGTAAAACTTCAAAGGAAGGCAGTCAGTGGCAGGTCTGGACTGTAACTATTTCCTCTGTTTATACATTTCAGGCAAAGAGAAATGTCTTGTAAACAATTTAGTAGACACAGGTATTATGGAAAAATTTACCTAGTGGAGTAAATCGTTAGCTCCATGTAACATGTGTTAATAAATATTCTTCTAACCTTAAGTTCTATCTATTGATTGAATGTTTCAAGCTGCTAAAATAACAACAATAAATTCTATACCTTAATAATTGTACTTTCATTATTTAAAAAAGAAGATTAATTAAGTGCCAGGATAGAGGTGTACATAGTGAGGTATTGGTTACATATTTGCTCTGTAAGTATAGATAATGTTTTGGAAGCATCCAGGAGCAAAGGTAATTTTTTTATTACCTTGAGAAAGGAGAGGTTGTGGTGATTACCAAGTGAGCAGCAATTCGTTCTAAAAGTAGCACCCTAAATCAGAGCCCCTGAACAACAGGCTTAAGGAGACTGTCCTCTATAGTAACCAGAGTACATCTCCAGATCAGTAGTTCTTAACTTTTAGAATTTTATAAGAACTCTGATCAATTCACATCCTCATAAAATGACACATGTATACGTATATGAAAAGATTTTTAAAAAATAGATAACAAAGTGAAGTCATTATTTTATTTTTTAATTAGATCTACTCAGTTACACATGACAGTACAATGCTTTTTGAGACATCATATGTAAATGGACTACAACTTCTCACTCTTTCGGTTGTACGTGATATAGAATCAAACCGGTAGGTAATTCATCACATTAATAGACTTAAATACAAGAATCAAATGATCATCTCAATAGATGCAGAAAAAAGCATTTGACAAAATACAGCACCCCTTCATGTTTAAAATACTAGAAAAATTAGGGATAGTAGGAACCTACCTCAACATTGTAAACACATATATGCAAAATTTTACTTCCGTTTCAGAGGATTCAAGAAGGCTTTCCCTAGAAGTCTCAGTTTAAACCCCTTCTCTAGGCAAACCCAAGCTGCTTAACATAGTAAGCTATGATGTTCTTCATCCAGTCTCTTGAATTTCACCACACCTTCTTTTATGTTTACTAAGAAAGCAAAAAATTCAGTCACTTAATCTCTGACATGTGCTTTATACCTCTTCAAAGAACTCTTTAGTACAAATTTTATTCTACCATGAAATTCTATTTCTTTGCCTTCATACAAAATATTTTTGTTTGTTTTAAAGTTAAATCGCTGTGTAATTTTAAGGGTATATTAAACAGTAATTAATTTTATGTCACATAGCACCATCAATACACATAATGCAATTAAATAGTTATGATCAAACTTGCACATTTGTAGGCAATGGCAGTTATATTATAATTGCTACCTGGCCAAAAGCAAATACAAAATGCCACTGATTTCTAAACGCAGCACAAAATTTGCAGTATTAATATTATGGGAAAGTATATCTTAAAACTGATTTAATATGATATGTAGAAAAATAGAAAGAGGGTAAACATATCCTTTAGTACACATTATGCATTGTCAGGGCAACAGAAAACCTTCCCAGCATCAATTACTTTGGTCCCACTGGCAAGATCTCTTACCAGAACTATTTTAACTGGGACCTTATTATAAAACATTATAAGTTGATCTTTCTTATTTTTTAATTTTAAAAATGTTCTCTGTTCTTTAATAGAGGCATAAAATCTATCTAAGATATGTTGCACACTATTATTATTGCTACAATTAATTCTAACAGCAAATTTATCAAGTAGAGCTGGCTATGGTCCATATCTATTAGAGTTGTCCTGGTCAGTTCCCCTTGGTTTCATCACCCTGTAGTCCTAACAAGTATAGGTCTTTGGTTTGTCAGAATGGAGCTCAGGTATGTGTCAGGTTCTAGAATTCAACAAAGTATGGTAATTGAAAATTTGCCTAACTGTAGCATGCCCTCATAGATTCTAATTTCCATGGGGACGAGAACTGTACCTTTCTTGTACACACTAAACACCCCAGCATCAAGCACAATGGCACATTCAAATAATTTTAGTTGAATAAGTTTTATTTCCACTTTGATGCTCAATTTCCTACAAATTCATGCTTATTTAAATGAAAGATCTCAAACTGATTCAGCAAACGTATATTTTGTTGCATTTCTGAAAGCTTAACTTAAGAAACATGCTAGGTTAAGAATATATTTTTCAGTACATTCCAGAAAATAATTTTCACTAATATGCATTTTCAAAAATCATCTCAAAAATACAATCAAAATGCAATAAAGATATAAAAAGAAAAGAAAAATTTATTTCAAAATGTTTACCTGTCAGGAATGCCTTATTATACATATCAGCATGAACCAGGACAGGGGATAAAGGAGAAGAGACTTAAAATATTTGGGAAATAGATAGTTGGCTTCCATGAAAAAAATAAAATTATTAATGGCCACAGAAAATTGATGTCCTCAGATGATTTCATGAAAGGATACTGGTCAGGGTTGTTTTGAGTATTAAAATAAGGTAAAGGCAAATAAGTAGATATATTTTGTGATATTAATGATGATTTGCCATCAGAGAAAATGCATAGTTCTCTTACAAAGAATGCTTTTCATATAGTGATAATCTGGACCAAAAAAATGTTTAAAGGGATATACCATTTATTATATTTGTTATAATTATGTGACATGGTAAAAAAATGAAATTTAGTATACATGAAATAAGTATCAGTAACAAGATTGCAAGGACTATTTCAGGTGACCAAAAGTGGCATGGAAGAGGGTACTGATCTTTGTTATGGTGGCATGACGTAGAATGTCATTATCATAACGTTCATCATCACGTAGAATTCTCTTATGATGTAGAATGTCAACATCAGAGAATTAAATAGATAAGATGTGACATATCATTGGGTGACATCCTATGTAGAAATCAGATTTAATCACCTTAACTTTGTATAATAACATGGGTAAATATATTGATTACAGTTAAAAGTAAGAAACGGTATAAAATCTACATAACACAATATATTATTTACAGGAATTAAGAACATGCATTCACAAACCAAAGCTATATGATTTTCAAAGATTTGCTGTGAGCAAATCTAAGGGCACAAATTAAATTCATTGACAGGTTTACCTACAAAGGTGATGAAAATGGGATGTGAAAGTGTTTATTGAGCTAAGGAGCATAAGTACTTCAAATATGTTCAACCAGAATTCAAAAATTAAAATTAAAACAAAAACAAAAGTTCTCCAATATTCCTTCTACAACAGTACCACATCGGAGTAATTTTATAAAATATCAGCTATGTGATTCATTTCACCTTTATTCTTCAGAGAACTCATGGGACATTAATAATGGCTTTATAGAAATAGTTGATTTGTACAGTTCTGGTTTGGTTGCTTTTTTCAGGTTATAGGAAATTGCATTTTCCTAAAAGCTTAATGCTTTCATTGTATATGAGTTGACATTGTATCACATTTGTAAAATGAATCAGACATTTAATATTCCTTTAATCTAAAACCCCTCTAAACTGTGTGATTTAATTAGTAGATAATTAAATACCAAATATGAGAACTTTAGGGACTAAGGAATTGAAGCCCTATCAGGATGAAAGATGTTTACACGTAATGCAAAGATTCTCTCCTGACTGAATGAGGCTGGGAATTGCAAGTAAGGCAGAGAAAGAGCCAGCTGATAACAAGCTGTTCATTAAAGCATTAGCCTCCCTGAGCTTAAAAAATGTCAAAGCCTCTTCTCCTCACACATCCATAGAAAAATAATTACACAGCCAAAAGAGTGCTGCTGTGCATTTGTAATAAGAGGCAAAAAGTTACTCTGTATTGGGTTCAAAATTATTTCTGAAAATATTCCTTTCTGGCAATTTGTTTTTGATGGACTTTTATCTTGAAGAGTCACATTATAACCTTCTCATTATTCAGTATTTTCTACTCCTCCGCCTTTCCTCTTTTGCATTGTGAATTTTTGTTCTTTGGGTTTTCCTTTTGTCCACTTTATCTTACATATTACATAATTGGTTTTAACACAGTGTGTCAAAAATCATGGATGCATGTTTGCCAAAAAGGGACTGTATCCTGGAATATAATTTTAAAATCCAGCATGTAAGAACAAACATTAAGAAATGTTTTCTTAAGTGTTGATAGTAGGAAATATTTGGAAATTTGATGTTGATAAATATTTTTAAAAATCATAGACATTAGCTGGGAGTGAGTTTAGTGTAGTTTTACATTTGTTATGGAGAAATGAAGACACTCACAATTCAGAAGAAATGCCCAATATTGTGTAATCAGTATCAAAAATTAGAATTTAGCAAGCACTGCCCCCAAATCTCTGGTATAATAAAGCATTACATAGTAAGGATAGATGGATAGTTGTTGACCCTTCCCACTCAGGTTTTAGCATGACCAGGACACTGTGTGGTTAGGAGAAAAGGCCTGGAATCATAATGCATGAATTTAAATTCTGAGTTAACTACATTTGAAGAGTGATTTTGGCAAATCTGAGTTTCAGTTTCCATATTTGTATAAAGGTGAAAATAATCATACCTACATCATAGGACTCTCGAAATTAAATGAGACAATTCATTTAAGGCAATCAGCTCAGTCTCAGGCATATGGGAATAACTTTCAATGTATTACTTATCATAAATTACATTAATTCCTTCATTTGCAAAACATATGAATATCAATTCCCAGGATAAGTGTTAATGTACAAACCGGGTTCAATCTTTGTATTTAGAAAGTGTGTGTAACCTTGGTCTGATGACTAAATGATTCTTCAGTAAATTCCATCATTGACCTTTACATTTCTGTTCACCTTGTTCTATGTATGCTACTTATTAAATTTCATAAACACAGCAATAAATACATAAAAATAAGGTTGAGAATTTCTTTACCATATCATCACTCATAATCTCCATCTTTATATAAAACATCCACTAAAAATCCAACACTCTAATATCATAATATTTTACAGAACCATACCTTCAACAGTTCAACTCAAATCCTATTTTATATTCAAAGCAACATTATCTCCATCCATTTTATTTCTTTACTCCTCAAATTTTGTTATTTTTCATCATTAACTTTGGAATCCGTAATAATTTTCTGTTGTCAGCCCTTTGTATCTGTTTATTAGAATTCCACAGCAAGAAATTTCAAGCATATATTTAAACACTCCAGCATTTGTTAAGCGTTCGGTCAGGTTCTGTGAATTATCTTCATTTTAAAAGGCCAACATTTCAAATTTCACCATTTAACCTTTCAGAATAAACAGCTATGAGGCCTAAAAGAATTCCTTCCTATTTAATTACTACTCAACACTCAAATAATAGCCTTTCCAGAGGTCAAAGAAAATATAGATGTGCTCCTTTTCCTACAAGAAGGCAGCATGATAGCACTTGAAATTTAACACCTAATAACCTAACAAAATTTGCTCCTCTATGAAATTATTACTGAAAACCTTCAAAAAGTCCAACATAGTTCTTAATATACTGATCCCATTAACTGGTCTGAGGAAACTGAATTATATATTACAGATTGCTGAAAAAAGATATTTCTGGTCCCAAAGTTGCTATAGATTAAGTTCAAGTTAGACTTTTGAATTTAGTTATAATATATTGAGACTCCATGGGTAATGAAAAAATAGAACTTATAAATTTTATTGACACTTCATTAAAGCTGTAAAATACATAAATATTATTTCTAATTACAATGCAAATCCTATTATCTGAGAAATTTGGCACCACACGAAATGTTTTTCCGGAAAAGCTGCTAATTACTGAGCAAACTTGTTATTTACAAATAGAAAATTTTCCACATTCTGCTCATGTGTGTATAAAATCACAAGTCCATTTATAATTGTGTATATATTTTTATATGATTGCTTACTACATGACATGTTCTATCTAATCTCTGAATAGATACAGAGATACCTTAACTTTAGAAACTCTGTGCTCTCAGTGTACTTTCTGCAAAAAGACTAAGTAGGGACTCACCATGTCACCCACACAGCTGATCCTCTATTTAAAGAAAATAACACTTGATCAGGGACAGGTTGAATTATAGAAAAGGGGCTAAAAGGATCATTTTAAATAGATGTCTCTTTATCCATTAGGAGGTAGAAAAGTAAATCAGGGTAGATCAGATATCAGGGAAATCCAGAAAACCTTGAAGACTGAATTCTTAATCCAAGTAAAGCCTGGACCTGTAAGTATATAAGAAATGAAATAAAATAGGGTAATAAAATATGACAAAAATATGACAAAGTTTAGAAAATTAAATAGGGAAAAATAATCCAATATTAAGAGAATAAATCAGGCTCTTTGAGCTTTAACTTATATAAATACAGAGGTGAAAAGATCCTTTCCACCTTTGAACTAAGTGACACTAAAAGAGTATTGAAGATTATTGAATAACAATGAAATAAATCCAATATATATACAGATATATAAATCTGTATATAAATATATATTTTATATATTAATATATATGTGTATATATTTTTGCTGTAAAGGACAAAAAATATCATTTATATATTTTTTCTGTGGTTAATATTTTCTTATGTTAACTGCAAATGTAATGTTCACATTCTTGCATAACTATCTGTCACAGGGCACTGGCACAAACCAGTGTGGTATAAACAAGTACATTAATAGTACATAATCCAAGTCTTGCAATATAATCTCTTGTAATTTGATTTCTATTAGCTTCGATTTCTTCATTTGCAGACAGGAGTAATGACAGATGTAAAGATTTTATTGAGAGGGTTAAATTTGTGCCCATACTAAACTCTTGTAAGTGAAAAGTAAAAACTATTATTGTTATTTGACAATGTTATTCCATAAGTAAAATTCTCTCTTTATAATATTTGTATGTTTTGGAAAATATATGTTTCAGGAATCTCTTCTTCAAACAACTGCAAAATATACAGCAATATTTTAATGTTATTTTTGCAAATATGACAACATATGAAAAAATCGATTCTTAAAAACTTGAACATTTTAGTAACAGGTTCATTATTATCACAAAATGCTTCTGGTAGAAGAAAAAGCTTATCAAGGAATAAGTGATAAGAAGAGGATATAAAAAATTTAAATAATGATCAAGGAGAAGGAATATTGGAGTAGGTAGGTAAAAGAAAAACATGTAAAAAGGTTTACACAAACATGAAGTTGCTGTCTTTATTTTAAACTTTTAATTGGGAAATAAAATGTTAGTAAAAAAAATAGGAAAAGAAAATGGTAAAAAGACAAAACAGAGGCATGAAATATCCTGACAAAAAATACATATATGGGTCTTATTGCAAAAGAAAAGAATAAAGATACGGAGATACTGAGTGTGAATTAAATGTGTAACAAATATATTTTACTAAAAGTAATTGCAACATACGATTGTTCAAATGGAGCCTTTTCTAGGCGTGCAAGCTTTGATTTTTCTTTTCCATCACTGTAAACTATTCAGGAAATAATCATCCCCAAATTTAAAAAATGAACGACACTTTTATTGGAAAAACACCTTTCTTTTGCCCTTAAGCACTAGAAATATTATGACTATTAAAATCAACACCTTTCTTTTAACAACTTTTTGAAAACACATATCTAACATGAAGCTTAGTCTTACTCCATCCAATCAATCCTCCAGCCTTCAGGAGGTGCTTTCATTGCTCCAAGCTCACTACCACAAGCTCCACAAGCCCTCAGGACTACGCTGGAACCCTAAAACGCTGCGCTTGTCAAAGCTCCCTCCTACTCTCCAAGAGGACCAATGCACACATTCCTTGTTCCACTGCTTTCTCTGCTTTTCTCTCATTTAGTTAATTGTCATCTTCTTTAATCCACTGAGAAAGCAAACAATCGTGGGGAACTGCTCTCAGTATGAGATCTATCACTTACAGTCCTCGATGCTGGAGAATGTGCCTCATTACTATTCACAGGGGACCTGCTGTTCCTACCAAACATTACTTCCCTCGATGGTGCCCTGGGTCCCATCCATTCTATCCCCTCTTTCACTCAGCTCCCTTATAAACTGCTACCAGCTGGTTACCAGCGTTTTTCCTCTTTGCTTGATCACTCTTATGAACTCAAAATATGTAGGAATATCTCCCATTTTTTGAACGAACAAATGAGCCTCTATTGATCCACATTTGCCTTGAGCTATTGACTTGTTTCTGTCCTTCTTTCATTTTTTGTTTTTAATTGACACATAATAAATGGACATATTAGTGGGCTAGAGTGTGATATTTCAATACTATGCATTGTGTAATTGTCAAATCAAGATATCTGGCATAGCCATCACCTCAATTATTAATCTTTCTTTGTGGTGAGAACAATCAAAATCCTTTCTTCTAGTCATTTTGAAATATTCGATACATTACTAACCATAGTCAACCTACTGCATAATAGAACACCAGAACATCTTTCTCTCTCATCCCCAGTCTCCAGTAACCACTCTTATTCCCTACTTCTAAGAGATCAATTTTATGGGTCTACATATGAGTGAGATTATGCAGTAATTGTTATCTGTGCCTTGCTTTTTTCACTTAACCCAATGAATTCTAGAGTTATCCATAATGTCAAAAAATAGTGTTTGATTATTTTTAGGGCTGCAAATATTCTGTTGTGAGTATATGCCACATTTTCTTCATCTGTTTATCCACTGACAGACAATTAGGTTGATTTTACATTTTGGCTACTATGAACAGTGCTGCATAAACTTGGTAGTGCAGCTCTCTTCAGCACATTGCCTTCATTACCTTCACTACACAACCATTAGTGGGTCTTCTAGATCATATGGTGGTTGCATTTTTTTTTTTTTTTAAAGAACCTCTATACTATTTTCCATGTGTGTTGTTCTTCATGGTTCTTTCATTTACTGATATCTTTTTTCTCTTCCTCACATTCAATGCTAAAGTGCTTAGGGGCTCAGCTTTCTCTGTATATATCCCTCTTAGGTGATCCAATCCAGCCCTTCTAAGGATGCTCAATAGTATGTGTCTGCATACTGTTGACAATGAAGCACCTCCTTCCAACCACAGTACCGCACCACTCCTGATCTTCCAAATGGTAAATCCAGACCCCCACATGACATTTCCACATTAATAACTAACAGGTAATTCAAATTTGCTCAAAATATGGATCCAATCCCCAACAACCAAGCCCATTTAGTGTTCTGCATCTTAATAACAAATACCACTGTTAACCCAGTTGCTGAAGTCAAACACCATGAAGTCACAGACAACTTTCTCTCTAACGCCTTTCCTTATAGTTCTGTAAATCAGTATAGTTTCACAATAGACAGATATAGATAGAGACATAGACTTGGACATAGATCACTATAATCTGAACTATTTTCATATTCTCCATCGCTACCATACCAGAGCAAGCATTCAGCATTTTTCCCCTAGACTGATGCAATAGCCTTGTAACTTGTCTCCAATAATATATTTTATGAACAATACATTCTTTTAAAGGTAAATCACATCATGTAACCATTCTAATCAGAATATTCTGGACCTTCCCATCACAATCCAAACTCAACTCAACATATTCATTTTAAGTCATTAGGCCAGAGTGGCTACTTGTTTTAACTTCATCCCTAATTACCTTTCCCTACTTTTTTCACTCTAGTCATACTGGTCTTCTATTGTTCCTGGCCAACTCAAAGGACATTATCATCTTAAGGTCTATGTTTACTCCTCTCTTTGCTCAGGAAATCTTATTACAGCCATTTGCATGACAGTCATTCACTAGGTTCTCTGCTTAAGTAGCATGCCAAATGAGAGGTTTCTTTGTCTTTGCAATCCAAAAGAAGGATCTTCCATGGTCTCCATCTGCAATCACTGCTTCATTTTTTTTTTTCATGAAGCCTAATGCTATGTTATATATTTCATAGAAGTTCCATGAGGGCAGGATTTATTTTTTATTTTTATATATAGTAGATACTCAATATATGTTAAGTAAGAAATAAATGGTATTACATGGTAGCTTTAAAATCATACACATTTCCAAAAGCTTTGTGGAGAGCAACTGAGAAACAATGCTTCCTGAAATACTGCTCTTTGCTTGATTATATTAAATGGCTTTAGTGGCTGTGGTCTCTTAATAACACTAAGTTTGATTGAAGAGCCATGTCAAGCAATTTGGGGTTTTAGTTATTAATATGAAAACTGAGAATGAAAGAGAAGTTGATAAATCATACCAGTTATAGAAAATTGCTAATTTAATAAGCAGCTCATTAGAATTTGCTATGGTGGCTCAGAAGTTTAATGAGCAGAAATTTTCCTTCTAATTTTTCTGAAGCACTGAGATGGCAGTGAATTGAATTGATGCTTTAATAATAATGATTTTTTTCTCTGCTTTTTACTTGAGAAGAAATTAGTACACATATCCTCTAACTCATACTCAGCATTCATTGTACCAGTGTGAGAAATCAGAAATCTTGAAATTTAGTGTTAAAAATGTTACCAAGTGCATATTCCAACACTGTGGTTTTAGCTCTGTGGCAACTAGCACATGGTTATACAGTTATGCATATTCATAGACTTTTATGATGTGTTTGTCTAAAAAAGTAGGCTAATAATAATAGTGGTAGCCATTGCCAAAACCTCTGCCAAGCATTCTAAATACTCACTTTAATTCTCACTCTTTAACATAGCTTTTTTTATTATTATCTGGAGGGGAAGAACAAGTTATTTAACATTTTTTAAAACTTAGACCTAATTTACATATGTAAGTTCACTTAATAATGTTCTTTTAAAACCATACCACATTTATTCCCTAAATTAAATACTGATAGGATTTTTTCAAGGCAAAATTTGTCTTTTTTTCCACATCTGGTCAAATTTCAAAGGCATGTTAGGAAATCACTCTGAGGATGATTATGGTTAAAAAAGATATTCTCAAAATCATGTACTTTGAGGTCAGATAGTACAGAATTTAACACCAGATCAGTCATTCTGTAGCTGTAATCTTGAACAGTTAGCTTAACCTCTGAAAGACTCAATTTCTTCTTTAAAATGAGGATAAATCTGTTAGAGAGAATTGCTATATGGCTTAACTGCAAACATTTATATAAAGTGTTCTCATAGCACTGCCCTTCTTGAAATGCTACCCCATTCATTCTACCATTCTTTAGGAAAAAAATTTCTCCACCTCAGGTATAAAATAAATACCATTTTACAATAATGATGAAGCCCAGCTTCCTTACTTCACAGACCCTGTAAGAACTAAGGCAAATGTCTATAAATATTTTATTCATCATCACTGGAAAAAAAAAAAAAAACACAACAAAGAACCTTCAAATTTTCCTTTATGTTTTAGTCAGTTTTCTGTCTCTATAACAAATACATCTAGGATAGTCCACTTATAAATAGAAAAGGGTTATTTTCGTTCACAATTTTAGATGTCCTAGTAAAATCATTTGGCTTGGGCTTGAAGCACATCAGTGTGGGAGTGCATGGCAAGGAAAAATGTTCACCTCCTGACCAGGAAGTAAATGAGAGGAAGAGATGAGGACCCACTATTTCCTGTAAGGACACACTGCCAATGACCTGAAGAACTTTCAGTAGGCTGCACTCTTGAAGTTTCTACCACCGCCCAACAGTGACAAGCTAAAAGACCTAACTTTTAACACATGGCCCTTTGGGTGCCATTCCAGATACAAACTGTAGCATTTAATATATCTAAAATTCACATTTACTAGAAAATATGTTTTAATGACCAGCAACTCACTAATTTCAAGGTTAGGAGCAATCTCTGACTTACAATGTTTTGACATAAAAGAGTTTTTGACTTTGCAATGGTATGAAATAATACAAATTCAGTAAAACCACACATCAGAGTTTTAATTTTGAATTTTTCATGATCAAAATTAGCAATATGTGATATACTTTCTCATGATTCTGGATCAAAGCAGTAAGCCACAATCCCAATCATGGGATCCATGGTGATAAAAAACCAATACTGTACAATATACTAATTTGTCAATTTGCTTGGATATAACATTTTGTGTTTTTTTTTCCCATTATATCTACAAAATACCTACCTGTGCAGTCATATGAGATATTCAACACTTGATTATGAACTAGACCTTGTGTCAAATAATTTTACATAATTGTAGGCTCATGCAAGCGTTCTGATACATTTGAGATAGGGTAAAACAAAGCTATGATGTTTAGTAGATTTGAATTAGAAGCATTTTTGACATATGGTATTTTCAACTTAAAATGGATTCTTGAGAATCTAACCCCATCATAACAGGAAGAACATCTGTGTATTTAATTTAAAAGACTAATCTTTTCCCCAGTTTTAAAGTTTAAAATTGTGCAAATGGAGATCAGCAATACCTAATTGAGCATTGAAAAGGTAAAATTCAGGAACAATTTTGAGGCCTTAAGCTAGTCTTTACATGAATACAAGCAAATTAAATGATTAGATGGAATATTATTGCTAGTCGATATATAACATCAGTGAGAAATATGGAATGCATGGTTTCAAAATTAATTTTTATAGGCATGAAGAGTTTGACTTTCTTTTTTCTTTCTTTTTTTTTTTGGTAAATTGCTATTAGGATCATGAAGAATATCCACTTTGGAGTTTGACAGCTTATAAATTCTGATCCTCTTTGTAATACATGGATTTTATACATGACGATAACTAAATTAATCTCTCTGAACTAGTGTCCTCTTGTATAAAATGTCTTGAGTATGAGAAGTGATAAACAGAAAAATATGTCATGTATTCGAAAAGAGTATTCTTTTCCAAACATTGTCTAAATTTACTTTCTTAACTTCACTGTACTTATAGTTTCAGAGATAAAAATGCTTCTATGTTCCTAGAGAGTGGTTATACATCTGTTTTCCAAAAGAGCATTGGGTTTTAAAGCCCTTGTTTCTTAGGATGGAGCCACTGATACCTGCCATGATTATATGGAATTCTGGGGAGCAGAGGTTCTGTCATAAAATAGAGAAAAACATATTTGTAAAACATTTTTCTAAATGATTTATGTGGCTCCAAGACAAGATTTTACTCCCACATTTTAGTCCCTAGGATTTTGAACAAATCATACTCTGTCATGACTTTCTGAATACAGAATTACTGTTGGAGTAGGGTAAGTTTCTCTTGTCCATCAGAATGTGAGATTTTGAGGACAGGCCTTCATTTACAACATGTACATCCCATAATTATTTGTTGAATGAACAATTTAGAGACATAAGATAAAGGTTACTGTCATAATATAATAGGATAATCTTTAACGGGATATCCTAACTCCCTGTTAAAATACCTTTCCTCTAGAAACTAGGACTTGTTCATAGTAATGTCTTTCAAATCTTATGGAACTATTATGTATAATGTAGAAGTTTCATCATCTTTTCTAAATGAGTTTTGGAATTAAAAATAATTTTATGGATCCATTTCACATTTCCTTTTTTCATTATTTTTATTTTATTCATGTATGTATGTATGTATGTATGTATTTATTTTAGTATATGGGAATTAAGCCCAGGGCCCCTTGTATGTTAAGCAAATGCTGTGGATCATCAGTTCACATTGTCATTTTAAAACCAGAATAAAGCCAGGCACAGTTGTGGATGGCTATACTCAGTAGGCTGAGGCAGGAAGATCACAAGTTCAAAGTCAACCTGGGCAAATTAGTCCCCATCTCAAAGTAAAAATCAAAAAAACAAAAAGGAATAGGGTTGTCAGTGAGTTCAGTGTAGTGTCCTTGGATTCAATCCCTACCCAATAACATAAAAAAATAAAAATTATGGCATTTGCAGATAAATGGATGGAATTGGAGACTATCATGCTAAGTGAAATAAGCCAATCCCAAAACAACAAAGGCTGAATGTTTTCCCAGATAAGTGGAAGATGATATATAATGGGGGTGGGAAAGTGGGGGGTGAGAGAAGAATGAAGGAACTTTAAATTACATACAGGGAAATGAGAGGGAGGCAGGGGCAGGGGTATGAAAAATGTACACCATTACCCTATGTACATGTATGATTACAAGAATAGTATGAATATACATCATGCACAACCATAGAAATTAAAAGTTGTACTCCATTTGTGTACAATGAATCAAAATGCAGTCTAAAATAAAAATAAATAAAATAAAAATAAAAATAAATAAAAATAAATAAAAAAATAAAAATAAATAAAAAATAAAACAAAATCTACTTTATTCTCTTTAGAATATTGAAAACCTAAAAAGCTCACTTTTGGAATTCTTTTTTGATAAGTATATTTTATGTTAAATCTCTGAGATCTTTATAAAGTAATTATTTTACCAAATATGATAGTTAATCTCACTTAAAAATGTTATTAAGCTCTACAGTGATTAAATTATATTTGGAGACTTTACTCTGCCTCCATGGTTGTTAGACGTATCTATAAACCTTTAGCAAGCATTGCATTAGTTGTCCATTCATTATTCTTTTTCTTGTCTTTTTAATGTGTTCTTTTTAGATTTACATAACAGCAGAGCACATTTTGACATATTATACGTACATGGAGTATAACTCATTCTAACTAGGATATCATTCTTGTGGTTGTATACCATCCACCATTTCATAAATGATTTCAATAGGAGTGACTTGTATTCTTGTTGTTGAGTCATAAAGGTCCTTCATATGTACATTCATTATTCTTAATAACAAAGTTAAATATGATCTTAGAGTTTATCAAGTTCAGTAATTCCAAGTTAAAAAATGAATCTTTCACTCTCTAATTATGTATAGCTCACAGCCTGAGCCAACTTGTAGGACTTTTATGTTATAAACCATATTGTAGCTACCAGTGGTAACAGGAAATCTACTTATTAGTTAAAATGCTTTATTTGTATAATATTATTGCTACTGTATTGCGACCTATAAAGTTACTTTGAATGTTTTAAGTTAGCAGTGTTCCTAGGACAGTTTTATACTTTTCCTAGCACTTCACATGCAAGTACTTACGCTAATGTTAATTTGATTCCAATCTCTTACAAGTACTATATACAAGTGAGTTCATAAATACAAAATATAGCCAAAATAGCTATCATCTATAAAATATTTCAAAATTAATGGCAAAAGTTTATTTTGCCATCTAGTCACACTTTTTAAAAATATTGGACTGTTTAAATTATTATTTATTTATTTATTTTTTGATGCTGGGGATTGAACCCAGGGGCATTCAACTGCTGAGCCACATCCCTAGTCCTTTATATTTTTTATTTTGAGACAGGTTCTTGCTGAGTTGCTTAGGGCCTCATTAAATTGCTGAGGCTGGCTTTTTACTTGCAATCCTCTTGCCTCAGCCTCCCAAGCCTCTGGCATTACAGGAGTATGCCACTATGCCCAGCTAAAATAATGGATTTTTGATACTTATTCTGGTTTTAAAAATAGTGATGTGGGCAGGAGATGTAGCTCAGGGATGGAGCACTTGCCCAATGTGCACAAGGCCTTCATCTTAATCCCCAGCATCACAACATAAATAAATAAATACATAAAACAAAAAAAATTTTGTATGCAGTGATTAAAATAATTGATGGAAAAGGTTTATAATGAGAAATATTTTATATGTAGTTATAGCACCTGTAAACAAAATTAACATGTCCTAGAACAAGGAAAAAGAACAAGAAACCAGTCTCCCAAGTTCTAATTTCAGTTACAATTACTGTTCAATAGTCTCTCAGCATCACAGAAAATAAAACCTCAAGCCTACTGCTTTAAATACGGAATTGTAACCTTATTCACAAATGCCTTTTTTTTTTTTACAATGATTATATCCAAGGAATAAATACAAAGAAAGATTGCATCTTAGTCCCTTACAATTTTCTTATTTCAAATAATAGTAACATTTCTAAAACTGTAACCATTAGTACATCACTTCTTGGTAGCAATTTAAAATGAACAACCGTGAGGATAGATACCTGGAATGGATGCAAACATTTCGCTGACAGGAACACGTATATAAAGTCTCTTATTGACAGTTTGAGGCAAAATAAGTCATAATTAATCTTGAATGCAACTAGATTACACTTCAGTTTTCCTAACTCCAATTTAAAACAGATTAACAATAAAGAGTATGTAGTCATTTAAATGATGTGAATGGAAAATAATTATGATATCCATCATAAGGTCAAATTGATCAAACACAAATATATATGCTATAGTTACCAACAAGGTAGGACAGCAGAGAAGTCAGAATTCAATGGGAAAAAATGGAACAATATATTATTATATCATCAAAACCTGGAAATCCAAATTTCTAAAATGTTTATTCCACAATAATTTGAAATTACTAATAAATTAAAATTATTTTGCATAATTATTTTGAATTAAATATTTACTTTTAAAGGTTAAATTTTAATTAACATATGTGGCAGGTGAGACCCGGGACCCAGAGTTACACCACATGCATCCAAAGATGGCAACTGGCAGAGAGCCAAAGGGCGTGCTGAATGCGCCTTGAGAAAAACAGGAAGCATTTACCATTGGCTGTATGATAATTAGTTCAGTCGCCTAGCTCGTGGACAGATATATCTTACATGTATGCTTGAGCTCGTGATCGCTTGACCTTTAATAGGATTGGATGGACATATCCGGTTACAATTGCATATGCATGAGACTGCTTATATATTGAGGGTGTTATCCGAATAAAGCAGAAGCTGCTTCATGAACTTCTGAAGAGTACGTGTCATTTGTCCCGCTGGTCAGCGGCAAGTGGCAAGCGGCGGCAAGCGGCAAACATACATAAAATTGTGTCTATCATAATTTTTAAATTGCATATATATTTTCAGCTTTATAAGCCTAGAGTATTTTTTCATCTGTTAGGTTTCAAAAAAAGAAGTTCAATATCCAGAATTGTATTGATCTAGATTATAAATCTTAATCATGGCTATATACTATATATTCTAATTCAATAAATTCAAATGATAAATATTTTAAACCAAATTGTGGTTAGTTACAGAGAATAAAATGTTAAATTCTATTCTTTTCTCTTCATGTTGTACTTTTTGCCATAAAATAGAATTATTTCATCATGATTTAAAGCCCCTTGTTCAAAAGCATATTGATCTTTCCAATCAACAGCAGAGGTATCTATACACCAAACTTAACTGATCTAAATTCTCCAAAACATTCAGCTAACAAATCATATTTGATTCGATAAAATATTTAATTTCTTGATGAGTACATAACTGCTGCTTCCCACCAGTTGAAAGTTGTGTGCCCTACCTCATTACTTTGGCTTAAATAATTAATTATAAATGAAATGCATCTTATTTCTGCATCATTTCTAAATAACCATGTAATTTAGTCATTTACTGAAACTCAATTTTTCTTAAAGATATGAATGTAAGAAGGATGTGGAAGGACACACTTATTAAACCTCGCTCTTTAAGGATATGTCACCCTTTCAACTGTAGACTTTTGGTAATTCATGGTGTCATTTGCCTGGATAAATAGGAATGCAAAGTTAAACTACTGCTAAATCTTTTGCAGTCATTTAAAAAATCAAATTCACTGTGATATAGAAAGCAATTTCACTAATTTAAATCTCATTTGCCAAAAGAGAGAGAGAGAGGGAGAGGGGGAAGAGGGAGAGGGAGGAGGCAAACTCTTTGTAACCAACTCTTGATGGAGTAAAGAAGGCAATGCTAGAATAAGCTTTGCTGGTGGACTGGAAGACAAATACAGTGGACTATGTTCGAGTGTTTCCTGTGTTTATCTGAGGTAATTCATTCTGTTCTCTGAAATATGTACCGTCCCATTTAATGAATGAACATGTGATATATTTTCTATTACTTCACTGGTGGAATTTGTAGAGTAAAATAACAGAGGAACTAGAACTCAAATTGGTGCTAAGCTCCATAGTCACTCCAGAATGCTGTTCTCCCATGTGTCATGAGCCATTAAATTCCAAACCTAGGAAAACATACTAAGAAAAATGAGTGGGCCCTATCTTTAGAATAAACCTTAGAATTCAGTGGGACACTTAAAACAAATTTTAAGAAAATCTTCACTTGGTTGTGATGTAACCAATCTTAATCCATGACTAAGAATTTAAAAATTGTAATCCTTAAAAGTTTTCACCACTTTAAAGCATTAATAAAAACATTTTATTAACATATTCTAGACTCTTCTTTGTTCAGCATTATTTTTGGAAAAATAACTTTTAAATACGATATTTCAAATAAAATATCTTAGATATATCTCATTTCTATCAAAGAGGAAAACTCTTACTAAAAATTAAATATTTACAATCTTTCAAAATTAAAAAAATCTATTTCCACACATCGTTGGTGGGAATGTGAGTTAGTACAACTCTTATGGAAAACAGTGTGGAGGTTCCTTTGGACATTAAAAATAAAACTACCGAACTTTTTTCCCTTCCTTCTGTCTGTCCTACTCACTTTTCTCTATCCTCCTGGCTTTCCACTCTCTCTAGCATGCGCCCTCTCTTTTCCTTTCTATTTTCCTCTCATTTTCTCTCTTACCCTGCAGGGAGACACTCTGCTTAATAAATTCCCTTATGTGATTTCCTGTGTCCGGCTTGGTTTAGTGGGATTTCCTTACAATTCTAATTTAAAAAGAGTAAATTTTATTGTGGATTTTTTTCTATCATTTAATGTTCTATTATAGGATCTGTTATTAATATGATATATGTAAAATTTGTTACTTTTTACACTGAGATAAAGAATTTTAAATGTAAATGTAAAAATAAATAAATAAATAAATAAATAAAGCTACCATAGAAACCACTGGATATATACCAAGGAAAATGAAATCAGCAAACCAAAGAAATGTCTGCAATTGCATATTTCTTGTAGCACTATTCACAATAGCCAAGAAAAGGAATCAAGCTATGCATCGTCAATAGATATATAGATAAGAAAAAGCTTATGTATACACAACAGAATATCATTCAGCTATTAAAAAGTAGATGAGATCCTTTCATTTATGGCCATGTATAAGTCTGGAGGACATTATGTTAAAAGAAATAAACTGGGTACAGAAAGATAAATACTTCATAATCTCTTCTAAGAGAATCTAAAACATTGATGTCAGAAGGAGAGAATAGAGCAGTTGTTACCAGAAACTTGGGTGGAAAGGGAAGATGGGATGAGGAGAGACAGATGAGTCAAAAGGTACAATGTTACAGTTAGATAAGGAGAACACAGTTCTGCTCTTCTCTTGCATAGTAGGGTGACTACAGTTAATAATACTTTATGGTTTATTTTAAATAGAATAGAGGATTTTAAAAGTTCTCACTATAAAGAAATGATAAATGTTTAAAATGATAGATATATAACTTCTCTGATTTTATCATTACACAATAAATATGTGTACTAAAACAGCACTTTGTACCTCATAAATATGTGTCAATTAAATATTTTAAAATGAATTGGGAGCCCACAAGGCTGAGGCAGCCTCAGCATCCTTGGTCCCTGTGTAAGTAAATGAAACCAACCTCATTGTAAATAGCCATATGCCAGAAAAACAAAACTTAAGCTTAATTAATCAGAAAATTACAACTAATCTCTCACTAGAGATTTTAAGACTATTGTTCCACTTACATCACATATTTTCAGTCTTGCTTCTGCAAACATCTTATAAATATCTTGCCATCTTGCTCCTTCAGTGGTCTCCTCAAATGCTGGCCAGATTCTTGAATCACTGCTCCAACTCTTCAGAGTTTAAATGTACCTAAGCTTATCTCTTAACACTAATATGATTTCATTTAAATCTCACAGCAATCATTTTTATTCAGGCATCAGTAGAGCCATTTAGTTCATTTCAAAACAGTCCCTAAAGGTCCAAGTCCACAATACTAAGGCTACTTAAGACTGATGTTCTGTCTGGAAGCTGGAGTACAGAATCGAACAGAGCCTCATTTAGGTAAAAATGCTGGGGAAAATGTCCCTCCTGGGGAGACAAATGGCATCGCTGGGATAGAAGCAATCCCATTAGCACATGGCTTGACAAACAAAACACCCCCTGGATTCTAGCCTCGATTCACCCACTTAGCTAGGGGCACCTATGAGGCCTGCTACAGAAAGTGTAGTGATGATATAGCCCGAAAATAGCTATATGTATCTGATTATTTATTTCAACACGGAACTCATACTTGAAATCTCTTCCTGCAAACCATAGCAATCACATTTAAACATGACCTTATTTTTGCTTTTTAAATAGGAATAAGCAATTGGGTTCTCTCTTACGTGACCAATAAAGCACATATAAGAATGACAGTTGCAAATCGTGACCTGGCTCTTTAAAAATAAAGCCAATTATGAGATTGACCGGCATGGCCAAGACACAAAACACGTTCTCCTCAGGACTAGAACGTCTGGGTGACAAATGTATTCATTTGCTAAACTACCATGTGAGCCCCTCGTTGCTCATTTTTACTAAAAAGTAATTAACTAAGCACAATATAATAGTTCTGAGTCTATTAAGAAAGTTTCTTGGGAATTTAAATAAATTAGCTATGATTAGAACTAATGAAATCTCTAATAGTACTAGGTTTAATCACAAAACTTATTCAGATAAGATGCCTAATAATTTGTATAAGAAATCTGGAGGAAATTATATAAATGTCCAAGTATATCAAAGTCAGACTTAAATTAAAATTATAAAACCTTCAACATTGTAATTTGACTTATATTTCCCTATATTTGAGTACATTGTTTAAGATAAAATGCTACAGTGTTACACAACTATTACTATTATTATTTGAGGAGAGGTCACAGAAAAAATTAGAGGGAAATAAATATGAAACAAGGAGGAGGAGAATAAATTATTGAATTAGGAAAACACAAAAAGTCAAAGTACTGGGATAAAGTTAAACAATTATTCACACTCTGAAAGTACATGTAATGTCTAAATGCAAATGAGAATCAATCTGCCAACATAAGACCTTTCTATTGTTACAAAGACCTGTGAATAACCATTTCTGGTAAATGATGAAATTTGGAGAATAGAACTGACCAGGAAATACAGAGAAGAAAAATCCAACACTTGAAATCAGTAATACCTTCCCCCCCAAACCTTCCCTCCTCCAAAAAAAAAAAAGCAAAAATAAAAGGTGGATGATACACATATTCAGAAATATTCAGCCCAACCATCCAATATAAGCAATGTGATTTATATTATTTTGTCATACTCATTGACCATGGGGGAGGGTCTTCAGGGGAAAATAGCTCTTACCATTGGTGTAACTAGTTTATTGTGATTGATTATTTCTACATATTAGACAAACAACTGAAATTTTATTTACCTTTTCTGAGACTTAATATTTTTTTAAGTTGATGAAAGTTAATAAAGGTAAAATTAACATGCAGTTAAGGATATTATTTATTTAAAGCTTATTGCTTTGAGTCAATGATTGAACAATAGGCATTATTCTCCTACAACATTAACTAATATGGAAACTAAAACTGCAATATCACACATATTTTTGACATTAATAAAATGCCTTATACTTAGAAAGTGATTTTTGTAAAACATTTTTTAATTAAACTATTCCATTTACTGTTGTGACCAGTAATAATGTCAATTTCTCATGACATATATATATATATATATTTGTATATATTATATATATACAAACATATATATATATATATGTTTGTTTTTGGTGTACCTCAGTCTGCAGATGATAAGTGAAAATTTTAAAATGAAAATATCTACAATAAAATTATGTTTGAAAATTAATTCATTAGAATCAAGAAAATAAATCCAGAAAAAGAAACACTAGGGAAAATATTAAAAAAAGAAGAAAGCATATCAATGAGTCTACATGCTTATGAACAATTGATTTTCAAATGGGCTTGAGTTTCCTAGCAGGCAAAATAGTCAAATTTTACAATACTCACTATCAGATATTAGAAAACTCATCAAGTTATGCAGGAAATTTCTTGCTGCTAACTTTTTGAATTAAATCAATGGACGTTTTGATATTAGAAAATTGAAAGCAGTGAATGTCCTTAGTGATGTGACTTTATAAATTACAATGGGTAAGGGTACCTGGATCTTGCAGCTTTTCACTCCAAAGCCAAGGATATAAATGAGGCTGCTATTTTTCAAGGGACTATTGTAATGTGCCCCTAGCTTATAACCTCCTAATGTTCTAGTTTGGCCTAAGGATAGTATTTGAGAACATGGATTTGTCTTTTAAAATGCATATGCTTCAGGCAGATTTCTAAAAAGAAAAGAGCACTTCTCAATGTTGGATATTCAAGAAAATCTGGAAAGTAAACAGCTTAAGAGCTTAAAAACTCTCAAAAAATAGTTTGAGCTATTGGTTGAAGGTGAATACATAAAAAAAAGAAAAAAAAAAGATCTTTGTAAGATTTGATCCTTCTCAGAATGTTCAGAGAAATTTCCTCTCAGGAGCATATGCCCAGAACTTGGCAGTGGGTGTGGTAATCCAAACATACAAACAAACAAAACAAACAGACAAAGCACTAAATCTTCCTTTTTATGTATGGATCAATTGATGAAAGAGTATGCCTGAGAGATCAGAAAGAACAAGAGCTTTCTTAAACAAGGACTGCAGTATGTAAATTCATGAAGGTACCCCCCCACACACCATTCATCTATGGTGTAAACAAAACTAGAGCCTATGCACAAGGAGGAGAGACAAACTGTATTCTAGAACAACAACAAAGCAGGACATTGTAGGACAGTATTATCCATATTCAGCATGTATAACTAATTCAAAACTCTTTACTGACAGTTCCTAAGGATAAGCCTACTACCTCTGTAACTTACAAAACCCCTAAGCAGAAAATTTAGATTAATGTCATCCTATTTAAGGAGCACCTCTGGGTACTGGGCAGAAGCAAATATAAATCCATTCTATAAGTTTATGCTTTGTAAATAGCCTCAAGGAACTCTCTTGGGAACATTCCAATTCAAAGGAGATCACAATCTTAAAAATTGCAAAACCCACCAGGAAAGAAGTCATTTTCAATCGTAGGCATGAATGCAAGAATTTGGTAGAAATAAAGATGACAGTAGATGCTGGTAAGATATTCAAGTCACTCAAAAGGATAGTAATTCTATACTTGATGTTAATAACAGCTTTAAAATCCAAATTGATGAAATTACAAGACAAAGTTACTAATGTACTGTAATAGTAGATTTAACAATTATTCTCAGAACTTCATGCCCCAAACACATTAAAAAAAAAAAAAAAGAGTCACATATGGCAATGAATAACAGATTTTTTAAAGGAATATAATATATATTTATTTTTAAAAGGAATATATATATATATATAAAGGGAGGTATATTCATTTGCATTATATACATTAAATATTCAAATAATGGGCAATTAAATGTGTCAACAAATTTGTCAAAAAATCATTCTTTTGGAGACATGCTTTGCATCTAACACAAATCAGGAAGCAGAAAATAAGAATGATGAGAAAAAAATTAAACATATTTCTGAATTCCAAAAATATGCTGTAGTACAACTCTTGTGTGAGGCTGATAAAGTGGTATATACAAACAAATTTATAACCTTCTTATGTTAGAAAAGCAGAAAGAATGAAACAATTGAGTCATGAATCTATACTTAGAACTTACTAAAAATACAACAGAATAAGAGCAGATGCTAATATGAAAATTAAACATTAAAGAACAGAAATTAATGAATAAAAACCAAAAATTCAGATTAGAAAGAGAAAATTAAGATGCCTTCCTTTTCTTTCTTTTCTTCTTCTTTTTTTTTTTTTTTTTAATGTGCTAGAGAAGAAACTCATATACTTAGTGATGCTTGGCAAGCAGTCTACCTCTTAGCTATACTCCCAACACTAGGATTTATTTTTGAACAGTCTAAAAGCAAAGATAAAAACTTTGAGAATATTTTCCTCATACTTTTTCATATACACTTTTTAAAAAATTCAAATGGGTTAGAGTAAAGTAATATTACATAGTATGTTGATAAGAATATACATCTTCCATAATTAAATACATATTTATTGTTATTTTGGTGATTTGGTTAAAATACTGTACTCTGGACTCATAATTTGAAATAGAATTATACAATTTACATGTGACATAGCAAACTAGAATATTAATTTCTCTTGAGTATTTTTCATAATTTAAATTTAAAATGTTCATAAAACCAAATATCTTTATATTTCTACACATTTTCCAATTCACTATCAATAGCAAAAAATACAGAAAATGTATTATTAGTGCATTGGAAGTTTTTATATAATGTCATTGAGAAAAATACAGCATTAAATCTTTGATATTTTACTTTTTTTTTTATGCATCAAATTATGATCTTTACTAAATTATTAATTAGATAAGAACTTCCCACTGTTTTGGAGTCACAAATTACCTCCTTTAACCCCCCCCCCATACATAAATACACCCAAATTACCATTAGATTACAAATTCCAAAATGCCATAATGTTTATATACTAAGATTCACAGTTTCTGGACCTATTTTTAGTTAAGTGTTTTTAAAAATCCCTGTTGAGTGAAAAATAAATATACACAAGTCATTCTTATTTTAAACTAATAAGCTATTAGCCATTAGTTTGTCATCTGAGGTTAAATCAGTACAACTTATAAAGTTCTCTCATCTTCACAATCTTAATTTCCAGAACTATTAAGTAAACCTAACCTAAAATCATCTGAAAAATGAGAAATAAAATAAATATAAAGCATTGTTAGCTAATGTTTTTTTTTCATTTTTATTTTATTTATTTATTTATTTTTTATTTTTTATTTATTTTTTTTATTTTTTTTACGTTTACATAGGGTAATGATGTTTATTTTATTTTTCCCCTCCCCCCCACCCCTCCCACCCCTCCCACCCCTCTTTTCCCTCTACACAGTCCTTCTTTCCTTCATTCTTACTGCTCTCCTTAGCCTAACTCTAAACCTAACCCTAAACCTAATGCTAGCCCGTCCCACCCCCCATTATATGTCCTCATCCGCTTATCAGCGAGATCATTCGTCCTTTAGTTTTTTGAGATTGGCTTATCTCACTTAGCATGATATTCTCCAATTTCGACCATTTGCCTACAAATGCCATAATTTTATCATTCTTCATTGCGGAGTAATATTCCATTGTATAAATATGCCACAGTTTCTTTATCCATTCATCAACTGAAGGGCATCTAGGTTGGTTCCACAATCTGGCTATGGTGAATTGAGCAGCAATGAACATTGATGTGGCTGTATCTCTGTAGCATGCTGATTTTAAGTCCTTTGGGTATAGGCCAAGGAGTGGGATAGCTGGGTCAAATGGTGTTTCCATTCCAAGCTTTCTGAGGAATCTCCACACTGCTTTCCAGAGTGGCTGCACTAATTTGCAACCCCACCAGCAATGTATGAGTGTTCCTTTTTCACCACATCCTCGCCAACACCTATTGTTGCTTGTATTCTTGATACTCGCCATTCTAATTGGGGTGAGATGAAATCTTAGGGTAGTTTTGATTTGCATTTCCCTTATTACTAGATATTTTACTTTTAATTTCATTTACCTTCTGGTATTTATATGACAAGTGGAGTAGTTTTTACGTATTATTTCTATATTTACAGTTAATGCTACTTAGGCTTTTTATAAAGTCTAATTTCTGTACTGCTACACTAGTTTCTAAATATCCATCTTATTTAAGTGCATTATATTTTATTTAATTAGTAATTCAGGATATGGTTAACTCAATAAATTGCTGACAAAGGACAAAAAGTAGCAAATGACATATAGTCAAATACACTGAGAAACTACATTTTTTGATAAAAATAGAGTAATTCTCTTTCAATGAATTTTATAAAATTACCACCAAAACCAGTTACCATGAAGAGGGAATTATGGCAATGATATTATTCACAATTATTTTTAACCACTCAGAAAAAAATGTAGTTAACCTAACAAATGTAATATGGTAAATTCAATTGCATCAACTTTATTTTATATATTTAACAACTGAGTAAACAATTATAGAGTACAACCAACTTTCAGTGGACATAACCTTTCTTTCCGTGTTCAAGTACAACAACTGAAGTCATCAGTAGAATATGTGTTTACTCTAATTCATTTAAAGGAAGATGCTGCTGTGCTTAAAACTGACACTATAATATTGAGAGCTTATACTTTTCAAAGAAAGGTAGCATTACAAAAATACTTTTGCATTATAAATAATTGAAGGCAGCAGCTGGGAAGAAAACTTCCTCTTTGGTAAAACAGACCAGAGTACAGGGGAGTTCTGTCAATGGTCTCTGTTGTAGAGCACATGGTCATGAACTCTGAAGATCTCTGCATTTCATTTGCTATTTCATTATTAGAGAAGTCAGGCTTTTTTTATTGCTGGGCATCAAACCCTGGGTCTCATGCTTACTGGGCACCTGAGCAACTGCTATACTACTGAATTACACCTCCAGAATCCCAATTTTTAATTTCTGGAAAAGGAGTCACAATTTCATTCTGCACTAAGCTCCACAAATGATGTAGCTTGTCTTGGTGGATCTTGAAGTTCAATCAAAATTCTTCCACAGTTCTGTGAAAAAAGGTGAGTTTCTCATATCATCAGGCACCTTTATACAAAAGGTATCAAAAAGGTATCAAAATACACACACAAATACACACACTAAACCGTGTTGCCTTTAAAACACATTTATTTCATTTGAAAGTGACATTTCAAAGATTCTATCTTTTGTTAAGGATTTTTTACTATGTTCAGGTAACAGGTGCTAGGACTTCTTAGAAGCCAAGTTAGAGCATGAAACAAAATTAGCCAGGGCTTGCTGCTGTTGAGAATAAGATAGATCACCAGAAATCACTAGTAACAAGAACGAGTAACACGTACTGTCTGGTTTTGACTAATCATGTAATGCCCTTTTAAAATTAATCCAAGAAAATAAAGGAATATAAATGAGGTAAATGCTTTAAGTCTTCAGTCATTGATGCTATGGTTTGAACATCCCCAATCAAGCTCATGTTGAAGTAGAATCACCATTATGGCGATATTAAGAGGTGGGACCTTGAGAGATGACTAGATTATGAGCACTGCCTCATGAATGGACTGATACCATGGCCATGGTAGTGATTTGGGCACTTGGAGGACAAGAGGAGTAAAATACATGTATTGACTCTGTGTTTATGGTGAGTGCTATTAAAATTTTTAATAAAACCAATCTCTTTGAGCCCCTTTTTTATCTCTTTGTGTCACACGTTTGCTTGATTTTCTGCCTTCCACCATGGCATGATGTCGCATGAAGAAGGTCTTTGCCAGATGTAACCTCTCGATCTTGAACTTCCCTGTCTCCAGTGAGCCAAATCCATCTCTATTCTTTATAAATTACCCAGTCTCAGGTGTTCCATTATAGTAGCAGAAAATGAATCAAGAAAATCACAAAGAAAAGAAACAAAATTAATTACTCCAAACCCCCAAACAATTGCTGGAGACAAAAGTCCAGAAAAATTTGAATAAGCTCGATTCATAGCCAAGTCATTCAACAATGATTTGAATTGTCTGAGGAAATGAAGTAAGTTTAGAGAAATTCCCTATAATGAAAAACTCTTCTACAAAAGTTGGATTCAAATAATAATGTTGAAGATCTTCAAAGTCACTCTGATCCATGCTGCTCTGAGATTTTATTGGTGAAACAACTGCCTGGATGATAGAGATACCACAAATTTAGAAATTCCATTTCAGTATTGCTAGACTTTTTTCTCTGCCTTACTTTTTTTTCTAGTATGTTTGATCTTAACCATACACATATATTCCACCAAAGCCCTGGGTGGGCAGTCAAATACTTAATGTTGCTTTGATAGCATACATAATGCCTATTGAAGTATTTTTAATTCCCCACTCATTTTCCTACCTGATAAAATTCATAGATAAATTCTCAAGTAGCTGTCACTGACTATAACTGGATTTTAAAATGATAATAGTACTTATAATAATAGTACTAATAGTTTGAAACAAAGAAAATGATCATTTTCTAGGATAAATATTTGAATGAAGATGTCATAAATATTACTAATATCATTATCAAAAAACACTAGAGAAATTGTTACATATTATTATTATCATCAGATTTTTATTGAATTTCTTACCTCACTAACAGGGTAATTTTAAGTTATTCTTTATTTTTTTTAAGAAGATACAGGGAAACTATGGCTCACAAACAAAATTGGCATTCTGACTATTTTCTAAATAATTTTTATTGTAATACAGCCATGCTTATTTGTTTAAGTATTATTCCTATCTCTACTTCCCCAACAGAGATGGGTTTTACTTAGTTGTGCTATTGTAACATGGACTGGCCCATAGCAGTGAAGTATTTAAGTATTTTCTATCTCTCATTATAAAAGGAAACTTACTGTCCCTTGCTTTACAGAAAAAAAAAAAAAAAATCTTCAAGGAAGAGCATTATAGCTTGAATATCTGTTTTCGTCCCAACTACAATTCATGTTCTGGAAACTTCTTCCTTAATATAACAGTGTTGAGAGGTGCAGCCTAACAGAAAACCTTTAGGATGTGAGAAAAACAGCACACTGAATGGATTAATGATGCTATCAAAAGGAATTGGAAAGTGAGCTTTCACTGTTCTGCTCTTTTCCCACATTATGACACATAGTTCATTCCCCTGCCCTTTTCTTCCTCTTCCCTTTTTTCTTCTGCCACTTGAAGCACAGCAAGAAAAAGTCCTCAGATGCCAAGGACTTGATCTTGAATTTTCTATCCTCAGAAATGTGAGAGAATACATTCCGTTCTTGATAAATTACCAGATGTCAAATACTGTGTTCCAACACCACAACACGGACCAAGATAAGGTGTCTGTTTTTTGCATTGGTATTTCTTCTTTTACTTCTTTTCAATCAACTCCAACCAGGATTTTGCCTCCCAATACTTCCTTGAAACTGTCCTTTTCAAGATCATGAATGACCCCAATTTGCGAAAGGCCAAAGTCCATGGTCAGATCTTCACTTACTAACCTAGATCGGCAGCATTTAACACAACTGAGCATGTTTCCTCTAAATAGTTTTTCAGTTGGTTTATAAGATGCCACACTTGGTTCATAAATCTGCACACCCCTGGCTCTTCTACTTTTGTTGACATTTTTTGGTTGCTTCTATTTCCTTAATTTCAAAATTTTTGATTACCTCCAATTTTAATCCATTGACCTATTCTTTGTTACTAACATTTGTTCCTTTGGTAATCTCAATTAGTTACATGATTTCAAAGATCATCTCTAAGATGAAGACTAACAAATTTTGTCAGAATTTGCCCCAGAATCCCAGATTCGATTATCTAATTGCCTGGTGGATATCGTCATTTGAATGCCTAGGAAACAACTCAAATTTTACATGTTCAAAAGAAAAATTCTTGATTCCTGCCTTTATTTGCAAACCTGCAGTTTTCACATCCTTCTAACAGCTCAGTAAAAACAATGTCATTTCTTCCAGTTACTGACATGACACCAGTATTCATAGCATCCCTTTTGATAGTATTCCTCCTCTCTCACACCTGGTCCATCAGTAAATCCCATGGGCCTCTCTATTTGTGACCATCTGCCTCTGGTAATCTAGTCTGTGCCACCACCATTTCTCAACTGGATTGTGGTGATGATTTCCTAACCTCTTTCCCTATTTGTCCTTATCCTATTTCAGCTAGTTTTCAACAAACCAGTCTTAATAATGTTGTTTAAACTAATATCAGATACTTGTACTCTTCAATTAAGAAATCCTCTGTTTACTAAAAAGCTACAGTTCTTACTGCACTAAAAAAAAAAAAAAAAGAAAGAAAAAAAAAAACCCTGTCAAACTGGACAGTTAATATTTATTATATCTCCTAGTCTTCCTATGCTCAACAAACTGTAAGCACACTGCCTTCCACTCCCTATTCCTTGGAAAAGTCATACAGGAGGACATCTTGGGGTCATTATACCATCTGGTCCCTCTTCCCAGAATGTTCTCTATCAAATGTTTGCATGATTCTTCTCTTCATTTCCTTCCTTCTAAACTTCTATTGTGAATTGACAAATTATAATTGTGTACAATTCGAGGTTACAGAGTGAAGTTTTGATGTATGCATATGCTGTGGAATGATTGTCATGATAATTAACATATCCATCATGTCAAATAGTGACCCTCTTGCATGATAAGAACATTAGAAATTAACTCTCTTAGCTATTGTGATATATGAAACTCACTATTGTTGCCTATAATCACCATCTTGTGAAATAGATCTCAAAAAATTATTTCTCCAATATAACGGAAATTTTGCATCTTTGAACCTTTCCCTTTTCTCCTTCCTCTTGACATTGAGTAGCTGTACTTAATTTTATTATCTTTCTCCACCAGAAAAATTAAACAGTATCAGAGTAAATGTTTATGTTTATTTTCCTAGCTCCTATTAAATCTAGCACCCAGAGTATAATTTATTATGAAGAAACATAATAAATACATCTTGCAAGAATGAAAATATTAACTTCATTAGGAAAATAAATAACTCATTTTCAAATGCATGTATTTCACTAATAATAATTTTTTATCTTTTCTAGAAAATGGAATAAAAATGCATGTGGAATTTAAAATATTAAGAAGATTTCATAATAATAATAAATCAATGCTTAAATGCTTAATCCTAGTGGGACTTTACTAAATATGCTGAAATAATTTTATATGTGTATTTGTACTTACAATATGGGTGTATATATGTGTATATTTTAGATTTATTACTTATCTCACTGAAAAGAGAAGATACAAAGTATATGTGTATTCACTGGTGTTTTTATGTACATTTATGGTTATGCACACATGTATGTATGTGTATAAAAACATAAATATATTTAAATATATAAATACATAGCAAGTGCTAAAATTCATCATACACCTGTAATACTAAACACAGGATAAATTTCAACTTAATTTCTGATTAATCCAATTGCCTTCAATTGAGAGCAGGTATAGAATTCAGTCTCAACTCACTAAGACTCTAAATTTCCATATCTTTAAGGTTTTCTTGTCTTAATTTATATTTTGCCTGTGGAGATCAGAAGACATAAATGTCAATTTAAAGATAAAGTCTAATCCCAGGAAGGAGGCAAAGGTTTTTTTTTTTTTTTTTCCTGCCAATATATGTTCACATTTTGATTTTGTGTGAATCATTAAATTCCAAGATAACATAATAAAGAAACATTATTGAGGTTTTGTAGTTACGTGTTTATCCTATATACAAGTCATACAGAAAAGATAAAACAAATAATGGAAGAAAAATGAGACAAAGAGAGTTTCTCACTTTCTTTTCCTCTCCATTTCTAAATCTGCCCCTGTACAACAGTGAGTCCCACTCTCTACCACCAACTGTACTGAGGGCAAAGTTACTGATGACATGATGGGCAATAAATGACTGGTAGAATGGAGGTGGTGAGGATGGAGTCATTGTGGCCAACTAATGACATCACATGAATCACTGATGTAGGTTGAATAAAACTATATATAATCCTACTTTTACTTGAGTGTTTTTAAAATTTTGACTGCAATTAATGAAATCACATAACTAAAACTATTAATGCTCCATATCAATAAAGAGGCTTTCTTAATCCTCTTAAAACGAGTCATAAGATTATGAACTTAAACCCATGTATTCATTTAATTCATATATGTAAAATGATGTAGGACAGAAAAATTTAGGAGATACAAATTTTATTTATATATATGTCTAGGTATGTGTCTAAGTATACATATATATACATATACATGTAGTTTATGTATATACATATATGTATATTACATATGTATATTATATACACTTATGTGTTTATTGTATATCTATATGCGTGGATCATGTACCTGATATGTACATGTTTATGTTATGTATGTGCATAACTGTATACACATATATGCATACACATATATATATATATAATGTATGATTTTCTGAGAAAAATTACTCAGGAAAAGAGCTCTTCAAAACATTCTATTAAATAGAATTGCAGTGGTTCCTTCCTCTAACATTTTTAATTTAATTGCCTTTATAGCAATACATAGGTCACTGAAGCATAATGTGATAGGGATGAGTTCTGACTGTATTAATGGACTAATGCTTTTAAAAAAGTGAACGGCCTACTGTGATGAATATTTTATTCACGCTCTTGGTGTTAAAGAACAATTGCTTAAAGTCAATGAAATCTCAAAAGAACAATATATCAACTAAATTATGATATAAAATAGGAAATTGAGAAAAATGCACCTTATCTAGTATTCATTCTAAGGCTAAATGTGTGGAGGACAAAGGCTTTTCAGAGTTTGACCCTGAACATTTTGTCCTGCTCTATTGCTCAGAGGCATGGATTTGAAACAATAGTAAGGGGAAATAATTGGAAATGTATTTATACTTACAAATGTATATGCTATAATTATTTTTCCTTTCCTATTATAATCTCTTTCAAACATAAAAATTTGGATATTCTATTCAGATATTATATGTCACAAAATCTCAATTAAATGTGTCATTATATACATATAACATTTGTGATAAAATAAAGCATAAAATAGAACTGAAATCCTTATTTTGCTCCAAAAAAGTTCATCTGCATACTTATGTCTGAGAGGTAACCACTATTCTGAAATTAGCTTTTATATTCTGAAATTAGCTTTTATCTTTTAATTTGATATTTAGATAATATAAGTAAATTCAGTATGAGAATAAAAAAATACTAAAAGTTTCTTTTCCATCTATGGGAGATCAGTGAAAGAGATAAAACTAAATGATATGATTTAACAATAGAGAAAATTAATTCAAAGAAACTATAGAAAAACAAAAAGTGGGAAATGGCATACAAATCAGTACAAATGTGAAGGAAAACTTAAAGTACTTTTAAAAATTCTATTAGTAATATCTTTTTTTTTGAAAAGGAATGGAGTAAAATTTTCTACAATGGTTCCAAGGGAAATAGAGAACAGCATTCCTGTGGACAGTTAACATGAGTAAAAAAGACTCACCACTGTCTGAAAATTGAGATGCTTAAAAGATTTAGATTATATTAGAATGATCAACAGTTTGCAGATTTAAAGCAATTGTCAAAAAATTATGAGGGTATGTACAGCTTCAAAATTGGCAATAATACAGAAATACATTTTAATTTTCATTTGAGAATGCTTTCCTAGCATGTATGAGGCACTGGGTTTGATAATCCATACCATATATAAATAAATGAATAAAATAAAGGTTCATCAATATCTAAAAGTATATTTTAAATGATCAGATAAGATTTTTAAATTCCAGATATGAAATGGACAAAAGTTTAAAGAGTTACACAGGAATGTTGATAGTAAATGAGTATAAGACTATATCTCATACAGTTTACTTAAAAAGTTTTAGTATATCTATATAAAATAAGTTTCAAACTGAAACTACTATTACAATGAGAAGAGATACAGGATTCTTTTAACTGGAAAACACAGCAATTATGTACTTGCTTCATCTTTGCCCCAAATTGAGACCATTAAACCTGGACAATTAAGAGAGCTTTTAATACATACCTATCAGAAATCAGGAAGTTAAAAATATAAAAGATTTAGAAGTGTATATTAGATTTAAAATATTACAATTAGAAAATAGTAAAATATGCAAATGAGCATGAATATGATTTTTGTATTAGATAAAATAATTCCAAACTAATAAAAATTGCTAAAAAAAAGGAAATATGTACTCTGACACCTGATGACCATATGAATATTACTCTAATGCATATATGAATATTACTCAATATATAACAAAGTAAGCACTAAGCTTAAAAATTTATGGATTTACTAATCGTGAGGAAAACTTTGATAAATTGACAATCAAAATTAAAATGTATTGTTCATTCTAAGATGCCATAGAGATTAAATATCCAAGTCACATCCTAGGATGACATATTTGTCACACACGTATCTAGTAAACTACCTTTACACAGAATTTGTAAAGAACTAATAAAATAAGTAATATAGAGATAAATTCCTCAAATAATATAAATAAATTTTATAATAATAAAGCTACCTCATCAAGCACTTCACTAAACAACGTATACAAGGAGTCAATAAATATATGGAAAAAATGCTCAACAGAGTTTAAAAAATTAGTCTCATTTAGATTCCATTTCAATGGTCATTAGAAGATCTAAAATGAAAAAAGTTTCACAAAACCAAATGTCAGAGAAAATGTGTAAAAAGTGAAACTTTTGCTACATAGAAGTTAATAGCACAAGTACTTTGAAAACTGTTTGGGAGTGTCTTATAGAATGAGACTTAAATGTACCTTATGATAGCCCAGTAATATCACTCCAAATTATTTCCCTAGATATGAACAGATGTATTCACAAAAGATGTGTGACCAAGAATGTTCATTTTAGTTTTATCCATAATACTTCACAACTGGAAATAAGTCATATATTTATTCATAGGTTAATCATAAACTTGTGTTTTTTTCTAGAGAAGAAAATAATATTTAGAATTCAGAATGAATACTCTCCAGAAACATGCAACAATGTGGATGAATGCGTTCAACAAGAGAAGCCACACATAAAAATTACTTGGTGAATGCATTTATATACAATCCAAGAAGGAAACAGTAATCTATTGTGACAAAAATGAGAATGTTGTTATTTGTGCATAATACTTGTGAAGTATTTTCATTGTTTTAATTTATTTTTTGAAGAAATGTATTGAGGTTACAAATTTTCTGTTTTTATACTAGATGAATACCATTTTTTTAGAAAAACATTTACATAAAATAAAATGTGCAGAGTGCACATGCTTAGTTCAATGAGTTTTGGCCATTGTATATGCCTGCACATAAAAGGTATAGAACATATTTATCACCATGGATATTTCCATCATGCTTATTTCCAGAGACATAAGCAAAAAAATAAATTAAAACAATGAAAATAATAAAAACGAAAAGAAAACATGAAAAAGTTAAGCATTCATTTCAAAAAGGAAGAAAAAAATAACAAGATGATGTAACTAAGTTAATATAAAGGACATAATAAAAACCAAGAGCCTAAATTAGAAAAGTTAAAAAATTAAAAAAAATTTTCATAAAAAAATCACCAAATAAAGTAATGATTTTAATAACTTACCAACTAGAAAAAAGCTATGGAGAAACAGTTTATTAGTAGTAAATTAAAGAACATTTTAGTAGACAGGTGATATGTAAGAGAATAAAATAAAATCAAAGCCTATAAATTTAAAAACTTAGAAAAATACATTTTTAGAAATACATATAATAAATATTGGCACAAAAAGGATAGAAAAAATACAATTAATTCAATCTGAGTAAAATATTATTAGGTAAAAATTCAGCAATCATTCCATGAACTATCTGATTGGATATCTCAAAGGAGATAAAAATTCCTAAGAAATTAAATGCTCACCAAGCAACACAACAGACAGATAAAAGTTGAATTACTGCAGTAAGTTGCAAATATATACTCAATTCTGAAGGAACAGGACATGCTTCAAACGACCTATGATAATTTTAGATTCAATTTTCAAGAAAGTGTTTGAGTGATAAGTATTATCGTCTAAGTATGCTTGATATGTTCATTCCATGCAGTCAATTCCCCTGAGTAAGCTAATTGGTGACTGAATTATAAAATTACACCATGTAATTTGGTCACTAGACAAATCAAGGATTCAGGGAAGGAACTCTATATTTAAAATTCATGTTATTATCTGACTCATTAATCTCCCATAAGAAACCCATTCTATCAAATCTCCAATGTAAAACAATATGAGACAATAAGTCACTTGAATGCCAATACCAGCAAATCAGATATGTTATTCCAATTTTTTTTATTTCAAATCCAGTATTTCCAATACATGAGGTGACCAAAGAAAGTCACAGCAATGTCCAACAACTGCCCACCACAGCCTTGGTACCTGCCCATAGTATCTGCCTATCACACAGGGATCACATGAATGAACATTTCAGTATTTATTCTCTAATTTGTATAAAAACTATTGTGGACTGACTTGTGTATCCTTAAAATTGACATGTTAAATCCCTAACACTCAACACTCAGTTTGTCTATATTTGGAGAATTGTCATTTAAAGAGGTAATTAAGATTAAATGAAGTATAAGGGTAGGGTTCAAGATGATTGATATCTCTGTAAGTAGAGAAAGAGATATGAGGGATGAGGCCACAGAAAGGTGACCAAGAAGAGATACCTCCCCAAAAACACACCATCCTGACCCTTTGAATTTGTATTTCTACCTTACAAAACTACTGGATGAACTACTGCAGAACTATGATGAAATACATTTGTACAATTTAAGCCACCCAATCTACATTATTTTCTTTGGCAACCCTAGCAAACTAATAGAGATTTATATGAAAAACAGGGCTGCAAAACATTCATTTTGGTTGAAATATAGTGCTACTTTGTCTCTTTGGATAAGTCTGAATCCTTAATCATCATCACAGGAAGAGAATTACTTGACATTAGATGGGATGTATCTACTGAAATAATATAAGAAGCTTCATACACCAACCGGCATATTCTAATATGTGTTTATCACATTATATTCATTATTCTTATTCTCATTTGAGAAAAAATAAAGACATAGGGATAAACAAATGAAGGAAAAAAAAAAAAAAAACAGACAAGCAAGACTTTTTATAAAATTTAACTCCAAATGTCAGAAACAAAGTTCTGCTAGATAATATGGCATATATGTTTGTGTGTACTCTGGCATGGAGAGAGGGACAAGACTAGTGGTAAGAATAAGCAAAACTTAATAAAATTTCTTATAGTAATAATACACAGTGTGTCTTTGTCTGTTTTGACTAATTTATTTCTTTTCCCATACTGAAATTTATATTTTGACAATGATCCAAATCTTGGTAAATTTCTTTGCAATAGCTGACTGGGAACTCAGAGTAAGTAAATTAAGAACAACAAACACCCTGGAAGCGACCTGAAATATTTTATTAACTGACCCTCCTTCTTCTTTGAGGGAAAGAAAACATGAATGACAGGAAGTGAAAAATAACACTATACCCAGCTCACTAAATTCAGTTTATTATTCAAATACCACAATGTGTGCCACAATGGCATCTACATTATGTAGGGTTGTAGGTATCTTAAAGAAGGTCAACAAATATTATTTGAATTGCTCTCAAATATGTTAAAAACAATAACAATTACAATAAACAAGGTGGGTAAATATGTTTATGTTTAAACCAACACTGGTAGAAGTGCAATTTCATAATTTTTTAAACATATGTAATCATTTGAATATGAGGTACTTCCCAAAAACTCCTGTGTTAATGCAGGAATATTCAGAGGTTTCAATGATTATATCATGAGATCTGTAACCTAATCAGTCCATCCTAGTTTGAATGATTAGGTGCTAACTACAGGCAGATGGGGCATAGCTGGAGGAAGTAGGTCACTGGGGTTGTGCCCTGGAAGAATTCTTCTTGCCTGTGGCCCCTTCCCCTCCCTCCCTCTCTGCTACTCACTCATGCTCTCTGTCTCTCTCTCTCTCTTTCTCTACTTCCTGGTCGGTCATGAACAGATCAGTGCTCCTCTATGATGCCCTTTCACCATGTTGTTCTGCCTTATATTAAGCAATGGACTGAGCCTCTGAGATCATGAGCCAAAATAAACTTTTCCTCCTCTGAAGTTGTTTTGTCAGGTATTTTTGTCACAGCAACGAAAACCTAACTAACACACCACATGTTCTCTGTTCTCTGCTCTGTTGGAATAATTAATTCTATACCCAGCAATTCCATTTTTGTGTACACATATTTTATAAAGACTACATATTCCACTTTCTTTTTTACTTCTGGGTCCATCTGCTATTAAATTTAACTTCCTACTAAATCTGTAATATCATTCATTTGTCTGAAATATTTAGTCAATGTGAATATCATTTTTTCTGCAATGTACTCTTCCACCAATGGTTTCCCAGATCATTCTCCTCAATTAATCTAACAGTCTCTGACTCATTATCTTGTTAATAACTTTACATATCTCTCATATCCAAACTTATGACTATTCTACTCTTGATACCATTTAATATGAAATATGACACTCAGGTGAACTAAATGTGCTTAAGAATGAAAAATTTAAATGAATCTCAGGCATAACTGTAACTCAGGTAGAACTTATTGAACCTTTCTTTAGAAGTAATGTTGCTTCTGATATCAGCCTAATGTTGGGAGAACCACTGTAAACACTAGTTATTTAAAGAACATCAGAATCTAGGCTGTTTCTGCCTTGCTCTGGCATTCTTTATAACTCAGGTCTCACAGCTTTAGTGACCATCTGTTATAGTTTTGATCTGGGAATGTCTCCCCAAAGTTTACATGTTAAAAGCATGGATCCCAGTGGAACAAGGTTCAGAGGTAGGACTGACAGGCAATGGTTGGATCATGTGGGCTTTGACCTTACCAGTGGATTAATTCACTTCATGGACTAGCTAATCATGGACAACTGGGAGGTGAGACTAGTTGAATGAAGTAGGTCACTGGAGGAGTTCCCTGGAAGGCTTATTTTCTTGGCCCATTCTTCTCTCTGTCTCTCTCTGTTCCCTGCTGCCATGAGCTGAGCAGTTTTCCTCTGCCACACCCTTCTGCTATGATACTTCTTCCTTGGGGCCAGTCAATCATGAACTGAATCCTCTGAAACCATGAACCAAAATAAATAATACCTCCTCTAAGTTGTTCTTGTCAGGTATTTTGGTCACAGCAACAAAAGTCTAACACACCATCCTTGCCCAACACTCTCACCCTAACCAAAGACATTACCAACTCTACTAAAGAGCAATGTTATCTGAGTGCAGACTCCCTGTCCCCAGAGTCCATAGCTACTCCTACTTCATTATTACCATTCATTCTTTTCCAAGAAAAAAGTAAACAAATCAAAGTTGATAGCTGATCCTGACTCGAAAAGGTAAGAGGGATGCAGGGGAATACTTAAAAATATTCTTGATTTTTCTAAGCCTTCTGCATGATCAGGAAGTTGTTAAAACCAAGACACACTTGTAGCTGTCAAAAACTTAGTGTAAGCCCTTTCCACTGCATCACAAATTAGGCAGCAAAGCATGGGGACACTGAAGAAATTTAAAAGTAGAAAACTTGGCTTTTATTGCAACTTACAGATAGGCTGTTTCTGGCAAGTTACTTAACCTCTCTGACCATGTTTCTCAAAACTCTTTGTGTAAAAGTTCTTTATAAATTATCACTCAATCTAAACTGTAATTGTCTTTTTTTAAATGTATACTTTGAAAACAAGTAAGCACTAGATTATGTTTCATACTGGCAGTATAATCAATATGTGGGAAGCCATTCATGTTTGGATGAATCAGGCTTGGCTGAACCATGGGATACAGTCATGAGAGACTGTTTCAGATAGCCTATGGTAGGTGACCCTGTACAGAGTTGGCTCACTATCTGAAGAAATATTAATTCTCTAAGCAAATGACTTCCCTGACTCCACCTTATACTGTTCCTCACAGAAGAATCCCCTCCCAGTATCTCTTTACCTGTGCAACTATAAGTAAAGGGAAGGTGGGTTTCTACATCTTTTTTTTTGTTTTGAGGTCCGATCTTGGCATGGTCCTATTTGTCACACCCTTTTACATTTAAAAAGATTATTGGCTTGTGTGATTACTTGATTAGATAAATTTCTTAGTGATTAATCAATAGCTGGCAAAATCCTTTTCCTCATCCATGCTGAACATGGCAGAACCCCCCTTTTTTTCCCACAGTTTAGCAACAATGCCTTGGATACTGTGTGCTAAACTACTTTCAGAAAATATTATCTACAGATAAAATTTTCATTGATCATAATTGGGTTCACAAATCAAGAAATATATTAACCAAGTGTTCATGATTGTTTGACATCAAGGGCTGTGCAGACCCTGGAGGAACTGCCCTTCTCAATACTGTCCAGTTTCTAGAGATAGTAATCCAATTCATGCAGAGCCTGTACTTCCAATAGCTTCTTTTATTCAGCTCTCCTAGGGCTTTCACACTTTGGGTCATGATCTACCTACCCTAATCATCCGAGGACCAGGTATCAGCCAATTAAGAAAAATTTCTTCAGTTCAGAGCCTACTCAAATTATTCAAACTATCCATTCCTAAACCTGCTTAGCCCAATTACCTTGCTTCACCCATTCCTTCCAGTGGAAACAATAATAAAGTCTCTACCCTCATTTCTCCCTCAACCCCTCTACCTACCTTGGCACTTTCTCTAGCAGTGCTGAGTGGCATGCCTTGACTCCTGTTGCTATGAATCTGTAGACATGTGATTCCTTCCTTCATAACAATTATTTCAGTGTCTGCATGTCTTACCACAACTGATGAAAACAAATTTCAGACACCTTTAAAATGAAGAAAACGATATGCTAATATTAATTTTTAATGAATAATTATCTTGCTTGAATATTTTCTATAAAATCTTTTCTTGTTTGGGGATGTTTTGCATCTTAAAATAGGCAATATTGATTGCTTCACTTGTAATTACAACCTGTTTACAAAAATATTTTAAAAGCATCTATATAAATGTAGATATGCTAACACAAGAAAAAAATAGAGAATTTAAATAATAATCATAACTTTCTAATATTTCCCTAAGAAGCCACAGACCTCAGGGTTAATTTTAACTCAGTAGTAAAAGCTTTCTATAAAATAGAATGAATTAAAAGTAATTTCAAGGCTTTGGAAGCATGTTTGTTAATCATATACCCATGAATATCTTATTTTTCTCCTTTGACTAGATACTTGTCTGGATAGTGAATCAAAGCAAAAAATAAACCCACATTGAAAAGATGTTTTATCCTCTGCTATCTTCAGTCCATAAATCAGTTAATGGGGAAGCTGAACTAGTTTTCTAAACCATTGTGTGTAGCATTTATGTACCTTGAAAAGGCTTTGACATAATAACAGAAGCAGCAATCATGGAAGCTGTCACAGATCAAGAAGTCAGAGGAGACTGTTACAGGGCCCTGACATAAATTTATGGAATAAAACACCAAATGTTGAAATGCACAGTGACTGTGGTAGCCAGCCAAAAAGGGTATGGCAAGGTTATGTTGTATTATCAAGATTACATTCCCATGAATGTGTGTTAAAGCAGAAAATGATAGGAACAGAGGACAAGGTAGCTGCAAAATAAGATAGAACAAACCTTCACAAAGTAAATGAGGAGAAAATCTCAGCAACAAGAAATCAGAGTATTTGAAACTCTAAATGTAAAGCAGGTTACATTTTAAAAGATAAAAGAAATGTAAAAAAGAATGCATGCATTTGCCCGGAAACTTTGAGGCCACAATGTAACTTTTGAACATCCAAACAGGTATAATAATGCCAGAACCATTCCAGAAACAAAGTGTTGTCACCATATTTCATAAATATTTACCCAACACATTTTAATGCCTCATGTAAGGACAGAATATTGAAGAATGATCAAGGAATAGTATCACTTCAGATTATACTGATATGTGGAAGAAAGAGATGATTCAAATGCATTGTGTACATCAGCATCCCTCCCAGCATCTTTCCCCCAAAGCATAAACTGCTCTGAAATATATGGCATTTAATAGTAAATGGTAAGATCCAAGATGGCGGACTAGAGGGTGACTGCATCTCCTGTCACTCCAGAACTCAGGATTCAAGAAGGGGAGGTATTGAGAGACTCGGACCAACATATAGCCGTGGGGTGAGTCTCTCCCACAGCGTGAAGCTCGGCCTGTGGGGCAGGCCCAGATAGGAGGCAGCTTCTTGGAGCAGGGCAGGGCAGTGAGAGTCTTCTCCAAGCAGTCCTGCTCTCTCCGGCAGCAGGCTCGATCCACAGCCAGCTTCTTGGAGCCTGCCCGCCCAGTGAGAGTTTTTCCACACAGAGCCAACCCCAAGCCCTGAACCCAGCAGCAGGCCCCAGCCTGCATGTGGCTTCTGGGACCAAGGCAGGACAGGCAGAGGCTTTCCCTGAGCAGCCTGGCTCCCTCAGGCGGGGACAGGCCCTGTTTGTAGCCAGCTTCTAGGAGCAGGACCGCCCAGTAAGAGGATTTCCATGCAGAAACAGCCCCCATCCCTGGACCAGTAGCAGGCTAGGGAGAGCTTTCTTTGGAAGCACTGCATTATCAAGTTCCTCCAAGACTTCAGGCTACTGAAGACTGGGAGGTGATATACTGGAAATCTAAAGGGACACTATAAGCCAATAGAGGAAATCTGCAATATCTCAGAGTCCCACTGATATCTGACCAATATGAGAAAACAAGGGAAGAAAATGTCCCAAACAAACCTAGATACTGTATCAATAAAACCCAATGACAGCACAGCAAAAGAAATGTCAGAAAGGGAGTTAAGAATGTACATAATTAAAACAATCAGGGAAGCAAACGAGGAGATGAAAGAGCAAATGCAGGCACTGAAGGAAGAGATGAAAGAGCAAATGCAGGCATTAAATGATCACACCAATCAACAGTTAAAAGAGCAAGTGCAGGAAGCAAAAGATCATTTCAATAAAGAGTTAGAGATACTGGAAAAAAAATCCTTGAAATGAAGGAAACAATAAACCAAGTTAAAAACTCCATAGAAAGCATAACCAATAGGATCGAACACCTGGAAGACAGAACCTCAGACACTGAAGACAAAATATTTAATCTTGAAAACAAAATTGACCAAACAGAGAAGATGGTAAGAAATCATGAACAGAATCTACAAGAATTATGGGATATCATGAAAAGGCCAAATTTAAGAATTATTGGGATTGAGGAAGGCTTAGAGAAATAAACCAAAGGAATGCTATTCAATGAAATAATATCAGAAAATTTCCCAAATCTGAAGAATAAAATGGAAAATCAGGTACAAGAGGCTTATAGGACTCCAAATACATAAAATTACAATAGAGCCACACCAAGGCACATTATAATGAAAATACCTAACATACAAAATAAAGACAGAATTTTAAAGACCGCGAGAGAAAAGAATCAAATTACATTCAGGGGGAAACCAATACGGATATCAGTAGATTTTTCAATCTAGACCCTTAAAGCTTGAAGGGCCTGGAACAACATTTTTCAAGCTCTGAAAGAAAATGGATGTCAACCAAGAATCTTAACTCAGCAAAACTTACCTTCAGATTTGACGATGAAATAAAATCCTTCCATGATAAAAAAAAGCTAAAAGAATTTACAAAAAGAAAGCCAGCATTACAGAGCATTCTCAGCAAAATATTCCATGAGGAAGAGATGAAAAACAATGACGCAAATCAACAAAGGGAGGAACTAACCTAAAGGAACAACCAAATAAAGGAGAAATCAAGTCGGGTCAAAAGAAAAAAATGAGTCAAATGACCTGGGAATACATATCATATCTCAATAATAACCCTGAATGTTAATGGCCTGAACTCATCAATCAAAAGACATAGACTGGCAGATTGGATTAAAAAGAAAGATCCAACAATTTGCTACCTGCAAGAGACTCATCTCATAGAAAGACATACCCACAGACTAAAGGTGAAAGGATGGGGAAAAACATACCACGCACATGAACACAGCAAAAAAGCTGGAGTTTCCATTCTCATATCAGATAATGTGGACTTTAAGCCAAAGTTAGTCAGAAGGGAAAAAGAAGGACATTTCATACTTCTTAAGGGAAGCATAAATCAGCAAGACATAACAATCATAAATATCTATGCCCCAAACAGTGGTTCATCCATATACGTCAAACAACTCCTTCTCAGTGCCAGAAATCAAATAGACCACAACACAATAACACCAGGTGATTTAACACACCTCTCTCACTTTGGACAGATCCTCCAAACAAAAATTGAACAAAGAAACCATAGATCTCAATAACACAATCAATAATTTAGACTTAAAGGACATTTATAGAATATACCATCCAACAAAGAGCAAATACACTTTCTTCTCAGCAGAACATGGACCCTTCTCTAAAATAGACCATATATTATGCCACAAAGCTACTGTTAGCAAATACAAGAAGAGAGAGATAATACCTTGTATTCTATCAGATCATAATGGATTGAAATTAGAAATAAATGACAGAATAAAAACACAGAAACTACTCCAACACCTGGAGATTAAATAATACAGTATTGTATGATGAATGGATAACAGAAGATATCAGGAAGAAAATTAAAAAATTCTTAGAGGTAAATGAGAAAAAAGAAACAACATATCAAAATCTCTGGAACACTATGAAAGCAGTTCTTAGAGGAAAATTTCTTTCATGGAGTCCATTCAATAAAAAAAGAAAAAAAATCAACAAATAAATGACCTAACACTACAGCTCAAAGCCCTAGATAAAGAAGAACAGACCAACACCAAAAGTAGTAGAAGACAGGAAGTAGTTAAAATCAGAGCTGAAATCAACAAAATTGATACAAAGAAACAATCAAAAAATTGACAAAATAAATACTTGGTTCTTTGAAAAAATAAACAAAATTGATAAACCTTTAGCCACACTAACAAAGAGAAGATGAGAGAAAACCCAAATTACTAAAATTCGGAATGAACAAGAAAATATCACAACAGACATGATTGAAATACAAAACATAATTAGAAGCAATTCTGAAAATCTATACTCCAACAAGAGAAAATCTTGAAGACATCAACAGGTTTCTAGAGAAATATGAATTACCTAAACTGAACCAGGAGGACATACACAACTTAAAGAAATCAATTTCAAGCAATGAAATAGAAGAAGTCTTCAAAAGCCTACCAACAAAGAAAAGTCTGGGATCAGATGGGTTCTCAGCCAAGTTCTACAAAACCTTTAAAGAAGAGCTCATTCCAATACTTCTCAAAGTATTCCATGAAATAGAAGAGGAGGGAACCCTCCCAAACTCATTCTATGAAGCCAATATTACCCTGATACCTAAACCAGACAGAGACACATTGAGGAAAGAAAATTTCAGACCAATATCCTTAATGAACATCGACACAAAAATTCTCCACAAAATTTAGCAAATTCGCATACAAAAATATATTAAAAAGATAGTGCACAATCAAGTTGGTTATATTCCAGGGATGCAAGGTTGGTTCAACATCTGGAAATCAATAAATGTCATTCACCATATCAACAGACTTAAAGTTAAGAATCACATGATTATTTCAATAGATGCAGAAAAAACATTCAATAAAATACAGCATCCCTTCAAGCTCAAAACACTAGAAAAAATTGGGGTAGTGGGAACATTCCTTAACATTGTAAGGGCCATCTACACTAAGCCCATGGCCAATATCATTCTAAATGGTGAAAAACTGAAAGCATTCCCCCTAAAAACTGGAACAAGGCAGGGATGCCCTCTTTTACCACTTGTATTCAACATCGTCCTTGAAACTCTAGCCAGAGCAATTAGACAAACCAAAGAAATTAAAGGGATACAAATAGGAAAAGAAGAACTCAAACTATCCCTGTTTGCTAATGATATGATTATATATTTAGAGGAACCAGGAAATTCCACCAGAAAACTTTTAGAACTCATAAGTGAATTCAGTAAAGTAGCAGGTTATAAGATCAATGCTCATAAATTCAATGCATTTTTATACATAAGTGATGAATCTTCAGAAAGAGAAGTTATAAAAACTACCCCATTCACAATAGCTTCAAAAAAAATAAAATACTTGGGAATCAATCTCACAAAAGAGGTGGAAAATCTCTACAATGAGAACTACAGAACACTATAGAAAGAAATTAAAGAAAATCTTAGAAGATGGAAAGATCTCCCATGTTCTTGGATAGGCAGAATTAATACTGTCAAAATGACCATACTACCAAAAGTGCTATACAGATTCAATGCAATTCCAATTAAAATTCCAATGATGTACCTTACAGAAATAGAGCAAGAAATTACAAAATTCATCTGGAAGAATAAGAAACCCAGAATAGCTAAAGCAATCCTTAGCAGAAAGAGCAAAGCAGGGGGTATCGCAATACCAGTTCTTCAACTCTACTACAAGCAATAGTAACAAAAACGGCATGTTATTGGTACCAAAATAGACAGGTAGATTAATGGTACAGAATAGAGGACATGGACAAAACCCAAATAAATACAATTTTCTCATATTAGACAAAGGGGCCAAAAATATGCAATGGAGAAAAGATAGCCTCTTCAACAAATGGTGCTAGGAAAACTGGAAATCCATATGCAACAGAATGAAGTTAAACCCCTATCTCTCACCCTGTACAAAACTCAACTCAAAATGGATCAAAGACCTCAGAATCAGAACAGAGACCCTGCATCTTATAGAAGAAAAAGTAGGTTCAAATCTTCAACATGTCGGCTTAGGATCAGACTTCATTAACAGGACTCCCATAGCACAAGAAATAAAAGCAAGAATCAACAACTGGGATAGATTCAAACTAAAAAGCTTTCTCTCAGCAAAGGAAACTATCAGTAATGTGAAGAGAGAGCCTACAGAGTGGGAGAAAATCTTTGCCACTCCTACCTCAGATAGAGCGCTAATTTCCAGAATCTATAAAGAACTCAAAGAACTCTACACCAAGAATACAAATAATCCAATCAACAAATGGGCTAAGAAAATGAACAGACATTTCACAGAAGATGTACAAGCAATCAACTGCTATATGAAAAAATGTTCAACATCTCTAGTAATAAGAGAAATGCAAATCAAAACCACCCTAAGATTCCATCTCACTCCAATTAGAATGGCGATTATTAAAAACATAAGCAACAATAGGTGTTGGCGAGGATGTGGGGAAAAAGGTACACTCATACCTTGCTGTTGGGGTTGCAAATTAGTGCCACCACTCTGGAAAGCAGTATGGAGAATCCTCAGAAAGCTTGGAATGGAACCACCATTTGATCCAGCTATCCCACTCCTTGGCCTATACCCAAAGGACTTAAAATCAGCATACTACAGAGATACAGCCACAACAATGTTCATAGCTTCTCCATTCACAATAGCCAGATTGTGGAACCAACCTAGATGTCCTTCAATTGATGCATGGATAAAGAAACTGTGGTATATATATACAATGGAATATTACTCCACCATAAAAAATGATAAAATTATGGCATTTGCAGGCAAATGGATGAAATTGGAGAATATCCTGCTAAGTGAGATAAGTCAATCTCAAAAAACCAAAGGACAAATGATCTCGCTGATAAGAGGATGATGACACATAATGGGGGGTGGGAGGGTTAGTATTAGGTTTAGGGTTAGGGTTAGGGAGGGGGAAAGAATGGAGGAAGGAATGACTTTATAGAAGGAAAAGAGGGGTGGGAGGGGTGGGGGAAGGGAAAAAAATAACAGAATGAATCAAACATTACCCTATGTAAATTTATGATTACACAAATGGTATGCCTTTACTCTATGTACAAACAGAGAAACAACATGTAACCCATTTGTTTACAATTAAAAAATAGTAAATGGTAATACAAAGTTTCACTCCAAGTATGTTTTCATCTTTGACTATGATACCAAGCTTTAAAAATGCTTGAAAGTTAAACAGTTAGCTAAAATATTGATAATGTTATTTTTTCTCTTATTCAACTTGGTATGGGAGTGGATAGTCTGCTTGATCAAGTAATTGGTCAGTCAAGTTGGACATGTACATATTAGCAAATCACCTTCAGAATAGTAAAACTACAATAAATAAGCAGTTCATCCAAATAAGCAAGATGCATAGATTATATAAAGACTACAGGGGGAGATAAAAATTTCCTGCTCTAAGGGAACTTATAAGATGAAGGTAGACATGTATATCAAACATGTTGATGCTTTCTTAGAAATAAAACTAATACCCAGAACAGTGACTGATGAACTATATCATCAAGAATTTTTCTGAATTATTTACTAGCATTAGAATGAATCTATCAATATGCCATGTCATGAAAACACAAAGGATGAAAAGGTTTGTTCAGAAAGGCCTGAAGGATTGGTGAGCATACATTCCTCTAGGAGTTTATCCAGAGTGGATAAACAAAAATTTGAGTAAAGTCATTTGAAAACAAGTGATCAATACATGCAAACCACCAATGCATATGTGAAAATGCTTTGTCTATTTTGCAAATTTGATAGGTGAAGATGTTTAAGGAGAATGAAAATAGGCTGGAAAATGAAGAAGAGCATATCTTATGATGTGACTTCTACTCTGCATTAAATCCTTATCTGCTCTCTCCAAATCATAGATTATGATAGTAGGCACCCTTAGCAAATGTTATAAGTCATCATCACCTCCTTGGATACACCTCCTACCAGACAAATGAAAATATGTGCCATTTTTCGGGTAGATGCTTAAATAAAATATGCCTCTTTTTCTGTATTTCAGGTGTCAAAATGTGAGAACCAAGACTGCATATTCAGATCATTATAATAACTAAAATATAAATTCTTCTTGGTTGCTATTACATATTTTAGTCCTTTGTTTTATTATTCTTCATAAATTAAACAAAGTAACTTATCTCAAGACTTTCCAAAACAAATTGGCTTTTGGACTAAAGCCAAGAAATGAATGCCATGTTTCTTCAAAGATTGGGGGTTTCTCAAAATTTCATACTGTCCTTCAATAGAGGTGAGAGTTGTGTTAGTCTGTACAAAATTATTCTTAGAAGTTCTAACAAAACTGGAATGTCCACAGTATATAAAATACATTTGAGCAAGGTAATGTAGCAAGCCTTTGACAGAAGTTGGATTACACATTCCATTGTTACTTAGAATCCAATTTTCCTAAGTGTAGTCAGTCCTCTTCCAACAGCTGAGAGCCATGTATACTTACTGATTCAGGTGCTGTATTAGTTTGCTAGGGTTACCATAAAAATGCCACAGGGTGGCTGGTATAAGCAGCAACAGAACTCTCCTCACTCCTCATGATTCTTGAGGCCAGAAGCCCAAGATCAGGGTGTTGGCAGGATTGCAGTCTTTGGAGATTTCTCTCTTCGGCTGTTCCTCCTGTGTATCCAACTGGTCTTTTCTCTATATTTGTCTACATCCAAATTTCCTTTTCTTATAAGGCAATTAGATTGAGGTCCATTTTAATGATGCATTAGAGACCCTACTTGTAAACATCATCAGATGATAAGATGCTGTGGGTTAGAACATCAACATATGAATTTTGGGAAAGTGTGATTCTCTCCATAACATGTCATCCTCTGAATTATAAATATCTGATTTTACTGGAGCTTAAAAGCCAACCTGTCAGTTACTTTTCCTATACATATTTAGATGAGGATATTGAGCACAAGAATAGTTAATAATTACCCTAAGTCACTAGCACATAGCTAGTACATGAAGAATTCTTTCATATAAAACCTTCATTCTCTCTCAACACAATATCAATCACACAATAGTGCTATTCAAATTACTTCACTTTCTAGATGAAAACGTTTACTACAACCACAAACCTCAGTGGTTAAATAGTTGACAAAGGTTCCTGAAGAATATTCAGGTATCATGAGATAGTCTTTATCAACAGATAGAGACTGTATCTGTTTCCCTGAAAAAAACTTCAGTAGTTGCTTGTTCACTACTGAGGTGTGTGTGTGTGTGTGTGTGTGTGTGTGTGTGTGTGTGTGTTTTCTCCAGGGAAATAAAGAGGTCCTAAATTTTAACTCTATTTAGGAAATGGGATTTAAGAGCCATAATAATAAGAGTTCAGCTCATATCTAATTATACCATCTTCAAAAAAAGGAAGTTTAGAGAGATAAACAAAAATGAACACAAAAAACAAATAATTTCTAGCATACTGTGCAATGATTTATTAAATTATTAATTATACCCATTAATATTCAGTGTCTGCCTACACAGAGAAATAAAATTGGGGTCGGTTATCTACAGATTTGATATAATTCAAAAGCACCATTAGAATACATGCACATACACTCTAACTGACTTTATGATTAATTATCCAGATTGCCACTTCAGACTATCGAGATTACATTCTTCTGTCCTCCTTTTTGGAGAACATAAAAATTATCCAGCAGCTGGATAATATACACCACAGAATTCTAATACTAAAATATTTGCTCTCTAAAACTTATCAGTATTATTTAATTTTAATATAAATCCTCCTTTTCCTTGTATTAGTTCACCTTTCAGAAAAGTGTTTCATTTCTGTGCAGTCAAGAACACAATGAGAATAAAATCCTCAGGATGATAGTGATTATGTTATTTACAATTAATGTCCTTACTAAGAGTCACAACAGAAAGGATAGCAGAAGGACACACTGGGATGTGAATACTGTGCATATGCCACAGGGCATACTTTCCATAGTAGGTCAGGAGAGTCTTATATTTTTGTGCTACTACATTGTCACACTCAGATTGCTACAGCATAACATTCCTGTACCACCTACTGAGCAGGGGAGGCACACTTTGTTCCACATACAACAAGCAGTATCTGGGTAAGTAAAGGGTTTCCCTGCTCCTGTTGTAAGCGTATCTGTAGGCCCCCTGCAAAACAAACACTTTCTTTATTCTTTTTTTAGTAGGTTAAGTTTGGCAGTCAAAAAAAAAAAAAATTTGAAGAGCATAATACTAAAAGGGTGTGATTACAGCTATCAGACATTACACAACTTCCAGAGGGATTACTTTCAGACTCCTCATCTGTGATTCTGAAATTACTGACTTTAAATCATCTCCTGGAAGAAAATCTAAAATTATTCTGAATCAATGATTTGGGTATATTAAAATGCTTACCTTTAAAGCAAAATAGTTGGAATTCTTCAAATTGCTAACTCCAGGGAAGGATCCTCAAGTGACTTGACATTGATTCTGTGTGCACTAGGCCATGTCAGAGTTACCAACAATCACAGATCCATCAGTAAGTAGGTGTGTGTTTTTCCTTTCCCTTCCTTTTTATAACCTTATTCCTGTGCCCAAAGTTGGAGTTCACAGACTACCAAAGGAGCTAAGAAATTGCTTTCTTTTTTAAGTGGGATCCTGTGGATGGTTCATAAACAGACATTTGGTAAGTTGGCAAAATATTGTACTGTGAATGTCCACTAATGATGTCCCATTGTTTTTAAATCTCCTTCTCAGTGTGGAGCCGCACTAATTAAGAGCTGACGTAGGCATAACTCTGGTTCCTGAGGTGCCACACAGTTAATATTAGTCAACTGTGTGCTTTCTCAGTTGTTCTGGGATTGCTAGAGCACTTACTCCGTACTTTGGGTCACACAGGGAAATAAAATTTTATATTTCATTGGAGTATTTTGTCCTACTTCACCCTGAATTGATCTGAGATCTTTCTCAAAAGAAAGTGTTAAAAAATCATCTTTGCAGACAGGAAGACCTAAGAATATGGGCTAAGTCACAAATCCATTCAAGTTCTGAATGCATGGTACTTCTTTACAGCTCATCTTCAGATGATATGAATAATTAGGTATAAAGCCTGCAAGCTATTAATACGATCACTTACATCATCCATCTGCAAAATTTCTAATAAAAATAATTGACACCTACCTTTAATTATATACTTATGAATTCAGATTTAAAATACCTGACTTTATAAAGAGACAAGGGAACAAAAGTTTTCTTAGTTAATTATAGTAACCAACAAAACAAATTAAAACCCAGTTTATATATGTCTAAAGATTATGAATATAACAGTTAAGTAGAACTCATTCAAAATTTTCTGTGTTTCAGAGAAAAGTGAGGACATCCTTATTTGTGTCCTACCCTTCCTCTGAGTCACTGTATCTTGAGAAAGCACCACTCTTAACATAACTGACATCTACCTAAATTAAGTACCTCTTTTAGATCATTAATAAGAAATAAAGTGCCAATCTGAACATTTGTTTTTACAAGAGAAGCATGTAAAAATGCTTGCATACATTGTTTCATTCTATTCTCTCTCTTTAAAATAAAAGCTACTTTAAAATTTTTATATTTTATAATGGATAGGTATTAACTATTTTTTTCTATTTTTAACCATTTAAGCTTCTCTACAATATAAAGTTTTATGGTAATAACTCATACATTAATAATAAAAACATTAACATGCTGTTATTTCACAGAACTGCTAAATATAATCTAGAAAATTTTATTAACTTAAATACATGCTTTTTTATAATATTGCCAGAATTGGTTGGCAATAAAACATGTTAGCACCATTTGTGCAAATATAGATATTTTCCTAAATTTCTTCTTCAAAAGCACATCTGAAAGAAAAGTTAAATGTGGTCTTTGAACACTGTCAATAATTAAATAAATTCACAGTATTGTAAGAGATATAAAAAGATTCAATTATGTTGGTAAAGTTTAATTAAATTATGTTAAGGTAGAATGATATCAATATCAACTTCTCCTTTACCAATTCAATTTAAAAACAAAACCTTTTTTCTGAAGCTCTTTGAAGTCCCATATAAATTTGACACTTAAAAATTTAAACATTCCCATCTGCTTAGCAACATATACAAAAATTATATATTGATCTCTGATTGCAATATCAAAATGATAAGTACTGTAGCTAGAGGAAAGAACGAGATTTAACTTTATAAATATTCATATGTTCTAGAGAAGAAACATGGGCCTAAAGTTTATACACCACACTAACAATACAAACAAGCAATTCAAATAAACCATCTGCAGTTGCCCTGATGATCCATCTGTGCAGATATTTAAACACTGACAACACAGTTGAACGGTCACAATACATCCCTCGAATTAAAATACATAAGTGTATGCACACAGGCGCACATGCACACGTACAGAAACTGACATTAGTTTTGCAAAATTACCAACCTTAAAATTCAACAGTGACAGTCTAATTGTGAGTGTTGCTTTTTCATAGTGGATAAAGAGGAAAATTTAAGCACTTATTTCATCCATTTAATGAACAAGAACAATCTGGAAAAGTCAAGTTATAGTGTTTGTTTTAAGTATAGAGAATGTAGGAGACAAAGGACAGGCAAGGTGAATTATCTATTCAGTGTACCTGAATCTCCACTTTAACTATATTTTGCCTATTGCATTTATACATACATACCCAAGATACTTAGATTTATCCTTAGCAAAGATTATAGCCCATGAATTTCAAGTGTACTAAGTGAGATGAAGATGTTTATGAACACAATTACTCCTGAGAATGGAAAGTACTGTTAAGTCATTATCTTTAGTTTAGAAAAATAAGAATAAAGGTGAGAAAACATTGATATTTTAGTTACCAAATGATGTAAGTTAAATATATATTTATTCTTTACCTTTATGAAAATGTTGTTTCTGCCTAGGTTTGATTATTAACAAGGAATATTTGAAGAATAATTGACATAAAGCCATGATATCTACTTGTGATCTGCATTTGATAGAAAGCTTGTTACATGAAGATTGCATTTGCTCACTAATCTGCTGACTGGAATCTCTCTTATATAATTAAATTAAATATCATAAAAGATTGGATTTTCTTATTATTTTATGGTATTGTCATGTTCTTTCTTTATGAAAATTCTTCTAAACAGTACAGCGATTACTAATATGTTAGTTGTCATGAAAACCTAAAACCTTACTATTATATGCTCTTTAGAATTCTTATTTTATAGAAATATCAAATGTTATCTCCTGAGATATTCCCATTATATATAATTGATCATTAATTTCTTACTAAGTCAGAATGAAAGATACTGCTATTTCAAAGCTCATTGAAAACTATCCATATTCCTTAACATTTCACAAGTTCATATTTTGAACACATTTAAATAATAAATCCTTATGAAATAATATTTCATATATTGTGCCCACACGTACCAAAAATGTGAAACACCTCAGGTTCATTTTCTTTGTTTATGACTTGATAATATGCAGTAAGTTTTTTTCTGTTTTATTTTGTGAAGTTAATTGTAGAGTACAGGAGTCCACCTTTATCTTTGGGGAATATGTCCCAAGACCCCTAGTAGATGCCTGAACCATCGGTGGTACTGAACCCTGTACATATAATGTAGTTTCCTATACATACATAGCTATGATAGAGCTTAATGTATAAATTAAGCATTAGTTTATACTTAATAAATTAGTTTATTAAGTATAAACTAATAAACTAACTTTATTAGTTTATTAAGTAATCCTCTTAATAGTAATATTAGGTAATAGTACTATTAAGTAAGAGGATTACTTACTCTAAGTAACTTAGAGGATGTCTCAGTTATCAGATGGATGGTGGTGATATTCCAGAGCTTGTGTTTAAAGCCACCCTTACATAGTAGCCTGAGTATGGTATAATGCCTAGTTCATTCACCTCCCTTTACCTCTTCACAGAGGCCTTGTATCATCTCAGATCATTACAAGAAGGGTGAGTATAGCACAATAAGCTATTTTGAAGAAAGACCATATTTACAAAACTTTTTAAGATTGGTACATTATAATTATACCTAAAAGTGGGATTCATTATGATACATTCGTATCTGAAGTTAACATACTTTGGTCAATTTCATTTCCCAGTACTTGCCCCTTTCCTTCCCTTTCTCCCTGTGTACTTTCTCTTCTTCACTGGTCTCCCTACTGCTTCTATGACATAACTTTTGAAATTCCTTTTCACATAATTTTAAAAACAGCATATAACTGCTTTAAGTGACTAACAGACATAATGTATACATATGCATGAAATGCCGGACAAAGGCCATGAAATTGTGAATGAGTGGGGTTGGGTGGAGAACTACTGTATGAGGAAGAGTGAAACTCCTAAACTCACTTTGGAATCTAGAGTGGTATGACATTTGTATGGTCTGATGCAATAAAACTGGAAACGTTTCCTCGGAAAAGCAATACCACCTCAATCTACCCTGCTCTTCCCCAATACCCACCAAGAGTTTTCAGTCGTACCTTGAGAAAATCTTACTATTTTTCCTTTTTTGAAAAAACCAAACAAACAAACAAAAAACACTAAAGAACAAGAGTCTTGAGAAGGGAAAAAAATTAAAAGATTAAAGTTATCTTGATCTGATTTAAAAATGAAAACTATAACTATAGGAAATAATTACACAAGGAAATTCAGTGCCAGATTAAATCCGACAGAGAATTCCCTGTGTATTCTGTATTGGGGATCGGGAAGGACAGCTTTCCTTTGCATGTTGTTTCATAATCTTTCCTGCAGCAAATTTTGCCTCATGATTCTCTCCTACAGTTTTCTAATGCCTGGAGAAGAGGCTGAGTCCACAGTCACAGGCTGTTGAATAGCCACAGGCTTAGATATTGGCAAGGGTTTCATCCTTTTTTTTAGGCTTCTCAAAAAGAAAATTTAAAAAAAATATTTCTCACAACTACCATAGGGAGAATAAGAAAATGGAAAGGAGCACAGATAAAGAAACAGCAGCATTGCTCTCCTGCAGAGTAAGCTTGCAGAGCTCTGTGTACTACAAAGTCTTTTCTGTACTACTTTGTGCTAAAAATGCTAATCGTGACTGTGTTATTGTAAAGAGTGTAGCTGGTCTGTCTGTTTGGGTCAATAGGTCTATAGACACCAATGTATTCCATAGCTCTTCTCCTGAGGCTGTTTGCCCAAACCCGGATAACTACTCTTGGGAGGACATGACCTCCTATGATGGCTGTGACACAGGGGAATTCATCTGTACCAAAATGTACCCCGGATCTCACTCCAACTCTTGGTTTCTGTAGCAGTATCTAGATTTATTGAAAAACAATATCAGTAACTCTGTGCAAGACCTATTGTATAGAGGAAATGAGTAGAACACTGGATCTGTAGGTTAAGTGTGATCCAGTTGTGTCTACTGGATAAGACAATGACTTTAATTTGGAGCTACTAATTCAAGCAAAGTCTAATAGCAATGCTTCAAGAATGACTGAATAAAGGGAATCTGGTATTCCTTCTCTGGTAAAAAGTGTTTGGGGAAACAATATGGCTGAAGAAATACCTTTAAATCACTGGTTATTCATTTACTATGCCAATTATGTACTGGCTTACTATGTACCAGCAGGATAGAGTGAAAAGTAGCAACAGGGAAATTCTCTTTGGGGTCAACCATCTTCTCTTTTCCAATTGGCATTGTGTGTGTGGCAGTGGGCACAGGATGTTTGGGAGATTGAACCCAGGGGTACTCTACCACTAAGCCACAACCCCAGTGCTTTTATTTATTTATTTATTTATTTATTTTTGAGACAGATGCTCAAGCAACCTTTGAACTTGCAATCTTCCTTCCTTATTCTCCCAAATGACTGGGATTAGAGAGGTGCCCCACCATGCCCAGCTTGGCTTTTTTTTTTTTATTATTACCATTATCACACTCTAAAGAAATTCTGTTTATGTCTATCATTTCCATGAGACTGAAATCTCTTTGAAGGCAGGGTTTTTCCTTTTCAGCATTGTGACCACCACTACTTTTAAAACAACAAGTTGAATTACTGTTAAGCTCTGTATTTAATAAAAGGATGGCTTCCTCAGCAATCTTTCACACTCTTCTATTTTGCCCTGAGCATAAGTTTTGGTTTCACGGTTGCCCTCGATGCACTGTTCCTATTTCGCTTTTCCTGTGCTACATGACTCCATTTCCCTTTGACTTATACACTACGTGTTTGTGTTTTGATTGAATCAGGAAAGACAAACACACATTTAGCCACCTACCCATATTCTTACCCACACACTGAGATAGATCCAATATGCAAAATGTGTGATGGTCATTGCTCACGACTCAGTGAGTTAATTCAAATCTTTTTGCATGTTTAATCTGTAGACTAGATATTGAGTCTGTGGCCAGGAGCCTTGTACAGATGTTATAGAACCAAAATCTTTTCCTTTGGGTGACTTAAGCAAAAATGTAGACAAGAAGTCAAAGATCAGTGTCTAAATGAAATGAAAATATACCCAGAGGAGAAAATAGGAAGAAGAAAAATAATTTGTTTCTGTTGTAGTTTTCCTAGACATTGATAAAAACAAGTAGGGAATTTAGTGTCTAATTTTTATATCATAACTGTTAATTTTCCAAATATTCAGAAGTAGGGAAACTTCATCATGGAATACTACAGGATTTTTAAAAATGATTTTAACTAAAACTTCTTCATCAGTTTTGCATATTTCCTCTGATCAAAATTCACAGATAAGCCAAATAATAGCTATTCTCTTATTTTCTGATAAAAAATAGAAGGAATTATACAATAAAATTTTATTAAATTCCTATATTTGTGTTTGCTACAATTTTTCATAATTATCTTTTATAAAAATATTTACATAGTGGGCTGGGATTGTGGCTCAGTGGTAGAGTACTTCCCTAACATGTGTGAGGCACTGGGTTCAATTCTCAGCACCACATAAGAAATATAAAAAAAAATGAGTAAATAAATAGATAAATAAAATAAAGGTATTGTGTCCAGCTACAACTAAAAATATTTTTTAAAATATTTACACAGTAACAAATCCCAAAATATCATCATCATGATAGAGATTAAATGTAGTAAGTGATTTAAATATAGAAATTAAAATTATGGAAATTAAATTTCAGTAATATTTTAAGAAGATAACTTACATTTTTGGTTTATTTTTACAAACTTTATACACAACATCTTTTAAAGTTCCACATTGATTAAGTAGGTTTCTCACTTTTTTCTTAAAAATGTCTTTTACTTATGCCTGACATTCACGACATGAATACAATCAGAAATAGCTGCATAAGTTTCACCAATCATAATAGACAAGTTTAGTTTTGCATATAATAATAACTGAACTGAAGTTGCTTAGTATTCATATTATAAATTGAAACAAAATCAATAATCATATTCACATTCTCATTTACTTTTTCTTTTCCTGTATCTCATCCATATTCTTTGTATATACACATAAATGGGACAAACAAACATAGTTTTCATCATAAGAATAGAAAGCATAGAACCACAGCATAAAGAACAGGCATTCAATTTATTATAAGGGAATGAAGTTATACTTGTCAAAGACATGTAGCATTAATAATGATAAAAGTTATCACCATTGTATGATGAACCCTAAGTAAAGATTCTACACGTAGAAATTTGAACTTCAAATGGTATGTAACAAATTTTTATGTGTATCAAACAAACCATTTTTTAAGGCTAAGGATTTTTTGAAACAGCAGATGATATATCCAGGCATAATTTCCTCAAAATAAATCTATTTCAATTGGGTATTCTGCTTTATTGATTTCAATGTTGATCTGGAATGTGGTTACAGAAATCTTCATGGAATGAGTTCAAATATTTGAAGGACTCTTATCTAATATGGCTAAGTCTCTACAGGGCCAAACAATTTTCCTGGAAACATATTATGTACTGCATTTGACTGATGCCCATATTCTTTACTTTTGATGTGTGTCTTTCATGAGTGCTATTTCAATAAGGGTAAAATCATATATTATGCTTCTTTTTTGCAGTTTAAGTATTTTCTCCTCAGCTGCAGATACTGCATCTGAGAACTCTCTCTCCCACCCACATGATCACTATGCCACCTTATCAGGAGCCTATGCATCTGACCATAGCCAGAGTTGCTTTAGTCTGGTGATGAATCTCTGCCCACTGTCCCAAGGATGTCTAAAATTGGGAGCACAGAGCACATCTAGCCAGCCTCAGTATAATGGTCAATTTTTTAAGTATTTACACCTTGTGTTATTGGTAACCTTGGCCAAATTTTCTGCTATAGTAGCCTGCAACAAAACAGGTAAAAAGCCAATGGCCAGAGAAAAACAAAGCAAACACATGCACAGAATTCTAAAAAATAAGCCCATATCCCTGTACATATCCTTACCATTTTTGAATATACACAATTCTTTGTGTCTAACAAAAAATCCAAATTTGAAGTATTTCTGAATTAATATAATTTGTTGTAACTTTTCTCAGTTAAAAGATTTCAAAACAGGATCCTCCACAATGCTATGCATGAAAAGGGGAGGGGTACATGGTTTTTAGCCTCCTCATCCTCATACTCCTCCTCCTTCTTTCTTTTTTGCAGTACTGGATGGAACCCATACCTCACAAATGCTAGGCAAATGTTCAACCACTGACCTATTTCCCCAGTCCTCCATGACACTTTTACAATATTTAAATATTATAATAGTATTTGAAAGATGAAAATCAATGACATATATGTCCTGTGATTTTGGACTCCAAACAGTAGAGGGCACATAAGAATTATATAAAAGTACTGTTCATATGCCCGCCCTCATAAGACTGATTAATACTTATTAAGCTCCTTTAATATACCACTATGCTGAATTCTTTACATATTTACATATGTCACTTAATTGAATACCCAAAACTTTTTGAGATAGTGCCAATTATGTTCATTTTATAGTTAAGGAATTTAGATTTACATCAGAAGAACCATAAATGGAATTCAAACCTAAGTTTTATTGTAGTCTTCACCCATCATTTTCACTAATATTTGATGCAATCTCAATATTCTCTACCTAAAGAAACAATATGGTGGCATGGATTGGCAAACAGACAGAATGGGGGCTTTATTCTGACTTCTATCTTTTAGGGAGCTTTACATGTCAGAGGCAATATTTTAGCCCATATATTTCCCAGGCTTATTCACTACGATACCATAAGGATACTTTTTTTTTAAATATTTTTTAGATGTTGATAGACCTTTATTTTATTCATTTACTTTTATGTGGTGTGAGGATTGAACCCAGTGCCTCATGCTTTCTAGGCAAGTGCTCTACAACTAAGCCACAACCCCAGCCCCGCCATAAGGATTCTCTTAGGAAAATAAATCTTAGCTTTTTCGATACAACCTCATACATGTATTAGAATATTGATGCATGTTTTTTCTATCTGGAATTATACAACATACTTATAAAAGAAATATTTAGCAAAATATAAAAGGAAACAAGACATTACTATCACTGGTATTATTATTTTATGGATAAGAAATCTGATCAAGATTAAGTGGAGCACTTTAAAGTGGTGCACATTTAACTCCAGTAAAAAACAGCATAGTTCTGGTGTTAAAAACAGACCTGAAGACCAGAGGGATAGAATAGAAAGCACAGAGACAAACCCACACAGTTACGGTCATTTGATAGTTGACAAAAGTTCCAAAAACATATGTTGGAGGAAAGACAGTCTTTTAAATAAATGCTGTTTGCAAAACAGGATATCCATATGTAGAGGAATGAAACTAAACCCCTATCTCTCACCTTGCACAAAAAGTGAATCAAAGAATTAGGAATTAGAACAGAAATCTTGCAACTGCTAGAGGAAATCATAGCATCATTACTCCAACATATTAGCACAGGCACTCAGTTCCTTAACAAGACACCTAAAGCTCATGAAATAAACCAAGACTCACCAAGTGTGACAGTATCAAATTATAAAGCATCTACACAGCAAAAGAAATGATAAGGTGTGAAGAGAGAGCCTACAGAATGGAAGAAAATCATTTACAACTACTTCTTCAATAAGAATTAATATTCAAGCTATATAAAGAACTCAAAAAACTGAACACTAATTTAAAACATAACCTAATCAATAAATGGGTAAAAGAACTGAACAGAAGAAATACAAATGATCAAAAATATATTAAAAAAAGTTCCACATCTCTAGCCATTAGAGAAATGCAAATTAAAACTACAGAGATTTCATCTCCAGTCAGAAGGGCAATTATCAAGAATACAAGCAACAATAAATGTTGGCAAGAATGTGGGGGAAAAGGCACACTCATACATTGCTGGCGGGACTACAAATTGGTGCAACCACTCTGGAAACTGTATAGAGATTCCTCAGAAAACTTGGAAAGGAACCATCATTTGACACAGTTATTCCACTCCTGGGCTTATATCCAAAGGACTTGAAATCAGTGTACTACGGTGATACATCCACATCAATGTTTATAGTAGCTCAATTCACAATAGCTAAGATATGGAACCAACCTAGGTGCCCTTCAACAGATGAATGGATAAAGAAAATGTGGTATATGTACACAATGGAATATTACTCAGCTATAAAGGAGAATGAAATTATGGCTGTTGCCAGTAAATGGATGGAACTGGAGAATATTGTGCTAAGTGAAATAATCTAGTCCCAAAAACACAGAGGTCAATGTTCTCTGATATGTGGATGCTGACCCATAACAAGGGAGGGTAGGGAGGTGGAGTGTGGAAGTTCATTGGATTAGACAAGGGGAATGAAGGGAAGAGTGGGGGAATGGGAATGGGAAAGAGTAGAATGAAATGGACATAAATTTCCTATGTTCATATATGAATACAAGACCAGTGCAATTCTACACCATATTCAACCAAAAGAATGGGATCAAAATTACAATGGGTTGCACCCCAAGTATCTATAATATGTCAAAATACACCATAGTGTGATGTACATCTAAACCCAACAAATTTTAAAAAATAAATACTAATAAAAAAAGAACTGAACAGATAGTTCTCAAAAAAAGAGAGAAAGAAAAGATACAAATGCCCCATAAATATATGACAAATGTTTAATATCCTTAGCAATCAAGGAAAGGCAAACCAAAAATACACTCAACATTTAACTCACTCCAGTTAGAATAGCAATCATCAAGAATACAAATAATAATAACACTAGTGAAGATGTGGGGGAAAAGTCACACTCATACATTGTTGGCGGAACTGCAAATTTGTATAGTACCTTTGGAAAGCATCATGAAAGTTTCTCCAAAGACTAGGAGAAATCTGATTTTCATATGACCCAGCTATCTTATTCCTTGGTATTTATCCAGAAGAACTAAAATCAGGATAGGATAGTGATACAGACACATGAGTGTTTACAGCAGTACAATTCACAATCGCCAAATTATGGAACGAGCTCAGGTGTCCTTCAACAGAAGAATGGATTAAAAATGGTGGTAAACATACACAATGGAGTTCTACTAAGCCATAAAGAAGAATGAAATTATGACATTTACTGATAAATGGATGGAAGTGGAGAACATCATCTTAAATAAAATAAGCCAGAATCAAAAAGTCAAGGGTCATATATTTTTTCTCATATGTGGAAGCTTGAGCAAAATGAGGAAAAAAAAAAAAGGTGGGGTATCCTTTGAAATTAGAAGGGAGACCAGTGGAATAGAAGTGGATAGAGAAGGAACTTGGGAGTGATGGGGAAAGGGTGGAAATGAAAAATGAAATTGACCACATTATGCTATGTACATTATGCCACAGACCGTATATATCTATAAAGCATCAATTAAGAAGCAACAAATAAATAGAAGGAAGACTAAGAGAGGAGAAAGTGGGGAACAGTGGGAGGAGGAAGAGAGGGAAAGAGGAAAAACTGGGGACTGAAATGGAGCAAATTACATTCCATGTATATATGATCATATCAAAATGAACCCTGATATTATATCTAACTATTGTGTAGTAATAAAAACATACATTATAATATCTACTATTTACTGAGTAACTATTGCATGCCTGCTACTATGCTACCATCTGATGTGTTATATTTTATGCAATCCTCACAGCAGCATACAGGATAGATGGTGTTATTTTCCCTCTTTATAATACAGTCCAGGGAAGATTAAATAATTTTTATGCATTTCATAAATACATTAACATACATACATATATTTATACTCACACATGTATTTCTACCCATATATATGAAAAAACTGGCAGTCTTTTATACACAATAATTAACTAGTTTGATTTATTTTTATCCAATTCCACCTGATGAATTCTAGCAATTTAGCACATTAAATGAATTAATCTTGTATTCATAATATTAAATTATATTTAATTTTCCAATAAATCTCTACCCTAGGTTACATTTATAATTATAAAATAAGCAGGATAAACCTAGCCTGATGTATTATCATGTGATTCACTTTGCTGTGATGCACAAATCAACACGAACCGTGCTGTGTCAGTTTACAATGGCCACAATGTTCCCTGCCCCATTTCCCTGGCAGTAAAGTTTCAATACAATAAACGTCTTTCAACGTTCTTATACTTTCCTCATCATAATCTTGCTCTCAATAAGAACAGAATGTGTCATCAAAGAAAGGTTTTACTAAGACATTCTCTTTATAAAGATACCCCATAGCATTATAATGCTATTTCTGCCATTATAATTTCTACCATATTGTTAAACAGCAAAAAGAATTTGCTTTCTAAACTGCAATAAAAATAGTCCCAACCTACAACCTCACATTCTAGAATGTGCACTGTACTGGTATGTGTGAGGGGGGTGTGAGGGATGTGTGTCTGTGTGTGTGTGTGTGTGTGTGTGTGTGTGTTTAAATCTCATCATGCAATGTAATAAACTAGGACTTCTATCACCATTCATTTCTACCATAATAGTAGAAATTATTGTAGAAATATTTCATTTAAAATTTAGTTTTATGTTACTATAGTACCAAATACTTATAGATTCTGTGATGGCAGTGGCCTACTGACAGACAGACTTCAAAAGCATTGCCCAGATTCACATAATTTACTGGATTAATTATTTGTCTATGCTTGGTAGAATTTTTATCACAGTAAAAATACACGCACATGCACATACATACACACACACACATACACACACAAACACAGTAAGAATATTCTTTTAGAATTAGAGTCAGTATTTAGAGTATAATCTAAGGTATTTCAGTTTGTCCAAAGTTGGTGATCCTTCCTCTATTGGAGGTAAAAAAAAAAACTTCAAATATTAACTAAAACATGTTTGTATGGTTGAAATCTGAATGTAAGAGAGCTGAATGGTGGTTCTCAGAGGCTGGAGAGATAATGAAGGAGGGAAAAAGAAGGAAAGGTTGACCAATGGGCACTGTTACAGCCAGAAAGGAACAAGATACCTTGAAGTGCTGCTGAACAGAAAGAGCGTACTGCATGTTTCTAAAAGGTAGAAGAAAGATTTTTTTTGATGTTTTTCCCATAAAATAACAATACATGCTTGAGTAGATGATTTTCCTTATTTAAACATCATATCACATATACACGTACCAAAACATCAAAGGGTTTCACATTAATTTTTACAATTTTTATGTTTTTACATATTGGTTAAAAGTCAATTTAGTGCAAATATTTCAAAAAGAAAATAAACCTCAACATAAATAACTATTTAAGCCCCAAATGGAAAACTGAAAAAAGAACACAGTGTACAAAAATTTAAAGATACACATTACAATGTTGAATCAATACAATCAGAAAATTTAAACATGATAAATGATATTATGAAAGTGTCATTTGAATAGTCTGTTAGAAAGGAGATTGAAAAAAAAACAGATTGGTAAAAATAGCATATGAAGCAGGGGCATTGCTGATTTTTACTCTCCATAGTTGAAATTATTAACCTAAGTCTGTTTGAGTCAACTGATATGCATAAAGTCTTGTGAATTAAGGTTAAAGGAGAGTATTTCACATCTGGGGAAAGAACCAAAGTAGATCCACACAAGAGAAGGCAAAACAATCTAGGCAATGCTGCTTCTAGACTTTAGTGAAATATAAAATATTAAAAATATTGTGATGTCATCCAAAAGTTTCCATGTATTAAAAGTCACAGTAATATTTGTTTTAATGGAGGGTGAATTATAAGAAAACATCATTGAGAATCTTTACCAGAAGGCAGCGAGAATAAATTTTACTTTACCAGAAGTACAAAGGGAAACTCTCCTACCATTTCTGCTTTGATAGGGAAGAAATTTAAGAGCTTTTAAAGTAATTAGAGAGTTCTTTCTCCCTTTATTATCATGGATGATCTCAGACATTAATTTTCTTACCATAGGAGAATACTTCTAAGCTTGAGCCTTTCTAGAATCTTAGGTCTGCTTTAAACCTTTAAAATATATTAAATGTGAGCCTTGTGTGGTGGTGCACACTTATATTCCTGTGGACTGGTTAAGCTAAATTAGGAGGATCGCAAGCTCAAGGGCAGCCTGAACAATTTAGAAAGATCCTGTTTCAAAATTAAATTTTTAAAAAGGTGGGGACATTGGTGGGGGGCCATTGGGTGTGGTGTCACTGGCCTATAAACTCAGCAGCTTAGGAGACTGAGGCAGGAGGATCGAAAGTTCAAAACCAGCCTCAACAATTTAGTGAGGCCCTAGCAATTCATTGAGACCCTGGGTCAAAAAATAATGACTGGGGTTGTGGTTCAGTGGTTAAGCACCCTGGGGTTCAAGCTCTGTTATCTGAGAGAAAGAAAGAGAGAATGAGAGAGAGAGAGAGAGAGAGAGAGAGAGAGAGAGAGAAAGAAAGAGAAAGAAAGAAAGAAAGAAAGAAAGAAAGAAAGAAAGAAAGAAAGAAAGAAAGAAAGAAAGAAAGAAAGAAAAGAAGAAAGAAAGAAAAAGAAAAGAAGGAAGGAACATAGGGAGGGGGAAGCTGAGGATGCAGCTCAGTGGTAGAGCAATCCTGAGTTCAATCCCTAGGACCACAAAAATAATTAAATAATTATATAAATAAATAAACACATTAAATATGAAAGCATACAGATAGCTTGTTGTTACTATAATGTAACACAAATAAAAGCTCATCAACATAAAATGTAATATTTAAAGCACTGTGGAAGATGATATATTCATGTGCATACCTTTAATCAAGTTGGTTACATTTATCAAAATTTAGAAAAATCACTTCCATACCTGCAAAAGAGTTTTATAAAATGCATATTGCTGTGCCTATTCAAGTTCAGATTCAGTAACTGAATTCTTTTCTGTTTCACTTTCCTTTGTATGAATAGAACAGATGATGTCTAATTGAAAACTCCAGTCAAAAAGCAATCAGGCTGACATGGTTAATAACAGGAATTTCTATTGAAGTATCATTATGAACTAAATTAAAATTATATTTCTGTGCTAAATATGGAATCTGTTGTTAGCAAATGTACAATTCTTTTTAAATTGGAAGTAAAAGTAAGAAATACATGCATTTTATGGTATCTTTCCTTGGTATGAGCTTACCATCAAGTAAATACATTTTAAATTTGTTATTCTTCTTATCTTTTTACGTATTGTTTTAAATGAGGAGCATAGAGCTTGAGCAAATTGGTGATAAGAAGAGACACTATCTCTAAGTGATTTGATGAATTAGCAAATAATATGTATTTTCTGAAAAAAAATCTGGAGTCAGGAACTTCCTATGGCTTTAAATTAAATATAGGATCAAAGGTAGGATTTATTACCAAAAAAATGTCAGGTTCACTTACTGGAGGGAGCTAGAGCATTTTTCTTATGTGATGCTTTATTTACCCTCTTTTCAAAATACGGTGCCAACTATTTAATAGATATCGAACATAATGGTAATAATATGATAATAAAGGCCAAGATTCAGATTGTAACTTAATGAGCATAAACATCCCACATAACATTTACACATTGCATATGTTCAGAACTAGACTGATCTCTTTTCCCCTTAATTACAGAGATGGACAGTGAGGTGAACAATTAGCTGTCTATTAGTTTTCTTTGCACTCTTTCCATCTAATAGCAGTTGTTCAGTTTGGGAAGGTCTGTGTGCCTGACAGCATTCCACATCAGTTGGGATTGCTCAGAAAGTCAGATTCTCAGGTGGGTCAAGCCCTTCAAACCTTAGAGGAACTATTAAAAGAAAATTGCTAAAATATAAAGGACAAAATGGAAGAAAAATCAAATAAATAGTGCAAAACAAAAAAAAATGAGATTATGTAGCATTAGAAAGAATCTGAATAACAACAACAAAATGCCAAAATAATCCACCTCTGGACTTCTCAGTTTTATGAATTATTTAAATAATTTTAGGTGAATTTCTTGTCATTTTCAACTCAAAGTTTCCAACGCTAGTCAATAACTGCATTGATCAAATGTTATATGTGTATGCTAAAGGATATTGATAATTATCCCTTCTTATCTATGCATCTTTCTTTCTTCACTCATTAAGGTTAAGGTTTATGTAAATTTGTTTCATTTACAAATTTATTGGTAAGCAATAGTTTTTGAGTTATATTTCTATAATTGCAGAATAAACGATGGCTGCATTCAAGAAATTTTCACTTGTAATTTTCAACAATATGTTGTAAGTTGCAATAAATTTTAATGTTTCAATACCTTTTTCATTTTTCTTATTTGAAAAACATTTTAGAGTATTTATATTTCTTTTTATTTTTTTAAAGAGCTTGTCTCGCTTGTATTAACTGTTGACTTTTTTTGGTAAAAGTGTTTCTTTGGTATAATAGAATTCAAATTCTTATTTGAGCAGATTTAAAAAAAATCCAGCTGTTAGTTTGCTGTTTGTTTGCTATGTTTTGTTGATCTCTACTGACTATTGATTTTCACATTAAACTGCACTTTCTGTTTGTTGTTATTGAAAACATTACCAAATGAACTGACTTAGAGGGACATAAATCCAAATGAACAATTAAGTAGCTCTACTAATTGGCTTTCTTAAGTGTCAGCTGCTTTTTTCGTAAAACTCTGGGGACAACTCACTTGTCTCCTCATGAGCAAGAATTACAAAAGAAACGGTATTTTATAATTGCCTGTGACAGTCTTTTTTAATAAGCTCTCAACAACAACTTTTAAGCCCTCTATTTCTATGAGTAATGGCCCCTGATAAGCCTTTACTCATGAGTAAATGATAGGACCAACTGGACAATATATAAAAGAGATATTGCGGTATACAATGATATTCACATAAACTTCTGTATCTGGCCCACCATCTACATTGGTAAATGTCCCCTCCAATAAAGGCTGTGCCAAGTGCCCTGACTGCTCATAACTGTGATGAATGTATCACAAATAAAATTGCAGGTGCAGTCTGTGTTCTCTACAGACTTTCATGTAAAACAGGATCTCGGCAAAATATAGGACAAAGATAACAGGAAAACAAGGAAATGAAAAATATATTTGGAACGAATTCAGGATAACACCACTTTAATGCATTAAGACCAGACTCAAGATAAATACAGAAATGTATAGTTCAAAGGAAATTATCAAATACATTTGTGTATGTGTGTGGTGCTAGGGATTGAACTCAGGGTCTTGTTCATGCAAGGCAAGCACTCTACCAACTGAGCTATATCTCCAGCCTTGAAATTATCACGTGCATTCTAAGATATTTTGCTAAGCATTAAAAATTAACATGGGCTAGACATTCAGGATAATTTCTCATGGTCAGATTTCAGTCATTATCTGAATAGTAAAAGCCAGCAATACTGTACAGACATTCAGGTTGGTTTTGATTGTGATAGTCATGTAGGACTTGATTAGAATATTTTCATCTGGAGGAATCAATTTTAAAAGCCCTCCGTGATTACTTCTGCCTTCCTCTTTGTAATATGCCTCTATTGTGATACGTAATATGTTTCCAACTATGCCATTATGTATTTGCATTTCTATCTCTTGCACTAGAAAATAAGCACAATGTAAAGATAAAGGTTATGGGTGTAATTCATTTTCTTTATTGTCAGAGCATATATTAGGTGATCAGTAAATGATGATGGAAAGAAATATTTTTGTAATAAAAATAATAAACCTATTAGTTCAAACAAGGAAAGACATGATTTATTCACTTGGTTGAACATTTGGTAAATATATCTGGGATTGTTCTGATGTTAACACTTTTATGAAATTTCACAAATTATAAAAGTTTAGCAATAAAATGTATCACCATTGAAATGGGTGCAATGGCACATGACTGTAATTCTAGTTACTTGGGAGCAGAAGGCAGGAGGATTCCAAGTACAAGACCAGCCTGGGAAATTTAGGAAGAACTTGTTTAAAAATAAATAAATAAAAGAGAACTGAGGATGTAGCACAGAGGTAAAGTGACCCTGGGTTTAATCTCCAGCATCAAAAAAAAAATATATATATATATATATGTATATCACCATTATATATGTATTACAATGACAGGTATACTGCTCCATAATTGAAGAACAAATAGGGTCATTAGGACTTTGTAAAACTGTAAAATTATTCTTTTTTTTTATTTTTGAGATGTTGAAATTAGTTCTAGAAACATCCACATTTCAACCATATCTTTGTCTTTCTCTCTTGCTATACTTACCTCACCATCCCATCCATTACACCATCTGTCTTTTCAACAATAGCTTTCTTCTAGTCACAGGCCACTATCTTGATGGGCCACTACTTTTGCTGCTTGGCTTTCTGACATAGGAGTATTGATGGAAAATTTATTCTTTAATCTGTACTTGAGGGTTCATAGAATATGAACCTCAGAACCTGCACTCTTGCATAAGAAACTGTATTTAAAAAACAAATAATTATTGCCTGCAACATAAAAAGAAAGCAGAAAGAACCTGTTGGTCCTGCCTGTTTAGACTGCAGGGAAACATAATATAAAAAAAAAAAAGAACTCCTGTATTTCCAAACCAAAACTATCTAGTCATAACACAAGAAGTGTCCTTCAAAGGATAATCAGAAACAAAAAAGAAGCATTGTTTTGTCAATAAAACTTAAAATTCCTAATAAGCCGTTGCACATTTGACTTCATTATTGCTTTATGTAAATATATGCCCATACTTTTATGATTTATCAACTGAGTGACAACTGTAAGGTAGAAAACAAAATTTAGTAAGGTATAAGATTTAAGCCCTTATACTAATTACTTTAGAGGTATTCAACAATTTAATGTTAATTCTACCAGTTACCTGAAGAGATGTACAGAAATGCTTTCTACTTGTGTGAATATGTGTAAATAACATCATACCCATTCCAGTTGCTTTGTTAGTTTAACATAATTATATACTGTAGCTTTGGTTCTGCTTATGTAGCTGATATTGTACAATGGTGTTTATTTCTCTCCCTGTGCACATGTTCTGATGTGCAAGCTGTACCAAAATATACCCACCAATCATCTGGTTTACTAATCCTGAGTGTAAGATACATGTCAAGGTCTTTGTGAATGAGGCACATGAGGATGACACTCATGGTGCTTTATCTGTAGAATTCTCTGTCCTGGGCTGCAGGTTTGCAGATTTTCCTGCTGGTGCCAAAATTCCCTTTTTAGTCAAGTCAGCTTTTTGCCTGACCAATTTATAACTTCATCTCTTCTCCCACTTCACCAATAATTTTCTAGCAAAGGACAATTACTGTTAGGGACAGAAGCCACAGACAAATATTCCCAACTGGTGTCTAATTAGAAATTTAATCATTCCTGAGAGAACAGGGACACTAATCAAAGTTTAAAATTCTGTATTACAAGGTAAAGGCTTTAGCTATTGTGCAGTGCTACAGGTGATAAGTTCTGCCTTATGCACTAAAGAATTTTATAGGTGTAATGTTAGATAATATTTAAAATTGAAATGTTCTACATCACTATCAATCAGAGAAATTCAAATTAAAACTACACTAAGATTTCATCAAGAGTAAAAGTAACTTGTATCAAGAATACAAGTAACAATAAATGTTGGCAAGAATGTGGGGAAAAAGTACGCTCATATATTGCTGGTGGGACTACAAATTGGTACAACCACTCTGAAAAGCTGTATGGAGATTTCTCAGAAAACTTGGAATGGAACCACCATTTGACCCAGTTATCCCACTCCTGGGCTTATACCTAAAGGACTTGAAATTAGCATTCTACAGTGATGCAGCCATATCAACTTTTATAGCAGCTCAATTCATAATAGTTAAAACATGGAACTAACCTAGGTGTCCTTCAACAGATGAATGGATAAATAGAATGTGGTACAAATATATAATGGAATATTACTCAGCTACAAAGAAGAATGAAATTATGGCATTTGCCAGTAAATGGATGGAACTGGAGAATATCATGCTAAGTGAAATAAACCAGTTCCAAAAACCCAAGGGCTGAATGCTCTCTCTGATAAGTGGATGCTGACTCACAGTAGGTGGTGGGGGGAGGGAGGAATGGAAGTTCACTGTATTGGGCAGCCAGGAATGGGGGGAAGAAATGGGAGATAGGAATGGGAAAGGCAGTAGAATGAATTAGACATGATGTTCCTATGTTCTTATATGAGTACATAACCATTGTAACTCCATATCAACCACAAGAATGGAAAGTTATACTCCCTGTGTGTATGATATGTCAAAAGACTTTCTACAGTCATGTATATCTTAAAAAAAACAAAACCCAAATTAAAAAATAAATAAAATGACTAACATTAAATTGAAATAATTTATATTTCATTTCCTTAGAAAAAATTTATAATTGAAATCCAAATACTATTTAAATAAATTAGAGTGCATTCATATAGGGAATATTATGTAGCAGTTAGAATGGAAAATATTTGTACAAACTGACAACCAAGAAACCACCAAAATGTACTAAAATCCCATTCATATAAAGATGCACAAACCTATTTGCACTTGTGTATGCACATAAAAGAATAGTAGATGTTCTGGAAATATTTCCTAACAGAAACCAAGTAAGAGTAAATGTTCACTTTTCATTTTTAAAAACTATTGCAACCTTTATCAAAAACTTGTAAAAAAGAACTAGAAAAATATTCTATTTTAGTTTTAGCTTAAGGTTATTCTCTCAGACTTTAATTCCTTAAGCTTAATATTATTTTCTAGTTTGTCTCAAAACTGCACCACAACACATTTGGTACTTTAGTGTTGTTTTGGAAAGAAAGTTTATCCCCCCAAATATCAAAGAATATTTAACTAAAATCCAGACTATGTTCTTATATCTCAAACCTGGTAAACAGTCTCTAATGATTTCTTGCTTAGGTAAGCTATTAACATTCATGGAGAGTCTATTACTGGACTTGATTACCTTGTGTATCAAAGTGACAGATCTACAGCCACTATGACAGTATTTCAGTTCACAAGCACCCATGGCCAATTAATCCCTTATGAATCGGACCAGAGTTAGCCAGTTGTGACAGCTTTGGAAATGTGTCAGCTCTCCTTGATAAAGGACATCGCAGTATTTAAACTTGCATCAATGAGTATCTGCAAAGATGCCTTCACACAGCAACTTCAGGGCTCTTTGAAAAGAAGGAAAGGTTGGAAGTCCACAGGAAGATGCAGAAACCAGGATCAACCAACACAGACCTTATTAAAATGGGACTCTGGAGCTAATTTCTTTTTTATTTAAAAACTTGGAATTATAAACCTCTTCTAAGAAAATTATTAGTTATTGAGTGGTGTATTAAAAGTTAGCAAAGGTATCTTAAGTATACCCTGAATAAGTAATATACCTAATTAAACTTCTCTCTCACCTTGACGGGTGCAAGGACTCTCAAATTGAGAAAGCATTCCATGGGTTTTGTTTCAAGGTTCCATACCCTTTATGCAAATAAATGATTCTTCTGCACAAAAATAATGATTTTGCCTGTGACTGTTTTTCACTTTTACTAAAAAAGACTGAAGCACAATAAAGAACAAATTAATTCCAGTGTATTTTTTACCCACTAAGTAAATAAAGGAAGAAATCATTAAACAATACTGTTTCACAAATAATTCATGAATGTTGTCAGTTAATAGTATGATAGAAGAATTGCCATTAGATGAAGACTTGTGGAAATTTAAATGGTTGTTAATCAGGGAAATCATGAAAATGTTCACCCTTCTTTTAGTACTGAATGTGGAAAAAAATACATATCCTCAAATTTATTTGCTGTCCTTTATAATAGACAAATTGAAATTTATATATCATTGAACAAAAGTTTTATGCATGTGTTTTATAACCAGAGAATGACATGAAACTCTCATTTAACTTTTGTAATATATAGTAGGCAACTTAGTTTGGAAGTTTAAAGTTGAACATTAAAAATCTCCTTCTAGAGCTAATTCAAATTTCAATAAAAGCCTTACAATTCTTCCTATATTCTGTGGACAAAATGGTTGAACACTGGTTATATATCCTCTAATAACACACTCCGACTAATAGATAATGAGTATAGTGAATGCATTGCTTTACAGGAATCACTTCTGATATAACACTTGGACCAACTTATACGAAAGCACTTACTCATTTTTCATCTGAAATTCGAATTTTACTGAAGGCCTTGTCTTCTTATTTGCTAAATCTAGCAAAATTAATAATTCCAACTAATTGAAAATAGCATCAGAAATTCAAGTGTATTTGACAGAATGTGGTTTTAAAATTTTGTTCTTTTTTTCAAGTGTTTGGATGTCAAATAAAGGTCAAAAGAGGTAGGGGGATAGGGAAGATAAGATGCAAGAATATTCAATCATTCATATAAAACTATTATTTTCACAGAGTAATGCCTTAATCATCAATTTTTATCCATTAATGTAATTAGTATAATTAAAGATAATTATTCTGTCACAGTACTTTCATGGTGTTCACTAATTTATTATATAATTGCAATAATTTTGGCCAGCTGGAAAGGAAGGACTTAAGAATTCACAAAAATTCATACTAAATTTACATAATAAATTTATATAAAGCATATATGTGATATCATTAGTATTATGTTAAAATGCTCCCAGATGATTCAATATTTAAAATAATGGTGACCTACTCATTAAAGAACTTAAATATGTACTAATCTCTAGAAAACAAACTTTATATTGATGAAAAATCAAACAATTATTCCAAAACACCTATACGATGCTATTATGTCATATTTTGATATATCTATAGTGTCTCATGCTGAATTTTAGACATTTCTTTATTTATTTATCTTTATGTGGTGCTAAGGCTCGAGATACTAGGGCAAGGCAAGCACTCTTACCACTGAACTACAGTCCCAGCCCAATTTTAGACATTTCTAATCTATACACATTTGCAATTTACCAGGGCTAAGGAATAGAATGGCCCATTGGTGGTTACTCCAAAGACTCTGTCCTTGCAGCTGCAGAAAGCCAAACTGCACCAATTTCTCTAACTGTGACAAGAGTCCCATGCCAACAAATTTTTCAGTAGACTGATCTATGTAATGGAAAGCTTTCCTCAGGTGAAAGCTGATGGTGTGAAGAGATGCCAAAGAGATGTGAATGTCACACTGACATGAAACCTGAAAGCTCTTGTTTTTCAGCATGGATAAACTCTATTTATAGCAGAGATTGCAGAGACGTATATACATACTAAACACTGAGTACTTTGGATTATCAAAAATATCCAGGATTAAATAATTCTGGCAGTGAAATTTATTAATTATGGGAGATTAAATCATAAATAAATCTCCACAAACTCACTATAAATCTCAACTAAAAATTGGACATATTATGACTAATCCCATTATATGTGTGATCTAAATATGTCATTCTCAGTTATTTGTGAGATGCATATTCTAAGAAATTAGTTTTTAGGGACCGTGTATTTTCAAACCATGAAAAAATGGTACCATAGAGGAAGGGATATTGGAAGACAAGTCCCTATGTATCTCCCACCTTTCTCTTTGTGAGTAGAGACAATAATATTCCATTACTGTGTTTTTATATATTCAAGAAGTTTGTATAGAACAGCAAAAAGTCTTGGAAGATAGAGATAGTGCCTCTGCAAGGGCAAGAAATTTTAATGTCTAGTACAATAAAGAAAATATTTCCCTGGAGAGAAAAGTGGCTTGAAATCCCCTTTAAAATATTATGTTTCCTAAGCTCAGGTTTCCTCAGTTGTGGCACAGATCCACAGTGCACTTAACCTCCTTCAAGGGCCTTGTCGGACTTCATGGACAAGGGGAACAGATGTGAACATGAAGGTCCTGCTGCTGACTGTACATGTGCATTAAAGAAACTCTCTCCAACTCAGGAGTCTTGGTCATCTGACAGCTTTAGGAAACTGTGGTAGGCTATTTGACTATGCAAAAAAGTGAAAATATCAGGCTTTTCACAATTCTTGGTAGGACACTCATCATAATACCTGAATACAGGGACAAGATATGTCGTCAGAGCTCATCAATGTATTCCAAAAAGTTTTAGATTATTTCAATAATAATACTTTGCCCAGCTCATGTGGACATTAGAGAAAACTAAAATAAAATAAGTGAATCACATGAAAATAGAAAGGTGAACAGTAGAGGAAAAGGATCAAGGGAGAAGGAGGAGGAGAAGGAAAAGGGAAGAACTGCAGAATAAAATCAACCAAATTATGGAATGTGCACATATACAAGTAACAATGAATCCAACTTTTATGTATAATTAAAATGCACCAATAAATGGAAAAAAAATCCTTGAAAAATTGATACCCCAATAGAAATGAGCATACTCAGTAGTCAGATATTTGTTTCTAATATTTCTGTGGGGGTTTAGCAAATGCTAGGTCTGACAAGAAAAGTATAAGAAGACATTTTGTTTTATTAGAAAGCCAATAAATGCTTAAAGACAAGTGAGAATATATGAAAATGGAAAAAGGAACAAGTCTAAAAACTGCCCCCACCATATACACATAGTTAAATTTGAAACTGGAAAAATATTATTCACAGAAATATGTCAGATGCCACATATGTATGGCATAACATATATATTTCTAGAAACATTAACATTGGTCTTTGGAGATTCCAATTAACTCAGAAAAGGACCCCAGTAGTTACTGGGAGAAAGGACTGTACAGAATCTAAAGTATTACCCAAGAGATCTTTTTTTCTTCCCTTCTCTTTATTTCTTTCTTTTACTTTTTTAAAATTTTTTGTTCTAATTAGTTATACATGACAGTAGGAATGCATTTATACATTTTGATAGATCATACATAAATGAAGTGTAATCTTTCTTTTTCTTCCTTTCTTTTTTCTTTGAAAATTTTTATTGGTTCTTTTTAAATACACATGACAGTAAAGTATATTTGACATATTATACACTCATAGACTATAACTTATTCTAAAATTAGGATCCCATTCTTGTGGTTAACATGATGTGGAGTTTCACTGGTCATGCGTTCAAGTTGAACATGGGGAGTTACAAAGATACCTAATGGTTAGTCTGTTCAGCTAAGTGATCATACAGTTTAACAATAAAATAAACTAATGTAATGTTTCCTGATAGGATGCTAAAACAAGTGAAAACCATCACCAACTTAGTGGTCTGGCCAAAATAAATCCAACATGAATCTATACATGAGAAAACCATTACCTGTATATAAATATATAATATTTTACAAGGAAAGGGGCTTAGACTCATAAAAATGTCAATGGCATGAACAATAAATGTGACAGGGGTGGGGGATCTCTGCTGTAGATTAAAGGAGCCCAATGACACATCAAACAGTGGAATGCTTGCACTTTGATTAGATCCTGAACCAAATCAAGAAAAATTATTAACAACAATAAACTGAATAGAGATTAAAAGTTAGATAACATCGAGACTGTTGTACATGTTGGAGAACAATACTCATGTTACTGGTAAGAGAAGATCTCTTTTCTTATGAAATATAGGTTAAAAGATTTAGAAATGATGGATCATGATCTCCTCAGCTTACCATTAAATGGTACAACAGCAGCAAATGTGTCAAAATAGTAAAGATTGGCGAAGGATGTCCAGTATACTATTCTTTCGAATTTCCTAGTAATTACTATGAAAACATAATGGAATGATTATAATGTTAAAACTGCCTAGAAGTAGCAGATACATGCCACATATATGAGAATTTACTTCTGGTATGGTAGCCCAGATCTCATACTTTCTGATGAGTTCCTCTGATTCAGTCTTTCCTACTTTTCAAGTAAGCAATGCCCCTAGCTTACTTTTGAGTCCTGGAATTGGTTTCCCTATACTCTCCCTAGTTACTCAATGGAGCAATAAACATCCAAAACGTATTTTTAAAAATGCCTGGAATATATGTTTTATAAATACAAGATTATAAATATATAGAATAAGATTTTTCATCACAGTGATCACATTTTGAAAATTTTTGGAAGTATTAACTTTAGTAATATAAAATATTAATATATAAAACATTTTATTTTCTCCTCAGCTATAGAGATGAGGCTTAGACAGACTCATAACTAGAGGCCTGAAATATAATTTAATTCTACTGCTGTGAAACTAAATAAATTCTATACTTTATCCATTTATGTACAAGTACATACTCTCTTCTGGCAGAGAATTCCAGAGAATGGAAAGGCAGATAAGTAGACAGCATGAATATATTATCCCTCCATATATCCTACAGGGAAGACAGGTGTGCAACAATGAAGTACCAGACACACACAAAACAATGAAGCAGGTGACATAAAAGTACGATTATCCAAAAGCCTCAGTAAACAAGTGAATTTTGTGATAGGAAAAAGCTAACAGAAATGGCAAGAATGGGGAGAAAGCCATGTGAAGATCATTTATCAAATAGCTTTGCTCAGACACAGTCGAAATCCCACCTGTGACCTAGCCTGCAAAAATAGTAAACCAAAGTAAACATGCACAAATGTACAAGAAGCATTTAATCTTGGAGGAGAGACGAAGCATGTACATTAAAATTGTCATCATCATAATCATCATTTATTGACCAAATCTTGTATACTTTACTCATATTTCTTAAAAAATCCTATTAAATATGGAAAATAACTATTATAAGGCTTACTTATAGTATTGTTTAACAAGGCTGTATATCATTCTGAAAAAAATACTGTAATTGAGAGGAACTCAGGTGTTTATTGTTCTTTTTCTAAACAATAAGCTTTGTAAGTACATGAAATTTGAAATTTATCTTCAAAATATGAGACATCTAACAGAATTTCTGACATACAAACTCAGTAAGTATTTGTGTAATCGAGAAATTAATAATAATTTATCTGGGTTTACCAACAGCATTTTTGTTAAGCTCAAATTGTTTTAATAGCTAAAGAAGTTTTACAGAGAATCACAATTGAAAAAAAAGTAACTTTGAAAACAATATAGGTTCTTCCAGATAATAAATTTGAAAACTTTCTGTGCTTAACAGTGTAGAAGTGCACAAGTATATTAAATTCTACCATTGTTGTTTTAGTTTTAGACACTTCTCTTACTGTACCTTCATAATACTTTGAAGTTCCTTCTGTCAATGTGTTGTAACTTTCCCTGACCTTGAATCTGAAGCAGTCCGATAGTATTACAGGATATGGCAGAAGAGGTGTTGCACAGTTTCAGAACCTTGGTCTTGCAGGGCGCATCCTCTCTACCCAAATGCCTTAGAATTTTCCTACAGCAATGGCAGGAAGCCCACAGTGTGAGGAATGTAAGTATATTCTACTTAGTTCTAGGTCAAATAAGTTTTAATAATATGAACACAATTGTTCAATCTAGACAGTGGTTTCAGGAGACCCAAGAAAACAGAAAGCCATAAATACTAGAGAATAAACATCATATTTTCTCAATTTTACAGTCAATTTTACTCTAGCATTTGGGAGAAATTTTAATAATTTAACTTTTAAGACAGAGAAATGTGATTAAGCATACAGATTGTGAGCTGTCCAGTTACGGTCTGATGAGGCAAAATCAACAATCTGCCTCTCTGCTTTCCAGAAAATTTAAAAAAAAAATGGAGGGTGCTCTATTCCTTATTTTGGATATGTTATTCAGAATCTTAATATATAGCCTACACATAACTGGAACTTCTACAGTCATCATAGAGAAAAGAGGATGTCAACAAGCTGTCCTGGCATACATTACATCCACAGGCTGGTGCTGAGACACCTCTACAGCAGAGGCTTCTTTAAAATTGATTTAAAGGAGGACCAGGTATTGTCCTGAATGACTCAATTTTATCCCTCAAGACTGTTCCCTCTTTTTGATTATTTCTCCTTCCCAGTTTCCTATAGGCAATTGACTCATGCTGGGTGTGGAAACTACTTCCTAAGTCCTTGTACCCACAGACCCCAGCAGGACCTACAAGACCAGAGGTACAACCGGACTGCAGCCTAACCCTGTGCATACCTCCTGGCTTCCTACTTTTGCCTTTCCCTTATAGAATCCTGAATCTCTCCTCAGACTAGGAAAGATAATTTTCTAGACCAACTGTCTTCCTGGTCTGGTCTAGCCAAATCAAAGTAAACTTTTTTTCCTTCTTCACCACCACTTTTCTCTTTATTTTAATTGGACCTAAAACAGGCTAGGGACCAGAGCCTCAGAGTCAGGTCCCTCATGAAGGACTCTCAAATTCTGTAGGCACTGCTGATAAAAGACTTCTTCAGGGCAGAGACTCTACCTCATTCTTACTTAGATTCCTCCTCACCACTAGAACACAGCCTTGCACTAGTCTCTTGGTTGCTATTTCATAAGTGAATGAATGAACAAAAAATGTTAGAGAACAACATAAAAATAAATAGCAAAGTCTAAATAGAGGAATCCCAATTCTAGGTGTGATATGCAGAGAAGACTTCATCTTTTTAAGAGGTTTTAAAATTTTGTTTACTCTATGTTCCCAGAGAGTAAGATTTTATTCCAATGAACACTAGGAATAGACTGGAAATTTATATGAATTTCAGCTTGATCTAAAACTTTACAGCCATTCAAGACATCTCTGCGACATGTTCTGATTTTGTAAAACTTATCCACATATAATCTAATGTTCTCTAAAAAGAAAACATTGAATGAAAAAGAGGCTGTGTTCCTCCCATGTCTGAGCCATTCAATGAAATTTATTTAGAGACTTCTTGAAGGTAAATACTTTATTGTATGGATTGAGCTTCCATACAGTGCTTTATTGTGATAATGAACTGTTGGTTGTTGTGGCTTACTTTTTAACACCAAGGAATGACTTAAGCAGTACAGAGAATAAAGCAGGAATACAATATTTTAAATGTTCAAAAGTACTTCTCTGAACTTATATGTTCTACTGATTATATAATCAAATGTTAAATGAGGAAACATTTGAAGAAGAATAGAAATCCTAACTGCTAGTTTCTCTTCCAAAGCCTCATATCTCTCAGTCACCCTGCCCATCAAGGTTCAGAAGCACACTGCAAGAAACTTTCATTTCCCACTGAACACATTTCGCCTTATTCAAGAGATTCCTGAGTAGGATTCACTATGTATATAACAAAACATCACTGAACTCATATGATATGTCTCTGTCTCTGTTTGTATGATTGAACTATTTTTCATGGTTCCAGTAGATCAGTCATTTATAGTATTCATTTAACAGATAGGACAAATCCAGAATATTCCTCACACATCAGATGAATATCCAGAAACTTAATTGGCAGCATGGTGGATATTAAGTTCTGATCATTATTTTTCAGGCAAAAAATGTTAAGCATGAGTGAAATTTTAAACATGGTTGGATACTCTCTTTCTCTCTTTCTGTCACACACACACACACACACACACACACACACACACACACATCAGTCAACTGGTGGGTGGAAATAAGGCAGCAAAGAAATAATGAGAATAAATCTACCAAATAAAATTAATTCCTAATAAAGAATGAGGCATGGCAAAAATATCTTTAGGGAGCAAGGGGAACACAGATGGATAAAGACAAATAATGATGGTAATGATAATGACAATGATGTGAATAAAAAATAATGAGAATAATAATGAATATTCCTTTGTATGATGATGTATTTCATCAAGGAATACACAAGGGTTTTCTCATATGAAAAATGGATTGCAGGTAAACAATCCATCATGGGGAAAACTATGTGGATAATGGTGAGAAGCCCAGATGACAGGAGAGAATAATGAGAGGATAAGGATGAAAATTTTTAAAAGGTAGAAAATCAGCATGAATGTTCCATTTGAGAACAAAATCTACTTCACTTATTAATGCTTACAAAAGGAAGGATTGAGCCATTAAAATTCATAGTCACTGTTACTTCTTGATAAAATAAAACAGCAACAACAAATTTCTTTCTACAACACATGACTCAAGTATGCAGGTATACTTATACTTTAGTTATATCAAATTACCTGTGGTTTCCTAAGCATGAATGAATGGATAATGGCCATGTTCCTTGCATGTTTTCATGTCTTTGCAATTATTCGTGCTCTTTCTTTCAAGGTTCATTTGGTGAACACTGTCTAGGTCAGAGGTGAAATAAAAATTTCTGTGAAGTGTTAGATAGTAAAAGACATACAACTACTATAACTACTCAATCCTAGTGCTATAAAAGGCAGCCATAGACAACCAAGAAGTTTGACTAAATTCCAATCAAACTTCACTTTTTAACACTAAAATTTTAAATTTGATTTGTTTATATTTTGCAAAATACCCTTATTATTTTTCTAATAACCATTCAAAAATGTGAAAAAAATCCTTAAATAGTAGATAATACACAAAGAGGTTGCAGATTAGATATGGCCAAGGGGCCATAGGTTGCTCATCCCTTTTCCACAGTTATCACAGTTTTTCAAAAATTTCTTTTTTGTAACCTATGGTTAGACATCCCTTTTTTTGCAGTAGTATGTTTACAGTATACCATTATGGTACTTATCTTTAGAGTTAGGATTTCTTCCAAACTACAAACACTTGAAAATGTTGACTAATAAAAATATGTAGAGTCAAGAACATAGATTCTGGAGCCAAGTTCCCACATGTATTTTGGGAAAAGCAGATTACTATCCATAATATCAATTGCCAAATCAGTTGAAGGCCTGAATAGAACAACAACAACAAAAAAAGGGAATTCTGTATCCTGATTGTCTTCAGACTTGAGATGTAACATTTGTTCTTCCCCAAGTTTTTAGTCTAGTGGTCTGACACACAGATGTTTGGACTTGTCAGCCTCCATCATTGCTTCATTCGATTTCTTAAATCTTTTTCCATATATTCAAATCCTTATGGCTCGCTTTCTCTGGAAAACACTAATCCCTCCCACAACATATTGCTGACATCCCGACCTTCCCATGTACCACTCTTGAAAAGATACTTGAGTTATATCTCAACATTTTTTCTTTTTTTTTTAAATAAAGCAAATACAAACCCACATATCACAGAATTTTTTGAAGCATGCATTATGAAAAAAATTGTTTTGATAGTTTATGGTGCTAACCTAAATTTGATGAATTCTTAAAACTGGTGGTGGCAAGTGAGAACTTTTAGAAAAAAATTATACTAAGCAAACTTTTATCTTCGGTTTGTCTAATGTAGGACCTGATGCACAATTGATTCTCATAAACATTTTTCTGTTGAATAAATGCTTTCTGAATTTAACTATTTTCTAGCCTAACGGTTTGAAATACAAATGTTTATCCCAAGGTCTCATTATATTTTTGGTGTGGGCAAAGGTGAACCTATATATAGTTGCCATACTAAAACTTAAATATTATAAGGCTTGTTTTTCATATATGGATGGTGTGTTATGCTCTAACAATTTGTTTGGGTTATCACAGATGGCCATGGTGCAGTCATTCATATATAAAACTTACATTATACCTGTAATCTGTGATAAGAAGTACTGCTTAATTGAAAAATAAGACATGGTATTTGCCACCAAAAGCTCATAATCCTTTGGCTGAGAGAGACTTATAAACTAGTGGTATTAATAAGTTGTAGAAAGTGCTACCATCAAGGCAGAAGGAAATGAGCATATGCCTGATATGCCCAGGGAACCAAGGAAAGTCATCAGAAATGAATTTTAAAAAATACATAAGCTGATAATTGAATGAAGCCTTGCAGAATAAATAGAATTTGCCAGACTGACAGATGAGGTTTCCAGAAAGAGAATCAGCTTTTGCAGAAACACAAGTAGACTCAAGAGCTTGGATTTTGCAGATAAACCCAGCAAACATAATCAGAATACTGAGGAGAGGTCAAAGACAAAGATGAAAGTTAAGCATTTCTGAATCATGGACTACATGATATGGTGTGAGGATTTGGGGTTTTATTCTGATGGCAAGTACAGATCATAGGAGGACTACAAGAAGGGACCAGAACTAAGTGGCCCTGAGGAAGAGGTCAGTGCAAAGGGAAAGAAAGTGGGATGTCTACATCACACATCATGAGAACCTGATATGAGAAAACAGTAACTATCTCTTCTCAGAGACTAGTAGGAAGAGGTAAGGGAAAGATGGGGTCAAAAAAGATAACCTGCTGAATGGAGGAGGAGGAAAATAATCAATAGAACTGAAGGGCCACAGAACATCCCCCAAACCTGTACACATAGTGAATTATTTTGATGCAGCAGAGCTTACATACACAACAACCTGGGTGAAATCTCTGTTCTCTTTCCTATTGATGCAATAATTACTTCTACATTAAGTGTATGATTACACTTAATCATAAGGACCTGGGGTGAAAATGTAAAAGGAGCATGCCCTTTGGAGCATGAGAACAGGTCTTAATTGGTACATAACTTGGACAAGATATGCATCTTTTGAGGGACAGTTTTCTACAAAATAAGCATTATCATTAGTTTTTTCATCTATAAAACATCTGTAAAATATACTACCTGATCCACAAAACTTTTATCAAAATCAAGTGAGATAGTGTCTATGAGATGCCTGGTACAGGACCTTTCATAGATCAGATTCTCAATTCCTCTTGTTTTGTTTGTATCTCTGCCATGGGTATCACAGAATGTTTATGACATGTGACACATACCTACAAAGAGACCAAATCATGTTAGAGTGAGAACCTTAACAAAGAAATTGGAACCCTTCAAGACAGTATCTGTGCAGTGTAAAAATTCACAGAACAGAATGAACAATAAAATCCAAGTGACTAGAAAATAATAGTGTTATGGAAAATCCAAAGGATAATGAAAAGTTATAAATACACTGTTCATAAAGTTTATGTTTCATACATAAGCATCAAAAATGCAGTAAATTTTAATAATTGTTACTCATTCATGGAATTAAAAATGATTTTACTTTTCTTCTTCAGTTTCTGCATTTTCTAATGTTTCTCTGTTGAAACTGTAAGAATTTTATTATTAAAACATGCTGTTAAAATATTAACAACAGTACACCCTAAATGGATATATGGAAGCATCTACTGATAGCTATCAGTTAAATTTACACACACACACACAGATTGAGATATTTCTTTTAAATTTTAGGTTAACATCACACAGTTAGAAATTTTGAAAATTAAGCCTGGCCTGTTCATGGAGTGAACTCAATCTCATGTGGCAGAAAATATATCTCATACTTGCACCTTCAAACAAATAAAGCAAATGTCTGGCTTTGTTTTTCTTGAATTACCATGTTAATTTTCATTTTCTCATGTCACAGCAAATGTGTCAATCAACTTAAACATCTGCATTAATTTTTAAATTTTCAATAGAATATAAAACAAGTCTTATGGGTATAAAAATTTAAAATGAGGCATTATAAAATATAATTAATTGTTGTTTAAATATTTCAGTCACCAAGTACATACATTTGTAATCACATATATTTAGGAAGCAGTTGACATGTTCTCTGCTTTTCACAGAAGTAGAATCAAGAAAAACATATTCCATTATTTAGGAGGAAGGAAGACTCAATATTTCAAACCAAGTAATAATGACGAATTATTTGCAGTAGAACAATACATAGTGAAAAGTTCCTCCCCACCACCCAGGAGAATGCCCATGTAATTTTCATCACTACATTTCAATTTGAGTCAGTATGTTTTTGCTAAATCTGGGAATATTTTAGCATATTAGATATTACATCTGTTTGATTCCACATAACAAAGTATACACATTGCTTAACAAGTTTTATGAAGCATAAATATTTGCATGAATGCTTTTTTCATTTTAACTAAAAAGAAATAACGTATGACTTCTAATATTTCAAAGAACATGACTGCCTTGTGAATTAGCCTTAAATTCTTCTAGGCCCTGAGTTCTTGCACATTTCCCTGTATTGATTTACCTTTGACCTCTATATCCACCCATGAAAATAAAACATACAAAGGAAAACCACAAAATCCTTTTTTCCCGTTCTTGGGTGTTATATCAAGATTAATAATGCCATTATATGTCCAGATGGAAAAAGCTAAGCCATATATGATCAACATTATAAGTTTTTCTTTTTGCTGCTTTCTTCTATTCTGGGGACACAATGTACATCCTTAGGAAGGGCCATGCCCTCAAATGTTACAGAAGAAATCTTTAGAAGAGACACAGTGATAAAAACCAAATGACTTCTAATCTCGCTGTTCTTGTTGTGTTTTGCCAACACTGCAATGTATCCTTTCAGCCTCTGTGCAAAGGGAGAAAAGTGATATGCACATATGAAGCTGTACACTGCCGTAGTTTTCCTGCTGTTTACAAGGCCAGGTCATCAGAACCCCTTACACAAAGATGGAACCCAAGCACCTCAATTTCTCTAAAAACTAGAACCAAGACAACAAGAGAAGTGAGGGGAGAGATTTTATTGGAGAAAAGAATTAATATTAATTTAATAACTGACAATATCAGTTGAAATAATGGTTGACAGATCTGTCCTAGATTGCTGCTTTCTTCACTGTAGCCAGAATTAAAATATTCTGGCTCTTCTGCGTCATGATGCTGTATTTGCATGTTTATAGAGATAAGAATAATTTCCATCAATTGGTCTGCAGAAACAATTACATTTTACAAGTTAGCTCAATGAACTGAAACAGTGTTTTGAATTTGAAGTTGTTTCCTTATTTTTAACGTACACATAGTTCACACAAATTGAAAGGAAGAACTGATTGAGAAATCACTTCTCATTTCCAACTAGGAAGATGGGATCTAGGTATACAGGGGTCAGACCCCTTAAGTTTAGTACTCTGTATTACTATCTCCATATATCCTTGCCCTTTTCCAATCCCTTACCACTGCTCTTATTTGGATCCTCAATTTGTTTTATCTGTGTTTTTTCCATTATCCCTTAACGCATTGGCCTCCTTCACTTTTCTCATCTATTTCAATCTCTGCCCCTCATAAAGCGGATGGAAGGCTGCTTCTGCAACTCAAGTAGGATCACTCCTCTTTCTAGAAGACTTATGTAGTACATTCTCTTTAACATGATTTTTATAGATCCCCATGGTCAGGCTTAAAAGTTGATCCTAGTATATGCTCTAGTGCTTTTCTTACTAAACTTCCTCCTCTGGTCAACTCACAATCTACTATTCCACAAAAACTTCCCTTGTTCTACTTTTATTAATTATGTCATAGCTCTCACTACAGAATGCCTCAATTTTATTTTCTAAATTTTCTCATTATTAAAATCTGAACTGAGTCACCCTGGGTGTCTTGCAGTCATCTATAATACTGTCAGAGGAGAACACCTTCTCCTTTACCTCATGTGATACTCAATTGTATGTGACAACTTGGCTGGGCCACAAAATTGTGGTCAAACATTATTCTGGATATTTCTTTTGGAGTATCTTTGGACAGATTTAACATTTAAAGTGGTAGACTTTGCGTAAAGTCAATTTCTCTCCATAATATGAATTGGCTTCATTCAATTAGTAGAAGGCCTGGATAGAACAAAAGACTGAATTCACCAAGGTAAAAGGAAATTCTGCATCTGGTTTGCCTTTAGACTTGAACTGTGACATTGGTTCTTGCCTGTTTCTAGACTACTAGCTCACCCTACAGATTTTGCACTTGCCAGCCTCCATAGTTATTTCAATTTCTTAAAATGAATCTCCTCCTCTATATACATTTCCTATTGCTTGTGTTTCTCTGAAAATCCTAAATAACAGATTCTATAGTATGCTATTATCATTCAGAACTTGGTTCACACTTCCTTCACTTATGGTTAAGTATATTCCTGGTTATATCTCCTGGGTAGTGCAGGGTGATTAAGGACCCAGAATTACACTGCTTGGTGGCTTCTCCCAAATGTTAGTAAATAGTAACTTTTTATTGACACATGGGGTTTTTAAGTAAAACTTTAAAAGGATAGCTGAATTTAAATGAATAATATATGGCTGTTTCCAGTTGTCTTAAAGGCTTCATCAGCTCCAAGTGTTTTGGGTCACTGTGGCTATGACATTTCTTAAAGCATTCAAGAAATCACTAGCTTGAAATGCCATTAATTGAGCCAATGATTCTCATTAGTACAAAGGCATATATATAAGCCAACAAGAACAGGTATTACTATCCTTTCAAAAGATTCCCTAATCTCTTATTATCCTTGCTGTTTTGCTCCCTAATTTATTTAATCAACTGATTACGTATTAAATACTCATTTAATTACCTTATATATAGTAACTGGTTATACTAAGGGCTTTTCGAAGTTTTATTCTGACAGTCTAAGAAAATTATCATTGTAGTGACTTTGCTTCAAGCACCACATGAATGAAAACATAATACTCATAGTAAAACCATTCAGATATGTAAACAATTATAGCATACTAAATAAAGCATGAAGACAAGTGCACTAGCAAATGTGAAAAATAAAGGGTGTTAGACCTTGGATTGTTGCAACTTTAGCAAGGTCCCGTGCTTATTGAGCTTTACAGTGTGTGAGAATCACCTGGAGATATTATTAAAGAGCAAATTTTGATCAGGTTGTTCCTAGATCATATTTTGAGTATCAAGCATGTAGACTGCAGAGTCCAGAACAATAACCATTCAGGAAGTCAGCTGCTGATTCTCAGTTGTAAGTAGGAATGTCAAACAACTGGAGATTTCTGAGTCTATGAATTTTTATTTGTAGGGAAGATATCCTACTATTACATAAAATTATTCATTTATGTAATATTCTCCAACATTCCTCTACTGTGTTTGACTATATAGAGTATAGGAAAAAAGAGTTCGAGATAGAGGGAGAGAGAATAGAGTATGTGTATGTGTGTTTATGTAGCAGAGGAGAAAAACAGATCTCATGAGTGAGAGTATACAAATGATTCTGGCTGTGCCAACATATTATTTATAATGAACCAGTCAAAAAGTCATCAGATAAGTTATAATCAATTCACAAATGTTATCAAACTACTTAACCATGAAACAATGTGCAGATTAGAAACATGATTACAAAGATTTCTGATAAGTAGAGAAATATTTGAGGATTGGATTTAATGATATTAAAAACTTCAGGAGAAGATGATTGTGAGTCATTTTTATAAAATTTTTATTTGTTCTTTTTAGTTATACATGGCAGTAGAATCCACTTTAATATATTTATACAAGCTTGGAATATATCTCATTATAAGTAGAATACCAGTTTTGCGGTTGTATATGATGGTGAGATTCAATGTGGTGTATCCATATATGTACATGGGAAAGTTGTGGCAGATTGATGCCAAACATGGAGGAGGGTGGACGGCCATATATATACAAATTTGCTATCAAAATTGGTTATTAGTAAAAGTGATATGTGTAAAAATAGAAGAACATGAACAGGCACCATCTTTATTGTGACCTTAAAGAAAATGGGATCAATAATAATTTCAATATATATATAGAAAAGATATATGTGACTGAGTGCACAAAGAAAGGAGAAGGTGATTTTTACATGGGTTTTCCAGAGACAAATATGTCCATCTTAGAAAAATAGAGACAGGATCAAATTTATGAGATTAATATATAAAAAATGGAAGCATCTAGAAGTTAATAGATGTAGAACTGAAGGAGAAAAAGTGAACACTGAATTCTTATTTTACAGATTTTTAATGTTATGGATGAAGTCCTATCTTTATCATTTTTGGCTTACTTTTCAAAGAATAAATTAAATATCCAACTGTGGAGTAGCCAATAGATTAACCCCAAGAGAGCTTATAACAATCACTTGTTGTTCACCCCTGAGAAAAGATAGTGAAATAAAGTACAATGTTCATTTCACTCACTGGGACCCAGGTGTGTTATCTGACAGTTTCAGAGAGAGATGGACATAGTATAGTTTAGTGTATATCAAGTCTGCAAGGAGGGAGCTATGAGTCCTAAACGGGGTAAATCTCTATAAAAGGTATAGACTGTATCCCATTTTTTTTTGCTGTGCTTAAATATAGCAATGCTGAAGGATATAGTATTTGAAATATGGATATTTATCTAGAATCAATTCTCCCTAAGAGAATCTACAGAATCACAATAAAACTTTCATCACTAAGTTTAGAATTGAAACAGTAAAATAAGAAACATGACCTATGTTTTTCAGAAGTGATAACATATAACAATGTCATAATGAAAGCTATGATAAACTGGTAATATTAATTACATTTAGTTTTTAAAATAGATGCTTGGAAAACAAAGAATTTGTCAGTATTCTAGACACAGTTCATGTAGGAAAAAAGTTTTGATTGTAAATGATAAGTGCCAAAAATTTAAAGTTTATCACAGTTTTAGAATATTAAAAGTCCTTTCCTTAATATGTCTAATAGGAATATTATTCCTTTCTACTTGAAGATCCAGTGAAAGATAGTGAAATAAAGTACAATGTTCATTTCACTCACTGGGACCCAGGTGTGTTATCTGACAGTTTCAGAGAGAGATGGACATAGTATAATTTAGTGTATATCAAGTCTGCAAGGAGGGAGCTATGAGTCCTAAATGGGGTAAATCTCTATAAAAGGTACAGACTGTATCCCATTCTTTTTTGCTGTGCTTAAATATAGCAATGCTGAAGGATATAGCCTTCATCCTTATATACCTTACTAAGGGACAAATCATCCACCATATGTATAAGAACACTCAAATATCTCCATTTTGAAACCTGAACAGGGATCAATGAATTTGCCAGCACCTATTTATCAAACACATGACTAATCTACATTGAAGGCATACCTTCCAACCTCAGTCAAGATCTCATATGATCACAATACAGCTGATATCCAACAAGCTCATGAGAGACATAGCCTGGCTTTCCAACTGAGCCTTTCTAATTGTTGGCCCACAGAAATCAGAAGATAGATGACTGTTCTAAGCCAAGTTTTAGAGTTACCTGATAAGCAGAACTACATTTGTTCACTGCAAAACTGAGTAAATTTTACAAGTTTCAAAATGTTCTGAAATAAAATGAACATTGTTTAACATATAGACAGTTTCTACATAAAATTTTTAAAGCAATGGAATGAGTCACAAGAAATTAAAGCCAAGGTTTACTAGGTGTGGATAAAGCAAAAGGACTGAATGGTAGAGAACACACAGTAGACAATTGGTAGTGATGTTCTCATGCTTAGGTTGGGTGTGTTTGCATGGGTGATCATTAAAATATAAATAATTGCATTTCTTTTAATTTTTAAAAGATTACATTTTCATTACCTGGACCAAAGATTATACTGTTTTCTGATCTAGGGATTATGATTTATTGCACATTATGGATCTAATATCCACTGACAGTTTTTGAAGAGCATGTCAGTGGGGAAAACAGTCATTACTCTAGACTCAGAGTGCCTTTCCAGATTTTTTAAGACATAATCTGTCAGAGGTTGGTTATTGAAGAAGGGAAAATGAATATAGGGAGTATGATCCCTTGATTTTTCCCTGAGATATAAACTTATTGAATATTAGGAATCTGGTATGATTCATCATATGGCATATTTTGTCAGCTCGCTAATATCTATTAGGTCACATAATAAAGAGGACAGACATACTTCCTGAAGAATAAGGGCCTGTTCCTCAGGAAGGGGGATGGTAATGAAGAAATGAAAAAAATACTGAAATTTACCTTGAGGAATAGGAAGAATGAAGTGAAAAGGAATTCCAGGATCAATCAAACATAGGAAGTTGACCATAGAAACTCAGCTAAAGTCAGATTTGTTTGTTTTTAAGCCTCTGAATATGGTACAGCACAACTGATTTTGTTTTTAAATATTTGTAACCTTAAATTCACTATGTTTAATATTTCCATCATCTCTGTTTCCTTATGGAAATTAGTAGCATGCTTTTGCTTTGTTTAGCAAATTGCATACAATAGAATGTATTTTTCTTTTGGAACTGATTAATTCAATAACATACCTTGGAAAACTTGAAAGAAAAAGCAAAGTTTGGAAGTTAAAACATTGAATAAACAAATGGTCTATTGACAAAGACAGAATAAAGAAAAATAGCACATCATCTTGAAACTAAGACACAAGGCAATTAGTTTTAACCAGCTGAATAGATGTGAAGTATGGAACTAAATTGCCATATAAGACTGAAAGATTCAATCAGCCATTGCCATAGTGTTACCATTATAATATTCTCATTAAAACGGCAATTCACTGAACTCACTGCCCCTAATTCTAATAAATTATACCCAAAGAATCATGAACAACAAATAAGTGCCTCTTCTTTTAAAATATCATTTTAGCCAGGCATAATGACAAAAGTCCATAATCCCAATGACTCAAGAGACTGAGGCAGGAGGATCTCAAGTTCGAGGCCAGCCTCAGCAATTTAGAGAGAGCCTCAGGAACTTAGGGAGAAACTTTCTCATTACTAAAATAAAATGACAGGATGCAGGTCAGTGGTAAAGTTCCCCTGAATTCCATTCCTAGCATCTCTCTCTCTCTCTCTCTTTCTCTCTCTCTCTCTCTCTCTTTATCTCTACACACACACACACACGCACACACACACACACATCATGTGGGGTTATTCTTACTCATAACCCGCACATGTTTTAATATATGTTTTCATAACATAAATGGTGACTTGATATATACTTGTATACTTGACTAGCTGGTGATATACTTGGGTAAGAAGTTTTAACACTATCCCTCTAACACTATCCCTCTAACAAATAATTTCACCCATTAAAACCCAATTTGATTATCCATAAAATAAGAAGTTGGCTTAAATTATTGTTGATAATGCTGTCACAAGCAAAACTTTAAGATCTATGATCTATGCTAATACTTACTTAGCACTTCCTCAATATAAGGTAATATAGAGGAATTACTGGAGTAAGAAGAATCCATCATTTTAATAAAGAAAATGAGCTTTCATTAACTGAACTTTTCACGTGTATAGAAAGTGCAAATTCCTGCCACACACAACCCTGTGGATGTGCTGAATTATAACTTGGGTTTCTGGGATCTTCTTTCTTTCTTTCCACTTTTTTGTTTGTGTGTTTGTTTTGGTCTCGTATCCCTCTATGGTCTAATGTTTCTTTCTTCCACATTTCTGAACCTAAACTTCAAAATAATACATCTCATAGAAAAACCAAAACACTCTGCAGATATAAAGGAATGAACCATCTGAAACCACATAAATAAGTCTGATTCTAGCACAAAAATCTGCTATAGGCATGAATAAAGAATTCATCTGAGACCTAGATGGGAAAGATGAGGATTTTTAGATGAATTCCTCACCTGATCATAGTTGATCATATAACAGCAAGCAGAAATAACTAGAAACACTTCTTAGAATGCTACCTATGAATCCTATCCTATATTTACCAATGTCCATTATAAATTTAATATCATGCATTTTCAAATGCAGATCTGAGAGTTCATGCCATTGATAAAATCATCATAAAACTCAACAGCCACTTTTTTGAGACCCCCCCTGCAAGGCTGGCCTTGAACTTGAGATCCTCCTGCCTCAGCTTCCTGAGTAGTTGGGATTACAGGCATATACCACACTACCTGGCCTACCAAATTGTATCTTATCTACTCTAGAAATAAATTGAGCAAAATTTCTTAACTCAGTGATGATTACTTAAATGTTTACAATGCACATAATAGATAAAGACATAAACAAAAATGTTCTATAGTATAATTTATTTTGGGGGGATTTAATAATTTTAATTTCAAATGTTTTACAAATTCATCCTTAATGCATGCAATTTGAAATCTTGTGATCAAACAAATTTGAAAATAAATAAATGGATGAATTCAAACTTACAGTGACAAAGCTAAAGTGTATTATTATAGAAGACAAACAAAAGCAAAAATAAAATTACTTACTTCAAACTTTTCTGAAATATGACTATAATACAATACTATGTTAGTATTTTCCTTGGATATTGACAGATGTGTTTCCTGCTAGTTTCATTTCTGGGTCAAAAACATTAATGTATACTAATACACTTTTCTAATTAAGATCTACATTTCAGTGGCCAAATTTAAATTTCTTGTCTTTCTAGAATAATAAAGTTCTCAGTCATTTGGAAATAGAAGAGGTGATTTTCTTTTATCCATTCCTGTTTTATTTAATTTTTCAAATTTTATTCAGAAAAAAAAATTTTTTTCATTTACTATGTTATGATGAAAAGTGCAGAACACAGATCAAGTGGGAAGTTTTGCAAATTTATTTTTCTGTTTTGTTTGTACTAAGTTACAGCATTTGAGGAATCATTCTCATTTTTCAAATTCAGCAGTTTTTTATATTTGGAAACTCTTAAAATAAGTCTCCCTTTATAATTTTGCATATACACATTTTATGAATTAATAAAATATCACACATGTCAGAAAATATCTGTTAGCATTCTTTTAACCTTAAAATCTAGGTCAGATTTTGGGTAAAATAGATTTTAAATCATATATAATCCCCAAATGATGACTAGTATCACCATTATTAATTAAGAAGTTTTTTCCTTGAGTTTGGCATTTCCTTTGAGATAAGGTCTGGGATGTAGCTAAATGCTAGAGTGCCCCTGGTCAGGGTCTGCTACCAACATAAATAAATATTAATAGTAATAATTTTTAAAAGACAGCGAAATTAGTCTAGAAAGCCTTCATAAATTGAACATGATATAAAGGACTATTAATAAAAAGTTTCAATAGCATATAAGACCAACTGACAAGAAATATAAGAAAGAAACACTCAAAAGATATTATTGTGTTTTGCTCAAAGTAAAATCTTCTTTTAAAAGTTTTCAAACTATATCACAAATATATATTTAAAATACATATGTATATTTAACGAGATAAATATCACAAACAATAAGTTAATATCCTATTAAGTTGATCTGTCCTGTGTTAGAATTTATTATTTTCTCTAAATAATTTGAATTAAATTGGGGGATATGTTTGTCTATAGCAAAGTCAAGAATGAGAATGTTTTCTATGAACTTTAATTTTAGTAAAAAATATTCAAAATGCTTAAATATTTTATAAAAACTCAATGATAGCTTATAACAGTCTAGGTCAGGCCTCTCTAAATAAACTAATGAATATTTTCCATGAAACATTAAATGAGTCTTCAAGTATGATGTAATATTTTGGGGCAAATTAATGGATTTTGCCATTATTTATTTATTCTATTTAATCTATTAATTTAAAATGCATCATCATGAAGGTAAAGTTATTTTTATGGGCAAAATGCAAATTTTGCATTCAAATTTCCAAATTAATTATTAGCAAACCAGTGCATAACTCATTCCAAAAACACAAGTAAAGTATAGCTGAGCACTTGGAAGAAATATGGATAATAAGAGGAAAACGGGAGGGTCAGTGGTGTGGTTATGATTTGACACCACTTGTGCAAGTTTGAAAATTCTGTAATGATCACTGTTATATTTAAGGAAAGAATATTTTTGTCATATTTCCTTGAGTGTGATGCTGCACTGTAATTATAATAGATATACCCTTTAGTTATTTTTGGATAATTCTAAGGATTTTTCAAACAGGATAATTTGACTCTATTCAAATAACATTTATGAATTAATTTACATAGCACTCAATTGTTATTCTATGATGGATTAATTGTTTAACAAAGGAAATAAAAAAATAAACTATTATTATAAGAAACCAACACTATTTTTAAATCCTTCAGAAAAGGAGTACATTTTTATCAGGTCACCAAGAATTGATTTGATTTAACAATGGTAAATAATTTATCTGTGTACATATTTAAAATTAATATATTGCAAAGAAAATATATGCCAGTCCACATGCTCATGCTCCACCCCAATACACACTAAAGACACCAAAGTCAAACTGAGGAGAATTTGATATATTTATACCTTTTCTTGTTTATATATAAAAGAGGGACATATAAAATGTCCAATAAAAATAAGGAAAGAAATAAATAGGTAATTTACAAATGAGGGAATGCAGACACGCCGATCATGAAGTTTCAGTCAATAATACACAACAGTGGCAGCATAGGACAAATATGGAGTGGAACCATGGCTGTCACCTATTGGCATGGCAGACCTACCAACATCAGAGCGCAATGCACGACTGGGGTGATGCTGGTGAAAAGCAAACCCATTGTGCAGTCAGTCACATGAGTATAGCACACAGAATTCTGTACAGTACATAGTACTTGATTATGATATTAATAACTATGATATTGGCCTATGTGTTTACTGCACTATGCTTTTTTCATTATTTTAGTGTATACTCCTTTCACTCATAAAAAAAAAAAAAAAAAAAAGTTTACTATATAAAGCAGTACTCCCTGCTAAACTGGCAGCTGTTTCCTCACCTCATGTTTCTGGTGTGTCTTCATCATCACTTGAGGGGCCATGTTCTGTGACTGACCTATGCTATCCAGGTTTGTGTTAGCCCTTGCCCTGAATGATGTTTACACAAGGAAGATATCACTGAGTGTCAGATCTCTCAGTTGTTAATTAGAACATGACTGCACATAATCAATGATGCTATGAAACAATGCACAGCCTTAATGAAAACGAAAACCATTTGGATTGAAAGAGGCGTGATTTTACATACCATTTTGGCAGAGATTGAATCCAGTGATAATCCTGGCACCTTGTTTTGTGATGTGTCTGCTACTGGGAAATGTTTGCATAGTTCACGACTTTATGCCCTTTGATACATTACTTCTATTTTCAGGACGTATTCAATAAAAATTACTTGCAACAGTATTAGGCACAAAGTTATGCTGCAGAAAGCAAGCTCCTAATTGTAATGTTTTAATAATAAAAAGTATAATCATTAAATATTCATTTACTAGGAATGCTAAAGTATGTGCACCCAAATAGTGAGGTAATTTCTTTAATAGGATCCTATAAATAAAATATCTATTTATGAATACAAAATATACTTACACATAATATATATGTTTAGACATATTTATACAAATGCACATATATTTGTACATACATACAGTTGTCCCTCAGTATTGGTTCCAGGACCCTCCTCCCAGGATACTAAAATCTGTAGATGCTCAAATCCCTTATAAATTGGTATAATATTTTCATATACCATAATATTTATAACCCTTATACTTTAAATCACTTCTAGATTACTTATAATACTTAATACAATGTAAATAATACACAAAATGTTGTTACACTCCATCGTTTAGGGAATAATGATAAAATACATGTGAGTTCATCACAGATACGATTTTTTCAAATAATTTTGATTTTGTATCAGTTGAATTCACAAATGCAGAACCCAAGGATATGGAGGGTTGATTGCATGTAATATGTCCATAACCAATACAGGAACACAAGTATATTAACACTGCAAAATACTGTAGCACTGCATACACGCACACATACACACACATACAAACACACATGCTAGTTGGTGGTTGCCATTTCCTGACCTCCAGCATCTAGTCTTTTAACAAAAGGATTGACAACATTGTATTTTTGCACCCTTATGACTGTGGTGATTTGAGTTGAATTTAACCTATGTATAATAGTCCTCTAGTGTTTTTGATATAATAAACAATCACACAAGATTTGACTTGCTATTCTTTGTACATTTCAGCTCCATTCCCCAAAAGGCACAGGATTGTGATTATCATATTCATTCCGACTTTCATAGTTTAATAATTTCTCCTAAGGCTAGTTAGAGAAACTACTATGCAACTTGCTTTTATATCCTTTTTCTATTTCTAGAATTCAGTTTCCTATTTTTAAAAATTATCTCCCAAAAGAGTAACTCACAATTTGTAGATTCTCAGCATTAAATAAAGAAAATTTCTGTATAGAAATGCATTCCTGTACTTTTAGAACTTGATTGTTATAATTTCTGAAATCGTCAGATATTAAGATTACAAAAAATGAAGCTAATTTAATTTCTTAAAGTGTCCTTATTTAATAGTATCCAACTCTGCATCCAGAACAATGCCAGTAATTTCTTTTTCAATCTTGCCTTTGACAGGTTTTGTCAGACAGTGGTCTTCATATAGAATGGCTTATAAAACATTGTAAATTGTTTTCAGTACAAAGAAGCATTTTTTTTTCAAAACAGGGATAGTACATTGGAAGACTCTATATAAAATATATAAATTTTAGTTTTCCTTTATATAATTAGTATGTTCTATGAAAGAAGTCTAATAGCATATTTGTGTTCAGAAAGATCCAGAAGAAATTATGTTTAGGATTTGAAAATTATCATTAAAGACAAACTTTTTAAATTTAAAATGATTATATGGTCTCCATGGTACCATAGTTAACTGACAATAATGTCCTAGAAAAATGATAATCATTGCATGCACAAATTTCCATTTGACTTCAGAAAATGAGCATATTTCACCATGGTTCATTTTTATATACCATGACACAATATATATGAGAATGTCACTCTGCAATGGAGGGTACCAGTTTTCAAATACTAAACAATGGCATGCACACAATTTTTCTTTTCCATTCAAACAATTAAGCTATTATAAACATTCTTAATCCATTCATTATCTCAGAAAAGGAATATTGTTATGTAAAAAATAAATAAACACATAACTAAGCAAACAAACAGAAAAGGCTATGTATTTTTAAAGACCCAGTGCTTTTGGAATTACAAATCTAAGGGGAATCAGGGAATAACAAGAAATACATCATAAATTAAAATAATACTTTCGACACGGAGTGGAACTAAAGATCCCATGTTTTTGGGAAGTGGAAAAATTGGAAAGAAGAAATGCATAAATTTGAAAGATCTCTGATAAATATACTGCCCCCTAGACTGACTTCTTGTCCTCAACTTCCATGTGTGTAAGGGATTAGGGGAGAAGATAGAGTAGAAAACTGGGGAAGTACTGGGGAATGAAATCTACCAAATTATGTTATGTCCAAATGCAAATATATCACTAGTCATATGTATACACATAATTACATAAATATACATACATGTATGATTGTAATATACTAATTAAAATAACATAGTATTTTGTAATATACTAATTAAAATAACATTGAATGGAAATTAGTAGAGTAGAGTCAGTGCATTGGAGAGGGAAGGGAAGGTACTGGAGAATGAGATTGATCATATTATGCTACATGCATGTGTGAATATGGCATAAAGAATCACACTGTTATGCATAATTATAATGTACCAATGGGGAAAAAAAGAGAAATTTTGAAGATTTGGACACCTGGTAGGTTTGGGAATGAGTCTGTAAACTCCCTAGGAAGCATGCTCGGAAGTGATATATAATATACACTATGGGCTTCCTGAGCAAGTTCAGAGTGTCTCAGTGTGACCCACAAGCAGTCATGTGATCTTGTTTGCCTAAGAATGGCATGGAAATAGATGGTTCCTGGACAGCCCACATGATTTTTCTTGAAGTAGCACAGCATTGAAACAGTAGAAACATCCCCACATGCAGAGTTGAGAGAAAATCGAGAGTTACAAATCTGTGACCTGCGGGGCTGATATAACGAACCAGATGAAACCAGGAACTTCTGGTGGGATTTCATCATGAGTAAAGGACGCTGAAATTTAGGTATGCCTCCCCAAATGTAATGACTCTTCAAGTCTCCAGAATTTACACATGATCCTCAGGAAAAAGGTGAAGCATAAATGAGCTGAGATTGTGAATTTTGGTGCTTAGCACCATAGGAATTCTTGATAGAGATTAGAGTGAGAAAATATGATATTCCATTTACTAAATAGCTGAATTTATATCATGAGATTATATACTAAGTAAACTAAAATTTTATAAATTTTACAATCTGTAAAATATTTCATTGGTATCACTCTTAAAAAAGAATAGTAATTGATTTTTATTCCAACTTCAAGGAAGTATTCTTATTCCATAAAATGGAAAAAATGTAGGCAAATATTTCAATGCAGTATATAACTACAGTTAAGATTTGTTCAGGAAATCCATAATGATCATTTATTTACAAAACATTAAACAGATCAGATGAACTTTCTTTCATACAATCAAGCATTGTTCTTCCAGTCAGCACTTCACTTCTTATTCCAAAGAGGCAGATAGATTTTGGATAAAGGTGTATCATGTTTACCCAAAAGAAAGTTACTGTAAGAAGAAAAATAATTTGTGAATCCAACTTTGCCTCAGCAGTGGATAATATTTTTGCCAAAAATTTCTTTATTCCTTCCCTTTCCCCAGTGATAAAGGACTAAGTACTTCCTCTTTCTAGGTCTCCAGGATAAAGTACACATTGGAGTGACATGGGGTGCCTTTCTAAGCTAATAATATGGTTTTCTCAAGAAGTGTGGAAAGTGTGAGCGCTATGTACTATGTGTTGGAAACTGGACCATGGGCAATTATGCTGGTGAAGCTCTGACTTCCTCACTAGTCAAATCACATTAAAAGAAATAGATATCTTATTTATTGTGAAATTGTGTTGCTGCTATTACTATTGCTGATCTTGGACATGTACCCTCACATCTCAACTCTTAAGTTTCCTCATCTGAAGAGTAGGAGATAATCACAATCAGAATTTCAACCTCATATGACAATAGGAAGGATAATGAGTTGATACATTTGTAAGTAGAGTAAGTGTTAGGGAGTATCATTTTTCATAAGTGTAATCTATTCTATTTATTAGCAATTACTCCATTCTATCTATAAAATGGCCTTGAAGATCAAATTAGCCAATATTGAATCAGTGCACCTATGGGACCCAAAGGGTTAGATTCCTACAGGTCTCTTGTCCTTTTGGAATATTTGTGTCAAATTATTAGGAAAAAAATCCACTTTTATATGTATTTCTATCTTGAAACCACTTTAATATATATTGTTGATTGATTAGCATTGGATTTACAGTCAGTGATATTATACCTCATGCTTGAACAAAGCTATTGTAAGATACATATTCTCTATAAGGCATATCATAGCCTTCTTATGCTCAGGAACACTGCATCACTTTAGCAGTGGTTATGGGGGTGATTTTAAATGCAAACTTACCAAGAAAAAGCACAAAAACTGCAAAAAAAAAAAAAAAGTGGCAGTAAATGTACCATGAAAAAGACATTTGCCTACGGCATGAGATAAAACTACACTAGAAACTCAAATCACAAGAGGTTGAAGGCTTAGTCACTAGAACAGAGACCCTGTGACTACTAGAAGAAAAAGTAGACCCAAATCTTTACCATGTCAGTCTAAGATCTGATTTCCTCAACAGGACCCCTAATGCAGAAGAAGTTAAATAAAGAATCAATAAGTGGGATGGATTCAGACTAAAAAGTTTCTTCTCAGCAAAAATAAACAATCAATAATGTGAAGAGGGAGCCTACAAATTGGGAGAAAATCTTTACCACATGCACCTCAGATAAAGCATTAATCTCTAGGATATATAAAGAACTCAAAAAACTTAACACCAAAAACACAAATAACCAATGGGTTAAGGTACTGAATGGGCACTTCACAAAAGAAGATGTACCATGGATCAACAAATATGTGAAAAATTATTCAACTTTTCTAGCAATTAGAGAGATGCAAATCAAAACTACTCCAAGATTTCATCTCACTCCAATCAGAATGCAATTATCAAGAATACAAGCAATAATAAACATTGTTGAGGAGGTGGGGAAAAAAGTACACTCATACATAGCTTGTGGGAATGCAAAATGGTGCAACCATTACAGAAAGCAGTATGGAGATTCCTCAGAAAACTTGGAATGAAACCACCATTTGACCCAGTTATCCCACTCCTTTGTTTATACCCAAAGGACTTAAAATCAACATACTACAGTGATGTAGCCCCATCAATGTTTATAGCTGCTCAATTCACCATAGCTAAACTATGGAACTAACCTAGATGCCCTTCAACTGACGAATGGATAAAGAAAATGTGATATGATGGAATATTACTCGGCTTTAAAGAAGAATGACATTATGGCATTTACTGGTAAATGAATGGAGTTAGAGAATATCATGCCAAGTGAAATAAGCCAAACCCAAAAAACCAAAGATCAAATGTTTTCTCTGATATTGGACGCTAATTCACAATAGGGGGTTATAGGGAAGAACAGAGTTACTTTATATTAAGTAGAGGGGAGTGAAGGAAGGGGAAGGGATATAGGGGTAGTAAGGACAGTGGAGTGAAACAGACATTATTACTTCATGTACATATAGGCTACATAATCGATATGCTTCTACAATATGTATAATCAGAAAAATAAGAAACTACCCTCCATTTATGTATGATCTATCAAAATGTATAAATGTGTTCTACTGTCATGTACAACAAATTAGAACAAATTTTAAAAATTAAAAAAAAAAACTATACTAGGGAGTGTCCTTCTTCAGCCTCAGCTGAAGTGTGAATGTGCACATCATCATTTCTTCCACTCTGCCCATGTGTGTATCTGATAATGACCACAGGAGAGCCTCAAGTATTGATCTTTGGATACCAAAGAAATTCAAGACACTAGGTGAATTCACAAATGAAAAATTCAAGAATAATGAGGACCAACTATATTTTTTATGGTTTAACTTTCAAGTATACATCTAGGTCATGTTTCCACCATCTAAAACTTCCAAGACCCTTTATGATCTATCCTCTTTGTTCTTTCTCCTCATATTATGGTCCTCTCTGCACTCCTATTTGTCTCAGGATCTTTACACACACAACTTCTACTTCTAGGGCGATCTTACCCTCTTTCTTCATGAGTTAACTTCCCTCTTCCAATTCCCTCTTCACCATCTTTCCTTTTATCTCCCTGATTAAGCTAGTTCTCCCAATTGATTTTGTACTCTCAGAGGATGAGAAACTACCTCTTCATACCATTTATTTTAGTGAAATTTTACATTTGTTCTTTATGTGCATGCCATTAATTTTTCTATTTGTCAATAAAATGCAAACTCTGTAAAGATGTTTTGTGTTTTTCTCACATTATTGATATTTAATAAATGTACATCAAATAAATAAATTTGAAGTAAATAGTAAATAATGAATGTAAATTAAATAAATAAGTATTCTACAGCTAAATATTCTAACAACTTGGAAGAGGGAAAATTTATGCACATAATCAAAGCAATTTTCTGCCAGTTTAATGCAAAGATTTATTCATTTAAAAAATGAAATGTATAATGTAGTCTTTCCGAGGACCAATTTTTTTCAAACTAGTTTCTAACCTGTTCTCTAAATCTGTCCTTCATATAGCATACATGCGAAAGATCAAAAATATTGTATCTATTAATTGTATTAAAAGTATTAAACTTATATATAATCACATATATGCAAACAAAAATAAAAAAATAATATGTTACATTAAAATATATAAACTGAAAAAATAAAAGTAATAATTCCAATAGTGAAGTTTTGCTGAAATCACACTTTCATATACAATTAGTGAAAATGTGTATTGTATGTCACTTTTAGAATGTAATTTGTATATCAAAAACATTACACATGCTCACAGTCTGAAACAATATTCCAATTTATATGGGAAAAATAGTTCAAATGTTTGTCAACAAAAAGACTTTATATAATAAATTGATCTATAATAAATAACCAATTACTAAGTCACTAGAATTAAAAATTAGAAGCAAGCACAATGTCCAACAATATGGAGATGATTAAGTAATCAAAATTAATTACAAATGATAAAATAGTAGAATAATTTGAAGTAATGATAATAGCTACTTAACACTGGAAAATGATTTTGTTGTATCTGAAAAATAGGATCTGATATTATATGCAATATGATCATTCTTACTTTGATAGCAAAAAATTCTGTGGGGTAGCAACTAGCAACATAAATATTCTTTCTCATTTTAATATTCTTCACTTCCTATAATGTACTTAATCATTTAATTGAAAAGACTATTTTACAAAATCTTTTTCATTCTAGTACCACATCCTTCAGATTCTTCATTATTTCTTTTAGTTTGGCAGAGACTGCTGCTCTTTTGAGAGAAAGACTTCATTATCAAATTTCTTTAGATGCTGACCTGCTTACATGCCAGGTGTCCACTTCAGGGCAGTAAGAGACTCTGTGGACCTCACCATGATGTGAGATAGCCTGGGAAGCAGCTACTCTGTAGTTTGCTGTTACAAAATACTCCACACAAGTGACACATCTCCCTGTTTTACTTTTGACAACTTAAAATTCATATCTCCTTGTGTTTATCTATCTAAAACCATTAACCTAACAGAAGTTTCTGTAATTGTCCAAACTATCACCCACTCCCAATTCCATACGCAGTTTTCACTTTACAATAAAACCCATTTTCTAGTTCAAGGCAAATTTTCTCTTATGTAAAGCTTCCCACAAGTGGCAACCTTTGCTGGTCACAGTACCTCTGGAGAATATTATGGCCCTTATTACTCTATAGTTTTGGACCAACTTACACTAATCCCTGAGAAGCAATAGCAATAGGTTCCAATGAGCAGTCCTAAACCAGCCGCAAATTACATGTCTTCAGGACTTTCTGTTTTAAAAATTAGGCAATAATAAACCCATGGTCTGCTTTATATTAAAGTGATGCAGAAGGGTTATCTAAATCAATTCTAGCTACATTATTACAATGTAAAACACAGCTTCAACCTCATTATTTTGTAAAATAGAAGCAAAGTGATAGAATGTAAATCATGATGCAATAAACTGGAAAAAAATAAAGCAGTCGAGCAGGTGCTCAGTAGTGTGATAAAAACAGTTACCGATAAATGGGAAATATTGCATTAAGAATTTCGTAGATTCTGCTTTTTTACTCACAGTTTTAAAATCAGTGAACATACATAGAAATATAAAGTGAATACATTTCTCTATAATTTAATTTCATATTCTGTGTGAAATGCTTGGATATATGGTTCTAAAATGTAATTATAAACATATTTCTTAATGACTATGATGATTTCAGAATCTCCATAGATATAACTAGAAGTCACTATCTTTTTAAAATATATCTGTTTTTGATTCTACATATAACTCTAGCTGCTAACTTTTTTTCTAGTCCCCTCTGTAGAAAATAAATGCTGGCAAGTCAGTTTTCTCTCTCTCTCTCTCTCTCTCTTTAAACAGTTTTCTCTTACATTCATCAATTCTCCATGCTGCCCAGTCAGGCTTCTATCTTCTACATTTTCCTCGTCAAGGGTAACAATAATCTGTGCACTGCAAAATCCAATAATCACTTGTTACCCTCATTTTACTTTACTTTCTATCTTGGTACCTTTGAAAAGAATTTAGCTTTCCTTCCTCTTTAATCACTTTTTTCCTTTTAGCTTCCAGGGTTTTCTTTCTCTTCACAGACCACTTTCCCATTTCATATTCTTTCTTACCTCTTTAGGCTAGAGATTACTACTCCTTGCTCCTAGGACTTGTCTGTTGCACTAGCCTCTCTTCCTAGGGGATCAAATGCTGTTTCATAGATTTATGTACTATTTGCATGCTGATGGCAATCATATGTGTATCTCCAACTCAAACTTCTTGAGCTTGAACTATAGGAACATTAATGTGACATTATTATTTGAAGATTAGTAAGCATCACAATATAAAATATCCTAAATAGAATATATTGTGTATCCCCACTAGTATGTTCAAACTTAATTATTTCCCATTTTAGAAAAATAACACATATCCAATTAAATTTTTAAAATTTCACAATCATTTTCCTTCACAGTATTTGTTGGGTGATATCTCCAAATCATACCTGAACACATCCAGTTAACTCCCTCTTCACTTTACTACATCTGCTGCATGGTTCAGACTTTCCATTCCTTGAAACATGCCCCTGCTTCCACTTGCCCTTTCATAATACAATTTTCACAAAAATAAATGTTATTAAAATGTAATCTATTAAAAGTTGGTGAATACCATGTCTGAGAAAGTTTCTTAATTGGCAGTGGGGAAAGCTGAGGAATAACCCAATGCACATGGCAGAGTCCTCCATAGGCCAGGTTGTTGGTGGATCTAGAAACTTTAGGAATCAAGGGTCAGGGAAATGCTAAATAGGTGGGCATGGGTGAAACTGAGACCTGGGTAGACCACTGGACTATTGCACCCTTGCACACCACTAACTGACAATCTCTATTTCATCCTGCCAGAGTCTAGAGATTTTCTAATAGTAAAAGTTAAAAGAGGGACTGGGAACCTGGGATATAACGTCGTGATGTAAGAAAGAATGGATGGATATATGCTTAAGGAATGCAAAATTCTGAAATACTTAGTCTGGTTCTGTTTGACTTTTGGAACTATGCCAATGTTTAACTCCAGTAAAAAGACTGGAGTACTCTAAGGAATCTGAATATGAATATAGAGACCAGTGTTCCCCTGTAAGTGACCTACTAACTTTAGGAAAGTTTAAAATTGACATAACCAATGCATATAATTTGAGCATTATACTGGCTACTTAGCCTCCTTGTCAGTCATGTTTGGACAACTACAAAAATTACACAATACCAAAGGAAAAATCTTTAATATGGAAGATAAAGAATAATTTATACCAACTTAACAAAATAAAACAATAACAAAAATAAGAAAATCTAGAATACAATAGAGAAGATGCAAAAGAATCTTACAAAAATCTGACATGAATCTGTGATTGATAGAGACACAGAGAGAGGAGAAAGTATATTGCAGGATTCAATTAAAAAGAGACAGAGCTAGTTGAATTAAACATATATTAATACTAAAGACTCAGTAGAAGGAATGAAAGATAAATTGAGAAAATTTCCTATATGATCCTCAAGATATATAATAAATACATTCAATGAAATATAAAATATAAGAAAAAATATACCAAATTTGAGAATAAGTCTAGGAAGTCCAATATCCACATAAAAGTAGTCTGAATAAGGTAAATTTTAGAAAATAAAAAAATAGCATTATCAGAGTATTTTTTTGAAGTTTTCCAAGACTGACCTGAACTGAAAGAATCTGACAAATTTCCAGCACCCAGGATTAAAATCCCCTCACGACAAGACACGACATTGTGAATTTTCAGTACATGGGTATAAGGAGATTATTATAAGGGTTCCATAGAGGAATACAATTGATCATATCAAAAGGACCAGGCAAGAAAAGGTTTCTAATTTCTGAAATGTAACACTGGTATTGCAGGCCAGTGGGATGTGGCCACAGGAGGTGGTTCACTGTGGGGATGGATACCTTGGAAAGGGTCATCTTCCCTGCAATTCCCTCCCTCTTTCTCTCTGCTTCTGGTTACCACCAGCAGAGTAACATTCCTCCACCACACCCTGCTGCCATGATGTTCTGCTGACCCAGAGCAGTGGAGTCAGCTTACCTCTAAAACCATGAGCCAAAATCAACTTTTCCTCCTCTAAATTGTTCTCCTCCAGTATTTTGGCCACAGTCATGAAAAGCAAACACTAGAGGTCTCTTATTTTCCCTTCATATCTGAAAGGATTTGCATTCTCTACTTGCAATAGAGCCCAAGGACATCTTTCATCAAAGAAAAGTACAGAATTAACCAGACTAGTGCTGGCATGGTGACTCTGGAAATTCATTAGACATTTGAGACTCTTCCATCCTTGTCATTAAACTGTCCTTAGCATTTGCCTTCTATTCACAAGTTCACCTTTTAACCTAAGAAGTGAATTTTAAATTCTGGAGGTTACTCTACCTTGCAGGCAGAGCATGGAGGGAGGGGTAAGCACAAGCATGGGGGGAAGATGTGATTGGAGCTGAATCAGCATCTCTGAAGCAACTTCCTGAAATTTCACACACTTCTGAGGTCTCACTGGCCTGAAGTGAGTCACAAAATCACACCCAGCTGGCAAATGCAGCAGAACATAAATATTAGATACTCAGCTCTCTGCAGTTTAAAATAAACAGCTTTAAAGTTATCAAAATTTATGCATCTAAAATTTATATCTGAAAATGGAAATGCATGTCAAAGGGCATAACTGTAGCACACCTGAGAAGTTTCTCACATTATCAAGGAAAAACTGCCTCAATCCTTTACTGTGGATAGTGCAAGAAATAAGTTAAAATTAACAACATGACAAATGTACAGTTAATTCTGTTGCTTAAGAACATAAGACAAAAGGAATGTTTTAATTAGTGAAAAGGCTAATTTTTGAAAATCTCTTAATAATCAATTTGGTATTTAATATTCAGAATTCTTTAATTCCCTGCTTTACTCTTTTGTTAGTTTATTTTAGGGAATATATTCAGGCATTTCTATTACATGCCTAGTGTATAAGTCAAGAGAAAGTATATTTTCTCCATCTTTTTTCAACATACCCAAGAGTCACTTTAGGGAAAAAAGTGTGATTTCAATACTGAAGAAAAAACAAACTAGAAATGAGTTTGTGATACCATGGCATACTGCCTGGAAAAACAGTGGCAGTTAAGGAAATGACTGCATCTTTTAAAACAATGCTATAAAATTTTTTTTAATTATGAATTTTAGCAAATTTAATTATGAATTTACTAAAGCATAATTTTCAGTTATTAATAACTAAAAGAGCAAAGAGTTCCAGAATTAATTGTTACCTAACTCAGAATTCATGTGCTAAAGCAAAGCACTGCTGTAAATATTTGAAGTGATGAGAAATATCAATTTTTATTTTTCTAATAGATAAATGCATATTAGCATTTCTTAAGCATGAGTAAAGTAATGTGTATATTTTGCTGATTTTTAAAAATAAACTAGTATTATCAATGCATTAACACCACATCATCATATTTTAAAGTTAAAATGTGCCAAGAATAAGATTGACGTTTTAAGTTTAGATACAGCAGACATAAACAATGAACATCTGTGTTTTGAAATCCTCATTCAAAATCATGCAAAGTTGTAAACATCCACCATGTTTTAAATTGTAAACTTAATATCAATTCACGTATGTGCTGAATCATGCTAGTGTCATCACAGAGAGAGCTGATTGGGTCTATCTTTCCCAACTTTTGGTCCATTGACTTTCTATAAATAGCTAAAAATTAATCAATGCTGGGAGGTTTTACACCAAAGAAATTGCCAAACAATTATTTATTTCCTAGAAGACTTTGTATTAAACATTTATGCGCACATCATTGATTATAACATTATAATATATATTATAATATAATGTAATATTATTTTATCTTGAAATTCCTATCTACATAATGTGGGAATTAATACTGCTTAAAAATTCTGTCACTAGTCCCCTTACTCTGAGAAAATTTAAATAAAAACTGAGGAGTCTATCAATATATTTAGTGCTTAAACTTTGATATAAAAATTTCTCAGTAGTTTTTCATAAATTTCTGGTTTAATTGCAGTAACTTGGAAGAGAAACACAAATTTCTTCATGAAAAAGATTTTCAAAATTGGAAGATTTTTCTGTAGCAAAAGTAGAATACAGAAAATGTTAGTATCTAATGTTCATAAAATAATTTGTCAAGTATAACTATATTTCAACTCGTGTTCATTAAAATGAATTCAATGTTTAATTTACTATATTTGTAATAAATAAACTTCATAAAATAAAACATACAGGAAAAATCTAATAAATTTCACTTACATATTTACAAATTTATGTATATACACATATATATATATATATATATATATATATATATATATATCAAAGCATGTTATAGACTTCTTTTGCCTAAAGGAGTTACATTGCTTGAAAAATATTGGCCCACACCAATGGATTCGTTTATAAAAATGAAATACACACACAAAAAAAACTGGAATCCAGAGATATGAAGTAACTTGCCTACAGTGACATATTCACTGACAGACATAGTGTCTTCTTTTCTCCTCTTGCCAACATTCAAGCTCTATCCCTCATACTTCTTACAGTAGAAGCCAGAACGGGAGAATCTTTTGCTAGAATAAATCTATTTTTCACATAAATTGCATCGAAGAGATGCAGAAAAAGCAAGTAAAACGGGCCTTTGTCTCCTCTTCCCAAAAGCACAGCTCCTGACTGTTAGGAGCAGTGGGCATGATAAAAGAGAAGTAATTACAGATACCAGAAACTACATATGAAGTTATTGACCTGAGTCATTTTCAAAGCTGCTATTTTAATTCTTTTTCTGATGAAATAGAATCTTGGAAAATGAATGTTTTTAGTAGAACCAAAAAGATAGCAGTCCTGTCCTTTCTATTGTATATAAGCACTTGATTTTTAAGTAATTATAACTATTTTCTTCTTCCATTCATCAAATGACTTGTCAAGAGTAGCGTAGCATAGTCTTTAGTTGGATCTATATTCAAATACTGATGTGGCTGCTTCGTCTTCTCAATTGTTTTTTATTCTATTTCATCCCAAAGGACATAGTGTGGAATATATTTTTAAGTTTTTACTGCTGGATTAATGGTGTAATTTTTCTGAATTTGAGTGCTTTTCTGTGCCTTGAAGATGATCTGCTCCTCAGGAGAGGTTATAGGGATGAGTTGAGACAGTGATTGAAGGGATATTAAGGGGCCAGGTTCATGTAGGGGATCAGCACATATTAGTTTTCTAAACCTAATAGAAACAGTACAAATTTTGAAGCAATTTATAACATTTTTAAAGTGAATAAAATTTATTTTGAATGCAATTTATTTTTTGCCACACACTGATACACATTTGACTTTTAATTTGTCTTTGGAGAAGATTGGCTCTAACTTGGTAAAAGTAATGAGAATATAAACATTGACATCCAAATATCTGTGCATTGTTACATGAATCATGCAGTTGCTCACGACCTTTGGATTATATTTATTATACTGTGTGTGTCTGTCAATGAGTGAAAGTGCACAGAATATGACCCAGTGGAATGACTCAGGAAAGTATCTTATTTAAATGGTTAAATTAGCTTAAAGGTTTGGTTCAAGTGAATACTTTCCATAATTTGAGACTGTTTTGATAATGTCATAATCTAAATGACTTCCAAATATCATTTCATATATACAGCAAAAAAATATATGTGGAACTGAAATACCTTATGATTCATGTGGATTACAATTAATGAATAACCAAAGTGATGTTGGAGATGATTAATTAGCTTAAGTGATTATTTTACGTTCACTCTCCTATTTATCTTCTAGAAAATTTGACTTAGCAGTATTTTTATAGTTATTGTTGTGAGTCTCATTTATTTAATGGATAGGCTTCCACCATTATCAGGCATGCCTATTGAACTTTGAAAAGAGCATTGAATACTGCAAACCTTCCACACTAGCATTCAGAGAACTCCTCGGATCATATTCCCTAATGTCCTTAAGTAAGATGCCAGACCTACATAATTATATAAGTCAGGAAATGCCTTCTCAAAACCCTGAATGCATGTCTTAGTAGATCTGAAGAGAACTTTGGACTTTATTGAAATGTTAATTATTTTAAAATAGTGAAATATTTTGTTAGCTATGGGAAAACTGGTACATTGCAAGAAGAGTCATAATCAACATATTGATCAAACCTAAGAGTGAAAACATGATGAAGATTTGCTTTTGCATAAAAATATCCTAATATACTGAGAACTTACCAGTCATCTTTGGAAGACTCCCCACCCCATGTATCTGCACTCACTTCATATAACATTCCATTGGTCTTTTATATAATCTCTATTTTGAGAATGAGGAAAAGAAATCTGAATCTTAATTCACTCATTTCCTAAGGAGAGAGAACAGAGAAAAGGCAAGCAGACTGGTTGGAATAATCCTGAATAGGTGTGGGTTGGAACTTCAGAAACTTTTAGTTGTACAACTCTCCTTTGGGGAGAAACATTTTTATTTTGCCAGATAGCAATGAAGGGAAGTAAGACTATATAAAAGGGATACTGTAGCACCTTAGTAAATGATTTGCATTCAGAAAATTCTCTGCAACTCCAGCCTGATAGTAAGTAGAATTAGCCAAGTCTGTTGAACTTCTTGGGTCAGGTTACCCCATATGTAAACTTAGGATAACAACACCAAATATCCACAGGTATATTGAAGGCATTAAGCAATGCCTACAGAGCCCCTAACACATCATCTAGTACATATTAGATGTGTGTTTTATGATATTTTCCCTAAACCATTTGAAATTATTGTTATGCAAAACAGCATAGAAAAGGAAATTTCAATTTGAAATTCAAATAGTGAATTGCTTACACAAAAGAGAGGGTTAGGAAAGAAACAAATGGTGCTAACATCTCGTATCCCAGAACAAAGAAGCCCTATTTGCTTTACTTTTAAAAGTGTTAGTGGACCTGATTGCCCTTTACCTGCCCAAGTGATGAACCAGGAAGATGGACTGTAGAAGAAACCAAAGCCCAAGGACACAAGGCCACATTCAAGTTTCTCACAGATGGGGGAGGAGGTAGGAGAAAAAAGCCAAATATTCAGATGCTGCACAGAACTAGGGCAGGGAGAAACAGATGTGACTATGCAGTCCACATAAGTAAAACAAACCACCCCAAAGGTCATTGGAGAGCCCAAAGGTGCCCAAAATAAAAGCAGGGACCAGATTTATAGAGCAGCAACTACAGCCAAGTAAATAACTAACCTGTACCTTCTCTGTTATTGGCCCAAATTAAATATGTTTCCAGCAAGAATCCAGAGAGAACAGGGGTCACAATCCATTTCTTGCCAGTTCAATAGTAATTTGAGAAAAATATGTAAACATATAAAGTGTAATATCATATAGTATATATTTTTACATTATTTTATATCTTATATATATATGTTCATCATACATATATATATTACATATATCATGCATATACACCTTCTTGGGTATTCCAGAGGCATCAGAAAGACACTAGTTCCCCAAGAATGATGAATAGAAGCTTCCAAAAGAGAATAAAAGGGAAACCTGAGAGGTCTGATAGCTGTCCCTACAAAACCACCTCCCTACCTACTTTGCCATTTGCCCAGGTGAAGCCTGTGCACACTCACCACCAAACCTCACCATGGATTTGTGGAGCTTAATTAAGGATTAATTTATTTTCATTTGAACAGGATATTATGACTTTGAAAATAGCATTTTTTCACCAATTACCCTGGTAATTATAAGCAAACAGTAATTTGTAAAAATTACACATTAGAAATTCTATAATGTTACTAGGTAAATATAGTTTCTATTTTATCCTTTTTAATGTTTATTATTTTTGTAACAAACAATTAAAAGATAAAGAAGAAAAGAAACTGTTGTTCCAAACATGGTTACTTCATCCTGTTCTTCTTTTTCTTGTTTCTGATATGTCTTATTTTGAAAGCTGAGATTCTCCAATGTGTGGTAATTCACTTTATTAATTGGAGCAATTTGTCCCAACATAACATCCTGTCAGCAGCCAGTTCTGTTTATGCTTCAATTACTCAACATACGTTGAGAAGACAGAACTCAATGTCTTTGTAGATTGCTGGGATTTTTCTGTATAATCATTCACTTACTTGAGTAGATTATCTAGTTTTCTTTTCTCAGACCATTTTATTTCAGAAACAACTAAAAGGTAAAATTGAAAAGAAATATGTGCTTCTCTCCTTGTCTAATTTGAAGGTGACAAAAATAAAATTTTCCTACATCTTCCAGCAATTTTATAAGGTAATTTTTTTGCATGTGGTTCATAGCTACCTGTTTTGAAACAAAAATGATGAGAGTCGATATACACAGAAATGAAAGAGGAAGTATAGAAACAGAAATTTTGTGAAGTAACTATCCCTCTGGATTTTTCAGATTTGGCTTACATTCAGACCAGCACTTTCTGTTTAACTGCTATGGTGCTATTAGCCTCCAGTAAAGCATTCCTCAGTGGTTATAGACTAGATAACAATTATTGCTGGCACTACTGTAGGGTAAGCACAGAAATCCTCAATATCTTTTCCTATTCATGCTATTGTGCTGTTAGGAAGGCTGCAGAGAAGTCATTTCATTCAGCATGAAACTTCTGGCCCACACAATTGAGAGTGATCGTTACTATGTAACAATATGTGGTGTTATGTGTGTTATGATGGAAGGAAACAGGCATCAAATGTGAAAGGGAATAGGAGATTCTCCACACCTGAAGTACTGTGTACAAGAGACATTCCTATCAAAAGAAAGGTCACTATTTATTTAATGTATTTTCCTTTGATCCATCCATTCTGGTAACATTAACATATAAAAATATACTGGGGGACACATATGTAAGTTTAAATTTTCATGCAGCCACACTAAAGAAAATGAAAAGACACCAATGAAAATAATATTGATAACATATTTAATGAAATATACCATACATATTTAACCATTTCAATATGCAGTCAGTGTTTTAAAAACTACTAATGAAACATTTTGGCATTTTTCTTAAACTAATTTGAAAATCTAGGGTCAAATTTATATAGTTTCAATTTTTCTCATTTCTGTCTAGATACATACCAAATGCTCAATATACGGATGTGACTAGCAGCTATTAGATTGGACACAACCTATGGCACCTGCTCAATATTTAATTTGTTTCTGTGCTCTGAGAAGGCTGGAGAACGTAACATAATTTTGAACATTAAAACATTTTCAACACTATAAAAATTAGTTAAAAGTGTGTGCTATAAGTGCCTAATGTAGGACCCTTAGACTTTACAGAATTATCAGAAAGTACAATATTATAATTACTGCTTGCAGATTGTCAGTTTTTTCTCTTCATTGAGTTGACATATAGCTAATTGTGAAATTCATCTTTCTGTTACAAGTATAATTAAATACATAAACAATTCATTATGGCAGACATACAATGGGGAGAAGTTGGATAAGCAAAATTTTTCAAGTTATTAGTTTCTCAGTTACACTAAATTATTCTATTTCAGTTTGTGGCTATTATACCATGAGATAAAGGTAAATTTGCAAAAATAAATAAATAAAAAATTAAAATCACAGAGAAATTTAAACCTTAAATTTTAAGTTGCTAACAGAGGGCATGTGCTGATAAAAGCATCATTTACATATTTCCATTGCCTTGTTAATTAACAAAATGTCTTAGCAAGCATATGCATTGATCAATAAAGATAATATTTTATTATTTCTCCATATCAACATTTATTAATTTCTATCTTAAATCTAAGATACAGACGTTAAAATTTTTAATATGACTGTTTTCTAACCTCATAATGGTCATCAGAATTTCGTTTAGAAACTGAATTCAGATGATGTCATTGTTCCTCAAATCCACATGAAAAATTGTATCCATCACACAAGAAGCACAAGCCCCTCTTGCACCTCACAGAGTTCTCATTTCCTCTTCCTTCCCAATGACCACACCAACCCTCATTACACTTTGAACATTAGTCCCACTGCAGAGAGCTCACTCTCCCTCCTGCCTTAGAGGAGCCTGCCAGAAGCTGCACACGCTGCTCCCTGTCCTTAGCCCTGTCCTCCCAATTGGCCACTCACATAATGGACAGTCTTTTACCTAAGACCTAGGGATGGAAGTTTCTGGACATACAGTTGCTCTTTTTTTCCTTCCCAAGTTCATTTGTGTTTGTTCCCTTTTCTTTGATGTTTGTACCATCCTAGATTTATTTCTTCCTGTTTATTTTTTTCATCTATTGATCTCTTGATATTTCCTAAAAAACAGTCCTGAACTGGGGGCTCCTGGGTCATAGTATCCTACCTTCTCAGGTTCTGTAGTAATTCTGGGTGATTTCAAAATTACTGTGGATGACCCATCTAGGATTTAATGGAGGTTCAGGCTTAATTTTTTTAAGTTTGGTAATCTTTATGTCTACTCTGCCTAATTGTCTCATGTCCAAAGCCACCAATATACCAATCATCCTTGGAAATTGTCCTATAATATAAATCTTAGATCTAAGATCTCAGTTTCAATATAATCTGCTTATATATCTCCCATGTTCTAACTGCCATAATAAGAAAGATCATTTGAACCTTTAAATATCCCATTCTTTACTCTTATCTTGTCAAGACCAGTATACTTGTCTAGTGAAATCTACATATAGACTAACCCTAAAGTCCCTAATATTTTCTTTTCAGACTTTATCTAAAGAACGCTCCTTGCAGTTTCAGGAATGACTGATAATTAGTATTTGGGACCACCTTGCCGCCTCAAACCTACTTTACCCGGGAGCTCCTTGTCCCCAAATACCTCTATCCAAAAGTATCCAATTTGTGGTGGTGTTTCCTATGATTCTATGTTACCCACATTTCTTATTCTATAGAATTTCCCTGTTCAAACTCTTCCTACTCTGGTTTTCATTGTCATTTATGTGCTTACAGACACCAATGTTTGCTTGTATTCTCAATTTGATTTTGTGAGCCTCAGACACTTTCTGTTGGACATAATTATTTGCAAGACCAACCAAGAGTTAGCATGGTCCAAAACTGAAAATATTATTTCCCATATTATACCTGATTGCATCTCTTCTTACTTATGTTCAAGTTTTCTGACAAAATTTTATATACACTTTTTGTAGTAATTACCACAAACGAATTAGTATATCACCACCTATATTACACTTTAGGTTGCCAAACTTGCCAATCTTATAACTAAAACTGTGTAGCCTTTGATCAACAGCTCCCTACTTTTCCCATTCCTGTTCCCTGGTGAACTGTTGTTACTCTCTGCTTCTATGAGTTCAACTTTTTTAGATACACATATAAGTAATTCTGTGTCTGGGTTATTTCACTTAACACAATGTCTTCATTTTGAAGGGCAAGATTTGTTTCTTTTCATGGTTAAATAATAGTCCATTGGACATATGTGACCTTTCAGAAGACTGTATTGAACTTTCTTTCAAAATGACAGTTTCATTTCAAGAATGGATATTTCCAAAACACAGTCGGTACCCAATGCACAAAGTCTTACTAGATATCTGTTTTCAAAAGTTTCATTTGCCAAAATCAAGTCTAGTGGTCAAGACTAGAGACAATGTTGGACAGGAATATGTAGACAAGTCTATGACTGTTCCATGGTATAATGGCAGAATAGAATTATAACAGACACTTGTGACCTGCAAAGCCTTAAATATTCATTAGTTGTACATTTAAAGAAGGCATTTGCTGAATTTTGCTCTAATTCTGTGACTGAATAAGTCATCATTTTATCTTTCAAATATATAAGACTAAATTAACAAAAATGCTTATATGTGCTTACACATACACATATACATGAATACATATTAACAAACACACATATGTACACATGCAACCTCAGTACATTTTTAAAACTAAATTAAGTTGAATGTAAATGAAGTTTGATATCAATATATAAGTAAATTTAAATATAATATTTGGACAAGAAATGCATGTTACTAATTCCAGTGATGTAAAGAATTCCATAAATTAAATATCCATGGATACATACAAATTTGAAAAACATTTTAAAAGATTGTACGTACTATAATACATGTTAGTATTTTCTTTCTTCTACTTTCTTTTGCCTTTTTCAAAATTTTTGTTGTATTCTTGACTAATTATTTTCAGGTAATTTTTATGGAAAAAGAACTTAAGTGTAATATTTTCACTCTGTATTTTTTAAAGCTGGGTTTCAAATGTAAAACTAAATTAAAAATGTGCCTTTGGTTTATATACATTCTTGTCTTTGGAATTTTCACAGATGTCATTTGAAAATTTATTTAGCACATCAGTTAGTAAGAAGTGTGTGTGTGTGTGTGTGTGTGTGTGTGTGTGTGTAATTTCCAACTCTCTTTGGTCTTAGTTACTATTCCCTGTCTTATATTTAGTTTCATATGTTCAAGTCCACTGTGTTCTGATTGAGAAAATATTTTGTATGAGCCATGTGTGGTGGTGAAGGGGTGCAGTCCTACTAGTCAGGACACAGGGACTAGAGAACCACTTGAGCACAGAAGTTTGAGGCCAGTTGGGGAACATAATGAAACCTCATCTCAACCAAACAAATAAAAAATAAAATAAGAAAGAAAGAAAGAAAGAAAGAAAGAAAGAAAGAAAGAAAGAAAGAAAGAAAGAAAGAAAGACCAATCAATGAGATACCAAAGTGAAAATTAAAGAGACATAATTCATTAATCCAAAACTTCAAATATGAAGTTTTTTTATAATAAATCTGTAACCTAAAAGGCAGTTCCTTTTAAAGTTTCTAAAATCTCCCAATGTCAAGCAAAAGAATCTTTTGTATATGTAAAAAATCTCAAGTACTTTGAATCTTAAAATACATTTTACGCTATTTTCCTTAAATAGTTTGACTATATTATTTATTTTCATTCAATTCCTATGTTGACATGTTTAATCTGTCTTTCTAAATTTAGTCTTTTTTTATATATGGAAAGATGGTAGGATGTTAACAGTAGCATGCATATAATTAAGTGAATATGACCTTTTTCTATTACATAAAGCTTGTAATGTTATGGGGTATTGAAGTTTTAAATAATGCATCATTATTTCAAGTATACATGACTTTACATTAATTCTCCTTCAATAAACTGAGGCTGTGTGGATTTAGGTATAAATGACAAATTCAAGCACCAACAGAGAGTAATGTACGAGCAAAAGAACTACAGGTGGGTTAAGAATCAGGCAGTGGAGTCTGATAGAGGAAAAACTCAAACTAATGGCATTCAAATTTACAGTCATTAAATCCTGAAAGGGTGTTTTATTTAGCTTTCTCATTGCTGTGACCAAAGACCTAGCAAGAACAATTTTAAAGGAGGGAAAATTTATTTGGTGCTCTTGGTTTCAGAGGTCTCAGTCCTAGACAGTTGACTCTATTGCTCTGGGATTGAGGTGAGGCAGAACATCATGGTGGAAGAGTGTGGAGGAGAAAACGAGCTCTGGACATGGCAATCCAGAAAACAGAGAGAGTGCCACTCACCAGGAACAAAATATAAAACCCAAAGGCACCCACCCCAGTGACTTGCCTCATCCAGTCACACCCTACCTGCCTACAGTTACCACCCAGTTAATCTGTTCAAGTGGATTAATGCACTGATTAGATTAAGGCTCTCATTAACCAAGCATATCACCTCTAAACATTCTTACCTTGTCTTGCACATGAGGTTTTAAGAGACATCTCATATGTAAATCATAACAAAGGACCAAATGTTACTCTCTGTGACTGCTGCTTTTTGTTCATGTCTTATTCTGATATAATTTAGGTAAAGGAGGTTGCAACATCTGAGCATGCCTGTGATTTGAACAACCTTGCCATGACCAACCTCTTAACATTTTATGTAGACATGATTTGATTTGAAAGGGAGAATGCTGTCAATATCTCATGAGAAGATTCTCAGCTAATGTGAATAAACTGAAAGGAGTGAATGTGCCTTTTGTTGAAAAAAGAAGGAAAGCTTTCATCCCAGGCAGCTGTATTTCATTCTTCTGGAATATGGAGGAGAACCAAAATGAGATTGGAAGCAAAATAAACTACCAGAAGGAAAGGTGAGTAGAAGCCTTATAGTCTAAGAAGGAAAAAAAAAAAAAAGAGAGATAACGGAGGGTGAAACGGTGCAGAGAAAGATGCATTGAATTAAATAATCTGAAAATGAGTGGATTCTCTTTAAGAATACCTAAAATTAAGGCTAAAAGTTTGGGGAAAGGAGACTGTGAGTGGTGTATGTAACACTATGAAGGCTACTTTGAAAATGAGCACAGCCCTGTTCAATATTTCCCCAAATGGTAGAACTGTGCCCTCTTGGAAAAAGGACAAACAAAAAGGAATACTACAGTATTGCAGTATGACTGAAAATATAAATAAATTGAGAAAGACTTTAAATTTTTTCATAACTCATGCTTCTCATTCCATTATTGTAAATAGGTATTTTGTGATTGAATTGCTACAGAACTATGAGTAAGAAGATGCCAATAAATTAATGTTCACTTGGATAGATTCCATGGAAGTATGTTGTACAAAATCTTTAGAATATTTGAGCTTAGCCATTCTTAATGTCACTAAGGAATGGTTTTCTTTGTAAACATCATTTGGGTTAGTTTTGTTATGTCAGTCAAGACAGGATAGATAATACAGTGTTAACAGGTCAATCCTAAGTGCAACAAAAGTTTGACATTCATCCATGACATGTGTTAATTGCAAGTTGAATGTGGACTCCTCTATACATAGTAACAGGGATTCAGTGGAAATTTGCTATTTCTAGTAGAAAGAGAAAGGGAGAAACCGGAGGCTAGTACATCATCTTTTAATAATCTCCATCTGGAATTGCTGAAGTTCACTGGGCATAATTTGTTATATGAAGAAGTCCAGGAAAGAAGGAGAAACAAATGGAATATTTGAAGAGCATATCTTCCCTAATAAAGTAGAAAGCACACAGAAAGTGCTAGTCAAGTGACCTAGGTTTTGATTTTTTCTTTTTGGGTCCCCAGACACAAGAACGTGGGTGAATCATTATATCTTCCAGGGCCTTCATGATCCTCAGGTACAAAAGAAAGTTCTCTCTCACCCCCTGATTTTTAGAAACATCTCCAGAAGTATTGCAATAATGAAACAGATAAATTATCCTCTTTAACCTGTCTTTCCAATTGCCCTTGGAGCCACCTGAGGCACCTCTACAGATGGCTCTGAAACAACACTTTTCTCAAATTAATATGAAATAGAAGTCGGTCTCAAAATTATGCCATTTTCTCCTATATGGTTACCCTGCAATCTCTCATCACAGAAACCAGTTTGTTCAAGATATGTGCCCACAAAAGGGCTTTACTCAGAGGACCCAACATATTTTCTTGACTACGCTATGGGTGTGGGAATATGTTTATTCCCTCAATGAATGAGAAGCTGAAATTTGTAGACCTTTCACTTCTAAGTATGTTAACCCCTCCTCTTATTCTCGGGGATCACATAAATATGATTGTTTCTATAGGGTTTATTTGTTAAAAAGTTAGGCAACAATACAAATGATGACATATTATCTTGTAACCTACCTTTTAGGTATATAAATCTAATTATACTCCCAAACATATAAATCTTCTCCCCCATTCACTTCAAACTAGACTATACTTTGGAAAAGATTGTGTCTGCAGGTGATTGCATTTCCCCTGGTTTTTACAGCATCTCTCCAAGCTTGACATACTGCTTACCTGCTTTTCCAGATCATTAATGAGAGTGTTAAATAAGACTGGGCTGAGTCCCAATCCTTGAGGCACCCTGCTAGACACCTGTTCTAATTTGATATCCCACCATTTATCATTACTTATGTTTGCTGTGCTGTAGCCAATCTGTGCTTGGCCTAACAACAGAAACACAGTGATTCTTGGTAAAGCTGGCTGTGTGAATGTATTTACATTTTTCAGGCCAAAGTTGTGCAGTCACTCTCAGTCCAATGGGACATTTCTTTGTCAACTGCTGGGGAATAGTTTCAGTAGAAATATTAATCATACTGTCTTAAAAGTAATAATTTGAAAAAATAATTCATACTGATCCTTCTTGATACATTAATGGTGGCAATCATATTTGCATATTACACATTAACACAAAGCACTTATCCAGCATTTGAGACCTGGAAAAAGTAGCTGAAACTATTGCTACCACCCTTGAAAAATATCTGCGTCTTATTCCTTCTGTCTTGATTTATGCTATTAAATGCCATTAACTTATCTCTCCCTTCATCCCTGGAGTTTTTCACACCCATCCTCCCACCCTACCTTCAACGGGCAGCCCTCTTAATCTCAGGAAAGTCTACTGCAGTGCTTGCTATGATAGCCTCAAAAATTTGATTTGTGGGTAGACAAATCTATTTGAATCAATTAACTATAATCTTGAGCAAGTTACTTTATGTTCTGACATTGAATATTCTGACTAATGCCTCTATCACAAGATTATTGAAAGAACATCTTAAGAGCCATTATTAAATCCTCAGTACTCTGCCTAGAAAATGTAGGATTTTTGTTACTTTTTTGTTTCTTTTCTATACAATAATCTTCTCCTGGTCTGTCTCCTCTCCCCTCTGAATTCCAACCATATTTACAATGATCTTTCAAAATGACAATACAGATTATACCATTTCTTGCTCAAAAATATCTCATGGCTTGCTACTTTCAGAGAAAATAGTATCTGTGATCTAGAATGGGATCTTCTACAAACCCTCAGACATCTTAAAATTACAATATTCTGCCCCATATCTATATCAACCCATGAAGGCATTCTCAAAGAATTTATGCTTCCTGTTTAGAAATAATCATTCTATTATTAATTTTCAAAGTCATAAATTTACATATGTGTTACTCATACAATTTGACAAATAGAGTTACTGGCACTGAGGATATAAAGAAAATGAAACAAGCCATCTCTATAATGTTGGAGCTTACTTTCTGGTGGGGGCCCGAGATCACCAACAGCAAATATGTGCTACTGCAGAAGTTAGAATTGGTTGCTATTGAGATGTGGTAGGTGGTCTGGAAAGTCACTTTGAATAGGCAGTGCTAGAATAAAGATCAGACTGAAGTGAATAAGCCTTGAAAAGTTCTGAGAAGTGTGTTCCAGGCAAGGAGAATTTCAAATAAAATTCACAAAGAGGGATCATTCTTATTCTTTCCAAGAAATGTAGGATAATGGGCTAATCTACCCTCTATGCACCCATGATTTGTGCTTCCCGTTCCAGAGTGTAGTCATTTCTGGGAATCAGCCGAGCATCCATGAACTACACTTTCCAGTCCACCTGCACCTTAGATTAGGCATATCCATGTGACTGATCTTTGAAAATAACATGTAAAAAGAACTGATAAGTGACATGTCCAGGTCAAAGTGATGAAGAAACAGGTGAGTTTATTCCTGCCTCTTTCCTCAGTTGAATGTTGAAGAGTTTTAAAATATTATTATATATAGAGGTATTATTAATTCCATTTTTTAAAAACCTTAAGAATTGCCCAAATGTTGAAAGTAAGTGCAATGAATAATAAAGCGTCTTTGGCATATTAAACTTGTTCTTCATGCATCTTTAATTTAATTTTCTCTTAAATTTTGCCTTTGGTGCCCCTAAATTAAAACCCTTTTGAGTTCTAACATGTTGGATATAAACAAAACATACAATGTTGAAAGAAAATTTCCTTTCTTGGAATTTTGGTGTAGTCATCCTTGTTCAGTTGTTAAAGTTTATTTTTGGTTCTGTTTTTATGTTAACAGGATGCAAATTAAAATCTCCTTTACATCAAGGTGTACGCAAAACATTTTGCATTGCATCATAAAATGAAGTTTGTTTTTAATGAGGAAATGCTTTACACTGTACTTTTGAGTGTTTTTTGGAAAGGTTACTTTTAGGTCTATTCTGAAGCTGTTCATTTTTAATAAACAAAATGTAACTGAGGTTTTGTAACTCAGGTTTCACATGAGAAAAAAGAGTTTGCATTCCTGTGTTATGTATATATATTTTAAGTATATTCTGATGTTTTGACATATTAAAAAAATAAATAAACAAACACTTTCTGGCTAAGGAAAGAGGACCCCTCCTGAAGCTTGTCAATTCTTAGAGACATCTGAGGACTCAGAGAAAAGCATGCCTTTCATAGGTAAACCAATCTAGAGTCAGATCCCTTCTATCTGGCCCTCATACCCCAAGAGGCAATCAATATTCTTCTTCCTTAATATCCCAAGATCAGGTTCCAGAAAACTAGAGACTACCCCTATTGTTTAGAAACAACTGTAATTGTTCAAACTAGCCAATCCTAAACTGTTTACCCTGACTTGCCTTTCCTCACTAGTCCCCTGAAAGGGCTCTAGGCTCTTTTATCTCTTGCTGATGTTTTCTGCCACCTGACCAAACACTAGGACTTGCCACGTGACACTGATTGGCATAAGCTGACTCCTCTCTAGCACCCACAAGTATAACCATAGATAGTTTGTACCTTTCCTGTGTCTCTTCTTAAGGTTACACAGGACTGACTATGGTGTACAAGAATCAAAAACAGTCACTGAAGATTGCAACCAGAGCAATACAACAAAGAGTAGAATTGGCAAGGTTACCAGAGGGTGAAAAAGTGAAGAAATAGGAGAAGACTGAGAAAATAGTCAGATCAAGTAAGGCCATGCATACTAGACAAGGTAAGACTTTAGGTAATATGCTTGGCAGGAAAGAAAGACTCTGAAGAGGAGGGGGAGGATGGGGGAACAGTGGGGGAACAGGAAGAGGGGAAGGATGGGGAGGAAGGGAAGGAGAGTGGTATTGGTGGTAAAGATCATCCTGGAGAAAACAGACTGTCAAAAGATGTTCAAAGAAGATCCATTAGACAATTGCAATACTTAACAATTTGAACTGATGTCAGCTTAGTCTAGTATAGTAGTATAATAGAATAGAGAAATGATATTGATTATATCATGGAAGCGGAAAAAATTTGATACAGGGAGGAGAGAGAAAAACTGAAGAGTCATTTAGAACATCACATTTTTATGCATGAGTAACTGGGTAAAGAGAGGTAAAGTTTATTTAGATGTTGAATGCTCATAGAAGACCCATTGTGAAGGCATGTATGAGGAGCTCTTTTGGAAATTATTAATTTCAAGATATCTTTTAGAATTCTGAGTACAGATATCTAGTAGGCAATTGAATTTATAAGTCTGGAAATCAGGAGAGAAGTTGAGAGGCTAAATAGATAATTTTGAGAGTTTTCAGAGTATCTGCATATTTATAGCCATAGAAATTACAATTCTTTTACAATAAATTTCTTTCTTGCATCTGCATTATACAATCTAGTGCATGCTTTTTGCCACCTTCCCATGTTACAATGAAAGCCTGGACTTGAAAACCCATCCATCCACCTAGATATGTTCTCACATCATACCTTAAAGTCACATTTCTTAAGTCATCATTCTTCTTAAAGCCTTGTTTGTTAGGTTTCATTTAATATTTTGAGAACTTTTAACAACATTCCAAAAGTTGTTCATGTCCTTAAGATACCTCAGTTTAGTATCCATTCCTTGTAACTGAAAATAATCTTAAGACAACAGTGTTTGGTCATTTATATATCAATTAATTCATCCAGCATACTTCAGTTACTCTATTCATCCCTTTAGCAAGGACAGAAAAGGACCAATGTGTGTGAGGCATCAGTGGCTGGACAGACCAGGAGGAAGAGATTCTTAATGCACATTTTCTTTACTTCATTTGTATTTTTGATAATAGTAGTTACCTATAAGCCATAAAAGCTTAGCTATAGCCATAGTCCTAGAATTTATTTCTGACTTCAATGAAAGTCTTAATTTTGGGAGAAACAGAAGTACCCATTGAAAATCATAACCTGTTACTGGCAATGTTTTATTTTGCCAATTCAAACTCTTTTTATTCCATTCTCTAGTACCACAGTGAGCTATCAATTCTACTACCTCTCTCCAATGCTCAGAGTAAGGGAAAGGGACAGCCCTGTTAACCACTTGTAAAGACAGAGACCAAGGAACTAATCGGTCTCTGTCCTTCTTCATTACAAAGGCACCGAATAAGAACTGAGAAATGAGTCAATTTTTTAATGCTACATAGAACGATAACTGAAATATAAACATAAATGGGATATAAATAAAAAACAAACTTACAATAATGAAAACATTCATGTCATTCCCGCTGCTTTAGGATGACTCTTACAATCGTGCAGATATTAAGCCTGTGTCATGAAGAAGACATGATCCTACCCATCTTCAGCCTCTTCTGGGGTGCCCCCTTCAGTCAAATCAGTTACATGCTCTTCTACTTCTGCAGTTTCATGCTGCCTCATGACCTGTTCAATAATTCACTATATGCTTTCAGAAATGGCCTGTATCCAGTTCCCTCTTCCTCCTGTACTTCACAATGTTACTCAACAATTTCACCCAAGAGGTATCTTGGCACTTCAAATTATTCAAACTAGCCAAATGTTGTAGCAACTGCTTTCAACGTTTTCTGAGCTTCCTCCTTATTATCTTTATCTACCATTTTGCCATTGAGAGTGGTTTTGCCTACTGTTTTATATTCGAATCAATCATATAGCAACTTCAGATGTTGTAATATTCTGGAACAACTCTTTTCAATCTGTAGCTGGTGTCATGATTCCTTGTGGTGCCTATCTGTCTTCTTCCTACCCCAGGGCTCAGGGCTGCTAACTCAACAGGGAGTCCTGATTACTTTAGTGAGGAATAGGACCAACTCCCAGTTAGTGCTAAAAGGAAGCAGCTTTTTCCCTGTGCCATGACTCCCTCACTGAATCTCTGCCAAGCAATCTGCCACAGGCCAGTGAGAGCTGCAAAGCAAAAGCCATGGTATGATTCCTTGATTTTTCATATCTAAGGATCACATGACAATGCAGTAGTAACACAGAGAAATGAAACAGCACTCTTAGCCCTGCATTGCTGGCATTTGATAAAGATTTGAACTGATAAAACACATTATCACAAACAGTCAAGTCTTAAGTAGATACTCAATAAGAGATTTTTAATATGATCCAAATATAATTAATCTGCATGAAAGTGAAATAAGAACTATTTGTATTTAAAGGATTTTAAATGTAAGATGAGATTTGATCAGAATGTCAAGGAGTCTTTTTGCCAACTACTCTAAGAGATAGGTATTAAAATTCAAAATTCAAATATTTATTGATATGAGAGGATATATGCCTTATATAAATGTGGATTTATCATGGTCCAGTGACAATAATGCAGTTTTAAGGAGAACACTACACCTATGTTGTAGGATCAATGAAATCCATGACACAGAGCCCTTTATCAAATTCTAGAAAATATCATTTCTAGTGTTACCCATTAAAATTTTGCATTCAGGTAATTGGTGCTAATGGAGAAGGTAATTAGAATCAATGTCAAAGCAACTGATCTCATTTCTTTAAAATGAGCTTGTCTTGGGCTCTAGGAATTATCTTCAGGCCACTTGGAAGCAGAGCATGACGCATAAATTGGGGAGACCAAAATCGTTTTGCCTTTTAGAGAACTATCTTTTATAAGCCATTTACTATTCACAGAACTTAGTTTCACTTGTAAAAGACTTGACTAGAAACATCTTAATTTATTCTTTAGCCTTAGTTTTTAGTGACTCCAAAAATATCAGATTTGTGGATATGTCACTTTTGTGTCTTTATTTTTGGTTATAAGATGAAACTACTGAATTTGGGGCATTATATTTTTGTTATATCCCTTGATATATAACCTTGCCATCATTTATATGAAGTTATTCTTATGATTTCCATGTTGTAGATGAAGAAGATGTATCAGGAAGTATAAATATTTTGCCTGAGGTTCTGTTGCAGAAAAATGGAGAAATGAATCCATTCTCATGCTGTAAGAATGGAATATGAGGACAAAAGAAAATCAGGGTGTAAAGTTAGGACATTTCAGTTTAAATATTGCATGTCCAAAACACCAGGTCTAATACCTATGAAAGACAGACTAAATACTATACTATGCCTCAACCATCAAATAGAAACTAAAGAGCTGTGACACAAGTTCCTTCTCTCTAGCCACTTCTTCAAATACAGGCACAGGTTAAGTTAATGAAAGGAACAAATGGCAATTTTAAAAGTCTACCATCTAGAATTCTATTGATTGAATTTTATCCTGCATTCAGGGAAAAATTTTAATGAGATGGTTCATATTCACATTATATAGAGAACTAAAATCCCGTTCTTTCTGAAACTTCTACTTTCCACATAATTACATGATTGGTCAGTGGTAAGTTTTAGCTACTAGAGGTGGACACTTAATAGTTCAAGAACATTTTATATGTGTATGATTACATGAATGGTGTGAATCTACATTGTGTACAACCATAGAAACGAAATGATGTACCCCATTTGTGTACAATGAATCAAAATGCAGTCTGTAAAAAATTAAAAGCTAAATAAAAAAATAATAAAAGAGAACATTTTATAGAGTAAGTTTTCAGAATAAAAATTACCATTTTATGTCAGACAAATAATTCATTTCAGCTTCACACTAAAACATTTTGAATATCATTCCGTCAATGTCCAAGACTTGTGAGTGTTGTTAAAGGGGAAAAAGTCATACTAAATGCTAATACCATCAGAAAGCATAAGTAATAAATCCCATAATATTATAGAACCTCAGAAATAACTTTATCAGTGTTGTAATCTCACAAGTGAGAAAATTGAGACCTCGAAGATTTTTCTATTTCAACTTCAACTATCAATGATAAAGGCAGACTGAAATTGTGGCCTCCTGATAACAGGTCAAGGCTGTTCCCATTGATCTGATTTCCATATAAGGGTCCCCATCCCAGACTAGCCCATCACTTCAGGACTGAATTATGTGAGTATAGGTGTGTGTGGACTTAATTTTAATTTGTAAACAGGTACTCTGCATCAAACCTTGTGACTGACTCTTGTAAGACAATGGTAGGACCACAGCAGGTAAGGTAGCTGATTCCACAGAACTTAAGTGAGTGGATAGATAAATAATAATTGCTTAGAATAAATGTTTAAAAGTAAGGGAGTTGCAAAGAATAGCTGGAGAGCAGCAATCAGGAAATGTTTTCCTGGGCTGATGATACCTGAGCTGACATCCAAAGGATAAGCAAAAGAAATGAAGAAAAGTAATCAAAAAGGGATGAAAAGTCTCAAAGGGCAAAATATATGCAAATGCTATAGGCAGGTGAAAAGGGAGGGAAGCAAGGAAGGGGGAGAAGAAAGAAAAAATCCACTTTACTGATGCACATAGAGCTTGGGGCAGAATCAAAGGAGGTCTGGGATACACAGGAAGGGCTATAATAGATGATATGTAAGTCTATTATAGAATTGTTTTTATCATTATATGAAGAGTAACAAGGAACTTTTGAAAAAATTTAGGTACTCCAATTTTCATGATCAAATTTGCAGTTTGAAAAGATTACTGTGCTTGTAATTGTCACAACTGATTCAAAAAGCCCAAACTCCATAAATGAATACTGAAAGGAGAGGCTAGCATCAGGTTAGCAATAATGGCAGCTTAGGGTAGGTTCCAGGTAGTCTGAAATTTGTGTGCATTTTTCTCATTTGTCAATGGCATTTATTTCTTTCCCACCTATTAGAATACTGCTTTCCTATGTTCATAGATATTTGCAACAAAAAGGGATTTTAAACATTCTTTTCTTTTTGATCTGAGAGTTTAAAATATGATATATAAGTACATTCTCAAAATCAGTTTGATTGCTTCTGCTTGACTGTGACTGATATAAATAATGAAATCACAAGATTCTACTTAGAATTTCTTATAAATTTCATGTAAAATTGACAGCAATTATCTATAAATGACACTTGAAGAATGTCCAGCATATATTGAAGGTCTTACTATAAGACTGCCCAATTTTATACAACAAACACTAAATTCAATATTCTTGTTGCTTCCAGCCATATCTGTGGAATATCAAAGTACATTTGATGCTATTTTTTTCCTTTGTAAGCATTTAAAATGCTGAATAGAGACAAAATTCTACTATCATTCACTGGTAATTTTTTTCCTAAGGTAGTTTCTAATACTGTTCCTAGTTATTCACCTTCTGCAATAAGAGAATAACATATTCTTTTCCATTGCTCCATGTTTTGTGGTGCTACTGTGGAAAGAGGAGACTTCTATTTATGGGTCTAGGTTTTCTAATGTGATATAACAAATGTGACCCCAAGAAGTAGTTTCAAATGCCAAGGTTTCATTGGTTTTACTTGCCTCTTTTCCTTCTACCATGAAAATTACTGATCATATTAAGGAAACTCCTGAGGTGAAACATGAAGAATATACATGTCACAGACGTAAAGGAGAAATATGATATTGTCTAAGATGAAGGCAGTTGGGATCTGTTTTATCTGAGCTGATATGATTAAAGATTTTTGACCAATACAGGTAAAAACATTAAGAGTTTTTAATTCAAAAAGTATTGAACAGATCTCTACTTCTAGAAATATGTAGTAATGAACTAGATTTACCTTTGTCTCTAAAACAATCTAAAAGAATGAACAAATTATTTGAAACAGCAGTCCAATTAACACATTGGACTTTAGGTAACAAAGGACAATTATCTTTAAAAGACTAGAAACAAACATGGTAAGCCCTATAATTGCAATATCAGAGATTAGCAATATCAGAGATTTCAGGGGATGGTAGGGAATACCCAAGCATAGTCCAGTGGAATTTCAGAACTGAGATGGGTTGAGAACCTAGAGTGGAAAGGCAGCTAAAATTTGCAGGATAGATTTCAAGAGAGGAGAGAGGTGCACAGAGAGAATTCTGGAAATCTGCTGAAGGTTCTCACTTGGAGATTGACCTGATCAGTGTAAGAGAAAGGACTACGAATGAATGAGAGGTTGTGATGTTCAGCACTCATGCAGGGCTGGAAGTAGCATCGGTTCCTACCAGTCAGATTAAAAAGTCTATGACTCATGGCCATTGGGTAGAGGCACACAGAGGCATTCTCCCTAACAGCAGTAATGCAAACAACATTGAAAATCAACATTGAAGAAAACAGTTTTTAAGTAACTTACTGCATACCAAAGTCAATAATATGTATCAAAATAAAAAAGCAGCATCCAAAGAATATTATAGTGTCTGGAAACTACTAAAAAATCACCAGGTATGCAAAAGAGCAGGAAAATATTACATAATATGAAAAAAAAATCAATAGAAATTTACAAAGATGTTAGAATTAGCAGACAGGGACATTAAAATAGTCATATGTTTTCAAATTTATGCAGACACAAGGAAGACTGTTTTCTAATGCCACAGTTGAATTTTTAGAGGTGAAAATTACATCTGTGATGAAAAATTCACAGTATGGAATTAATGGCAATTTAGGTATTGAGAAAAAAAATATTTAGTGCACTTAAAGATGGAGCAGTAAGAATATCCAAATAAAAATAGAAAATAAAATGTCAGATTAGATATAAAAGATAAAAAAATAAGATACTATTGTTTGCTTTCCACAAAGAATATACTCTAAATATAAAGACACAAGCAACAAAAGGATGAGAAAAGTCACATTAAGTTAACATGAATCCAAGGTAAAACAAAATGGCTATATTAATATGAAACAAAATAGACTTAAAAGCAAAAACTATTACCAGGAACTGATAGGTCACATCATAATGATAAAAGGTGCAGTTCATGTGGGGACATTAGAACTCTAAACATGTATGAACCTACTCACAGAATTTCAAAATACAAGAAGCAAAAACTATAAGTAGAAAGAGACATACCATAATTATAGTTCATATTTCAATGTACCTCTCTTAATAATTGATTGAACAAAGAGATGGGAAAGTCAGTATGTAGCAAATTAGAACATACTCTCAATTAACTTTCCCAATTTACACTTATGGAATGTTCTATCTACTAAATATACATGTTGCAAAGGCAAAGAAAGGCTGCAGATCAATGATCTTAGCTTTAATCTCAAGACACAAGGAAAAAGAGGAGTTAATTAAATTCAAAGTTCATAGACAAAATAAAACAATAAAGATCAGAGTAGAAAGTAGAAGTCAATGAAATAGAAAACACAATATCAATATGGAATTTTTAAAAAATCTGTATCTCTAATGAGATATTTATAATAACATATATAAAAAGAAAGGAAACATAAGTTATCAACATTTGGAAAAAGGAATAATACATCATTGCAGATTCCACAAATAATGAAAAGAAAATGAAAGGATATTATGAATAATATTATGTCAAAAATTTGATGAAAACTAGAAAAAATAAGAACATTTCTTTAAATATAGCAACTACTAAAATTCACTATAGAAGAAACAGAAAACCTACATAGCCCTACATCTATTACAAAAGTTGAATTTGTTGTTAAAAAATTTTTCCACAAAAAAATACTTCTGGCCCATATGATTTCACTGAAGTTCACCAAATATTAAAAAAAGGAAAAAAAAAATTCTACACAAACTCTTCCAGGAACTAAAAGAGGGAAGTATTACTTCCCAATTCATTCTGTGAGGCAATATTATACTGAATCTGAATTGAGAAATGCATTAAAATAAAAGAAAATTATAGACAAGTATCCCTCATGAACATAGATACAAAAGTTCATTTATTTGTTTTAGCAAATCCAATTCATCCAACAATATATAAAATGAATAACATGAATCACCAAGTTGAGTTCATTGCAATAACACAAGAATGTCTTAAAATTCTAAACTGAATCTCTGCAACTCTACACATTAATATAAAGAAGAAAAATATCCATTAATATCCTCTGAATAGAGAGATATAAAATATATTTAATGAAACCAAATACCTTTTCCTATTAAAAATTCTTAGCAAACTAGAAAAAGAAGGGAAATTTTCCAACGTGCTACAGGGAACTATTTAAAAAAAATCTGTATCTATTATCATACTTAATGGTAAAAATTTGAGTGTTTTCTACCTAATCAAGAATGTCTTCTACCATTTTCATTCAATTCTGTACTTGAGGCACTAGGCAGTGAGATCAGGAAAGGCAAACAGAAGGCATCTAGTTTGGTAAACACGTAATTGCATCTTTATTTTCCAACATAATTCAACGGGTAGAAGATTAAATGAATCTACAAAAAGTTACTAGACATAATAAATGAGTTTTGCAAGGTTGAGAGATAAATATAAAAGTGAAAGCAATTATATTTTCATGACCTAACATCAAATATATACTAGGAACAATAGCATAAAATCACAAAATTCTTAGGGCAAATGGTGCTGGGACAGTTCAGTAGCATATTCAAGAAAATGACCTTTGATCCTTTGATCTTCTCCTAACTATATACAAAACTTGTAGCTTTTACAAATTAATGTAAATTCTAAAATTAGAAAAATTCTAAGAGGAATGGTAGAATAGAACTTTGTCAACTTGGATTAGGCAAAGGAAGATTATATTAACCACCACAGCACAACCTATAAAGGACAAAGGATAAAAATGGATATCAGCAAAATTAACAACTCCTGCCCTTTAAAGATCACTGTTAAGAAAATTCCTTGTCTTTTTCCTGTTTTCAGAGGAAACGCTTTCAGTTTTTCTTCATTCAGTATGATTGCTGGCCTTGGGTTTGCCCTATGTAGCTTTTCAATGTTGAAGTAAGTTCCTTCTATCCCTAGTTTCTCTAATGTTTTTTAAACATAAATGGTGCTGCACTTTGTCAAATGCCTTTTCTGCATCTATTGAGATAATCATGTGATTCTTGTCCTTAGCTCTCTTCTTTTTTTTTTCAGTTAGAGCACTGTTTATCCCTAAATTTTGATGATTAAGTTGTTAAAAGAAACCATCCCTTAAAACTGTTCCTGGCAAGTTAATCTGCAGAAATAAAAACGCAAACACCCAAGAACAGTATTTTCAGAGTGGTACACAAGAACATCTCTAAATATTTGGAACACATACAATGTGACCCTAAGCTTCAGGTCTAAAAATCATTTGGAAAACAGAAACATTGCATCAAGATAAAAAATTTTTTACAAAGACTTCATGCTTTGTAAATAGTTGATAGAATATAAAATATTCAGAGATACCTCCAGTTAATATGTGTCAATAGAAGATTGTGCTTTTCTAAATATTAGAAAAATTATAAACTATAATTTAAGGAAGGAAGTATTTTTATTATGTGAGTGATTAAAATTTAATCAAAATAGAAACTTGATTCAATAAAAGTTGCTGTTGGATGCATAAAATCCTGAAGAAACACCTTGCCAACAACTGCCTGAAAACATTCTAGAATTAGTTATTTTTCATCTCAATTGAACATTTTATTGACTTTTTTCTTCATACCAGATGCCTATAGTCTCCCCTACAAACATCTTGTCTTTTCCATTTTTGTTCATATTTAGTTTTTGGCAACCACAGCTTGTACAATCATATTATGTTGGAGCAGGACCAAATTTGGAAAAAATTGCAAAATACAAAAATTTTTCTTTGGCTCACCTCCCACCTCTAGTGTTTCATGGATTAATAACAGTTTTTCTCTATCAAAGTCTTTCCTGGATTTCTGAGTATTGTTCTCGGATTCTCTTTGACTTAAAATCTACAGCAGTGTCAGCTCCTAAACGCATAGGTAAATATTTCTGTGAAGCTTTTGCTTTACCAATGATGAGAAGCAGATTAGCACTGCTCAGGAATGCAACCAAACTCATCACCAAGATGCCATCTCTTCTTCTGAGGGTGCAATAATAATAATACCCTTCTTATAAACTTATTAAACCAGCATTCATGTTTGTAGGTTGTAAAATGAATGCATGCAGATACAAATGTGTGCTATATGCAGTTTGAAAATTCACAGATTTCTAACTCCTACATATATAATCACAATTATTTTCTCTTCATAGTATAGAAATTTTAAAGAATGGAGAACTGGAAGTAGAATAAGCACTCCTGTGAGTAACACTAGGTTTCTTATGAGAAAGACAGGCTCCCAGACGCAGGTTAAACATGGCACTGATCTCACCTGAAGCACGCTGGCCACTCCTGTCCACCACATGCAGTTCCCTTGGGACCTATGCTGGATGGATACGCAAGGTCTCATGAGGTAAAAGGCTAGGACACTTGCTCTTTCTGACCAGGCAGTGCTGTGGCTGATTAATATCTACCCAAAGCCACAATCACCTTCTGATCTGAGGAGCAGGTGACGTGGAGATTCTGGAGTCTCTTGATAAATTAGGCACACATATCAAACAATGTACATAGCCGGTGAAGAAAAATTCAGTCACTAAAGTGGTTGACTTTGTCCGTTTATGAGCAAAATCTAAATTGCTCATCATCCATCATTGGCTGCTCCTAGCATAAAAATGTTGAAAAATTAGTATTACATGGGTACCATATAAGAGCTTACCAATAAAAGGTTTGGGAAAGGAGAAAGGAAGGAAGGAAAACAGGGAAAGTCTAGTTACTGTTGAAATTTTACATTCTCCATTCTTTCTTCACTTGAACCAAACCAATTTATTCAAGATAGCCAATGCATTTCAGTTACTCCTACTTATCCTAAGCCTTCCTTTTTCCTTGCCACCACAAAATATATCACCTTTCAAACAACTTTCTACACCAGTATCAAATATCAAAGTTACCTGCTCCATGGTCATCTATATTGAAATCACCCCAAATTCCATATGATTCCATTAACAATTTTATATATTCTGTCTAAACTTACAATATTTCTTCTAATACAGTCACACAATATAATTAAAATACATTATTGATATTTTGCTTTTTTGTTATTTCCTTTCCTTCACTATTTAGTAATTTAAGCATATGAAATTTCATTTTGTATATGTTAGGCTTTAAACAGTATCAGTGCTTCAAAATTATAGTCAAAATGGCTCACCATTCTACTTCATACTTCTCCAAACAGCAAGTTAATTTGCATTATTCCAAATAGATTAACACATGGGAATTTAAAAAATTATATCATTTATAGTTCATTTAGTTCCCACATTATTCCACAAAGAAAGAACGCAGTAAGAAAGCATTAACATATACAATTTCATTTTCACAATATGAAGAATAATTAGCACATAAATATTGTCACCTCTAAAACAAATGTATTAAATTCAGTAGTTTAATCTTGGTCTCAGAGCTGGGGTTGTATAGCTCAGTGGTAGAGCACTTGCCTAGCACATGTGAAACACTGGGTTCGATCCTCAGAACCACATAAAAATAAATAAAAGTATTGTGTCTATCAACAAACAAAATTTTAAAAAATTTGGTCTCATAGTGGGAAACCAACTGCTTTTATTGTTATCTGCAGTCTTTCTAGATATGATTTTGATAAATGTGAAATATCTTAAACACATAGGTTTCTCTGTTAACTAGGGAAAAGGGAAAGATTTGCTGGTCTATATGGTATTTAAAATGCTTTCCTTGAATTATCTCAAGAATACTGGAAGGAGTTTTGTTTATTTTTATCATTTTTTTTTTTTATTTTTTAGAAGGTAAGGAGAAAGTAGGTCAACTGGTATCTAAATCCCCCAACTCTATCTGGCTAATTCACTGCAAAGGGGATACACCTTTGATGCAATTTCTTAGGTATTTCTGTACTTAATTTGGGTACCAAGCATGGCTACTCATGCTTCTCTCATGCCTAGCCCCAACCTAGTTTTTGCCTGGAATTCCCATGCGAAAACAGTATTCCATTTCACTTTCAAATGTGTCCCAGTTTGGAGAATTAGATGACAGTCATGGAGTTCAACTTAAAATCAGCCTTGACGAGAAGGTCAGCTTGTGGCCTTTCCTCTCAAGGCATCCCTGCCAACCATCAAGTAGTTATTTTCAGCATAGACACACTGAATCCAACTCTAAAACGTTATCAAGAATACTGAAAGGAAACATATGGTCAGACTATGGTTGTATTATTGCAAAGACCTACAGAGGCATGAATCTTAGGATTTTTTCCCGGAAATATTCCCCTTTTGGTTTTCATGAGCTTGAAGGCAGAACATGCCCTGTAACATAATAGTAATGTTAAAATCCAAACACAGCCCTGAGATAGTTTTCTGTCAGCACATAATTCACTTGATAGAATTCAAAGCCTTTCATTTCTCATGACTCACCTTTAGGTGATTTGAGATTAGGTCACAAAAGGAACAGACCCAACTTTTCAATAGAACCCACTTGAATTTTGCAAGACAGTTTCCAGTGATAACAAACAGCCCTATAATAGTTACTGACAATTCATATTTGAAGAACATAATTTCTTCAACATTTCTACTTGAAATGTTTCCACCTCTGACAAGTACTTTTAAAAGGAAGCAAAATAAAGCACATTGTAAAATATTTAAGTTGAAGGTGGAATTAAGATGGAAACTGGAATCAAAATACACATTCAACTCTTAGTACATCTCTAGCAGTGTTTAAGATTTAGCTAGGAGATGATGGAAGATGGATCAGTTATGATTCTACATAAACAAATTGAAGAATGGCCATGCTGACACACAGAAGGTACACAATGACATGAATACTGTGTGTGTCACTGGTGCAGGGAATGTCTGGCAAGGCCATGCTGGGGCTGTGACAGCAACCTTCGCATATTAGGGTTTGAGGAAAAGAGGCCATTCAAAGAAGAAAAAATGCAAACTAAAGAAGAAAAAATGCAAAAATATTAAGCACAAAAATTGTAGACCCTAAGGAGTACTCAAACAATTGCAAATTAATACGCCTGGGCCACATATTTCTGCGCTCAACTTAGGATAGATTGCAAAAAGATGTTAGGAGCAGTGAGGAGCTGGGCTCCCTCATGCTCTGCGAATGAGAATGAAAGTAATAAAGCTTTTCAGGAGAGTAATTTGACAATATTAGTGCCTTCCCCAAAATAAAAACAGGAAAACCAATTCATTCCACAGTTTGTGCTGATTTTTTCTAATGGGAGAGAATTCAAAATTAAATCAGAATTTTGGGGCGCACAACAGGCAGCAATTCTCTGATACCTCCCTGGGTAATTCTGAGATGGCCAGGTTGGGAACTACAACTTTACCCAGATAGTTAATGTCAATGAAAGCTATTCATTGTGATTAAAAGCAAACACATCCTGCTATTTTTGAAAACTCATAGAAACACACACTCATATACATATACAAGGTGATAGCGAAAATGTTTAAAACATTTATTTGTAGGTGATGAAATTATAGATGAGGGATTTTACATTGATTATTATTATTATTATTATTATTTGGTTAATTTGTATTTTTCAAATGTTATATAATGGAATACATTGCTTTAATTTTAAAAAGTTATTTTTATGAGGTCAGTGTTAAGACATCTATTATTGCATAATAATATTTCACAGTTACTTAAGCTCTGAATACCTCAATATCTCCTAAAATGAGTTTTTAAAATATGAATTCCTTTTCTTAACCCAAACTAAAAGAAATGAATCTCTTATAGGTTGTTATGACCCTAAAATAGATATTTCAAACAAAAATCCTTAAGTGATTCAGACACAGAAAACAGTTGAGAACACTGTATTCTGCAACAGGCACTTAACATTTATTAAGATGCCTGTTAAATAGATTAACTATTTAACTGTATTACTAACCTCCTCTAAAACATAATATAGTAGTTCTCAAAAATTGTGAGGTCAGCAACCTTTTACATTCCTAAAATTACTACAGACGCCCAAAGCCCTAATTTATACGCATTAACACTTATTAATATGTACCTCTTAGAAATTAAACTGAGAAATTATTAATTGGATAAACAATATTAAACTCATGACATTTTAACAGACATAAATTTTTGTGAAAAATATTTTTTCAAGACAACAATCCAATAATGAGTATATCAGAAAAATGAGAGCTTATACTCTATTTATGTATGATCTATCAAAATGTATAAATGCATTCTACTGTCATGTACACCAAATTAGAACAAATTTAAAAAATAAAAGACAGAACAGTAACTTTGTTTTACAATTTTGTAATTATCTTTAACATGGACCTTAACAGAAGGCAGTTATAGGGTCATACCTGTTTTTGCTTTCAATCTGTGGCATTGTGTAGTTTTTAAGAGAAATAAGAAAGATGTGGGCTCACATATGTGAGTTGGGTATAGTTGGAAAAGAATTTTTCAGGTTTTTCAGCTTATTTTGAGGAGGCTTTGATACCACACACACAAAAAAATCCAACATCTGGTAAGTTTCTTAGAGGTGGATCTCTATGTGGAATCAGAAACCCATCAATAACCTTTCTCAGGAAATTGCATTAGATTTTTTTTAATGGCATTCTTAGGTCTGATTTTGTAACATTGGTCCTCTAGAAAGTATGGGTTCACTGAATTATGTCAATTTTTTCAAGGATGACACATTTCATTACATAATACTGAAATATCAGCTAAATCCCTAAACATCTTATGAAAAAAATTCTAAGTGTCAGGTAATTGTCAATCTCATGGTGATAGCTTCAAATTTTCCAAAATATTAATTTTCACATGAAAATTCAGTTTTCTTTGGTAACAAGACCAGTTTTCCTTGGAATAACAGATTAACTTTATTCATTCTTTGATCAAGCAGTCTAATATCCAGTTCTGAATTACTTTTGGGTCAATCGTTATTTTAGATCAAAATGACTTTTCAGGAGGAAAGTGCTAAGCTCTGCTGACAGTTCAAGGACTCCTGTAAGTCCTTTTCCTAACAATGACCACAAAATTTTGGCTTCTCATAATCTGTATGACAACTTAGAAAGCATGCATTAAATCCTCCTACTGTTACCAGATACATAGGAGCCAAGATTTAATAAAATAAATCCTTGCCACTGCTGTATCAAGGATATTCTTATGTGTATACAAATAAAGACCAATAAAGAGTGCTGTGATCATGGGTACACTTCAGTACCCTTCCCTTGATTCATATTAAGGTACCAACACTTTCACCTACTGTTACTTTTGCACAGTAGAAAAAGTTTCATCATATTTAAAAAGGCAAATTACAGCTTATTATTATGGAAATAATTTTAACCCTGAACACCTACAAATGGATCTCAGAGACAAGCTAGGGTCTGTAGACTCCCCTTCCAGAATCCCAGCCCTGATACGCTCAACAAGCTTAACAAATTCTCTCCATCCTTCCATTAAAATAATGCCCAGTACCCCAAAATGATGGAATTCTTATTCATAATACCCTCCAACAGTTAGGAGCTATGCTTACCCGGTATTCCTGGGTAAATTCCTGAATCTGTGCCTGATGCTTTATATTGTCTTGGTTCTATAACTTAAAGAAATAACATGTAAACCAGTGAAATATGAGTGCACAAGAGAGGGAATCAATGCAGGGATCTAAACTCCACAGTGAGAGCTATTGTTATGAATTTACTATTGTATCCCAGCATATAAAGCAGTGCATGATATTTAGTAAACACTTAGAAATGTCTATTGAGTGGTTGCTTCCATTGTTTTAATGAGGATTAAGTTGAAGGCTTTGAATGATTCCACAATTTTTAAAAGTCAAATTATGTGCTAGAAAGACAAAAGTAGAAGATAAGCAAAGAACAAATCATGGAGTCTGTACTTTGATTTATGTTTCATTCCACTTTAAAGACACAGAAACTAGAAGTCATAAAAAGTTTTGTAGAGGTATAGTTTACATATAAAAAAGAAATCATTATCATAATTAAAAGTTCAAAGAAAATTAAATAAGATGTCTATTGCCTTTCTCACTGTTTTCTGATTTACTTCATTTGAAGATACTAATCAATTAAAGCCATAAATTCTATAAGACTTTACATTAGAAATACTCACAATTGATATTATTTCATCTTTTCATCACCACCATCTAGTGTCTCAAAATAGTAACAGCAGGCTTTACCCCAGGAAGAGTGGGCTCCTTTGAATTTGTTATATTTAACATGCTTTCCTTAGAGGAGTAAGAGGGGAAGAAAGAAAGAAGAAAAGAAGAGAAAAAAAAATGGACTGAAGAGAATCCTTCCAGCAATTACTTTTACAAGTTTTAAATTTATATCTTCTCAGTCTCTTGTTATAATAATTTTGTATTTGACACACATTTGCATGAAGTCTACCCATATTATCTAATTTCACATTTTTGTCCTATAATTTTTAGTATTTCTCTTTTCAGAGTGAAGATTGGTGACACTTCTCTATATATTTGCTCTGTTTTAGGAAAATGGAGATGCATGAGAAGCCCAATTTAACTTTGCATTTAGCCAAACTGCTGAGGGAAAAAAAAAACAGCATAAAGGTAGACAATGGGAAAGGGTGGTGACTTCACTACTGGGTAGTAACAAGTGATATAAATCTGAGAGAGAAACACAGTTGTACTGTTGTGATGCCTGGTGGGCATGGTACTTCCAGGATAGAGAATGTGAATAGTCATTTACTTGTCCAGCCAGTGAGATTTAGTAGACCCAAGCAATATTTCTCTAATAGAAAGAACATTCTCCATTAGCCTGTCTTAGAATTATGAAATTTCATCATTAGAAATAGCTATAGCCAGACTCAGAGAGGTTGAGGAGGAAGATCCCAAGTTCAAAGTCAGCCTCAGCAACATAACAAGAACCTGTGTCAAAATAAATAAAAAGGGCTGAAGATGTAGCTCAGCTATAGTGCACCCCTGGGTTCAAGCTACAGTACCACACAAAATAAAAGTAACAGTACATTTGAATGGGAACCTCTGCTAAAATATATATTTTTGAGGAATATACATTCCCCAAGCAATCTTACTGTGACAATTTTACAGTATTTTTATTTACCAATCACTTATACTGAAAATAATGACAGAAGGATAACAGCTATTTTCAGTTCTTTTTTTTTTTTTTTTTTTTTTTTTGTGGTACTGGGGATCGAACTCAGGGCCTTGTTCTTGAGAGGCAAGCACTCTACCAGCTGAGTTATCTCCCTAGTCCATACTTTCAGTTCTTAATAATATCCTAATAAATTTAATCAGCTCATTTCCAAATGAGCACTAGCTAACAGAGAATGAGACCCAGTTCAAGAACATGGTCTACGATGCTGTGCAGGAGAAATAGAGTGATGAGGGTATAGGGAGTCCGATAACCTATGAAAGAGAGCCAAGGAGGAGTGGGAATGAATACAAGAGAAGGTGGGAAGATTTGAACTATTTGGCAGCCCCCCCCCAAACTCCCCCCCCCCCCCGATTTTGCATCCTGAGGTTTTGCAAGCAGATTCCACACTGTAACTGTAAATCCCTTTGAAAACTATTATCCCCTTAGTTAGACCTATAGTTTTTATGTTCAGTGAGGAATGATCTAACCTGTTTATAAAGCAACAATTTGAACGTATATTACAGACTATTGTGAAATGCAAGAGTATGAATAGATTGTGCATGGTCAGCATGTGCCCTCAATGCTTGGCTGCACTGAACAAGAATCAAGTGTACCCCAATTAGTCCTGGAATAGTCCCAGTTCTATGGCCCTAACTCTGAGGATGGGCCAAAATGAGTCACTACTCTTTCTTTACCAAGGACAGCTTAATGGGCCTATGACTAATGTACATACTCAGAAGGGTTCTGAACTTAACTTACCCCTCTGCTGTGTTTGTCTTGAAATTCTTAATAAAAATCTTTGAACTTATGTTTTTAAGGGAAGTCAATGGGACAATAAACATTTGTTTGAATAGATAATACTTTATACAATATTCAGAGTATTCAAAGTAACAAATAAGGTAAGTATATTACATCTATGACTGAGCAAATACTACATTTTCTTTTAGAACTAAAACTTGTTTCTAATGAAGAAAATCTGTTTCTAAGAAACAAAAATGACCATGCAACACAACCATATCATGTCCAATATTACACATTTTCCTTGCATTAGTCAATCATTTATTGCTGAAAATATTGACACAAATGACATGCAAAGATAAAGTAATTCAGTAGGACCTTGGCTGTCAATCTTTCCTTACTCATGAATAAGTTCAAGGTAGCAGAGTGTGTTGGTAGAATCCGGGTATATTAACAAATGAAATAAAAAGAATAGAGATGGATCTATACAGCAGTTTCACTTCTCTGGTATGCATGAAATACATATGCATATATGAGCTTCAAAGTATAAATTGTATATTTCAGTAACTTTGCATACTAGTTAGATGCTCACATGTATGCATTTAAAACTGGCTTTATACAATATAAAGATGAATAGTAAAATGCATGTTAATAATTTAAAATATTATTTTTCTTTATATTAGAATGACTTTAAATAGCAAATAGAAACTAGTTAAGAGAGAGACCATGAAAGACAGGAAAGTTATTTATATTTAGAACCTTTAAAGAGAAGTTTATCTTGTTGTTTGAACAAAGGGCCTTGCATTCTTTCTTTGCATTGGGGAATATAAATTATGTTTTATATAGTTGTAGGTTGTGCTACAAAACCTCTCAGGCCATTTTAGATGTAAGAATATCAAAATATCAAATATCAAAATATCATCTCTTCTTTGGTGAGGACCATAAGACCATTGAAATGGTCTTCTACTATTCAATTTGGAAACCAAGGCCCTGAGACTCTAAGGCTTCTGTGGTGATCACCTCCTCTATGCAAACCTCTCCCTTTTCCTCCATGAAGAGATGTGTACTCTGTCCAGCAGCATCACACAGACACCTCTGTCACACACAGTGGCAGGATATTATGTCTCTAGGTGGGACTATGGGACCAGCAGGGAACTTGAAAAGCACAATGCGTGGACCTAGTCATCATATGCCTTGTGTAATAATGCCCCAATTGTTTGAGGATGTTGGCAAAACTGAATAAATTTCAAAAGTATGTCAAGAAATGAGGCCAAGTCATGAAGTCAATTTATGAAACAAAATATGGTCTATGATATCATATTATTTACATAAAAGTAGTATGCATATGAATTGAAAAATGTTTCCCAAAAGCATTTTCCAGTTTGTTCTCAACATAAAATGACTACTGTAGAGATATTGTCATTAGAAGAAATGTCATAGTGATTATTATCAGAACTAAAGTGGTCTTTCTCTTCCCTTAGTGTGTTGAGGACAAGAAATATATAAAAATAGAATGATAGATAACCTGTGTTCCCCTCTAGACACAGTCACTGTAACTGAGGACAGCAGCTCCTGAGCTAGAAAAAAATCACCCTGAAGAAGTGATATTTTCACCATTTAGAGAGAATTTAGCTTCTGCATTTAAAAGGCAGCCCACTCAGCCGGCTACAGAGCAGATGTGCTTCAGAGATCACTTTCAACTTGTGTTATTCCATGTCAAAGGAAAGTAATGAGAAGAAAAATTTATTGATTTTTGAGAATCATGAATATTGAAATTATCAAGGAGTTGTAAGGTGGGTTCATCTCTGGGTTCCTCATCTCATGCTTTTAAAAAATGAAAAAAAAAAAAACCAAAACTGACTTGCCTTAGGCTACAGTGCTAGGAATGGGCAGGCTGGGAATGAAAATCTTCCTCCTTTGCACTCCCCCTTGCTTCTGTGCACACAGAAAGTCTTGCTGCTTAGCCATGACGATATGATCCTCATTGCTAAGCACTTACATCATTCTCCATAATCTAAAAGTGAGGCTTCTATTGTTTTAATTCCAAATAAGTTACTGAGTCATCTTGAAAGAAAATACAATTAGCACTGACAGTCCTATTAAACCCTAACATTTTATTGCTTGAAGAGTCAGATCAGGGAGATCACCTATCTTGAGGAAATGTTTGTCTCTATTGGGTGAATTCTTTGTGCTGATATTATTATTTTCTTGGATTGCCAAGGGCTGTTGCTGCTGATAAAAGCACAGGAAGCTGTTCAAGAATGGAGATGCTGTCTCCCTCCCTGACGTGGCTAAGTGGACGGAATTATCCACACAATTCCGAGACCTGCTTGTAAATGCCAGAATGTACTAATGCACTCAAGGAGCAAGCGGTGCCTTTCCTGAGGGGAGAGGTGGGACTTCTCTTCCTCTATGTGAAAATTAATTGCTTCTTGGGTAGAAGAAATGGGTGGAACTCAGTTCAGCACAAAACACTTCCAAAGACATTTAAGAAATTACAGACTATTCATAGAAAGTCTTTGACAGGTTTAAGGGAGAACTTGACCTTCTCCTTGACCTCACCAATTCCCACATCAATATATTTCCATGTAGCATAAATGTACTAAGTTGTTATTCCATACATCCTTGAACTAGAATATCACCCAGAAAGTAAAGACAAAACTATGTTTGATTCTTTGGCAAAGTTTGCCCATTCTATTGTGATTAAAAATACCCTCCATATCCATTATTATTCCCCAATATTTACAGTTTTCTGTTTCACCTACTTTACCCTATATCCATTTGCATAAACATATCTATGCCACCCAGCCTCATGTTATGCAGACTACTGAAAACCTTGAACTTATAAGACAAAATTACTGAATAGGAACATTAAATGAGTGTTTATAGGACCTATAAATGAAGGTAAAATTAGCACTGATCATTCTATTAAATATCACTAATTTCTTATACAAGACTTTTATGTCTTTGATCTGACAGAAATTTAGTCAAACATAATTAGATATTTGTGATATCACTTATCTATTAGCACATATCATACAATCTTCTACTGTGAAGTAAGTTCACTGGAATAGATAAATGGACAACTGTTCCACCAGAATGTAGTGTGTTTATATGATTCATGTCGATAAATGAGTTAATAATAAAAAGAGTTAGATATCATACTTGCAGTTTCTATGTTAGTCAGAGAAATAATAAAGACCTGTGACATGTATAAGAAAAGAAATTCTACAATGATAGAAGTAGACTGCTCAAATTCTAAAATCCAATCAGATGAATAAAACCAGGTGATTGTCTTTTGTAATACAGTGTGTATTTCCCAGTGGGAAGGGAAGCCTCAAAGATATATTTAAGACAATACGAAACAAGTGATTGAAATTGCTTGTAAATAATGCATTGTTTGAGATTTTAACACATGATCCAAAGCATCTTTTTTTTTTTACTTTTAAATTATAAAGTCACAATTTTTGAAGAATTTCTCCATCTCTCTTCAAAATTATCACAATATAAAAGAGAGAGATGCTTTAACACATGTCAGAAGCACATATTTTCTTGATAAACACCGAAAAATTAAATTCTCTTCCTGCTAAATTCTACTATTTATAATAGAATTTATGGATGTGCCAGTCCTCTTGTGGTTGGGGCTAGAGGGCATGGGCATGTCTTCCCTCTTCTCCATTTAGTTGGTCTGTACATTTGGCATTCCTCTGCATACATTTCACTCTCTTCCCTTTCCAGTGCTGATGCTATTGCTTACAGCCTCACTTCCCTTCAGACAGGCTTTTCTGAAACTAGTCTCAGTCCTCAAGTCCTTCAGGGACTATGTTGCAATATTTGTTCAGAAAAGCCCATTATAATCACAATATTCAATTATTGAAAATGTGTAGTAGTTCCTGGTACCTCTAAAGTCAGACCCAGGCTCCTTTGCATCAAGTTCAAGGTCTTCTGTAATCTACTCAGCTCTATTCCCATTCCTCTACATCCCTCCTACCACCATCTCTCTTCTAGGTCTCTTCTGTGCTTTAACTCTTAGAACGTATCTCTTACCTCACAAGTAGTCCTAATGGCCTTGACTTCCCCCATGCATTCATTCTTCCTAGAAAGTCTCTTACCCTATGTATTTAGAATGTCTACCATATTTTTTTTTCCAGTGCTAGGGATGGAATCCAGGTCCTCCTATGCAAAGCAAGAACTTTAATACTGCTTTGCCCCTTTTTATTTTTACTTTGAGATAGGGTCCCACTAAGTTACCCAGACTGACCTCAAACTTGCAACCCACCTGCCTCAGCCTCCAGAGTAACTGGGATTAGGGGCATAAACCACCTCACCTGGCAGTATGTCTCTTTGAATTAATTGTGTCTTCCTCTGGCAATAGGAAAAGGAGCACAATAAGCCTCTGTGAATGACTCCATGTCTGCATTGCTCTGGTGACAGAGAGGAAGGTGGTTGAGGCCTCCTGAAGTCAGTGGCATACCTGTTCGTTCTTTGAATGCAGTTACAGGCAGAATTCATTTCTTACACTCCTTGAGCTAATTCAGAGTCCAGCAGGCCCTGGTGGTCAGGGGATGTATGCTCATTTAAATTATATAATGGATCAGGCCAAGAAATCTGTGATAAAGATTATATTTAATCCAGGAAGTTAAGAACAGCAACTGGATGAATTTCTAAAAGGAGCTATGCAGCTTGAAACTTTAGTCTCTCCCTGTTTTACATGCACTTAGGGAGCTAACTAATTAAAGAAATTCTCTGGTGGATCTCTTGTGAAGGGAAGAATTCTTTGGCAAAGCAAATAATCAACCTTTAATTTATAAAGTGCTTATGGAGTCAGGTGCTTACAGTATCACCAAATGGCACGTTAGGGACCCCTCATCTTTAGTGCGTCTCTGTAAGCTCCTAACTCTGAAGAAATTGGTAAATTTCTGGAGAAAATTGGGTTGTGGATGATTTAAAATGTTAATTTTGATCCTTTATAGAGGAATGTTAATAAGGCTATATTTGCTTTCCTATTTAAACCTTGAAGCATAAAGTAGGCAAAAGATTCTCCACAGGTAACATACTAATATTAAATTTCTTCTGTTTCAGGCAAAAAGTAATAAAAAAAGTTTTGTATGATTAAAATAAAGTATCTCTGGTGTTATTGGTATATCTTTGATTTTGGAGAACAATTCTGGCCTTTTTCCCTCATCCTACGTAATGATCTCTCTCTTTTTTTTTTTTTTTTTTTTTTTTTTTAATTTATCTCCACTGTTTTTGAAATCATTCTTCTCTCAGAGGCCAGATAACTAAATTGTTACCACTGGTTAAGTGTTAAAGTTCTGGTTTTCTCCAAGTATTGTGATATCGTCTTTCAAAATCTCTGGAGAACAAGTCCTATTATTATTTTGGTATTATGATTGTAGGAAAGAAAAGGGACCCACATAGTCTATTCTTGTTTATTGGGCCCTATTTATCACAAATGTCAGCTCCAGAATGTCTATGTACAAGGTGATTGGTGGTAGCAACGTGGGTTAGTTTGAAGCTGAAAAAGCACTGAAATTTTGCCTTAAAGTTCTGGTTTCTAAGAGAGCATGTGTTTATTTTTCCATTCGTTTTACCCAGGATGCCTATATTAGCAAAGTGATAGAAATAATCTAAACTCTATAAAGCTAAAATTTTCTTAAATCGTGTGTTGGTCTCAACTCTTGTTTCCCAATGTCTTGGTAAATTTCCTGTCCTAGAAAAATGCAACTCTTTTTTTTGGTCTCTACTCCTCTCCTCTCTGCCTTCATCTTTCTCCTCTTCTTCTTTCCTTTCTTCCATCTCTTCCATTCTTAGAAAAACAAGTGTTATGCTTCTAAAACTTGTCTATGCATCACGTTAAAATTGTAATGCCCAAGGAAGTAACATATGGTGAAAATCTTTGTTAAAAAAAATTCTAGATAACATACCAAATTGCCCATGTTCGAGCCCCTGCCTACCTCCTTAGCACCATCTCTATATTTTAGACATACTTAGCTAATTTGAGTTTCAAGATTATGCCAAACTGTTTCACACTTCCATGTCTTTATTTTTGCCATTTTCAATGCCTGGAAATCATACATTCACTGGGTATTTTTACTGAAATCTTTGTGTGAAGAATGGTGATGGGGAGGTCTTGGGAATACTGCCGAGAAAAAATATTCACAGTCTGCTGCCCATGTGTGACTCGGTGTCCTTACTCCTTGGTACACTCTACATGATTTTTGTATCTTCTGTGTTCCTACCCCTGTAACATGTTACCTGCCCATTCTAGGCATGAATTTACCACATATTTCTTTGGGTTGCCAGTACAGAATTAATATCTCTGCCATAGTGCTGACCCAAATGTTTTTAACATGGCTGCCTGCCCACCCACTTTCCTTATACAACAGTGAACTTTCTATATCTCTATATTCCTATTTCTGATTTTATTAATAAAAGAGTGCTTAGTACAAAGTGAGTAGGTGGACAAGTGAATGAAGAGAATGACCGAATCAAGTAATGGAGTTTTCTGGAGAAAGTAAATTGAATTTCAATTTGAATGTTGTTTTACATGTACTAATTTAAGCCTTCACAAAGTGAATATTGATATGAAAGAAATTAGCACAACATTTTAAAATGTGAAGTTATAGAGACTAAAATGATTGTTATCTGCTCTACGAATATGATATCTTCTTATAATTTCTACAATTTTGCTACCTGTAATATAAGAATTATGATATTCTTCATCTATTGTTCTCTCAGATAATCACAGTTACTAGAGGTGCTGTTCATAAATGTATTTATTATAAAGGTAGTTACTATTAAATCTAAAATGGTTTAACTATTCAGAAAAAAAATGATATTTAATTAGAAATACAGAATTGTAGTAGGTTCCACATCTGTTTTGAAAACTGAAAAGTGGGCCTTGGAGAGAGAAGTCTCCTAATTCTTCATGAACAGAATGCAACTTAGAAAATTGTGGGCAATTCTTAATTGTGGGCAGTGCTATATAAATTCATTTTAGACCCCAGTGTAACCTAAAGGTACCACAGATCCTGTGAGACTTGTTTCACCAACTAAATATTTTTTAAATGTCCAAATAGGAATAACCATGGAATGCTTTATTTAGTTAATGAATTAATTGCAATCTCCTTAAATATGGCTTTACTATTTTATCTACCCCCAATTCCCAGAATGTTAGTTGATTACAGAAAAATTATCAAAAGGAAATAAACAGGGCTGGGATTGTGGTTCAGTGGTGGAGCACTTGCATAGCATGTGTGAGTTACTGGTTTTGATCCTTAGTATCACATAAAAATAAATAAATAAAATAAAGTTATTGTGTCAATCTACAACCAAAAAAAATTTTTTTAAATAAATAAATAAATAAAATGATCAGATTTTTTCCTGCAGCTACTAAAAGCAACCTGGATAAAGTTCACTTATCTTGGCAGTTAAAAATAAAGATGTCAATGTTTAATATGTTAGCTGTCTTCAAACATTTGACAAAATTTCATTAACTTTGCATGGTTTCAGAGTCAAGTCGAACCATACCATAAGTTAGGAGGAATGAGGATTTGGTTAATTAGTAGAAACTGTTTTAATAATAGCAGTTACATAATAATGGCATGGATTTTATGTAAGATAAGATGCTTCCTATTTGTAGACATGGTCAAGTCTGGAAAGAAGAATAATAAAGGACTAACATCTCTGGGAAACTGAGATAGGAATACTGAAATCCTGTGACTATAACTATTCTTCAGATGCTATGAAAGAGAAAAGGGCATTCATGTGTATTGACTGCATGTGTTGGTTTACCCCATTATCTTAAGAGCATGAGAACACACATTTTTATGGTCTATAAAGCTTGCCTTTGATGCTATTGAGTTGGAGGTTCCCTCAAATAATTTCTTAGGTTACACAGTTATGTGGACCTCAGTACTGATCATAAACTACCCCAAAACTAATCATCACTTTACTAGGAAGGTGGTTGCTGAAGCCCTGACACAATTCCTCTCTTAAGATCCAAAGGAGTCACTACAGAACTGTGCAGTTTTCAAAGGCAAAACACTATGGATAGAGTTTAACTCATCAGTAAAAGAACAGAATTTCTGCCATCAAACAAGGCTTGAGCAGAGTCCTCGGCAAGGGTAAAGTAAGAGGAGGTTGCTTATCATTGAAATCCTGTGGGTGAACATTGCTCCACTGACTCATCTCAGTTGACACATATTTAGACATTGTTTTAAGAGTAAAACTTTTTTTTTTAAAAATGCTCAGCAAGATGCCTACCTAATTAGGAAAAGCATTCTTTAGAAATGGAAATTAAATTTTAGAAGGATACTTACTATAAATCATTTGGCTACTGTCTTTGTCTTAGGCTTCTTGGAAGTTGAAATTGTTAATTCATGAAGAGAAAAACATGGAATGTATTTATTTGCCTTCGGTTTTTTTATAGTCCTAAGATTTAGCAACATTATAGGATAAAAATAACTATAACAAATGCTAAGAGGAAAAGAAAATTGTGACTGACTTTTAGAACTTCTGAAGCAAATGATTAGTATAGTGAGTGTCAGAAACATATGTTTAAGTTGAAACTTCTATTCAGCCTTTTGAGAACTACTAACTTCATTTTCTTTTAGTTGCAAAGAAAAGTATCCACTGTAATATGACTTTTTACTTCTCCCTGGAAACAGTTCTTGCATTTCAGCATCTTCAAATATAAAAAGATCTTGTTATAGTCAACCTGACCATCCTGCTGTACTGTTTAATTGGACATAATGATTTACCTTGGACTTTTTGAAAGTCAATTGTCCAAAGCTGCTGTGCTAAATGGGACTTTGGTCGTAATTCTTCCTGGGTTTCTTATACAGCACTTCTTTGTACTTCTGCTTTAATTATAATTTTATGAAGGGAATGTGTTACAAATATAAGTCCTTGTGGGTGGAGCATAAAACTTTTATTTGTTCATCAACTAGTGTTTAATAAGCCAACATAAAATATTGTTTTAAATCTGAAGTTGATTACAATGAGAAAAATACATCATACAGATAGACCATATATCTATCATATATATATACATATATACATTTCATTTTGTTTCACCTATTTGTCCCTCTTGATATGTAACTTCTCTTCCTTCTCCTAATATCAATCCAGACTCAACTTGTAAACTGCTTTTCTTATATTCAGTGACAGGTGGACATGGCATAGTGAATTCCAAAGTGTGCATTAGGTAAAGTAATATCTTTAGGGAACACACATGTGGTTCTTTGAAACAAAATAAGACTGCTCTAAGAGGAAAAGGGGCTTATTTCTTGGGTTACAGTTTTAAGATGACTCCCAAAAAGACTCCTATCTAGATCACATTCATTTTTTTTTTTCTATTTATTCAATCTGTAATCTATATGTTGCTGTGAAGAGATTCTGAAGAGGTAACTAAGATCCTCAAACAACTGATTTTTAGAAAATGGTCTCATACTCGGTGAGTCTGACCTAATTAGGTGAGTCATCCTTTGAAAGGGACTTAGCTTTTCCTGGAAAAATTAAAAGTATAAAAGAGTATCTTAGTCCATGCTACTGTAAAAAATACCAGACACTGGATAATCGAAATAAAAAAAAAAAAATTCCACAGTTACTGAGGCTGAGACATACAACATCCAGACTCTCTGAGATTCAGTGTTTGGTGAAGGCCTGGTCTTTGTTTCCAAGCTGTTGTTTCCCCAGGGGGTCCAAATGATGTGTTCTCACATGGAAGAATGATGAAAGGACGAGAGAATGCTCCCTTAAACTTCAAGCCCTTTTATAAGTGTTCTGATTCCATTCCTGAGGGCTCTGCCCTTATGGGAGTCACTTTCCCAAGAGTATACCTCTTAACACTAATGCATTAGTGATGAACTCTGACACAGATTGCAGAGGATACCATATTCATACCATGGCCAAGTAATTCAAGCAGAGGGAAATCCACTATTGCTAGGTTGGAAGGTGGAAGAGCCAAGGACTGAGAGCAGCCTCCAGGAACTGAAAGTCAGTCAGAGAATTGGGTCTCATTTCTACAACTATAACTCACTAAATTTTGTAAACAATTTGAATGAACTTGCAAGCATCTTAGGCTATAGATGAGAATACATTCTTTCTACACAATTATTTTGGTCATATATAATCCTAAGAAAATAAGCTAACCATGGGCAGCCTGATTTTGACCAACTATGAGCTAATTAGTCACATTTTACTTCAGTCTGTTGAATTTGTGGTGCTTTGTTACACACTAATAGAAATCTAACACATACATACTATAGCAAAATAAAGCACAAACATTTTAGATAAAAGAAAATTGTGAGGTTGCACTGAGACAAAAATCAGAATAAAAAATTTATGTGAAGTTAGTAATCGTACCATTGCAATGTAAATTATACCAAACATTTTTTTTTTTTTTTTTTGGGTGCTGGGGATCGAACCCAGGGCCTTAGTGCTTACAAGGCAAGCTCTCTACCAACTGAGCTATCCCCCCAGCCCCATACCAAACATCTTAATTAACTCACTATCTGCTTGGAGTTGGGAGGCATACAATATAAAGAGCATGTGTTAGAGTGGCTAGTAATAAAATCTTCAGCAAGGTGCCTTATCACTTTAGACTGCAGTTTCTTCATCTGTGAAATGAGAGGCTCAGCCCCATCTCTCTGAGATTCCTTGCAGGTCAAGTTATCTAAGGTTTCAGTAAATGGCAATAAAGTGTATGAGTTGTGATAAAGTAGAAAAAATATAGAACTAGGAAAAAAAAGACACAAGTTAATTTCTTGCTATGTAATAAACAAGTAGCATAATCTTGAGTGAACCATTTCATATTTGGGCTCTAATTCATTTGTTTGAAAAATAGGGATGACATTACTCTAACAAAAAGCTCTTTATGCAGAGTAAAGTGCTCTCTGGTGGGGTGAAGAGTTAGTGTTGCCACTGTTCTCAGGATGGCTTGGTTCTGGGTTGTGCCACAGCCTCTTTGGAGACGTGGGTCCTCAGAGTCCCTTCAGTGCCAGAATTTGGGCTGCAAGTATCTTAGCAGCAGTGGAAGAACAGAATTTCTGAATGGATTCCTCCTGGAAAGCTTTGCTAATTTGCAGCAGTTGGACAGTATTCTTCATTAACATCTGTCTGTCAGCATAGGTGTGAAATCATTTTACTGTGGTGGTAGGGACTGAAGTCTAAATTATAAATAGAAAATCACCTGAGTCTTTGAATGGCTTCAAGAAAACCAGAGGTGCCACTGTCCTTGAGCCTACTGGGTCTCTAGGCAAGATGTCTCTGTCCATCAGAATGTGCCCCTATGCCCATGACTCCACCTCCCTCAGATATGGGCAGCAACCCCTAGAAGCCAGTGGTTCCAGAGCACAAGTAGCAGGCAGCACCTTGCCAAGGCAGAGGAAGGAGAGAACATCCTCCTGTGCCATGACTCTGTCAAAGGTCACTGACTGTACAGACAAGGACCTAGTGGTGAAGGCTAAAGTTACACAAGTCATCATGAACACTCTGATCACAAAACAGACCCAGGAAAATATTTAGTATTTTAAGCAACAGGTAGGGTTGAGAGAGACTGGCTATGCAACCCATAGGGTCCACCACTGAAGAGGTCAAGTCCCCCTGAGTGGCAGAAGCATCCCACAAACTAAAGCTACAGAGTGGTGATAAAACAAAAGAAGAAAGCAGTCTGCCTACGCCTAGTCCACTACAAGCAGCATGTCTCGCTCTTCCCCCAAGCAGAGAACAGAGGATGGTTTAGTTCTGGTTCCTCTACAGCCTTACCTGACCCAAATCCTAGCACCAAGGATCCTGGAAGTAGGGAAAAGGACAGATAATCATCAACAAATGGGGGCTTTCTGGACCAAGACCCTTCACAATTCTGATTCTGGAGGTTTTGTTGTCTAAACCCATGAAGGAGCACAGAAGTCCTCTCTCAACGAGCTGATCTGTGCCCATACCACTCAAATGGCTAACGATCCAGCAACCTTCAAGTCACCAAAGATGTATGTCCCAGTGATAGAAGGGAAGAAATTACTGCCACAGATTCATTCCCAAACCCCATGATTTGAATGTGCTCACACTCACTGGCTTCTAGAGTGATTTTTATACCTGTGATTCTGGATGGGGAGTTTCTTACCCCTCACCTTGCTTTTACTTTGGCTTTGACATGGCAATTCTATATTAAAAAGAATACTATTAAACTAAGGTTAGAGCTGGAGATACAATTGATTCTGAGAAACACTGGTATAACTTCCTCGTGGTGGGGTTAGAAACTCTTTTGTATTGCTTTAAAGTTAGACTGAAAATCTTGGCAGTTATGTTTGGAAAACTTTATTATCTATTTTTGTATCGTTTGCCCTAGACCAGAAATTTGATCATTGTTTAACTAAAAAATAATAATAATAATAATAATAATAATAATAATAATGTTTATGCTATTCACAAACCTAGGCTTCTTGATTTTTTCTTTTTTTTAACCAACATCAATGTAATCATCAACCCATCCTGGCACAGAGGTACCCACTGACAGTTTTGGGTGACTTTGGCCTTCTTCACCCTGCTGGTTCTGTGCTCCAGCCCTGTTAGGAGAAATTAAGACTTGTTTGAGGGCTGCATACAGTTAATAGTCAGGTTTCTAGACTGAAATGCAGTCTCCTTGCTTTCTGATCAACCTAATGGGGATCACCTTGTCCTGTAGCCAGTTCTTCAAACTTCTTGTTACCTCTTGGGTCACTGCTGTGGAGAGACGCTTCTCTCTTACATGTCACAGAACAAACACTAGTCTTGCATATTGATATATGGATGTTAAGTTTTGTTTTGCTTTTTATGGTGGTGCAGTGCTGGGGTTTGAAACCAAGACCTTGGACATGGCACACAAGTGCTTTACCACTGAGTCACATCCCAAGCCCCTGCATGTCAAAATTTTACAGTGAAGAAAATAGTAAGTACAGTCATAGACTTGAGATTCATGTGAAATTAGTGTCACCTTATTTTGATTTCTTTGCCCAGATCAGGCCCTGAAACTTTTTTGGAAGGAAGATGGAAGAATTCAAAGGTTTTCTTTAATGAAAGTATTTTTCACCAAAAGATGAACCTCAATCTTTTATGCAACACATTTCTCATTGAAGAAAAGATATAGACAAACTGTCTTTTTATTTCTCCTTACTGTGTGCATGTTTGTGGACTTGAAAAGTATGTTAGATACTTGCTGTTTGTTTTGGGTAGCATTTTCTTTATGTAAGGAGCTAACCTTCTCATAGAGAATCCTTGGAATCTAAAATTGTCAGAATGAATGATTTATTTGTGTCTTCTGAAGTGATTTCTTTTTTTGACAATAAAAATCCTTATTTAAAACAAAAATTTATTTTGGGGAATTGACTTGAAGAAGTAATAATATCTCATATTCTCTAAAACAAGAGAAATATGGACCAATGAGCTAACATGAACCATTTCAGAACTCTTATAACTAACACAAGGCATAGAACAAATGGAAAAAAAAAAATCCATCCTATTTTCCCATTCTCCTGATTTGCCAGTGTGGTAGCCAAATGTTGGCAACCCTATAGACAATGGAGAGATCTGAGCACCTTTGGAATTTTTAAAACCACCATCCCCAGAGAACAACTGATACTGTGCCCAAACTTTGAATTCCTTAGGAAATTCAGAAATGTAGGAATTAAACACTTTCCTTAGTATCCAATGAGTCAAAAAAGAAAACATAAGGAAATAGAAAATACTTTGAGATAAACAAAAATAACTATTACAGAACTTATGGGATATAGATAAAGTGCATGAGTAGAGAAATTTATAGCTATTAATGTCAACTTTAAGAAAGACGAAAAATCTGGGCAGGCACAGTGGGGCACACCTATAAACCCAGCAACTCAGAACGCTGAGACAGGAGGATTACAATTTCTAGGTCGGCTTCAGCAATTTGGCAAGGTCCTAAGTAACTTAGGAAGACCCTGTCTGAAAATGAAAAAATAAAAATGGGTTAGGGATGTAACTCAGTGACAAAGTGCCTTTGGGTTCAATCCCCAGTACCAAAATGAAAAAAGAAAATATAGAAAAATCTCAAATCACCTAAAGAACAAGAAAAAGAATGACACACTAAACTAAAAACAAATAGAAGGTAGAAAGTAATAAAGATAAGGCTAGTCATAAAAGAAATAAAACATGGGCAAATAATAGAGAAGGTCAAAATCAAAAGTCTTCTATTCATAAAAAAACCAAAGCTTTCTATAAATTACATTAAGAGTGAACAAGCTGAAAATTAAATTAATAAAACAATTACTTTAATAATAATGAGAAGAATTAAGTACACAAGAATAAATTTACAAAAGTTCAACACAGTGCTGAACGATATTATACATTTAAAATAAAAGTTGTCATCATCATTTATACTTAAATGATCTTAAGTATATTTATAAATCAAAAACAACAAAATATTTTTAGAATGAAATTTAGAAGATGCAAGTTATTGGAAGTACATGCACCACTATGGAGCACAGAATTTAAAATTGTTAAGATAGAGGCCCTCCTTAAACTAATTGCTCTATGGAGTCAACACAATCACTTTGAATATCCCATCTTCTTTTGCTTAGGCAGAAATTTATAAACTGGTCTAAAATTCATTTAGAAATACACAGAACAAAATAGACAAAGTTTTCTTTAAAAAGAAAATAGTTGGAAAACTTTATATTTCTCAATTTCAACACCCAGTGCAAAATTATAGTAACCAAGACATTGTGGAACTAACATTAGAATACACATAGAGATCAGTGGACTAGAACAAAGAATCCAGAAATCTGTTCCCACATTTAGAGTCAAGTGATTTTGACATGGGTTCAATAAGGACAGTTCAATAAGGAAAGTAGTATTTCAAGAAATGTTAAGTGTATATCCACATGCACTAAAACAAATCTGAAGCTCTACCTCACATCATACAAAACAAAAACACAAAACGAAACAACAATGAAACCTTTAACATGGATCCCAGATTTAATAGTAAAATGGAAACAATATAACTCTCAGAAAAACATTCACAAATAAATTTTCATTACCTTAAGTTAAGCAACATTTTTTAGATATCACACTTAAAGTGACAAAAATAAATTGATTACATCAATATATCAATAAAGCATATCAATAAGTGTAGTACTGATATGTACTACAACATAATGAATCTACAACAACATTTTGCTAAGTGAGAGAAGGCAGTCGTGAAACACCACATATTGTACAAATTCTTTGACTTTGCCATGACATGTTCAGAACAGGCAAATCCATGTAGAAAGAAAATACATGAAGCGACAATGAAGGTAATGCAGTTCTTTGAATATACTAAAACCGACTTAACTGTATACTTTAAATGGGTGAATGTTATATTATATGAATTATACCTCAATAAAGCTACATATCAATGTAATATTAGTACTAGACACTTAAAATTAGTGTCTAAAAGAGTGATACAATGGTGTAGTCAATTTATTGACACAAATATTGAGTAGCTTTTATTTGCTTTTAAAATAGCTGTTTGAAACAGAATTAAGAGAGAGAAAAGGGGAAATACCAAGAATTAAGAAAGAACAGTATACACCAATGAGCAAGTAAGAACTAACAGATGACATTCATTAACTTCTACTGTTCTTCAGGCTACTTCAACAACCACGACACCCTACCCTGCAATACAGTACGAACCAAGCAAAGAACAGAGAGACTTCATTGAGGTTCTTGGGATCACCAATGAGCAGTTTACCCACCATATCTAAAAGTCTTAATATATCTATATTTCCACTTGTTTAGGAAAAAGACTTAAGGTACTCCATGTGTTATACCATTGAAAAAATATTTTTAATGATAGAATAGTTATATTTCAGTATCTAAAGTGTATTATCTAATTTTTTACTATGGTCTAAGCATTTATTTATCTTATTAAAAATCCAATTGCTTCCAAGTCCTGATAATTGCTTTGACTTTATTTCTAGGCAGGCATTTTATTTGTATTCCATCAAATATTGCTTATCTGAATACATTTCTTTCATTTATTATGCATGCATAATCATTTGTTTAAAATAATAGTGTTAAGATTTTTAATTAATTAATTAATTAATTAATTTTTTTGTACTGGGAATTGAGCCCAGGGTACTTTATCACTGAGTCACATACCTGGTCATTTTTGTTTGTTTGTTTGCTTGTTTTGCTTTGTTTTCATTTTGAGGCAGAGTCTCACAAAGTTGTTGAGGTTGACCTCAAACTTGTAATCCTCCTGTCTCAGCCTCACAAGCCATTGGAATTATAGGCATGAGCCATTGTAAGATTTTAAAGATAAAAAAATTATACTTTTCCATCTTGTTTTGCAAGAACTTTCCCTTTTGTGGTAGAACACAGATGTATATGTTCTTTTTAACTTATCCATAGGAGTTTTAAAATAAGGTCATATTGATTTCACAATTAAGCCTTCCAAAGCATTCATTTTTCCAAAAGTTAAATATATCATGTCTTATAGAAGAGATGATAAGAAAGACCCAAATTTTGGTAACTTGCAATGGTTCCAATGAGTTTCCATGTCTATTTCTGTTCTTATTATTCTTGCACATTTTTTCCAATGTAAAGGAATTGTGGATCTTTGTTGAATCAAAAATCATACTAAATATTCTTTTGTCAAAATCTCTAAGAGAGCAAGGGTAAGGATGTTCTTTCTTCTCAAGCGATTGACTTGGGTGCTCCATGTCCTAAGCAGAAGAGCTACGACCTAAGTGCAGTAACCTCTTCACTTGGGAGTAAATAAGGACAAACTTGAAAGCATGTAGAGTAGACAGGTCTTTTTTTTCTTTTCTTTTCTTTTTTTTTATATTTGGTACTGGGGATTAAACTCAGGGGCACTCGACCACTGAACCACATCCCCAGCCCTATTCTGTATTTTATTTAGAGACAGAATCCCACTGAGTTGCTTAGTGTCTCACTTTTGCTGAGGCTGGCTTTGAACTCGCGATCCTCCTACCTCAGCCTCTGAGCCACTGGGATTATAGATGTGCACCACCACACCAGGCTTCTTACTTTTTCTTACTACTACCATTAGATGTCATAAATTGATGCTTAGCATTCAGAATCTTTTCTAAAAGTTGCCTATTTTAAGAATGTGCCAGGGTTTAGACAAATGCTATCTACAATTTTCCCACATTTTGTGCGATAAATTATTCAAGTTAAAATACAATTAACAACTGTGACCTAAAAAAAAAAAAAAAAAAAAAAAAAAAAAAAAAAAGGAGATAGTTATTTGGGAAAAAAAAGCAAAGTAACATATGTTCTATTACCCAGAGGGGGAAAATAAGTAGCACAGAAGTTCTGATATAGCTTGCCCTTGGCCCGCATTCTCTCACATCTGGTAAACTGGGAATGGGATGAGGTATCCTACGTATTATGTTGAACTTGAATGTTAATATCCTCCAAAATGGTACAGCAGTGTTAAGGATACTGTTGACTTAAGAAATGTATGCATTTGGAATAATATCAGGATAGTGATGTTAAGATTTACAAGAGAAACAGAGCAAATGAAGTTGCTAATGAGAATGATTTCCATGTTGTCTAAGAGGCAAGCACTAAATAAAGAATGGCAAAGGCAAGGATACAAATCACCCAGCTCACAGAGAAAACAATAGTAATGAGAAAAACGTGTGGCTGCTTCTTTGGTAAGAGGGAAAACAGCTTCAAGGGACAGCTCAGAGCTCATGGGCATATATTAGTGGAAGCAATGAAAGACCCATGGGATTCTTACTATGGATTTACATCTCTCTATAAAGGTGATAGGCTGACTTTTGAACTGCTCATACTTGTAATTAAGAAATTAAAGCAGTCTGTGGCTAAAATGGATATCATTCTTCAAAAACTAATCACAGAATTAGAAAATAGTGCATGATGAAATTTGTGTCAAAATATACATACCTAGTCAAGTTCTTTCATATTTTAAATCTGACACAACCCCCACAAAGGCTTTCCTGATTCAGTCCATTGCTCTGGTCTATAAGTTTCTTAAATATCATCATAAATATCATATACTAACTGACAGATGCCATGTCAATGCAAGGAGGTGTGTGTGTGTGTGTGTTGTGTGTGTTTGTGTGCCTGCATGTCCACATGTGCATGCTCACTGCTTAAGCAGTTTCTAGTTCCATTGGTAGCACTCCCAGTAAAACTGACTTTCCAGTTAGTTGCCTTCATAGGTTCCCAAAGAGTGCACAGTATTATGCACATTTGATGTCCCTCCTGGCTCACCATCAGTTAGATTCATACTTAAGTATGTAACTGTATTGATATAGATTACCAAACCTGCATTGGATTCAACCTTTAACTTGCTCTTTTTTGCAACTCCTGTCCTGCTTGCCAATATGGAAATATCTAATAGACAATGTAGGAAGAACACAAAGTATGGAGTCTGTAAGTCTTAGGTCAAGTTCTATAATTTATTAACTATGTGATCTTGGCATATTTCTTAAGTATTTGAACCTATATTTTATTATTATATCTAATAAAAATCAGTATCTTCAACTTTTTTACATGAGAAAACTTAAAAGAAAATATAATTTTTATGATATTATAATGTACATATTAGTTAATACTAACCTTAATAATAACAACTTTCTCTTATGGGTGTTAGCTTAGCGTTACTATAATAAAATACCTGAGATAATTAGCTTATAAAGAAAAAGGATTTATTTTTTCTCATCATTTTGGAAGTTTCAGTACAATATCTAGTGGCTCCATAATTTGAGGCCTCTGATAAAGCAGTACATGGTGGTGAGAGTGTGTGGTAAAACAAAATTGTTCACTTCCTAAACCAGGAAGCACAGTAAGACAGAGGAAGAGACCAAGCCTCCCAGTCCCTTTCAAGGGCATGTCCCCAATACCTAAGGTCATCTAATAAGCCTTATCTCCTTAAAGTCCACAGCAACTCCCAGTAGCATCATCTTGGGAAACAAGCTTCTAACACATGATCTTTGGGGGATGTTTAACATTCAAACTAGAGCACGTTCTTCAAATTCATGTATAATAATCATTAAGTGACATGGTATCATTATCAATTATTGAATGGAGCCTCTAAGTTGCATTTCATTTAAAGGCTTCACCTATTTGCCTCTTTGTTCCTATCTCCAGGCCTCCTCCTTTTCTCCTTCATGTTTCTGATGCTGGTTGAATTCTCCAGAAAGCAGACTCCAAGACAGAACTTAATGGACATGCTACTTACTAGGGATATCCAATGAAAGGGACTGGAAGAAAGCAGTTTTGAGTAGAGAGATTAGTCCAACTGTGAGCAAGACCCACATCAGCCTCAGCCAACCTCAGGAGGAACTGTGTAGTTTCAATGACCCATTAGATTGCTGAAATGACTGCTGGTCAAGTGGCAAAGACTATGCTTCAGTCTCTATCTGTCAATGGATGAGAGATTTTGAGTCAGCTGGCTCTCCGTAGCTGAGGCATTGGTACCTGAAGGAACTGACATCAGGAGACTGCCTGCTCCTAACATTTCCAGAAGCTGGAAAAACATGTCCTTCCTTGAAGGGACATGTGAGCAGCAAGTCACAGTGTCCACCACTGGCTTCAAATTGTATGCATTGTATGTAAGGACATAGTGTTTTATAGTCTGTTCCTCTTCTATCTTTACAGTATGCCTGCTGGACTTACCCATATGGACCATTGTACCCATGGTTAATATAAAATTCTTCCCATATTTCCTTCTCTGTATTAAAGTAAACTTAATATCAACATATTTATCACTGCTGTGCAGAAGAGAACATTAAAATAAGGATTAGTCTCTTTCATGCACATTGGTTAGAGTCTCAGACCCAATTAATGGATCATTCAGATGGAATTCTCCACTTCAGGTGTCGCCCACTAAATACATGTCTTTTCTAAACTTTTCCTGTTTGATTGGGTCAGCTTCATTCCTGATAGCAACAGTCCCTCCCCATACCTGCATTGCCCATCCCATCTTATATCTCCAGTTCTAATCTGTCTTGGTTTTTTATGCTCCCCACTTGCCTTAGCCACAGTAGTATCAGCAACATCTGAAGTCAGATTCACCTTTATAAGTTCTTTACTGCAGAAGGTTACCAACTATGGTTTGGAGCCAAGTGCACACCATCATTGCTCTTTACCTTTTAATATTTCTTATTATATTGGTCGTAGTTCACTTTATGTCTATGTCATAATAAATAATTCTAAATGAACAGGAGTATAAAATAATTTAGGGGGGAAAATGGCACATATTATTTTTGGAAAGATGTTGCAAAAAAGTACATACTTATCTAGTCTCTTGTCCTGGTTTCTGTTTTCCCATTTAAGAGGTCAAATCGTTATCATTTTATATTGTATTTTCAAACTACCTCATTTAAATAGAGGGAAGTCTATGAACCTACTTGCCCCAGCTGTGACCTACTTATGAACCTCAGAGTACAAGGCAGGAATCAGAAAGAACCTCTTCTTATGCTTCTTAGCTGTGTTACTTGGAAAGCTGAGCTACCAAAATGTTGTCTGGGGCCACTGAGGGAGGTGGCTGCAAAAAAAGCAGGACTCTATGACCACATCTTTTCATGCTTTAACCACATGCAATACTATGCATTAAATGCATATAATATTTAGTTTATAAATGTTTCACTGATTAAAAAAGAAAGAAAAATGCAGAGAAACAGGAATCTAATTCATATTTTATTTCATAATTACACAGGTCCAGAGCACAATTCACTTGTCCAAGATGAAATAATGTTCTACACTTCATATTTTAGCTTTTAATCTTTTGGGTAAGGTAACCAATAGTGGTTTACTTTTTAATTGAACAGCCCTGTGTCTTCTGACATCTGACCTGAGTATTTTTTCTAGACTTCTACTACCACTAAACAAGGTCACAGATTTGACCTGGCCTGGCACCCAGACATATGCCTCATAGCTCTCTTGCTGGTATCCTGGTCTTGGTTTCTGCTTATGCCAATGGCATCATCTCCTTGTCATATATTTAGATTAGCAGTCAAGTAATAACAAACTGAATTGTTCTGGAGTCAATCATTTGTTTTGCCATCTTAAATTTCATATGGTGAGTTTAGCATAAACTAATTACTCTTCATCATTTGACAGATTGATTTCAAAACTATGGAAAGAGATAAGTTGAAGCATTAGGTTGCATAAACAATCACTGTTTCTCTAAGAGTCTGATTAATTCTAAATATAAATGTCTTCTTTAGCATGCAGGGCACTGCATATATGAATGAACACCCCTCGCTTAATGCCAAAATGCTTTCCCCACATGTCATATTTGTGATTAACCTTATTAGGCAAAGTATTTTTCCAAGTTTAGAAAGACATCAAGTTAAGGACCAATGTCACATAATCTCTGTTAATAAATTCACAAATAACTATTTCAGTATTAGTATATGATAAATTAATAATTTGAATTATAAGTAATAAATAAATATATTTTTATTCTTATAAAATAAAATTTCCTTAGGGGGGTGAATGGCAATAACTACATTATATGTAAGCCCCCTACAAAGTAAACCTAAATCAAAATTATAAATATGACCACATTCATGGTTTATAAAGGTCCCTCTCCCTGCCAAAAAAAAAAAAATATATATATATATATATATATATGAATATATGATGAGGAACTCCTATGTATTTATAAGACCAAAAAGATAAATACCTGGAGTTCACTTACTTTAAAAAAATAATTAGATATTTAGTATCCCAGTGTCAATCGTTACATATTATTGTTTATTTTACAAATTATCAATATTGCAATATATCTAATAGTAAAAGAAAACACCAGAGATCCCTTCCTACTTGTCTTTCCTCTTATCAACCCTCCAGTTCTCTTTGTTTCCACCATACTAAATCCACAGTGGCTTTCTCCCTCCATTGGGCCTTCTGCTCGACCCTTCTTTTCTGAAAGTCTACAGAATCCCCATCGCCTTGCCATGACATCTCCCTTGTGTTAATAAGTTCCTAGTTGTATTTTATTTTTCCATTCAAATTTCACCTTCTCTGGAAATCCTTACCCAAATCCATCACTGAAAACCCCATCCTAAGTGGGCTGCTTGTCCCATAGACTTTCATAATTATATATCTTTCTAAATATATCTCCTTTATAACACATCCCACTCTCTACTTAATATGTTCATGTGCTGATTTGTTTCAAATCAGTATTCCCCTGGGGGAAAAGACTGAGTTTCATCCTCTGTTGTATCCTTGGCACCAGCATAGTGTTTGATTTACAATAGGTGTTTGGGAATTAATTAATGCCCATATGGTTCCGGTTAAAGTAGTATATTTCCTACCTATTTGTTATGCCCATGTGCTGACACCACTTTTGCCTATAATTTCAGAGCTTTTAAATGTGAGTTTTTCAGTGTGATCCATCAAATGCATGCTGTTATATAAAAATGTAATTAATTAGTTTGGACCCTTTTTTGGAAACTTTTCAAAACAAGAAGAGTGATTTCTGCCTCAATAGCTCACCAATCCACTGACACCTGCTTGTACCTCCATCCTAACTGGTATTAAGATCCCTTGTCCTTTTGAAATGTGTCCTTGCTCTATTGCCTGGTGTCTTGAAGGCAGAAGAGGGACTTTTTCTTCCTTGCATTCATTTCCCACAGTATCTGCTGCACAGAAAGAGGCCAGGTAATTGTAGAATTGAATTGATAGATGATTTAAAAAAGGCCAAGCAAATGTCAGGGTTATTTTGTTTGTTTTAATCAGTGTTTTCAAATAATTGCAGACTCTTTTGAGGGTTTTGTCGTTGTGACATTTTTCTGATTATAAAAAGTAGTGCAATTCACTGCAGAAAATTCAGACAAAACACAAAAATATAAAGAAGGAGAATTAAATTCACCCATACTATCCAAATAAATCGGTTGTAACTTGAACATTATTTTATCCAGTCTGTTTTCTTCAAACATAGAGGACATTATGTTCTATATATCATTTTATACTCAGCTTTATTCACTTAATATGAAACCATATTATCCTTGTTGCAAACTCTATGTCAATTAATATTTATTGAGGGCCTTCCATGTATTGGGTATTATCTTTGTATCATGGGATATAATAGAGAAGAAAAGCAAAAAATTTCTGCCCTCAGAGTACTCATATTCTACTTAAGAAGGCAAAATTAATTAGGCATGACAAAATATCAAGTGACATTAGCTACAGAGCAAGGAGAGGGTAAATAAAATGCAATAGAAAAGTAGAACTCTCAGAGTGTGGTCACAATTTAGACTAAAGTGGGCAGAAAAGGCTTCAATAAGGAGATATGTGAGTCAAAACCTCAAAGATGTCAAGGAATGAATCATGCTGGGAGGAGTTGGTGGGGAAGGAGGGAAAACATTCCCAAGAAGGTACAACCAAGTCCTGAGAAATGTGTGCCTGGCCTGCTGAAGGACTACTAGGAAGCCACACTGCCTGGGAAGGAGGAAGTGAGAGAGGTCAGAATTATTCCAGGAGGACAGATTCTGCAGACCTTCCAGCCATTGCCACTCAGTCGCTTCTGCTCCTGGTGAGTTAGGAAGCCATTAGGAGGCTTTGGTCAGAGGTGCATCAGGGTAGCACTGGTGTTTTAACCACATTGCTCTGGTTTCACAGACTATGTTATTAGATCAAACGTAATGTCTGGGAGGATAAAAGAGTGTAGAATGAGATCAGGTGATTTGGTTTGAGTAGCTGGAAGAAAGAATTTGCATTTATGAGGTGAGACAGACTCAAGAGGAGCGAATCGAAGACGAAGGCCCTGTCCATTTTCCACATGCTTAAGTGTGTTGCCTAAGAGGCGATGGCATGTACGGAACTAGAATTCAAAGAAACTCTGAGATATGAATTTTGGGTTGCTCAGCATTAAGATTATATATTTTTTACAGTTTTAATGAAGTTTTAATAGTGGATTATTTTGAGTAGAAACTTTTTTTACTTTGATTCATTGTACACAAATGGAGTACAACTATCATTTCCCTGGTTCTACATGAAGTAGAATCATACTATTGGCGCATTCATACATGTACACAGGGTAATGATGTTTGTCTCATTCTATTATCTTTCCTTCCCCCACCCCCTCCTCACTCCTCATTTCTGCCTACACAATCCATCCTTCTTGCATGTTCCCTTACCTCCCCCAACCTCTGTAATGTATCTTCAGTCACGTATCAGAGAAATCCTTAAGCCTTTGGATTTTTGGGATTGGCTTATTTCACTTAGCATGATATTTTCCAACTCCATCTGTTTACCTGCAAATGTCATAATTTTATTCTTCTTTATAGCTGAATAATATTCCATTGTGTATATGTACCACAGTTTCTTTATTCATTCATCTATTGAAAGGCATCTAAGTTGGTTCCACAATCTAGTTATTGTGAATTGAGCAGCTATGAACATTGATGTGGCTGCATCACTGTAGAATGCTGATTTTAAGTCCTTTGGGTATAGGCCAAGGAGTGGGATAGCTGGGTCAAATGGTGGTTCCATTCTAAGTTTTCTAAGGAATCTTCATACTGCTTTCCAGAGTGGCTGCACTAATTTGCAACCCCACCAGCACACCAGCAATGTATGAGTGTACCTTTTTCCCCACATCCTTGCTAACACCTATTGTTAAGATTATATTTTTAATACATTTATTCTCATAGGTACATCCTTATATTTTTATCATGTGTTTTCTATAGATTAGAATACGTGGGATAATAGATTTGGAGTTTTCTGATTTATACACATAAATTACTTTCCCACAATGCTGCACCTATTAAAGCTATATGCATGCATTGTCATTTGACATCTTTGGACATGCTAATTTAAAACACAAAATTTGCAAACATACACTTTTTTAACCTATATTTTGCATTACTTTGGATTATTGATAAAGATATTTTTGGTTAGAAATGCATATGGAAATGTGATTTCTTCAAATACAGCAAAATCCAAAAATATATATGTGTACATACACAGTTACATGTATATAAACAAAAATAGGCAATCATTCATAAACAGAATAACTGGTAACTAGACAAAGTTTTCAGAAGGTTAGTTCATATTTTTCCTGGAATTGAGAAATAAAGTTCTGAATATGTGGAAAATTTAAAAAGATACTAATTGCTTTAATATGAATATGCAGTTTTATGTTAATTTCAAAGCTAATTCACACAAAAAGCTTTGTACAACTAAAATACTTAGTGTTTGAAAAAATAAATAGGTAAAAATGTCTGAAGAGTATTAGAATATTGCTGTTTGTATTTAATTATATTTAAGAGCTAAAATAATTAAATGACAATAGTGCTGGCCCCCAGACAGGCAAATTTACAGTCAGGCTGCTGTATTTATTTCAATTAACATAAAGTAAAGGAGCTATCACAAAGTGGGCAAAGAAAAAGAGAGATATCAGGATATACTGTAATGGATTAATTGCCATTCTATTTAGAAAAAATAAATAAATCTCTATTCTGATGAATACGCACTAAAAAAGTAATATATTATGTAAAACTCTAATTGTGTTTAAAATAACAACTAGAAAAAACTTGAAGGATATTTCCTAATTTATACTTAGGAAAATAAGTTTCTCGTTTAATTTTGTTTTTGTTTTTCCTTTAGATATCACCCACACTTTTATTACTTTTTGTAGAAATGGAATACAGACAGAAAAGTACACACAGTACACACAGCTAATAAATGAGCTCAAATGTCCATCAGGCACTCAGCTGCTCAGCTAAGCAACAGAACATTCCCAGGATTTCACAGGCTCCTTCAGGCCTCCTCCAAGTCACTGCTACTTCTCTTTCCCTCAGAAGAAACCACTTCCTAATTTCTATGTTAATCTTTCCCATAGTTCTTTTTTGATTTTTCTTTTGTTTCTAAGTATGTATCTTTAAATATTAGTCATGTTTTACCTATTTTTAGAATTTTAGGTAATTTATATCATGTAATATGAATAATTCTCTGACTTAGTGCTTTCTATTAGTTCCATCTATCCCCTCCGTTACAACATATACCCATACCCCAAATTTCCTTCTTTCATGGACCTTACTACAAACTTATCATTTTAGAAATATAAGTTTCTAAATGAATTGAATACAGTTACAAAACAGTGAAAATGGCCCACAGGAAAAGGTGCAGGCAATATTAAGTGGTCAGGAAGAAGTGGGAAGCAGTTGTGACAGAATGACAGGAAAGTGGTGAGCTCATAAAAATCCACATGAAGGCTCTTAAAAGAAACAGACACAGAGTTTTTGCATTTCGGGGCCTGGCTTATTTTACATCACATAATGTCCCCCATGTTGTTGCAAATGACAGGATTTTCTTCTTTTTGAAGGCTGAATAGTATTCCTTTGTGGTAATAACCAGAGGCTGAGAGATGCAGTGGAATAGGATGACAAAATTGAAAAGGTACAAAGTCAAGGTGATGGGAGAAACAAGTATTTGAATTAAAAGATATTGTTAATTCACTTGACTCTGCCATTCCTTATTGTATACACATATCACTTTGCACCTCATAAGCTTATATAATTATATTTAGACAATATTCAATAAGATAAAAATGAAAAGGATAAAATTATAAACTGGAGGTCATAATTTTTGTTCTAAAAAATTCACATTATAGTAACCTTTATCCTCAAATGAGAAAAGATGTTAACTGATACTTTCTCTTAAGTCTCACAGCAGATTGAGCTGAAGAGAAGAAAGTACACTTTGCCAGCCACAATTTCATCAGCTCTGTAGCTCTCATTTGTTAGACCCAAATCTGAGGAAATTTGCCACTGTTTATCAAAACCCTTTCTCATAGTTCATGATTCTCTGCTGTTATATAGTCACCTGGTAAGAGTCAAGTAGGACAAAGAAACATAAGTGGAAAATGAACATAGAAATTGTACATGATTGCATTAGAAGCAAATGGAAATAAAGAAGCAAAGGACAAAATTCCTTATAGCTGGGTGCGGTAGTGCATGCCTGTAATCCTAGCAAATTGGGAAGCTGAGGCAGGAGGATCAAAGCCAGTCTCAGCAACTTAGCAAGGCCCTAATCAACTTAGTGAGACACTATCTCAGAATATAAAATAAAAGGGTCTGGGGATGTGGCTCAGTGGTTATGCACCCCTGGGTTCAATCTCTGGTACCAAAAGGGGAAAGAAAAAAAGAAAAGGAAAGAAAAGAAAAAAATCCTTATAGAAATTCTAACAGACACAATTTAATATAAATCATTAATCTAGCAGCTAAAGAAAACATTGATTCTTTTCAAAGAAGTAATTATTTAAGGTATTGCTTCATTGTATATGTGAAGCAAAAGATAACTAAAGTACCAATTTCTCTCCATTTTATAAAACATCATGCCTTCATTCCCTACTGAAGTCCATTATCTTGTTTCATTTGTTTTACTCAAAAACATACATGTCTAATGCAGTGCCTCATATGATTAGGAAGCAAGCACTATTTTACTACGTAGATCTATTTTTTAAAGTGTGATGGATATAGCTTACTATTATTTTAAATGATATGGTATATAGATACAGTACCTTTCTCCTTTAATATAACTTGGTGCACATATCGGATTATCGTCTAATAGGATTCAAAATAACATTTAGCAAATTTTCTATCAAGCTGTGCTGAAATTAACATTACTTTCCTGATTTCCCCATTCCTCTCCTCCACCCCAATAATTTTCCTTAGAATGTTTGTAATGAGCAAATACTTCTAGAATCTCTTGCACATTCTTCTGTTTCTATTTAAACCCTTTAATTTTTACCACCTCTGATTCAAATAAAATTGGCAACAGTTCATTATATCAGCAAAATATCAATGTGTGGTATTTTTGACGAGAAGCTATTTTTGAATTTCAGACCCTCAGCTTTCTTTATCCAGGCTCGGTTTTATTTAGGAAGGATTGATAATAAAAAAAAAAAAAAAACGTAAATTGATAAAAACTCTGTAAAAAGCACTTGCTTTCACCTGAAATAAAAAAAAAAAAGTTGTGTTCAAATAATCTATTAATCTTAATTTTGTTTAGAGAAAAAAACTTCTTATGAGAGATTCTGAAACAAGATGGGGAGTTCAGGTGTCTTCTTTTATACTAATTTATTATGTCAATAACATACTTTATATACAGAATCTAATCAGAATAACACATGGAAAGCTGGAGGGGAATTGAAGGCTAGAATTTGGGGCAAATGTCCTGACCTGTGCACTCTTATCTAAAGAGCAGTAAGAATAATATCAGTCCTACTATTACATATTTCAGGAGTGAGTATTGACTCAGAAAAATTTGTGAAAATGCTCTCATGATATATGTTGACATGAACCATTAACATAGTCACTTTAACTGAGAATATTTCCAAACAGAATTTATCACAAACTGTTTCATTTCATTTTGTCTTATGGCTCCCAATTTCAAAACTCCTTAAAGTTTTTATCCTACCTTTTCCTTTCTTAGGACACATTACAGAACAAGACTTAAGTCTTCAGAATCATCAGGATGCACCTGCTGAGTGTGGGGATATTACAACAAATGGTACTTTGTTTTCTCCCCTAATATTTCTCTTATTAAAAAGTAAGATGCATGTATGCAAATAAAAGGGAACTTATTGCATTGAAATCAGTCTATATTGTACAACTTCTTTCTGTGTGATATGATTGTAATAAAGGCAAGCTCTGCAACATTAACAGAGGGCTGGTCATGGTCTGGGAAGTCTGGCAAGCAGGAAAAGCCTCTAATAATATTTCCTCTTTGGATAACAACAACCTGATATTCTCTTTTCTTGCAAAACCAAAGTAAAATGTTGTCTTAATTAAAGATTATCATTCATATATGAATGACGCATCTTCTCGATGTATTGAGGAACAATATAACAATACAGAGGAAAAAATAAAGACTTTCTCCACAAAAAATTTTCATAGAACTTAGTAAAAAACTGTTTTATGATAAACATATTTTTAAAAATCTAATTTTCAATTAGGAAACATAGTATGCTTAAGGAATCAACTCATAAGGATCACTGACTTTTGCTGGTGAATCTTATCTATCTCACCCGCAAAAGAAATCTTGAACAAGATGACTTCCATGTTCCCTTTCAAATATAGCATTCATGTTTTTAAAATCAGGATATGATTGGATGGTTATTATAACAGGACATTTTCACACCACAACAGAAACTACTGAAACAAAGGCCGATTATAATGGAGTTTCTTCCATCTGGGCCATGTGGTCAGTAAAATCACAGCTGATGTAGACTTGCTAGCCCTGTGAATATGCTACCTACTTGGCACAAGGGACTTTGCAAACATGATTAAGTGAGTACCTTCAGAAGCTCTACCTAGATCATCAATGTACATCCAATCTAATCTATTGAGTCCTAAAAGTGGAGGACCCCTCCAGCCCAAGTTCATAGGAGTATGCCACATTGCCTGGTTCAAAGAAGAAGGGAGAAGACAGAAGGAAGGAGAGAAAGCTGATACACATATGTCGTCTTAAACCACTAAACTTGGGAAAATTACTACAATAGAAAAAGGAATTAATTCAGGACAATAAAGTGACAAGAGGCTTTTCCCTTTTTAGAAGAAATGGAATTATATTTTTACAGTATTTATGACAGACTGAATAATAAGCTACCATCTTTTATCTGATTCCGTAACTGTAGAAATTTCTCATAACCTTTATAAATATTGTTGTTATTTATCAGGAATTCAATTCTAAGTCTCAGGCAGGAGATACTAAGAACTATGCTGGTAAGAGCCCATGACTTTTTTTTAATGACGACAAATAATGGTTTAATTACCAGTTTCACAGAAAATCTTCAATAGCATGTCAAATATTTTAATGCCCTTATTTTTGCTAGAATATAGAAAATATAACTGATAATCACTTATTCACAAGTCTGTGGTATTCTTACAAGATGATGGAAGTCTAAACCACCAACTTCCATTACTACCTTTGACTTTACTCAACTTTATTATTCTAGCATATGACAGCTCCCTTGATTTTTATTTGTGTTCCTCAGCTTAGCTGATATGTCACTCTTTAGCATAACTGATATCTGTATCAAAAAGAGTTGGTGATTGGCATTAATTTTCCTTTAAACATGACTCAAGTCTCCTCACAAAAAATGAGGAATATTTAATTAATGAATATAGATTTATAAAGCTTAAACTCATGACACACTGCTTAGTTTTATGATTCTAAAAAAAAAATCTGAATATAAAACATTCATTAAATACAGGAGATGTGAAACTGTCCCGTATTACTCTGGCTTTGATTTTAAAACTATGTATTTTGTACATACTTTCAAATAAGAACTACTCTCAGAAACGACATTAAGCAACTATAGTAAATGAGGTGAATGACTTGCTAATAATTTCCCTCAGTTGACTTTTGAAGGCTTCAAAAATATATATATATATATATACACAAACATCCATCCATTTCTATCTGCTAAAGACCACTGAATGTCAAAGATGCAAACTTAAAGGAAAATTTTGATTTTGTTTTTGTTACTTTAATAATGATAATAGTAACAATAAAGAGGTTCATCAGTGCCCCCTGTGTGATCTCTCTCTTAAGAGAAAAGGACAAGAATTCTTCAAATATGCTCCTCCAGACTCTTTCTTCAGATCACAATGAGCATGTCTTTGAGATGACAGTGGGCCTCTCACATGGGTGTACAGTCTGTTGGTACATGCCCCAAGGGAGAAGTTATTGATCTCACTGTGCAGTTCCTTACAGTTCCAGAGGAACCAAAACAACTTTCTCAAGTATGTTGTCTTTTGGAAACTACTTCAAGTAAAAAGTTTGTTATCTTGTTTGTTACAAACCATAAATGAATGAACAAATGACATCCTCTCCCCTTTGTAGGAACCAATCCCAAACCTAAGTATTTTATTTTCCTCAGTTTCTTGACAATTCAGGGCTATCACTTGAAGGAGACTTACATAGAAAATACAGTCTGTGAAACTAAAAGACTGATAAAGCAACTCTATACTAAATTGAAATCAATTATTATATTTTTCATACACAAGCTGAAATTTGAGAATCCATGGCAATGCCAAAACAAAGGTTATGTTATGCTACACACTCTACCCCCAATTTTATTGGACATAACAACAATAATTTAGATTCAAGAAGAAGTTGCTACACATAATTTGAATTAAATATGTTTAATCAGTAAAATAATTAATATTTATTATTAACTTATATAATTAATAATTTTGCAATGAAATAAGTATTGATTTTGTTAAGAACATATCTTCCCAACTAGTCATTTCAATTGGTGTGATTGTCCAGTGAAGGGACTCTAAAAGGTTACTACTGGGTTCAAATTTGCCTCTGCCCTGTTATCTTGGATAAATCACTCAACTCTTCTGATTCTGTGAATTCACCTAAACATTGGGGTTAAAATTGAATAGTTAGGAGGATTCGATAATTATACTATGTGGTAAGAAATTCAAAGATGTGATAAAAGACCTTATTGTACCATCTTTCTCAACAACATCCAAAATAAAGACTTCTAGGAAAGTTCAAATTGAATTTGGAAGACCATGGATATTGGAGGGAAGGTGAAAAAGTAAGTGGTATAGCTTTATATCAAAAGAAATACCAAGAGGAAAGACTTTAGCCCAATAATATTAATAATCAATCACTGCTGAAATATCACTGTGTACCAAGCACTTTGCTATGAAATTTTAAATGTGTGATAAGACACAAATAGTAAACTTAAAGTAGTGGCAGGTGGCAGTTGTAGTTTTTAAAATTTTTTTAGCTGTCAAAGGACTTTTATTTTCTTTATTTATTTATATGTGGTGCTAAGAATTGAACCTAGTGCCTCAAACATGCTAGGCAAGTACTCTACCCCTGAGCTTATCTCCAGCCCACAGAATTGTTCTTAACTGAGGTTGCACATTGGTACCTCTGAGATGTTTTAGATATTTCAATTAATATAATACTTATTTCAAAGTAAGTGGTCCATGGGTATAATTAAACAGAAATTAGTCATGATAATATTGCTTGTCTTTTCCAGAAAGTTGTTTTCTGAAAATAGGCAAACAGTAAAATTCTAGCTAAAGGAATAACAGTTACAACAATCTGAGTACTGAGTCTTTCCTCAGGATGGTTTGGAACATTTAGGAGCCCCTCCCTAAACTTTATAGTTTCCTTAGAGTAACATCCTATAAATATTAATGGCTTATTTCTTCTATTCTCACAGGATGTTTTTCTTTCCTTAACATGTAGATAGTCAGAAGTTTCCCAAGTTTTGTCCAAATCAATCTACAGGTCTAACTATAGTCAGGACCATTTTTATTTCTATGTAATTAATCTCAAGGAATAGAACAGAGTGAAATTCTTAGATATTATAAGACATAATGCAGATATCTCTGCATATACCATGTCATCATGATATTAATTCTACTTTATAGCAACTTTATCTTATCTGCTAAAGACTAGTCACATCTTCCCACAAATAAACTGGCATATGCATATTTCTCTGTCCTTGAAAATATAGGATTCATAAATATACACTTTAGAATCTGAACATACTTTCATCCTGAACATACTTTGTCCTCTCTGTACCAAACACCCTGTCAATATTTGAGTATGTTCTTGTGGGAGGCAATATCCTAAGTTTCACGGATTGAACTGAAAAAGCAGAATAATCAAAAGATGACTATAGACTTGGGTAAGAGGAATAGAAGTGTTTCATTTTAAGAAAACATGAGTTAGAATAAAAAGAATTTGTTAATGGCTTATATATGAGATGTGAGGGAAAGGTAAGTCTAAGAACAATTTCCTGATGTTTGATACAATGAGTAGGGGTGACAAATCTGCAAGATAAAGAATACACATTTGGAAGTAGCTTTGGATGCAGGAAACAGTAATTCAGAGTATGACCTCTTCTATGAAGATGTCTGTATATTATGAATCCAGTGATGATGTGGTCTAGGCAGATGAATTAGAGATTAAAGAGGAAATTTGTTCTGAGGAAATAAATGAGGGATAGTTTGTCTTTCATTAACTAAACCCATGAGAGTGAAGAGAAGGTAGAAAGTAGAATAATAAGAAAATGCCAATATGATTGGATCTATTTGGATAGAAGCATTTCACCATATCTAATTTTAGGGTTTCTCTCTCTCTCTCTCTACCTCTCTGTCTCTCTCTGTCTCTCTCTCTTAAGAGAAAAGCCATTTTCTTTAGAAAGGAATTTCAATTATGTTCCCTGAATCAAGATGAATCACATCAATCATAATACATATAGGACTGTGAGGGTATTTCAGTAGCTCAGTAGTAGAGCACTTGCCTAATAAAAGAAACCCTGGGTTTGATCTCAACTAGAGTGTGGGGGCAATAGTTTCAATGAACATGTTTTGAGTGACATTGTGAATTAAAATGTTTCATAATTGCCATAGTCCTCATCTCTCCTTCTTTCTTTCTTTCCCTCTCTGCTCCTCAATTTCTTACTTTACCCTCCAAATATTTTTATAACTACCTCACTTTGAAGATACATAAAGTGAATTTCCTGCCCTTAAAGGTTTTAGAGAAGCCTCAAAATGCATTTTTTAAATTACTGTAACAAAGGAGCACAGAGTTAAAGAAGGCCATTGACTCTGCAAACTGCTGATCTTTGAAAATAAGTAGCCATTTCCTTAACAAAAGAAGTATAATGACATTGCTAGAGAAAGCCTGCCATTCCCTCTTCACCTGCACAGAGAAACTTCTGGGTTTTAAGGTCCTCTGCTATAAATGGCTGTGCCAGTCAATACCTGATTCAGAGGGCATTCTGGGTTAAGTGATGCAATCTAGTGGTTTCAGCCTGAGACCGCTGAATGTGAATGTGAGGAAGGAGTGCAGAAGCATACCAGCCTATAATCTCAGAATAAGGAAGAGAAGGAAAGAAAGGGAGAAAAATGGAGGAGAGCAGAAAATGTTTAAACAATGAAACAAGAGGAAAGAGATGAATGAAACAACACTAATTAGTGACCTGTATGTGGTTATGGCACAAAGTTCCTACTACTGAAAATATATGATATGTGGTATCGTCCTCATTCTCTAAGAGGAGAACCTTTAACGAACCAGATTTTTCACTGGTTACTGTCTGGAAGTGGGCATTTCATACATACTATAAACTTTTCTGAGCAACTAGAATAATCATTGAGATCTTTCGATAAAAATCTTATTTGTATAAATAACATCTTCTAGATTCTAGGTGGTGCTTTTTAAAAATAAAGGGCATTGAAAATTATGAACACTGAATACATCATAGAAGCAAAAAGAAATGTGATGCAAGAAAAAATTTTTTTACATAAAAACGTCACTTTTCCTAAATAATGATTGGATAAATCTCTAATAGCTCTACTTTCTACCATTTCTTTATTCATCTGGTGACTCAGTGATGCTGAAAACCACACTATAGTTAATTATTGGGCAGGAAGTTTCTACCTAAAATTGATATTTGTTATTAGTCTGAAGGGTACAGAAGTCAACTTTTAATATCCCAACCAACCAACTATATGGCCTGTCCTGACTGAATAATAGTCCTGATTGTCCCCATCTGCTCACATATAAAAACTCAGTGTACTCATCAGTGTTGAAATCACTGAAGGCCGTCATTATAGACTGATACAAGGTTTGATTTAAATTCAGTCATCAGTGAAACTCATGTTGAACATACTCTCATTTTTAAGATAACAATAGTTAATCTGAAAGATATTATATTATTGATGTCAGATAGATAAAATGCAAATTGAATTAACTTAATATTCATGAATATCATTGGCTATTATCTGCATTCTCAAAGGTAATATAAATTAAAATTCAGAATCTCACTTTAAAAAAAAAGACACTTCCCAAATTAACACATTATAGGAATATTGAAAATTAAAATGTTTTAATTTTTGCTCTGTGAGTTCTATGACTTAGACCCTGAATTAAAATCCTATGCAGCAAATATAATATTTTTCCCTCTTGAAAACTTCACATAGCACAGGCTTTGAGAGTTGATAATCAAATTCATTAATACTAAGGTTTTTTGTGATATATATGTATTATATATATATATATGCACACATACATATATATATGCCATAAAATAATGCTTCCTCAGAGAAAGAGTTTTGATTTTTATTACTTTTAAACTTGGCACATTTCCAGTATAAATATTAATACAATTATGCACATAGACTGTAAATCTTTTTACCAAATTACAACTTCTACATGGGGTATACTTAATAAATCCTAAATTAAGTGAGCATACTTAAGAAATACTTGGTCAGTAAAATTCTCCCTTGACTCATTCGTGAAAGTGATTTCATGATTAACGGAATGAACAGAAAGGCATCTGGCCACTATCCACAGGTGTAGCTCACAAACATGTCTGATGAGCCACTACACACAAGGTCACTGGTTATTCTGGACCGGAAGAAAGTTTCTGCATTGATAAGAAGACAAGACTTTAAGAGAATAAAATGTAGGGAGTTTAGAACTTTCCTTTGAAAGTAGAGCAGTAAAAGTATACCTGACATCAGATACAAAAATTGTTAATCAAAACTACACTTAAAGAATATTATGTATGCAAAGTATTTGAAGGACTGCACATATTTGAGAGGGGGGTACATAAAGCTGTATCAAGTAATTAGTAAATAAAATAGCCATATAAATTGGACTTAACAGATTGTAGGAATTTTTTTTTGTATTTTCATGTTCAGGAATTTTCACATTAATGTTAATAAACTGTGAAACAGAAGGAAGTGTTCTATCTACAATAAGTAAAAATAAAGCATGAAACAAAGCTTGAAAAAGTATTCTAATTAACTGTCAAAGTTTTTTGCCTTAATCAGCAATGCATGCTTCAGAGTAATTAGCTAGCACTTACTCAGAAGTCCACCTTTGAATTTGCTAACATATCAGCTCTAATTTATTTGTCTTTAATAAATATAAAAAGGTTTTCTGATTAACAGAATGGGTGCTAGAAAAAGATTTTTGGCAAAAATCATTGATGTGCAAAACATGTGAATTAATTACAAATATTTTCAAAGTACAAACAATTCTTGCACAAACAGGAAGTTAATAACTGTAGAGCATCTCAGCCTTGCTCTTGAAATAGTATCAGGCCTGATTTCAAAAGTATTCTATACCCAGCTACAGAGGCAGGGAGTTCTGGTTTCCTTATGCTCACAATAGGTTTTAATTCCTACCTAGGACATTAATTGTAGTCCTTGCCTCAGAGATCCTCTCTAATGTTTGCTCGAAATACCTATAAGGTCAGAGAACTGAAATGACATTAATGACATAATCAATACTAATGGTAAAAATATTAAAATGTGTGTATAGAATTCTTCCTGAGATTTTCTCACATACCTAGTAGTTATATATCAGCAGACAAAACTCATGATTCTCACTTCTAAGCACTGATACATATCAGCAATTATTTATTTAAAAATACTCTAATAATTTTGAATAAAATATTAACTTAGGCTAGTCTGTGATGGTATATAAATGTCAAAATTCTGAAAAGACAAAAAGTAAAGTGGAAATGAGTTATTATGGTAACTATCTACTATTAAGGTGTTCTCTAGGTACATGGGCTTATTTTTTGAAGAACAAACACATGAGCAAATACTTAAGTAAACAGAGATAATGGTTAGATATTACTATTCATTAGACTGGATAAAAATTAGAGGAATTGAAGTTAGTCTGATAAAATACTACTAATGTCCTGAGAAACTCAGATTTTAGAAAGATGAACAGTATGAGAGTGTGTTCACTTTCTGTTATTGTGAAAAATACCTGAGATAAATCAACTCATAGAAAAGTTTATTTTTTGCTCCTAGTTTTGGAGGTTTCATTCTATGGTCTGTTGCCCCTATTACTTTTGGAGCTAGCAAGGCAATTCATTGTGGTGGGGAATGCATGAAGAAGCAAAATCATTCACCTCATGGAAAGACTAAAACAGGAAAGACTGAGGTTCCATAGCCTCCTTCAAGGGTACACCCCAATAGGCCCCACCTCGTAAAACTTCCACCACCTCTCATTAGCACAAACTGGGCACCAAGCCTTTAACACCAGGGCCTTTGGGGTATACTCCAGATCCAAACAAGAGCAGGGGTTTATTGATTAATTTTTTTGCTATTAAGACCAGTGTATGGGGTCACTAGGAATATGTTACAGACTAGACAGGGTATAAGTGATTGTCTCATTAGTTCATTGAAATTATTCAGAACCCTTAGGAAAAAAGTAGACACACTGACTAACACTGGCAAAAGCGTAGAGGTTTAAGTAGAAGAAATACAGAGAAATTTAGGGAAACAAAACCATGGGAATGTTACACAAAGAGGATAAAAACATAAGCCCAAGTTGCTTTTTAAAAATTTTCTGGTGATCAGTAATATTTTATAGCAGGAAATTCTGAAGTAGCCTATAGTCCCAGATGATGAAATGTCTGATCAGGGAATGAAATAGTTTTAAAAATAGCCAACTAGTTAATAATTTATTAACATTTAAGCAAAAATAGTCACAATTGTCCTCAATTTTTAATCTTACATTATTATGTACCTTAGCATTTTTTATAAAATGTGTTTAGTTTAAAATAGATTTAGATATACTTAATAAAGGGGGAAAAAAACCAGCATGAATGGCCACCCTCAGTTTTTACACAACTTCTCCTACTCTGACCTTGTTGTTTTGGGCAAACACACTTGAATTTTTCTACCCCTTATGATCTTTCCTAAAAACAACACTACTTTCAAGTAAAGAAAATATGGCATAATATTTTGGTATAAATGTCAATATTATTCATAAATATCTTAATCCTTTCCAAAAGTAAATAAGTTTAGATATGGTTCAAAATGACATGCAAAATATCACATTTTCAAAGAACATATAAAACTTCTCTTTCCTATGAACTAAAAGCATAAATTTAACTTTTATTTATTTATATCCAAAAGCCATTATTAAATTACTTTTAGCAAAATAAAGTTTTTAAATTTCTGTGTAAAATGCTTTATTCATATTAAAGTAAAATTCATGATGATTTCTTAATTTGGTCAATCAAACAATTTATTGAGCTTTATAATCAAAGAGATTTATTCAATAATGAGTGAATAATAATTCATTTAAAGCATTATATTTAGAATATTAGACTATATTCTATATATTTTATTATTATATATGATAGTCTATGTTATTCTTCTGAGGGCAGCTGGCTTTTGAATTATTATTGTTATTCTTTTTACCAATAATTCTTTCTTCTACAAACTGCCTCATTTTTTCTTTTATAGTATTATTGCTTTATAATTTTTTGTTGAACATTGATTCTTCTTCAGAAAACTATTCCTTTGGTTTTAATCTTTCTTTGATGTTTTTAAATCAACGTATTATCATTATTAACATAATGCATCTTTATTATTAAAATTTTTAACCTTTCCTGATTATAAAAACTAAATCATACAACTAAAAATATTCAGGCTATAAACACATGACTCATGGGTTAGTAAATATTTCATAGTACTAGGCTACTCTCAGTTCCAAACGACAAATGTAAAGAGAAAAAATGATAAATTCTATTTCTTCAAAACTGTTTTTGTCGATCAATAATTTCATAGACAAATCTAATAGATAAGTTGACTAAATTAAACATACCAGACACTTCTTTAATAATTAAAATAAATCTGGTATTCAAACAGGAAAATGGACAAAAGCTATTAAGAAAATAATATTGCATGAAGGGAAACTGTTTCATGGTTCATAGCAAAGAGATAGTCTATATTAACTGTAGATTATTAGTAGATAAATATAAACTAAGAAAAATGGAAACATACCATTACAGTTAAAAGTAGTGTAGATAAGTAACATTGCATTGCAACATTATCTTAGGTAGCTGGGAGACTAAGAACCTCATCCAAGCTGGTTGGTATTTAAACTAATACACTTAGTCGAGAGAACAAATCCCAGCATTCTGTAAAACTGATAAAGTGTATAATGTAGTATATAGAAATTTCTCAATATGCAAATGAGAGAGACTCACAAACACAAACTGAAATTCATTTGATGATTAAATTAATCACAGTGTTAATCATCATGTCAAATAGTCGGAACCAACATAGAAATTCATCTATGGACATACACAAGTAAGATATATATGTAAAGCAGCTATGAGAAGCTATGAAGCAGGTGGAAAGCAGCATGGACAGATGTTCAATTAAACAAATAAGAAGACAGAAATTTTATTTACACTAATTTGATGAGTGTACAGTGTATGTATGTATTGAAATGTCACTGTACCATTTAATATGTACAATTATCACATTAATCAAAAATTTAAAAAGGGAAAAATTGTAAGAAAAAGAAAAACATTGAATAAGAAAAGTTAATGGAAAAGACAATGAAATTTAAAACTTAAAACCATTTATACAACCTAAACACACACAGAATATGGCACATATTTATACACACATAATCATTGGGAAGACATTAAGAGTTACAATAAAGGATATGTCTATGAAAAAGAGATAATATTAGGGATATAGCTGAAATATCAAAAACTAGATTTCAAATTATATAGTTATACTATGTGCATGCACAAAGTACAACAGATCTCACTATTATGTACAGTTATAATGCACAGAGAGAAAACAGCTAAAAGAAGACTTTCCAAAATTTCCTCTTATATAATGTCATTTACAGAGATCAATGAAATGCTGTGTATTAGACCTATAATATCAAGAAAATGTTTATTGTATATTGAAGGAATTACTCTGATTCATATATTACAAGGGTCACATTCTCATACTAATTTTAAAAAAATGTTCCCTATATTATTATATAAAGATCTATAGAAATAATCTGAAGATTATATGTGCATATTCAAATGACACTTGAAACAATGGGAATATTTGTTATTTTTTAAATACTCTGAAAAAAAAAGAGTAGCTTAAAATAAATAACTACAAAGTTTACAATGGATTAAAGTCCAGGAATGCAGTGTATACTAAACCAATGACTTCAAACTATACTCTAGAATACTCTCAAGAACTATGTAGATAAGATTATCTATAATTTTAAAAAGTTTATTTTCTTTTCTACCAATCAATGAAAATTTAAATTGTTGTCACAAAAAATATTAATAAAAAAAAACCTTTGGCTTCTAAGATGTTTGAGAGCCATTCTAGAATGGAACTACTCAGTAGGATACTTGTAGTAAACCTATACTTATCTCATTATCTTCTCATCAATACTAAAATCAACTAACTAGGAATTGTAAGAATGAAGATTAAACCACAGAATTCTGTCTGATGCATGAATGCTCCCTTGACATCAATGGGATCCCATCATATTTGTGCAGTTTGGTTTACCCCTAGAATGCTATCTTTTGCCCAACTTGCATTCTTACGAGATTACCCATTTCCTTGTGAGTAGTCTCTGTTGGAGATAGAATTACTATGGCAATAAATTAAACTATTCCATCATCTTTGAGTCAGTTGTTTTAAAATACCTATAATTTAAAGTAAAAGGTGATTTTTCTGCTACTCAGAGAATTTATAACAACTCAATAAACCTAAATTATGTCTCATAAACAGCTCAAAATGCTATCATAAAACATTCCTTTATTTTTATATTCTCTGAAAGCATGATGTTAGCTTTGTACATGTTAGTAGGTCATTAATCACAAAGTGGTTTATTGTCTATAAAATTGTAATAATTTAGTTTGTCCAGACACCTCCATAATATAGTCCACTATTTACCAAAGTACTTTATCTGGTTTATAGTTAATTATTTTAAAATATTGCATTAAATATGAGCTAGGTATCTCCAATAACTAATTTGAACATGCTAGTAGCTTTTGTGCTTAATGAATAATGAAAATAGCTGAAGTTCATTAAGGTCATGTCTTCCTTCTCTCCTTCTGCACTAGGATCTACATGACCTGCATGGCTGGAAATGAATCACAGTTCACTAATGTTTCTGAAATGAAGTGTCTAATCCACCTCGTCCAACTCTCATTATCAAACCATATTAATGTTTTAAAATAATACTCATTCTGAAGATACTAAGGGCAAATGAAAATATTTTAAGGTGTAAGAACAATTTATTAATAATGCAAAATCATTATTTAGTACTTTTTGGAAAAGATAGTTTGTACTAGGAAAAAATATCTTAGGTTGAACCATGTGAAATGAGCATGCTTATTTTTTGTTTTCTTTTTGCTAGTTTGTTTTCTTTGTAGGTCAAAAACAGATAATTAGGAATCACTGGAAAGAAACATTTCTGATAAATGACAATTTATTTCTATTCAAGGTATCTGAAGTCGGGCCAAAAGAGATTACTAATAGAACCCTTCACGTCTCTTTGATGAATAAATGAAAATAATTTGTAACAATTGCATATTTGTGTATATGGCAACTTTATTTAAATTAATTTTATCTAAGTTACCAAAATTGGTCCTCAAAAATGTCCAATAAACTTGGAAAGATAGGTATCGTTCTTATTTTGAAAATGAACATGGGAAAGGAGGTTTCATTTATTCAACAAATGTTTACCTAGTGACCATTGTATAAAAGGTAATGTGGATATAGTACAGTCTCCATGAAGGCTGCATTTTATTAAGGGGTTTGATTAAGAAGAAAACAAAAATGGGCAAATTACAAATTTTTATCAAAATTCCCAGAACCTGATTCACCCTGTTGGAAAACATCAATACAAGTCAAGAATACAAAATTTTAGATATTCTGAATTCCTAGAATTCCTATTGCATTTAAGTAAGGCCAAATCTTCTTGTTTAACATCTAAGTACATTGTTTTATGTTACCTAAAAATTTTATTGCAGATTAAGTTTACTAATCTCTATAGTTATTCTGTAAAATACTGATGACAGTCCATATATTTTTTGTCATTATTTCTGACAACATTTAGGACTGCTTGACATAAAACTGGGACTCTAGTAATAAGTTAATTTTTCCAAAATTATTAATAAGAGATTTAAAAATCATTTATACTAAATTAATTAAGTATTTCATTTGCTACACATTAGTAATTCATTCAGTTAAGCATTTCACTCCACCTTCCAGTCTACTCCTTAGGTCAATTATTACAACTATCAATTAGCAGAGATTAAATTAAGGAAGACTAGTTATATTTATCTACATGTCCACAAATCATGAGTTGTTAGATTCTGAAAGCTAAGAATTCCTTGAATACACTACCTACTACCTGATGAATTCTTTTTAGATAATTCCTTTTTTAAAAAGTCTGTTTTCCTTGATGTATAATTCACTATAAATTAATTCCATATTTTAATGTTGTAGTGCCTTTTTAAAATTGAATAGAAATATGTCTAATTATAAATTCTACTTGTTCTTTCAAACTCCAAGAAATTATCTTAATGTCCTTTTCATCTGTTTTTTTTTTTTTTTTTTTTTTTTTTGATGCTGCACATTTATAAGTATTAGTTTATGCAATACTGTTTTCAGGAAATTTTGTTTATATAATTTAACTGTTAAAATTTTAATAGGTTCACATAAATATTTAAATTTGAACAAATCTTTGTTAGAAAACAAGTCTAATTTTTTTTACTTAGAAACACGAGAATTTTAATTATAAGATGCTATTCTAATCAATGAATCAATCTGATTCTTCTTAACATCAGCACATATTAATATACATTTATTCAGCTTGTTAAAATTCATTACTTAATTCCCTTTTTGGGACTTTTGTTTGTCCATTTGTGCTTAAAACCATCCCTGAATTCCATCACTTATGAAAAAAAAATTCTGTACATTTTCTTTGAGCAGTGTAGATAAATAGTGAAATCACATATTCTAGGTAGCATACTTACATCATTGGCCAAAAATTAAATGCTACTTTTAATAACCATTTAACTCCATACCCATAAGAAAGCTTTACTCAATTAACTTCTCAATATTTAATAAACTTTCTATTAAGTCCCCTGTTCACTAATCAGCTGCCATATCTAAATATAAAATTTTATATTTATGATAATTATATTTAAGTTATGGCATTCTTTAAAAGTTATGACCCTAGTTAGTCTTTCTAAGCTTGTCTCATCTTCAAAACCAATATTTCTTCGTATACTCAATCACTGATAAAAGTTGATAAACATAACTCTCAATGTGTTAAGACAGAATCCTTAAAAATACAATGATTTTCATTGAAACACATTAGGAATATATTTAATTAGTTAGTTAAAAATTAGTGTTCATTGTGTAATTTTATACATAAGAAATTAGGAAACAACTTATGAAATAATTTGTTTGACTCAGTGTTGACAGTATTTCCCTAAAACTTAGTTTTAGACAATTTGCAATCTCAGTGATTTATTTCTAAGTACACGCAAATCTTTTGTTTCATAACATTTTCAAAGTTTTGGGTAGGGTTAGTAAACCTTTCTCTTGATATTTGTCCATATATTTTGAACATATTTGTATTTTATGATAGACATTATCAGAAGACACTGGTAAGTTAAAAATAGGCTGAGCTGTTGATTCCTTCAGAACACATGGCCAATAACTTCTTCAAATTTATATTTCATGTTATGATAAATATTATTATAAAAATAGGTAATAATGATGTCATGATATGCCTAATAATTACATGAAAAATTCCTGAGCTTTGCTTATATTGTACTTTTATATTCAAAATCAAGTGATATTTTTTCAGAAGTAGAAAATGGAAGATTACATCATGGTAGATATGTAAGTTTTATTACTAACCTTAAAATACATATAGCAAAACTATTTGGAAACATTTACCAGAACAATTACCTCAAATTTCTAAAAGAGATCCCTAATTTGATCATTAAACAATATTTTAAATTTAATTGTGCTATCATATAGTAAATGGTCATTCCTACATATGGGTTTAATTTTTTTTAGTAAGTAGTTAATGAAACTAATTATGCTTGTCTTCACCAGCCGAGAGGGATTCTGAATTTTCTGACACACTTCAGGTTCATTTTTACACCTTCTGAGAGGTGACAGAGTGAGTAGAAAAAGGTTGTGGCAGTGGGTGTAATTTAAATTGTCAGTGATCCCATGGTGTCCAATCTGGATCTGTTGAACCTGGTGGCTCTCATTTCTAACCCACCTCCAGTCTAACAAATCACATCAAAGTCAGGGGCTGCTGACGAATCTGCTGCTGATCTCCATGTCTCCTTGGAAAGTGCTGACACCGATGACTGTGTCTATTCTTCCCAGGAAAAGGGAACATCAGACAAGATCCTGTACGCCAACAGAGCCACTGAATGAAGAGCAACCCCATAATAAGGGGAGCATTTGTCAGTCACATAATCCTGGGTAGCAAAATTTTCCCTACCAATCATTTTCATTTAAACATCAGATGTAATATTTTTATAAAAATAAAATTTCAGAAGTGACAAATACCTCTTTTGAAAAATTTATCATCGATTCTCATAACAAAACCCTGTCACAGAAATGCTGTACCAATTAATGAAGTCATTTGTTACAATGATCATATATCTGAAATAAAGATACATAGAACTACAATGCACTAGTTTGAAATATTTATATGTGTATAAATACTATTTTTATGTTTATCCTTCAATCTATCACTTTCATTACTTTCTAAAGAATTAATTAATTTCAGAAACTAGATCTATCTTATCTTCTACATGGATACTCAAATAAAACCTTGAAGTGCTACATAAAAATTAATAGGAATTGACATTTTATCTCTATATTGACATGATGAAAGGAGTCTGTCAAAGGATTTAAAAATATTACCCTATTCTAATAAATTATCAGGTAAGCTCTTTTTGTTTCTTAATCCCCTTATTCAAGAGGAAGAATAGCTTCATTGATGCTAATAAACTACTAATCTACTTACCTCTATTTTATTTATATCTTTTTTTCTGAGGTATAGACATCTCACTATCAAAAGCAATAAAATGAATAAAACCATTTTTCCAATAATAAATGATTTATACAGAAACTAGAGATATATCAAGAAAACATTACATTTGGAAATGTTTTCCTAAAGATTATACACATTAAGAAACAGGCCTGCCCTGCTTTTGCTTGACTTGAATTAAAAGCAAAGTTATCATTCATAATTTTGTGCATTTTTTAATGCATAAGTGTCCTATCAGAAACATTGTAAAACTCCAACATGAAAAGGTTTCCAGATGGACAAAGGTTCATAAAATGTCCATTTGGAAGAAAATAAAAGCATCTTCCATTAGCATAGAAGTGACTAAACATTACTTTAAACTAAATATTTAGAACTATATAGAGAGTATAGGTTCTTTCTAATGTGTTATTTCATTTTTATAGAAACATTTTAAGAAAATACAAACTTCAAATGAAGACAACGTAATATGGAATACAGTAGTGATGTTTCCAAATTGTCATGGTTACTTTCTTGTTAAATCGTATTTCTAACTCACACACCATGACTGTCAGCAGTAGAACAGCACAACAAAACTGTAAGTCAACACTCACCTGAGAAGACCAAAACCTAAATGTCAAAAGTGATGACATACATACAGATCTTGGCTGAAGTTTGACAAAACAATGTTCTGCCAGAACCCAGAAGTTTCTAAAATTAATGAAAAATGAGTTGAATGTGATCTCAACAGGAAAAGATATCCATCTTTCTATCTCTTGGAGGACTACCAAGGGTGTCTGTCTTCTTTCATTAGATCTGCTTCCAATTCTTGTTTGGTCTCCAAAAAGGAAAAGACTAATGCCCCTTAGCTAGAGGGTAAATGGAGTAGTTACATGCTTATTTAATCATTTTTGTTTGGTCTAATTTGAAGATTTATTTCATTTGCCCTATTTTAGAAAAATATTGTGATAAATATAAATAATACATGTTATCATAAATATGTATGCCCAATGTGGTAGAGTGAACAGAAAGAAAAATAATGTGAAAAGGTATTAAATCATATATGTGAAAATATCTTCATGATTCGTATTTTTATTTAATGGAGAATATAGAAAATTTCTGCATCACTTTGCAGTATACCCTTTAAAAGTTAATATTTTAAAATTAATTGACACAAATTTCAAAGACATATTCACATGAATTTAAAAGTGTAATTATTTAATAAATGCTGACAGTGTACAGAAAAATAATTGTATACCACCATATTAAAACTCTAACTATCCAGATCAATATTTCCTAAACTGTATTCTGAAAAGTATGTGGTCTTAAAAAGAAAGTCTTGAGTTAAAAAAGTTCAGGAAAATTACAGTCTCAGAAATTCACAATCCATTCTTATATGCTGTAAGCTGAAAGCAAAATATAACAGTAATAGTTTAACTATTGATTTTATAAAATTTTTGTTCATAACAAACTTTCATCATATGAGCCTGAAAATCTTAATGCCTAGAAGAATATACTAAGATGTCTCTGCAATAAAAGTCTAGAACAGGTAGTTCCTTTGAACAGAATTTCCTTGCAATGTAAGGCTGCACATTGATTCTGTCATGAACCTCAAATAAAAAAATCTGTTTATTTTATTGCACAACCTTATAAATTTGGGGGGGGACATGCTTAATAAATGATTATGTTCTGTTCACTTTAAAAAAACTTTATAAAATAAGAAATCTCAGAATATTAGCAGCTAGAAATTGATACAGGAAAATAGCAGGAGGCAGGAATAGCAAATTAACTTACTAAAGGACAAATCAATACTGCTCTCTTCTCATTAGAATAATAAAAGTGAAACTATCTTGTTTCAGAGAAATCCCTGGGACATCTGATTTTCAAAAACTTAGAAAAAAGAATCAAGTTCGTAGAAGAATAAACAAAATATTTTCTGGCTTAGAAGTTACTCACTAAATTCACATTTTAATAGTATAAGTTTTAAAGTAGAAGAAAAGATATAGGGATGATCACTGCTGTATTTTTAAATTTTTTTTTATTTTTATAGTCTGCATTTTGACTCATTGTACACAAATGGGGTACAACTTTTTAAAGGATATGATAGATAAGTTCAAAGGTAAATATTACAAAGGGTAAAATGTGTTCAGAAAAATGCATATGCAATCATGCATATGCATATGAAAACATATATGTAAGTATGTATAATGAGAATGAACTGATGTCACAGAAAAGCAAAATGAGATAGCAGAAGCATGAATATCTCAATTTCCATTTTATACCTATAACCTCATGACATTCCTCAACTTCACTCTTAATTCCTTCTCACAATTGCAAGAGATTTCTTCCAATCATCCTGTATTCATACTCTTGGTTAAATCTGAAGACTCTTGTGTCAGGGGAATTTTCTGTTCACTGGTTTCCCAGCCAACAAAGAAATGTTATTTGGCAAAGGTTCTCTGGAAACAGGTAAGCTATGGTAAAAAATGCCTAACCTAAAGTATATCAAGAGTTCCTTTAGTCACAGTACATAAATTCTAAGAATAACATCTACCAGAGCAATACTTTAAAATCTAAATGAGGAAACTTTAAATAAGAATGACATGTAAGATAATTATAAAATGTTCTTTCAAATTGTACCAACACTCTTATTAAATAAATATGCAAAGCTAGAAAAAGATAGATTTTCCACAAATCAGTTTTTTTTTTTTCTTGTATCCTTTTAGAAAATGCATTATTCCTTTCTGCATGCTGGGGAGCTATTTTGGGAATCACTGTTAAACATTCACTTCAGAAGCCCTCACATTTTAGAATTTGCTACTGTGCTGGAAGCCATCCCAATAGCCCCAGAGGATTCCTATTAGGTTGCTAACACTGTAAAGCCTCTGTGGACAAAAGGCAGACTGGCAGGGTAGCATCTTTTGGAATTGAGCATGACACATATTTGCTACATCTCATTTGTATTTCTTGCCCCAGTAAAAATAATTTTTTCAGTCAGTAAAAGCTCTTTCACATCTATCCTACTGCTTTTCTCTCTCCTTTTCTGAGAAAAGTTCAAAGATGTTCAAAGTATGATTATCTACCATATTTTTAACACATATGCAAAGTTTTCACGCATCTAGATAAATACCTACATAGAAAAATATCTGTAAGTTCAATATTAAGCCTTTGCTTGAAAAATAACCAGTTGAATAGGTATACCAGCTACTGAAATAATTTAACTTGAGATATTGAGTGCTCTTGAAAGTAAGTTATTAACTATAGCATTCCTAATAAATATTAGTCATTTTTACATGTGTTCTAGTAAACTAATAAAGAAATCTTTAGAGATTTTAAAATTGCAGCCAGATTTTGCATTTAAATCTAAAAACAAGATATATCGATATGTAAATAGATTTGAAGAATAAGGTGCTATCTATACACCTGTAAGAATCAAAATCCTTTTTCCATGTTAGATAAATTTCAAAAATAAATTTTTAAAAATAAAACATTGAGAAATTGGAAGATAAACATTCTACTGGATTTCTACTAAATCTCTGATTTCCTACCTACTACTTTACTATGATGAACTGTGAATAACTAGAAATACAGCAGTAGTCCTACTGTTTAGACAATATAACACAGAGATTTCAAACAAGTGAAAAGTATTGACATCCCAAAGAACAAAGAATTATTTATGCTGAGTATTTGATAGCAGGCTCATCAGTAAACAGATAACATGAAGAAAGGAAGAAATTGTTCAAGAGTAAGGTCAAGAAGTAATACAATGTTGTTCTCCACCAATGTTAGCTAAAGTTTGCATACGTCACTGTACCTGCAGTTAAAAGGCAAAAAAGCAACTCTACCTTTTGTTGTTTTAGGCCTAAGATCTCATTCTGTGTGATGGTATCATATCTGGTTACTGTTTGGTCATGATCAAAGTTCCTCTTTGAGGAGTCACGAGTTCCTGTACACAAATGTGGCATTAATCTATACTTACAATGTGTACGTATGCCCATCTATACATACAACAATTGATGCATAATTATTTCCCAAATACCAGTGTGTAGGTCCTTGCTTATGGCATTTATCTACTGCGAGGTTTTGCATGATGCACTTATTCAACATCAGGAAAAACAGCCACACTCCAAGTATAACTTTCCATTAAGCAATATAATTTTGGAAGTAATCACATATTTTCAAATGGAAAGTTTGACTGTACATTTGTTCTGGAACACTCAGCAGGTATAGCTATTAGCTAATCAACATATAGATTGCCAAAAAAAAAAAAAAAAACTCTCACTATATGACTCATCAGCCATAATTTATTAGCTTTATAAGGTCAACAGGGCTCACTGCAATCTGATCACTATAATTAATTTCATATAATGCTGGCAAAAATCATTAAAAATGAAAAAACGTTAAAAATTTCAATGACTAGGTAGCTAAAAGCATGAGATTTTTTATTTGCTGACTTATGGCTATTCTTTTATTCTTTTGTTATAATTTTAATCAAGTGGAAGGAAAATTTATTGAGGGTGTCCTGAATATCATATTCATTGCTAAATCCAAACTGCCTACAAAGTTGAATAAATAAAATTACTGGGCAAGAAACTGTCCAAATTATTCCTTAAAATATAACATTATTTGAATTTCCAATTCTTCCATTGATTTAGACATTCCATGGTGATTAACTGACCCAGAGCAAACACCTCTTATTGTAAATTGATCAAATAAATGCAGACTTTGTCGGCTTTAACTGTGTGTTAACAAACCAAATATGCTGCATCCTATTTCTACACATATGAACTTCCAGGACACTTTTGATTGGCTAAACTGAAAGAGATACTATGTATTTGTTAGTGTGTACTTTTTTCCATGCCAATGCTACCTGACTGCATTTGAAAAGAAGAAACTAAATGATTTTTTTCTTTCCCATTTTTTATCATCAGTACTTTTCTTACATATTAATTAGGATTTGAGTATAAAATACAGATTGATAATACACAATATTTGTCTGATTTTTGGCATTTCAGGGTGCTTTCAATTCTATTACTTCATGTTACCCTTACTCAATTTCTAAAATGTTTTTTGGGTAATTACTATTATGCCTACCATTAGTTTGTTTAACTATGAAAAATATACTTATAAAAAACAAAAAATAAATATTTTGGCAAGTCATATGAACAGTAGCAAAGCCAAAAAAACTATTAAAATGATTGTCTAATTTTGTATTTGAAATTCAGGAAGATATATCTTCTTAGGGGACAAATGAGGTTGAACATCTTTGTATTTCCTTCTCAATATTTTTTCACTTATTCCTATAGGAACAATTCAGATTACTAGATTGACTGTATTCAAAGTAAATGTACCAGCAGAATATCTCTATCACCACGGTTAAACCTCTTGGTTTCATCCTTTTAGTTCTCAGAACTAAGTCCCCAGTTTCCAGATGTGTGTGAGTTAAGAACATATTTTCCTTCATGAGGAATGTGTAACATTAACCACAATTCTAAGATAATATTCTTAAGAGTCTCTCGCAACATGAATTTTAAATAAAATTTATCATTTCTATTTTCAACAAAATTTAGGTTTTAAAAAATTCAAAATTTTCTAATCATAAGGACCATCCTATTTATTAGAAATTTGTAATACTAATTGAACTCTAGGGATATAGGACTACAAACAAATAAATTATAGCAAAGTAATCGATCAATTAAATGGAATATTTCCTTATAATGGAAGTGTTATGATTTAAATACGAGGTGTACCTCAAAAACTCACCTGTGAAACAATGCGAGAATGGTTAGAGGTGAAATTACTAGAGTCTGAAAGCTATAAACTCATCAGTGGCTTAATGTACCAATTTGGATTAACTTATTGGTAACTCTAGGCAGGTAGGTTGTGAGGAATAGTTCACCACAGGCATGCCTTTGGTGTTTATAATTTGTCTCTGGCAATTGGAGCTCCCTCTGCTTCCAGGATGTGATTAACTTAGTAGTTTTCCTCTGCCAAGTCCTTCTATTGTGAAGTTCTACCTCACCTTGGGCTTAGAGTAATGGAGTTGGTCATCTATGGACTCAATCACTGGAAGCATGAGCCAGAATAAATTTTTCTTCCTCTAAGTTGTTCTTGTTGGTCTTTTTGCCAACAAGTCGTAAAGGTAATTAAAACAGAAAACAGCTCAATGTATTGCATTCTCACTGAAACTTTATTTCTTTAGACTAAACCACCAGTAATTTTACTTCTTAACATATTTGTGGAAGTCTTCATTAATGTTCAGAAGAGAATAAGTAAACCAACAACTGAGCTGAAATTCCTGCCACTGACCTAATTGTGTGGAAGGTAAGAATGTCCAGTTTTCTTCAGAAAATCAAAGCAATCTTCGTTATTTTAAGAACAGCAACATTGACCAGCATACATTGCTGGTTTGGTGCCAGGAAATAGCTAGATAAATTTTATAAAATATTTAGACAACTGAAAACTGATAGGTAAATATGACAAATCAATCTGGAGGTAGCATATACTTTATTTAACAGCATAGATTATGAATGAAGACCAAGTAATTTTTAAACTTCTCCCACAGTATCTAGTACTACAACTAACCTTGTGTTAGATTTGATCTACGTTCCTGGAAATAATTATAATATATTTAAGTTATTGCCATGATTCAATAGGTTAATGTTTAAATAGTATTTAGAGAATATGTCACAAGTTAGTAATGTTATGTTGTTTGAATAAATAAAAGTATTCTGGAAGACAAAGTGATACATAGTGTTCTCCTTTTGGAGAGCATATAAAAAGAATAAGTTGAAAAAGGTTAACATACAGAGCTTGTTTGAATCATTAATTTCAATTCTGTTGGTACTACTTTCACAGTAATTTTAATGTAGTGGGTTTTTTTTTTTTTTACATCTTTTCATTTAACCTCAACATAATCTGTTGAGAAGAGTTTATTTTCTCATTTTTAAAGATGAGAAAATTTATGCCAATAAATGGTAGAGATAAGATGAACTGTCACTTATCTGGCCTGCTTTGGGTAGATTATTTATAGTTTCAAATTTGAATAAACTAAACAATAACTTGGTGTGAAATGTAGCATATGACTATGCATGGTTGAGGTTGCTTCCTATTGGACCAGGCTGCCAGGCATTCAGGGAAGAGCCACAGAAAATCATCATAACCCAAACTAAAGTGGTGCTATAATAAGACATGAGAGTGGCAGTTAATGATTCATGGATCACATGCCAGAAAATCTGTCACTTTAGATATTACCGTCTGCATTCTGCATTATAAAGATAGCTGGGCAACCTTATTCAAATGTACTGATTTTATAAAATGTTTTGTACTGTGTACAAAGACTGCATTAAAAAGGGAAGGCACTTCCACTGGAGGTGGTATCATTAATAAACTGGAGGTCAGATAAACATACCTTCGCTTTTTTTTTTTTTAATTTTATTATTTGTGGTCCTAGAGATGGAACCCAGGGCTTCTCTCATGATAGCCAAGTACTCTACCAACTGAGCTATTTCTCCATTCCTTCCAAGTTTTTAAACAATAATTTATTGATAAAGAACAGAAAAAGAGCTTATTAGCCTGAAAGATGTTTAAAAAAAAAAAAAACTACATTAAAATTACTGTGAAGGTAGTAAAAACAAAATTGGAATTAATGGTTCAAACAAACTCTGTATTTTAACCTTTTTCAATGTATTCAAAGGTACTTGAGGCAAACAAGAAAAAAAAAAAAAAAACAGGATAATGACAGAATAAGAGCAGAATGTGGAAGAGGCTATTAACAGTTCTGAACAGACTAAATAAAGATAGAAAAAGAAGGAGCTCTGGAATCATTATGGACCTTCCCTAGGAATATAGAACAAGAAAGGTGAAAAGAAGCAGATTTGCACAGTTTAAAAAGTTACATAGTTAATAGTCATACAGCTAGCTATCATTGGGGTATTTACTTTGTGCTTAACTGTGTTCTTTTATGCAATCTAGTGCCAATAGTTGAGAGCTTATCCTAGGATGATTGCTGTAAAGGTTCATGCTATTGAGACGCTGACCTTGGCTGAAGGGAGTTGTTCTACCCCAGGTCATGCTAGGAAAACCCCACATCCAATTACTCTTTTTGCCATAATGGCCCTCATCCTATTGCTGTTAGTATCAGGTAAAGAGGTCCAGCAAATTTAAAATGGGGAGACTAGGAGAACAGTGACACCTACCTAAGGTGGTATTGTAAAGATGAAGTATAAATGGCACAATAAATATATGTATACTGCAAATGCTTAATAAATAAATATTCATTTAATACCAGGCATAATTATAAAGTTAGTATGTGTGCTTTTCCCAATTCCTGTATCTAAAAAAAAAAAAAAAAAAAAAAAAAAAAAAAAAAAGAGGTATCCACTGGACATTTGCTCTCCTAAATAAACAGTGGCAACCAGTCATTGGCATGTCTGAGGTAGAAAAGTTTCAGCCATAATTTGCTTCCAAAAACATCGCACAAGCCTCTGACATCATTTTATGGATGAAAAATTAGCAACATTCAACAAATTGAACAACTACTGTGATGATGGCTTTGTATTCTCGTTTCCCCAGATTTTGTTACAATTTACTAAAAGGTTCAAATTTTTTTCAATTAATGAAAATGTAAGGGATATGCTGAACACCTGAAAGATTAGTTTGGAAAACAAAAAAGGAATTAAATAAATTGCATGCTTTTTTACACCCTAAGCAATATTAATCTAAGGAAACTCATTTTCTACAATGCTTAGGAACAGTGAAATTCCTGGTAGTTTAAGAGCACTCAAATCCTTTTTATTCATCTGAATCCCCTTGGTTTTAGTTTCCTTACTACTAAGATGTTGATGAAACTTGAAGCCAAGTGAAGTGGTACTTAATCCCTACTTTGGCTACTTTATTTAAATATCCCTTCAGTAGCCTTGGACCCTGGGAGATCAGGTGTGTAAGAAATGAAGCATTAGCAACTAGAGAAATGCCAAGTGCAAAAGGGCTGCTCACAGCAAAAATTGTTACTGGGTTCTCCAGTGAGGCTGGTGCTCACTATGCCTTACGCATATTTTATTCAGAAGGATTAAATCAAAATAGGCATTCTGGAACTATGCCTTCTAACTTAAAACATCACACGTTATACATCAAACATGTTTTCAGAACAAAAATTTTCACTAAATTAGTGTAATTTGAGAATACAGTGATTCAAATGAACATAAATTACATAGTCCTAATTTATATTTCAGAGTCCCCAGAGTCCCCAAAATAAGATGTTTAGAATTTTGCCTTCAGAACCTATGGAAACAAAAATATTTATACATGGGATAGTTTGGAGGTATTTTACAGATCTAGGGACATGAAACAACACATGACTTTAATCCTCTCAAGCATAATTTTTTGCATATATTCAAGATTAAAGATGGAGGAATAGTGAAACCCAGCATTTCTCTTAGCTCAGCTACCCAGAACTCAAACATTGGGAATATCACATCTCCCTGAGGCTTAGAGTGAAAAATCCTGAGACTGCAGGGTCAATCTGCCCTAGTTGAACCAAGGACTGCTTGACTTAAGATAAAATAATTCAAAGGCAACATGTATTCCGTAACTACAGAGAAGAAACAAAATGTACCACACAGAAAACAAATTAAAGACTCAATTGCCAAGGTGCAGGGAAGCCCAGGAATGTTTCTTAGGGGAAGTTTCCTTGAACTCTTTATGTATTTTAAACAACCACAGGGGAGGAAGTGAAGCATCTTCACCAATTTCAAAAACTCATTGCATTAACCTCATTATCACAAATTCCATTTCTGCATATTTACCTATATCTTTGTTTTTACATGGAAAAAGAAAAGGATACAGGTTTTTCTCACCTGTAATTTTTAAAGTTGTATGTGTTTGGAAGGTATGAAAAAGGAAAACTAAAATTAAAGTTAAAAATTGGTAACTTCAGAGCACTGGTTTCCTTAAAACCAGTTACTTTTTTTTTCAGTAAAAATAGTATCCACTTCCACAAGACCTTAGTCTGCATATCTTTTATTCTAGCTTGTCATGGTGGAATGGCTGCTGTTATTACTGTGTTGCTTTTAATATACATTGAAACTGTCTTCATTCAATATATTTTTACTAAAAATGTGCAAAATTAGTTTCCTTAATATTCAGAGAAAAAGAGACAAATCTTTTAGATATTTGCCCAAAATCATATAGATAAGAGAAGTTGAATATGCAGAGACTGAACATACATATCAAAACAGTTAAACAAACTAAAATTGTTTTCATATGGAATTTTTCTATAGTTTTGAAATGGTAGGTTATAAACTGAGAAAGTTCTTTTTTGATGCTATACAAAATTCTCAAGCTTACATTAATTGTGCCCCTATCTGTTCAATTTGTTGAAAATGACTTCTTTCTTTACTTCACTGTATGTGGGAAAGAATTCAAATGCAAGGAACAATTTCAAATCCATTGGAAACAAAGTTGCATGGTAAATTATGCCACAAGAGAACAATCATGGCGGTTTAATCAAAAGCTCAGTATCTGCCATATGCTTATTGTTCTAATTTTTTTCTTAATTCACGATTTCAAAATTTATCCATCAGTAAGCTTTTTACTACAAGGACAGCTAAAATGGAATTAGAGACTCTTGAATGTAGGGACCTTCTCTGAACCCCAGGGTTGGTCCAAAGATCATTTTAAACTGAAGACATTTAAGATGCTACAGATTTAAAAAGAAGTCTTCTCAGAGCTTTCCTTATCTTATCTAACAAAAAGTAACAGCTTCAGAAAATGGAATTTCCATAAATTATTCCTAGGTCAAAGGTAAGTCTACCAAAAATCCTCTCCCTAGAGGAGTTCCAGGGCCATGAAGAGGACATTAAGACCACTCATACCTGCACAAGCAAGTATTTTCACAAACCTTATAAACTGGTGACTTTGACCAAAAAAATTTAGCCCTTCTTAAGTAAACTCAGAAGTTTTTCCAATAGAGTGATTTCTACCTCCTTATTTTCTCCTGAGAGGTTAAACTTTCAACTTTATGTTATTAAGCTAGTCTCTTCTTAGATATCCTTTATATAAATGTAAACATCTTTTTCTCCTATCTATTGTCTGTTTAATTTGCAGGCATACAGGTACAAAACTCAAGAGGACAGAGGAAGTTTTTTCTCCCTGACACTAACAATTAAGGCATCTACAGTACCAGTTTTAAGAATATTGGAGAATAAAATAGAAGTATTGCTAAAAGTCATTAAGGGGATTTGTATAACACAGTGTTCTTTAAGGAAACAATTCAAATAATCAAGACTAAGTACATAAGAAAGTATGACTGCCAAATTACATGAATTAACGTTTATCCATTTTTAGATTCTTTAAACATAGAAAAAGTAGTTCCCATATCAAACATGCATTTGTTAGTGGCAACATTTGTTTAGCAATTATTTTCCATATGTATAAACTTCAGAAAGGTAGTAATCAAGTAGAATATTTTCCCCAACTCTTTTTCATTAAAGTAGATTGAATTAAAGGCTAAACCTATCCAAAATGATAAAATATGAATTTGTTAATACATTCTTATTGTATTATTTATTATTATTCATATCTTCTAGAAATTTAAGACATTTACTATACTCTAGCAGTTAAAGTTGATTTTCTTTTTTAAAACACATGTATATGCGCTCAGAGTTTTAATATAGCCTCTTGAAGACAAAATTCTCTTTTGAACAGAACACTATTGTAAGTTGTATAGCATTTTATATTGCATTAATTTCTTAACATCATTAATTTTACTATATTCATATGTCAATTCCAGTCAAAGGGAAAGGAAATTGCATGGTAAGAATTTTATCCTTTATTTTCATGTACCCAGATTCAAAATATTTAAGAAGTAATGTATGAGGAAGAACAATTCATAAAAACTTGCTTCTCAAAGACTATTCCATCTCAAGAAAATTCATGTCTGGGAATAGATGAGGAGAAATTGCTGAGACTGACAGTTTGCCTAAAGTTTTTTGAAAAGACAAGAAGTCCTTAAAGAACCCCAGTATTCCAGGATCAGGTGGAAAAATTTGAGTGCTTCCCACATTATAATGCTTCTATTTTTCCAGGGTTTGCCTTCACTTTCCATGTGAACCCAGATGCACAGGGAAAGGATTTCTAAAAAAAATAATTCTTTGACTCGTCTTTTTTGAAAGTACTGGAGAAGAAATGCCAGGTTCAATAATGGGATACCAAAGAAGTTATACCTATGCTGGACACATTTATGGACAGGATAATTACAAGAGAGCAAAGAACATGTTTTTTAAACAGTCGAACAGCAAGGTTCTGATCTGTAAGCAGATAGCTGAAGTGCAGATTATCTCAGTAGGTCTTAGAGTTAATTATGTGAAGAATGTAAATGAATTCACAAAAGGGAAAAGATAAATCAGGATTAATGTATAGTACAATCACTCAGATGAACATCTTGGTCATTAAATTCAAACTTTGATTTCAATGAAAACATTTCACATTTTTCACCAATAGAGATATTGAGTCTTTTAGATAACATATATATGCTTTTTTACCTATTATTCAAATGTAGGACAATTTTATATAAAATAAGCATATCAGACAATGAAAGTTCATAAAGAAGGATTTGGGCACTTTTTTCACTCATGCAAATTGATATAGGTAGTCCAGTTTATTAAATTATATTGATAAGGTAAGTATATATTAAACCATTAAGATCAAAACTCTTATTCTTTGACTACTTTAAGGTTTCTTAGATCCTGGTAGGCATGATCCCTATGAAAACATTACTGGAGCATGCATAATAATGACCTGATTATCTTGGATGTACTGTTTCTTCTCTTAATAGCTAAAGAAATGTTGGAAAGATACTGTATTTCATTGTCCTGATTTGTTAGAATTAATGGGTGAACTCAGTGTACACTTTGATTTTGAGGGTGAAGTGAGCATCCAAATAATTTCTTAAACTTAGAAAGTTCTGTGGATACACCATAAAGGTGGTCTCATCAAATGAATGCATTTTTGATGAAAAATTTAATTCAAAAATGTACTATAAAAAAGAACATGATTTTTAAAAATACCCAGAGTACTTTTCACTAAAAGGATATAAAATATAAATGTGAGAGAGTATAATAAAGAGAGAGAGGAGGAGGAGGAGAAAGAGGAAAAGGAAAGGAGAGAGAAGAAAGAAGGAAGTATAAGAAGGGTGGCAGGGAGACAGAAGGAAGAAGGAAGAATCAGGAAAAAATTTGAGGATATTACTGAAATAATTGTTCTACAGTCATTCTTTATAATACATTAAAACATTTTTATAATACATTTTATTAAAACACCAAGGAAATGAATACATGCATTTGATGTTAAAAGTGAAATAATTTAGCATAGTTTTTACTTCAATAAAGGGTTAAATCCTACTCTGACTCAATGTTCTTTCTGTCAACAATACAATACCAGGATTTCCCCAAACAAAACATAATGGAGTGAGACAGCTGCCATGGAGTTCAGTCATCCTCATTAGCACCATGTTTGAACACTTTTGAACATCCCAGGAACTTGGATATTATTGACTAATGGCCAGTCATAATCAACTCCTTCCTTCTGGCCTCAGCTGACAGGCAGGAACTTGACTGCTTGACCAGCATCTGCCAGATGTCTCTGCCTTTATGCAGTTTCAGGTCCCAGTCCCTCCTGGCCATCTTGTCACACTGCCATCCAGGCTGTGTGAAAATATTTATGAAAGCCATGTTTCAGATAAATTTATCTCTTGCCAGGATTATCTCTGAGTAATAAGGAAATTAACATCAATGACATCACTCAGGAATGAAAACTGGACCACATCAAATATTCAAACTGAATATTGTCACTTATAATTATGATGATCATGTGTCTTGGAATTTCTAATTCAATCTTAACCTCATATAGTCTAGCCTATTATTCTCATGAATATGTCTATGCTTAATGAGAAAAATATAATAACTCTTCTTAAACTAATTGAATAATTGAATGAAGGTTAAAAGTACCATAAAATGAGATAAAAATGAAACAAACTGTCTGATGAAAAGAGAGGAATTATACGTTGCCCAACCAAAGGTATTTGCTGATTATCACAATTTTTAAATTTGGCTTTAACTATGCTGATAATTAAGGTAGAAGATGAAAACTAAAGGTTTTAAATAGTTTTCATTTTACTAAATATAACTTATGGGAAAACATATGTGTCCTCATTGGCAAAAAATAAAAAATAAAAAAAAGTATTTCACCATAGCTAAGGAAATAATTGTCATTCAAATTGTGATTTTACAATATAGAATCACTATGAAATCTAAAGGCATAATAACTTTAAAGATACTTCCACAAGTAGGAATTCTGACACTTAGCTTACACATTTTTCTTCCTGCAGATCTAATTTAATATAGAAACAAACTGTGTTTCTTTCATTATAGAGAAATAAATGGCTAACATGTCCATTAGTCCATCTCCCAAATATTAAATTTCTTCAAATATCAAATGGTATAATAGGAGGTTGATTATATTAGATTCCCGATTGCATTCTTAAATGTGCCCCTGGCATGTATACTCTGTGCTGTGCAAAATGAGAGGCATATATTTTAGATATAAGAATTGTGATTGTGCTATGAAAATAGGTCAAACGTAGATTCTTATCCAGATACACTGTTTTGGATATACCTTACACAATGCCTGGAATCTGACCCTGAGGCAGCCCAACAAACATATTATAGGACTATAGACCTCATAGGAGAATAAACTGAATCCAAACAAAATAATTTTGGTAAACTATTCTTGGCTTTCTAAAGAATGAAGGTACCCAGCCAACCCCCATCATTCACTGAATCCATATTTCAGATCACCTTTTGTAAGATTTGTTACTATGAGGAGAAACAAGTCATGGATGACATTCAGGGATTGAACTCAGGTTTTCATAGTTAATTAATATCATCAGTGCCCAGTAACAGTACTTTAACTTCATGAGGATATGGAATTTGGCAGAAGTCGCTAATGGTTATTTCAACAGAATGCCAAGCACAGTATATGACTTAAAGTTGATGACTGTCATTTACCAAATAATTATGGACCTAAACCTAATTATTGAATTTTTTAAGTAATTACTTTCCTCACTGCTTCAAACTTGAATTTTCAGTACTATCTCCTGGTATCAGGGATAAATCCTGTAGTTCCTGTGCTATGAGAGAGGCAGTTTTAAAGTTCTAACAGGCATTTAGAAAACTGAGATCTGTTCATTATTAATCTGAAAATGATTTATGAATCAGATAAGATTTTGAATTAGATGAAATTTACTTGAATAAAACTTTTGTTTACTTTTCTCAGATCCAAATTCTATTATAGGGTTTTTGGGTATCTGTCTTAAATATATTGACTCCATGACCTTCTTTGCCATTTCACATTAATTTTCACTAATTTCCTTTGAGGATTCTTCATCACATTTCATGCTTGGGCCTTTTAATCTGAATCACACTGCTGAAGACAGATTCAGTCTATTTATTTATAGTTATTTTTCCCTTCCTAGTGACATAAATTTCTAGTTATTTTACAACTTTTTGACCAAATTTCAATTATTTCTATCTACTACATTTCTTCTTTATTTTTTCTATTTAAATAATAAATAATGGGTAGTATGAAGTATTCCAGAAAGATAATCATTTTGCACTTTGGGCATATTTTGTAATCATTCCATTAACTGACATATATATACTTTCAATCCCCTGGTTGATGCCACTGATAAAAACAGGATCAAACCAAAAAGCACATGGCATAACCTTTCTTTTTTAACAAGATCAACAACAAAGCAATGCATGGAATGACCTTTATATTTTTAGGAACCTCATGTAAGTTCACAAGAGATCTGATTAGTATCTCATCTTTCCAAAGTGAGCTGCAAAGTCATTTAGATCATTTTCAGACAATGCAATGAAGATAATGAATACATTTTGTTACATATGTGAATTATGGAAGAGCATAAATTTAATACATCTGACATTCTTCTCACATGAAGGCTATTTTCAAAGGTCTTAACAATTACTTGGATGATGTGAATATTTTATGGAAATTCTTTAGTAAATGATTCCCAAATATCCTACTTCACTTTTTTCAATAAATTATTTTACATTGTTATTTATTCCCTTTTATTTTAAAGTTAAAATACTCTGACTCCATCTGAAACATTTTGACCAATCACTAAGAAAAGTTCACAATGTCTTTTTATAGGTACAGCTTGTACAATATTAAGGATGAACCATATATCAGATGGTTGAGAATTAGTACTGTGGTTTAGCTATGGGGTATACCCCAAGAGTTCATTTGATAAACAATGCAAGAATTTTCAGAGATGATATGATTGGGTTATGAGAGTCTTTACCTAATCAGAGGGTCAATCTACTGATACAGATTAATTTAGCTGTAACTGTAGGCATGTAGGGTGTGGCTGGAGGAGGTGGGTCACTGAGGGGTGTGCATTTAGAGTTTATATTTTGTCCCTGGTGAGCAGAGCTCTCTCTCTCTCTCTGCTTTCTGATTGCATGTACTAAGCTGCTTTTCTCCTCCATATCCTTCCATTATGAGGTTCTACCTCATCTCTGACACAAAGCAATAGAGTTGGCTGTCTATGGACTGAAACCTCTGAAATAGTGAGTGCCAAATAAACTTTTTTCCAGTAAAATTGTTCTTGTTAGGTCTTTTAGTTACAGTGGCAAAAAAAAAAAAAAACTGACTTAAAAAGGCATAAATCTTAAATACAAAATATATGACTTTTTCTGAGTATTTATCATAGAAATGAAATCACCATTATTACCTTAATCCTGAAAATAGACTCTGGTTTCTTTCAGTTCTACTTTTTGAAATTTGTAAATATGGGGAAAGAATATTATATAATGCACATTTACTTATGATGATAAAAAAGTATGCCTTCCTATAAAAAATAAAAAATTACAGAAGTTAAAATGCTTAGAGTTTGTAAGTTTCAAAATAACACAAAATCGCTAGTTATAGAAATTATCCATTTGTTCCTAAGTGGCTTCTGGCAAACTCTAATAGCAGTTTCCTTTATTCATTTCAAAAGAGGGAGGTCGTTTGCCTTCTACTATAACTGGAAGAATAGCAAAACGTCTCTTCCATCATGCTGCAAGGGATGCAATAAAACTGACTCTTAATTCATGCTCTATAAAGTAAAATTGGTATATTCATTCTGTGTAAAGATTTGGCACTCCAAATTTTCCTCTCCTTAATTGTAAGAAAATGGAGGGAAAGGGCATTTACAGAATCACTATTGCACTTTAGCTATTAAAATTGTGAAACATTTTACCAAAGGAATCATGATCCTCAGAGTATCTACCAGTCAATGCAAGCACAGCAGAGAAATGTGAATAACATGCTAATGGTGCAGAATTTGGTATCCAGCAGAGTACACATTTATTTCAAACACACACTCAATTAAAAAAAAAATTAAAATCTTAAACAAATCTCTCACCTCAAAACAACTACCCTTTCTTGATAATATTTTTAAAAACTTTTAAAAATGAATTGCAGAGCATGAATTAAAACAAAGAAAAGGTTAAAGACCAACACTGGAATTGAGAAGTGTGCATCTAGTGGTGAGAAAGCATAGAATCTGGCATTCAGTTTCAATATCTACCAACGTGTGGACATTTGAGCCTCTGTTTGGAAGGTATACTACACCTAGAAAGAGAACTCAGAACCTGTGGTTCCTCCTGGGTGGAAGCTTTCAGAGACCTCTAGATAAATGGAACCCCATTCTTATTTTGGGGATGATACTGAAGTAGCATACACTGATGGAGTTATGCCAATTGCTATGACCAACATGTGTCTAACTGAACAGTGCTAATGCGATACCATTTGTTAAATATATACAATAACTTTCATCTTTTAAGACAAAGGTGAACATTCAAAAATTCATACAAAGTACAAGGAAAATATGTTGTTTGTTTTATCCTTACACTGGATGGAGAAAAAAGTCCAAATCCCTAAAATCTCAAATTCAATGGTTCCTTGATAGATACCTATCAAGATACCTTCTCAAATTCTACCACAGTTTTCCTGAAAATGAATTGCAAGTAAATTCTGTTACACATTCTAAATTATTAGTGCTTCAAAAGCATGCCCTTTCATATAAGTCTTACAGATAAATTTCTAAAGAATATATAATCATAATCAAAAGTCACCAAACAGAAAATGGAGCAATGTATTACCATATGAAAACCACAAGAAAAACAGAAAGCAGAACATCTGTGTAAATATTAGCTACTGGGAATATCATGTGTGCAAAATATATACTTTTGTGTGTGAATAATAAATTTATGTTCAATTATACAGTATGAGCATGGATTGAACATGTGTATAAGGAATGAAAGGTTATAAAATAATCAATATTATTCAGCAAAGAATATAGAAAACTTCTGCCAAATAAAAAGTAGAATAATTAAAAGCCATTTAAATGAATAATTCCAAAAGCAGATTAGCTATCGATGAAGAATTAGCAAAGCAAATGGTAGAGCTGAATAGAGTATCCACACTGAATTCCAGAAAAATAAGGAGTAAAGAAATATGAAGAAAAGGTTAAGACAGTAGTAGAGGATAGAGATCTTCCTACATGTTTAGAAGGAAAACATAGAATGAGCATGAAATCATATGTTAAGAGATAATGTTGCAGGAAATTTCTTTAAGATGATATAAATTGTTAAATTCAAGAAAAATAAATACACATCATGGTAAAATTAAAATACATAGACTAAAAGAAAAATAAGGACAATGCCTAAATACATATGAAAATGTAATATATTACTGACAAAGAAATCACAGCTAGTCTGGCAGTTGTCTCCTAAGCAAGAACAGAAAAGTCCTGAGAATAGGGAATAATTACTTTAAGGTACTAACAAATACAGTGACTCTTAATCTATAATTATTAATCCAGAAAGAGGAGTGCTTAAAGGGAAAGACAAAAGGAAAAGTACAAAGGGCAATATTGTAGATGCAAAAATGGACATTATATCTAAGAGCATATTTTAATTAAAGAAAGTTATAATGAAAGCAGATTAGAAACATGGAAGGTGTAAGAAGAAATGATCATGTTCAACATGCTGGTTTTATTTTTTAAAAGGAAATGGTAATGTCTTATTTAAAGGTACTATATAATAACAGTGAGTGTAGTGTTCAAAAATCCTTGAATTATGTGGGGTAAGGGCAAAAGTACTGATTAAATTCAGAAGCTTTTTTAGGTTAAATGAACAGATAAAATTCTAAGGGCAACCTATATTCACTAGAGAAAATATAGTAAGTAAAACAAAGTCTAGTTAATTTGAAATATATGACAAATTAAACTAAAAATAATTACTGTAAATATATTGGTAACTCCAATAATTATAAATGAAATGAACTTTCCAATTAAAAAACAAAGACTGTTAAGATGAAAAAAAATATATAAAACCTGCAAAATACATACACAAGAGGTTCTTCTGAATCACAAAAACACTAAGTGCTGAAAAAGAATGCTAAAATCCAGGAAAAAAATATGCAGAAAGAAAGTTAAGTTTCTTTATTAATATCAGACAAAATAATTAAAGCAAATATGTATGACTAAAATAAAGAAGATCATGCTAAGTGAAATAAGTCAATCTGAAAAAACCAAAGGTCGAATGTTTTCCCTGGTAAGTGGATAATGATACATAATAGGGGTGGGGGTTAAGAGAAGAATGGAGAAACTTCAAATTATGTGGATAAAAGTAGCCCACAGACCAAATAAATTTCCAAAATTTGAACCACAGATGACATAACTTTTGTTCTTAAAACAATTAAATTATGACTTAATGAGAGTTTTGTAAAAAAAAAAAAAAAAAAAAAAGGAATAGGTATTAGAAAAAAGAATGCAAATATTTCATGTTCCAAATAATAAACCAAGAAGAAAATAAGAATTCAATACAATTTTAATGAAAATAAATATCCAAACTTATAGAATATGCCAACATTTTACTTACTTTATATCATCCTAGTGGACTGGAGATATAGCTCAGTGGTAGAATACTTGCCTAACAAGCTCCAGAATGCGAATTTAACCACAATACCACACACACACACACACACACACATACATATTTTATATTAAAATTTTAACTTTCAAATTAGAAGTTAAAAATCAAATATAATATTAACCAAAAAATACTTAAGAGCAGAAATTAAAGAAAAGAAAATAACATAAAATAAAAATATTAAATTAGCAAAACACTCATTTCTAAATATACTAATAAATTTAATGAAAAAAAATTGGCAAGATTGTTTAGAAGAGGAGAAATAGCAAAACTTAGCAATATTAGGATTAAAAAAAAGATCCAAATTATAGATGTTACAGAAATCAAAGTGTTTGTGTAAGTTTTAGACTGCATTTCATTAAATTTGACAACTTAATATTAAAAATTTGTTAGAAAATGCAACTACCTGACACTGAATAATGAAGAAATGGAGAAACTGAATATGTGTCATAAACATGAGCAATATTGAAACTTTAGTTCAATATATCATATATATATTAAATTATATATATTTAGTTAAATATATCATATACATCTATGATATATATTTCTCCTCCCACCTGACCCTTTAGTTAAGGGGAAAAAAACAAAAAAACAAAAACAAAAACACAAGCACATATGGTTTTTCAGGTCAGTGATACCAAATATTCAAGATGCAAAAAATTCCAGACTTACACCAACTTATCTGTAAGAAATACAACTTGACAATTTCTGCAAAAATGCTATAGCTTATTTTATGAGGTTATCACTTTGTTATATAAGCCAAAGAAGAAAATGAGAGGAAAAAATACAACCAAACTCAATGAGCATATGTATATGTATATAGAAGGACAAGAACAAAGATATAATTTAATTTTTATTGTAGATATCTCTTTTACCACAATAGTAAATAATATTGGATTGGACTATAGTCTTAACGTAAAAAATTTATTTAACATAGACATTATGGTTTGAACCTGAAATGTCCCAAAGAAGTTCATATGTTGAAGTCTTGAACCCCAAGGCAATAGTATCCAGAGTTGGGACCTTGGGGAGGTGATTGGATGAGGAGGGATCTGACCATAACTGAATTTGCTATTGGGAGGTGATGGAATTGAGGAGTTGGGCATAGGTGGATAAAGTAGGTTATCTGAGGCGTGTCCTAAAAGGGTGCATTTTGTCTCCTATGTGTCTTCCCTCTTCTCTCCCTCTCTCTCTCCCACTTTACTGGCTGTCATGAGAAGAGCAGCTTTCCTTAAACCATGATGTTGGTCTCACCACAGACCTGAATTCAATAGAGCCCAATGACTATGGACTGAGACCTCCGAAACCACCAGCAAAAATAAATATTTCTATCTTTTAATCTGATTTTCTCAGGTATTTTGTCTTAGGGATGAAAAGATGACTAACAATAGCTTTTTTCCTATAAAAGGCAGGGTTTTTTTGTTTTTGTTTTTGTTCTTTATTCATCTAGTGAGTATTTTTAGTTTTATTTTTATCCATTTTATTTTTTTGTAGGGCTGGGAATGAAACCCAGAGTCTTTTGCAGGAAAGGCAAACACTCTACCACTGAGCTACACAGAGCCCTTTCAGTTTTATTTTTCAATGTCAGATAACAAATCCAGAAATGAATACAGCCTATCACGAGTAAAAATGTGGGTTGGTCGCAGTTGTGGAGTGAGCTGGCGGGTGAGTCAGGTCACATGCATTGCAAGGTAGCAGGCAGGCACTCAACCTCCCTGCCTTGCCTTGTGGAGCTGGGTGGTAGGTAGCCAGCCCGCCCAACCACCAGGCCAAAGACAGACGCCATCAATGAACAATCCCATCCAACCACCACGCAGGGGTTTGTCGCCATGATGGAGCTAACCAGAGGCTTCTTTATAGGTTGGTGCAGGCATTTTTAATTACTCCTGAGGGTGTGGCAATCATCATTGGAAGGGCAACTCCCTTCCTGAGACACCTACAGGAGACTAGAGGACCTTTGACAAGACCCAGGAGCCAAGAGAAGGAGGTATTGAGAGACTCGGGGCCAACTCAGAAACACAGGGGAACATACCCCACCTGAAGGCCACCACCCCTAGAAGGCCAGCTTCTTAGTGGAGCACAGCATTATCAAGTTCCTCCAAGACATCAGGCTACTGAAGGCTAAGATGTGAGTTATTGGAAATCTACAGAGACAATATTAGTCAATAGAGGAAATCTGCAATATCCCAGAGTTTCACTACTAGAGGGGTAGATACCTGAACGATACGAGAAAACAAGGGAAGAAAGTGTCCCAAACAAACCTAGATAGTATAGCAATAAAATACATGACAGCATGGCAGAAGAAATGTCAGAAAGGGAGTTCAGAATGTACATAATCAAAACAATCAGGAAAGCAAACGAGGAGATGAAAGAGAAAATGCAGGCATTGAAGGATGAGATGAAAGGGCAAATGCAGGCATTGAATGATCACACCAATCGACAGTTAAAAGAGCAAATACAGGAAGCAAAAGATCATTTCAATAAAGAGTTAGAGATATTGAAAAAAAAAAACACAAATCCTTGAAATGAAGTAAACAATAAACCAAATTAAAAATTCCATAGAAAGCATAACCAATAGGATAGAACCTCTGGAAGACAGAACCTCAGACATTGAAGACAAAATATTTCATCTTGAAAACAAAGTTGACCAAACAGAGAAGACAGTAAGAAATCATGAACAGAATCTCCAAGAACTATGGGATATCATGAAAAGGCCAAATTTAAGAATTATCGGGATTGAGGAAGGCTTAGGGAAACAAACCAAAGGAATGAACAATCTATTCAATGAAATAATATCAGAAAATTTCCCAAATCTGAAGAATGAAATGGAAAACCAAGTACTAGAGGCTTATAGGACTCCAAATACACAAAATTACAACAGACCCACACCAAGGCACATTATTATGAAAATACCAAACATACAAAATAAAGACAGAATTTTAAAGGCCACAAGAGAAAAGAATCAAATTACATTCAGGGGGAAACCAATACGGATATCAGCAGATTTTTCAATCCAGACCCTAAAAGTTAGAAGGGCCTGGAACAACATTTTTCAAGCTCTGAAAGAAAATGGATGCCATCCAAGATTTATACCCAGCAAAACTTACCTTCAGATTTGATGATGAAATAAAATCCTTCCATGATAAACAAAAGCTAAAAGAATTTACAAAAACAAAGCCAGCATTACAGAACATTCTTAGCAAAATATTCCATGAGGAAGAGATGAAAAACAAAGATGTAAATCAGCAAAGGGAGGAACTAACCTAAAGGAACAACCAAATAAAGGAGAAATCAAGTTGTGTCAAAAAAAAAAAAAAATGAGCCAAATGACCGGGAATACATATCATATCTCAATAATAACCCTGAATGTTAATGGCCTGAACTCATCAATCAAAAGACATAGACTAGCAGATTGGATTAAAAAGAAAGATCCAAAAATTTGCTGCCTGCAAGAGATTCATCTCATAGAAAGACATACCCACAGACTAAAGGTGAAAGGATGGGGAAAAACATACCATGCACATGAACACAGCAAAAAAGCTGGAGTTTCCATCCTCATTTCAGATAATGTGGACTTTAAGCCAAAGATAGTCAGAAGGGAAAAAGAAGGACATTTCATACTTCTTAAGGGAAGCATAAATCAGCAAGACATAACAATCATAAATATCTATGCCCCAAACAGTGGTTCATCCATATACGTCAAACAACTCCTTCTCAGTGCCAGAAATCAAATAGACAACACAATAATACCAGGTGATTTTAACACACCTCTCTCGTACTGGACAGATTCTCCAAACAAAAATTGAACAAAGAAACCATAGATCTCAATAACACAATCAATAATTTAGACTTAACGTACATTTATACAATATACCATCCAACAAAGAGCAAATACATTTTCTTCTCAGCAGAACATGGACCCTTCTCTAAAATAGACCATATATTATGCCACAAAGCTACTGTTAGCAAATACAAGAAGAGAGAGATAATACTTTGTATTCTATCAGATCATAATGGATTGAAATTAGAAATAAATGACAGAGTAAAAAACAGAAACTACTCCAACGCCTGGAGATTAAGTAATACGCTATTGTATGATGAATGGATAACAGAAGATATCAGGAAGAAAATTTAAAAATTCTTAGAGGTAAATGAGAACAAAGAAACAACATATCAAAATCTCTGGGACACTATGAAAGCAGTTCTTAGAGGAAAATTTATTTCATGGAGTCCACTCAATAAAAGAAGAAAAAATCAACAAATAAATGACCTAACACTACAGCTCAAAGCCCTAGAAAAAGAAGAACAGAGCAACACCAAAAGTAGTAGAAGGCAGGAAGTAGTTAAAATCAGAGCTGAAATCAATGAAATTGAAACAAAGAAATAATCAAAAAATTGACAAAATAAATAGTTGGTTCTTTGAAAAAATAAACAAAATTGATAAACCTTTAGCCACACTAACAAAGAGAAGATGAGAGAAAACCCAAGTTACTAAAATTCAGAATGAACAAGGAAATATCACAACAGACATGAGTGAAATACAAAACATAATTAGAAGCTATTTTGAAAATCTATACTCCAACAAAACAGAAAATCTCGAAGATATCATCAGCTTTCTGGAGACATATGAATTACCTAAACTGAATGAGGAGGACATACACAATTTAAATACATCAATTTCAATTAATGAAATAGAAGAGGTCATCAAAAGCCTACCAACAAAGAAAAGTCCGGGACCAGATGGGTTCTCAGCTGAGTTCTACAAAACCTTTAAAGAAGAGTTCATTCCAATACTTCTCAAAGTATTTAATGAAATAGAAGAGGAGGGAACCCTCCCAAACTCATTCTATGAAGGCAATATCACCCTGATACCTAAACCAGACAGAGACACATCAAGGAAAGAAAATTTTAGACCAATATCCTTAATGAACATCAACACAAAAATTCTCAACAAAATATTACCAAATCGCATACAAAAGTATATTAAAAAGATAGTGCACCACGATCAAGTGGGTTTTATCCCAGGGATGCAAGGTTGGTTCAACATCAGAAAATCAATAAATGTAATTCACCATATCAATAGACTTAAAGTCAAGAATCACATGATTATTGCGATAGATCCAGAAAAAGCATTCGATAAAATACAGCATCCCTTCATGCTCAAAACACTAGGAAAAATAGGGATAGTGGGAACATTCCTTAACATTGTAAAGTCCATCTATGCTAAGCCCATGGCCAATATCATTCTAAATGGTGAAAAACTGAAAGCATGCCCCCTAAAAACTGGAACAAGGCAGGGATGCCCTCTTTCACCACTTCTATTCAACATTGTCCTTGAAACACTAGCCAGAGCAATTAGACAGACCAAGGAAATTAAAGAGATACGAATCGGAAAAGAAGAACTCAAACTATCCCTATTTGCTAATGACATGATTACATATTTAGAGGAACCAGGAAATTCCACCAGAAAACTTTTAGAACTCATAAGTGAATTCAGTAAAGTAGCAGGATATAAGATCAATGCTCATAAATCCAATGCATTTTTATACATAAGTGATGAATCTTCAGAAAGAGAAGTTAGGAAAACTATCCCATTTATAATACCTTCAAAAAATAAAATACTTGGGAATCAATCTCACAAAAGATAACCATAGATAATAATAAAATTATGGCATTTGCAGGCAAATGGATGCAGTTGGAGAATATCATGCTAAGTGAGATAAGCCAATCCCCCAAAACCAAAGGATGAATGATCTCACTGATAAGCAGGTGATGACATATATAGGGGGTGGGAAGGGGGCAAGAATGGAGGAAGGAGGAACTCTATAGAGGGATAAGAGGTTGGGGGTAGAAAAGAATAACAGAATGAATCAAAAACTATTACCCTAGTTAAATGTATGATTACACAAATGGTATGCTTCTACTTCATGTACAAACAGAGAAACAAGATGTATCCCATTTGTTTACAATAAAAATGAATTTTAAAAAAACAAGTAAAAATATACACTGAATAATCAGAAATGTTACAAAGCATAAAATCAATTTTTTTTAAATTCACTAATGAATTAGTACATAATACATTTGACTAGCAACCTAGTGAATGGTCAGGGTGTTTCAGTGTACTATATACTTTGATTTCAGCTAAATAAGTACTGTAAAATTACTTGATGAAGTCTCAAAAATCAACTCCATAATTCTAATATTTTAGAAAAATATAAATAAACTAGCACACACATGTATACACACAACAATATGTGTATTTTATAAGTGCATTTCATCTGTAAAATGTTTCTTTGTGTTGTTCACTGTTTTACATTGGCTTATCTAGACTTTACACAGTTGAAATAACATAGATTCATCCTATTTTATAGTATTGCCAAAATTGGAAAGTATTTTAGGTATAGCAAGCTAGAGATGCAAATTAGCAGAGGATATAGGTACAAAAATAAACATGTTTGTAAGTCATTATGTATGATTTAATATGTAAAAATACCTGTGTGTATGGTCACACAGGTAATTTGGTTAAAGAACCAAGTTGTTAATTTACTGAAAATAACTTTTAGCATTTACTGTGAAATTTAATTCACTTTGAACTTGTGTCAATAATAATAGATCTTTAAGTTACTTCTTTAGAAATAACAATATAGGTACAACTGATATTGTTCTATGATTTAAAACAACTAAGTATAATTTATCTTTTTTAATGTTTATATGTGAATATGATTAAAACTGACAGGAATTATCAAAATTGAACTAATTTCTGAAAATTAATTTAAAATTACTATTATGTTTCTTTCAATTTACTATATAGGTATACTACCTGTAAGTTATAAGTGTTAACATTTATCTCATGTTTATTATAGTGGAAAAGAATTCCTTTGTTATATCAGTTTTGTTAGAGAAATGAACTGAAACAGGAATTACAAGTACCTAGGTTGCAAGTACCTTGCAACTCCTTCCAGTCATGCTGAGTAGGCATCTCTAATAGACTACCATATATTCTTTCCAATGGAGGGGAAGCCTTAGTGTTTCCCAGTTAGTGTCTCAGCCTTGGCAAGAGTGGACCAAGATCTAAGGTCCTTCCAGGTACTTCAGTCTTATGCTTAACATATGCACCCAGAGTTTTGGATTGATGGCTAAATCATGCCAGCCTTATTCAGATACATTCTTATATCTTTTTACTGTGAAAATAAACATTATTTACAATGAATGTCACTAGTACTCACAGAATATACAAAAAGTGATTCGCAACCCTGTATTCAAAATATTTGTACTGTTCCCCTGACTCTCTGAATCTAGACTATTTAAATGTCAACAAAAATCCATTTTCAAAGTTATAAAACAGAGCCTATGAATGAAGATGCAGATGATGTTCTAAAATTGTGGCTATATACTTTAAAGAAATAAAAATTATTATTATTTTAGTCTTCTACTTTACACATGTATCAAGATATCAGTTGAAACATTTCTGATGCCCTTATCAAATAGGGTCAAAAATACACTAGGTACTTCTAAGTACAGTCACTAATATTTAGAACAACAACAACAGACAGTTATTGACTCTTTCCACATTTGCTGGTCTCCCATGTTGCACAGTCCACAGAAAAGACAACTAGCTCTCTCTCATTCTCCTCCTCATCAAAAGAAGGGGATGGGGTCAATGCATTTCCTATTAAAATGAGAATTCAAGACTGATTTAGCCATCCTCTTCCCTCTTTATTTTCATCATATAGATTATGGAGGATGGGGGTTCAAGTTGAAGAAGACTGGCTCTTCTTCCTCTTGGTAAATTCTAGGGCATGATGATTTGTGATTTGGCATCTTTTATGCACATTTTAACCCTCAGTTTTACGACCTAGTTATCAACTTGGAGTTAAGGGGACAAACACTATTCCCATATAATGAACTGTGTTGGTCAAATAATTACTCAAAACCAAAAGTTATATTACCGAACAATCTAATGGGACCACACACCAGCTAACCATGAATAGGAGACAAGACACTAAGTGTCCTTTCCATTCAAAATATTCAACACAGTGCTGAATCGAAGATCAATTTTCTAAATAACAATACAAACTATCCTTTCACTCTGTTGGAGTATGATTTTAATAGTATGCATATTTACAAACATATAAATTACTATTATGATAGTATTGACATGAAATTCAAGGTACATGAGCTATACTACTCAAAGTTCATGGTGGGCAGCATACAGTACATACATTCATAATTACAAGATATAATCATGTGTCTTTGGAACTACAGAAATTCCATTTCTATGCTGTGAAATCTTGTGCTAGAGACACTTAATCCAAGCAAAATTTTTTTAAAAAGGACATCCCATGAAAATGATGCAGTTACAATAGTAGCTGACATCAAAAGGTCATGTTTAGAAAGGACAAAAAAAATCACAAAATCACTTTTACAAGATGAATTTGTGGGGAGGCAAAATTACAAATAAGACAAATTATGATTTAAGAAAAAGATATATGGAAACAATTTGCATTTTGATTTTCCCATTTCCTCATAACCTCTGCCACAAATTAGTCATTCCTAATTAATTAGCATACATCCTGCATAATTGTGACTTATGGAGTTGTGTATTTTATTTTTTAAGAGCTCCGTGCCTGGAAGTTATTCAAGGTAATAGCACCAAGAGTTGGTGAAATTTCAAAGATGAGTGAGAATGACAATTCAATTTTGGATCAGGGCTACTCAGATGATTAATGTTAGGTATTGAATGGCTTAAGAAATACCTAGAGATCAGATAAAGCATAACATCTAGGTGTGTCTGTGAAGGTGTTTTCTGAGGAGATTTGGTATGGGATACATGAACTGAGTAGAGAGGAACTGCCATCATTGTTGGTGGGCACCATTCCAAGTAGCTGGGGACCAGAGAAAAATCAAAGCAAAGCCAAACAAAGCAATCATTTCTCTCTCTCTCTCTCTCTCTCTCTCTCTCTCTCTCTCTCTCTCTCTCTCTCTCTCCTTCTTTCTGTCCTGGAACATCAGAATCCCATGTTCTCTGGCCTATGGACAGAACTTGTACCAGTAATGTATTGGGTTCTCAAACTTTTATCCATAGACAACAGTTACATTATTGGCATCCTGGTTCTGAGTCTTTTATGCTTGGACTAAACCATGCTATTGACCTCTATGGTTCTCCAGTTTACAGATGGTGATAGGTGTTCATAATCATTTGAACCAATTCCCACAATAAGTTCTCCCTCTCACGTATCTCTAATCTATCTACCTACCTATCTGTGTCTGTTTCCTACTGGTTATGTTTCTGTGGAAAACCCTGATTAGTACAATCAAATTCATGTTGGTTTATAACTGAATGAACAGCAAGAAGAGTAAAGGATATTGGCATTGTCACTGTACTTCCAGATCTTTGAAACTTCCTAGCTCTTCCCAGCAGTCAATATAGTTCAGCAGAACATAGACTCTAAGTCAGACAAATCAAGAATCTGACTGCGGAGCGTCATGGTCTCTTATGTTACTAATCTAGGAATGATCACTCTGCTGACAGCATCATGGCCAATCACCGCAGGGTATTTTCTGTGCACATTGGTTGGTCCCTCTGTGATATGCTTCAGGTATTTCCACCTATGTTATTGGTTCCTCCATCTAACTTGTGAACCACCAGGCAAGGACTAAATCTTGTTTAACTTTTATGCTCTGCTGAGTATCTAGGACAATGCATGCTCCTATTTAGACAGTATTCACATATATCATTCAATAACAGGATTAGCACCACTTCATACTCAAATCTGAGATTTATTAGAAAATTCTATATTAAGGTTTTAAGAACATCACATGAACCTTGAGAAAACAAAGTGAAAACCTCTGTATCTCCTTATTCACATTCCCTCCTGAAAAAAAAAAAAAATCAGCTACATCAATTGGTTTAGTTTAAAGTAGAAACAGTCGCATCTATCTTGTCAGTAACCATGTGAGTGTTTGGGGAAGGACAAAGATCTTACCACGGGGAAAAGAAAGGACAGCAGGGACAAACGCAAAGTATCCTGGAAGTAATTCAAGTTCCTTAATGGACCATTAGCAAACACACAGGGAAGTCAAGCTCCGGATTTGGTTGGATGGCACTGTTTTGATCAGTGGCTGAAATCAAACAGTGAGATCGATCCAGGCATTACAGTGCACTACAGCCAATTGATTGGACCTTTTATATTTAGTTTTTTCCTTTATAAATCTTTCTTTTCCCTGATGTGGATAATCTCTACAAGATTTAAAAATTCTCAGGTCTCTGATCTTTTCAAAAAGATGTTTTTTTACTGGAAAAGTAGTGTAGGGTAGGAGGAGTAGCATAGGAGTCAGCCTTTCTTTATAACTACAATGAATATAAATTTTATACTAGTAAAGGCACAGTAACTCTGCAATGCAAATAATCAGTTTCAGGAGGTGAGCAAGAAAAAATATCATTAAGAATTTTATTCACTGTGTTTAAAACTTTATAGATGACACTTGGAAGAAAAGAATCAAATGTGATGCCACCTCACAAGAATCCTATAATTTTAATATATAAGACATTAGGGTATCTCATTTCACATAACTTTGGCTGCAAGCACAGCATTAGTGTTTTAATAAGCCATTTGGTTTGCCTTGCAGGCAGTTACTGAGGAAGAAGAATTTCTTTATAAAATTCATCATATTGAATTTTAAAACCTGATGATTAGAGTTGATCCAATTATCTTTGTTCTACCTCTCTCCACCTGAACTGTATCTAATAATAGCAGATATTATTTTGAAGGTATTTTTGCACTGTTTGAAGAAGGAAAAGCTTCTGAGACATATCCATCATGAATGAGGGGAGAAGGGGAGAAGCTATCACAGACCACAGGAGGTGCAGAATTATAGAGAGAACCAATTCATTATTTCTGTAAGCAGAACAGTTGTATTTATTCTCTTACTATGGTTTATCCTAAGACTGATCAATCAAGATTCAAATTTTTGAGTGAGGACATGAATATAAAATATGATAGTCAATACTTCATTGGTTGAAATAGAAACTATGAAAAAGAACTTCCAATCATGATAAGGTAGGAAAAATTGAATATCCTTCCCCCTAACACACTGGCCACAGACAATAACTATAACCTGAGACACTTAAATTCTAAAATTTACTTTTCCTACTAAGAAAGAGAGGAATTCTTAACATTGTGGAGATGAAAATATATTCTGAAAAGACTGTCTTCAAGCCCATATCTCTTGTCTGAAAACAAAAACAATCCAGAGCCATCCCTGAGCTCTTCCTTGGGCTCTCACCCTTCTTCCATTCACAGTAGAGCTATTTAAAATAAATAAATAAATAAATAGATTTTAAAAAAAGCAGAGCCTACACTGGTCGTCTTGACTTCCTCACATCATGCTATTTGGTTTTCATTTCTACTTAATTAAACCGCCCCTGACAAGGTCCCTAACTCCCTCCTGTTCTGTAGACTTTCTGGATGCTTCAATCCTAATGTGACTTCCATCATCTGTGCATTTCATTCACCTTTGAATCTGACTGGAACTTTTTCCTCTTCTGACTCCCACATCAAGGTTTCTGCTGGTTTGCATTTGTTTCTGTTTTGAATTTATATCATCCCCTGACTCCGTTTTAGTTTTCCCATACTGCCATTACTCTTCAAAGCTGTAATGTAACTTCTTTCCTCTTTTCTGTTTCTCATATTCTCTTTCGCTTCTCATCAACCCTGGATGATGTTAAATACAGACGTCTCCTGAAAGATTCCTCTCACATTACACCAACTCACCATATCCACAATATGCCCAGCATGTTTCCTCTGAAGCTGACACTGCCCAGAATTTGCTCTCAGGTTCCCTACCAGAAATTCAAAAAGCAACCTAAAAAAGAAAAAGACACTAAGAAATTGTATATGTGTTAAATATTTTAGGATAGAAGCTGTGTTGTTGCATTGCTCTTTTAATTATGGTAGTCTACATAATAATATTAACTTTAGATAAACAAAATACTAGTCATAAAATATTTCATAGAAGATGTAATTATATTCTCTATATGAAAATAATGAGTAAAAAGAATTATTATTCTTTTGACTTTGGAATAATATATGCAAATTGAATTAAAAAGAAAGACAAGTAGAGTCTGAAATAGGCACTTATTCCTTTAAAAAAATATCTTCAATATATGGACCGAAAAAAAGTTACTGTGTAAAGAGAAGATTGATTTTGCTACACATGACTGATTTGTCCAGAGCATGAAGATTTATTATCATAAGAAGTTATTATTTCAGGAAATTTAAGATAAAATCAATACTTTAGAGATCATAAAATCTTGGCATGAATTGAGCACTGAAGGCTGGATATTTTACTGGAGCACCAGGGCATTTATATTTTGGGGAATTATGGAGGTCATTTTACTGGCATTCTTCATTTAATTTTGGTTTAAATAAAGAAAAGCAAATTATCTTTTTGGATTATTTCTGTTGAATATTTTAACAGTACGTGCTACTATGCAGTTGATGACATAGTTTTGCTTTGTTCTATAACTGCGATCAATAAAACCAAGGCAAATGAGAAATGAAGTAATAAAGGTTTATAGTCAATGTAATAATTCCAGAACAAAGAACATTTCATCCAAAGAAAGTGTAAGAGAGTTTATCAAAAGATGGTAAGTTAAGGTAATTCATATTTAAAACTAATATTTTTAATATAAATAAGAAAAATAAATTTAATTCACGAAAATATCAATGAGAACCCATGACATTTTCTTATATTTCATCCTTTTCAAATACTGTATTTGACTCCCTATTAAAGGCTTTCATAACAGATTTCAAAATATAAGGATCCAAGTAATTTTATACCATTCCCAAAACACTGAAACTATCCTCACTACAGGAGTACTTGATTCTCTTCTGCAAGATGAATGCCATCTTTTAATACATCCAGTAAGTAAATGCCCACTCTCAGGTCTATTTTGCAGAGGGAATAAAAGATGGGCCAGAGAGTATTAATGCAAAATAATAAGTAGATATGAACAAATGGCAAAGTTCTGTCTTGCCAAGCAGACATGAGACTTTTTCACGTACCTTCCTTCCTTCCTCCTTCCCTTTACTTCTCCTTGCTTCTTCCCTTCCTTCCCATCTCTTATGTCTGTTCATTCATTTCTACCCTCTCCTGCTCCTTTTATCTCCTATCATCAGAAGTACTAAAAAAAAAAGGGCAGAATTAGTAACTTTACTCTGTAACAATTACTGTTAGCATAGTAATTTTATTGGCAATCATCTTAGATGGCAACTACACTGGATAAGTTTAAGTGAATTTATATTTTAGACTTGATGCTAATAACAGTATTTTTTAGAGTCAGACTGTTAACAAAATTATATCCAGAAAAAAATCTAAAAACACAGGCATCCATGTAGAAGCAATATTATTTGGAAATATAGATGTGGTGAGCAAAAGCAAAACATAAGTAAGAAATGTGGTTTAAATATAAGAGGTTATATAGTCTAAAATATTTAAATTAAATCTATGTGATTAATAATATCCATAGTGAAATTGGGTTAGAAGTACTCTAATGAAAATGTAAAAGAAAGGTTAAAGACCTGATAATAGAAATAATTAAAAGTCCCTAAATTTAAATGGAAAGGACAAAAAAGTTAATGACTATTCTAGGCTAAAAGTAAAATGTTCAAGTATAGATGAAAATAAGTCAAATTGGAGAGTAAGATGATATAGTACATATGTAAATGAATAATATTTCTCTTTATTTCAATTTGTGGAGAAAATCAGATGAAGAATCTACATTGCTTTCTGTAAGCTAGGTGTTATTATATTAGAAGGCTATTTCAAAAAATGGTCTTAATATAATCAAAAGTTGAACTATGCACAGACTAATTTAGTTATCCCTCAATCCTTCATGTTACTCTGAATAAAAACATGAATTAGTAATTTCATGTTAAAGTTTATATGAGCAATACTAGTAACGAGGTGTAAAAAATGTAGCATTAAGAATATTTTTCTAAGATATTTTATTTTATTGTACATGTCACATAAACTTAAGATGTCAAAGCAATGAATTTAAATATTTACAATGCATGTTGAATTCATTGTCTTTAGAAAGAGAATAAAAAAGAGAATATTTTTACATACTAACCATTATCCATTACTCTCAAATACTATTACAAGATTATATGGGAAGATATTAACTAGGCTTAACATAAAATAATTCTTATGTATAGTCATAATTGTGTCATTCTATCTGAAAAAATGAATTTATGGTTTACATACTGTCAGGTTAACCTAATAGTTGGTTCAGTATTAAAAATATATGATGAATTACCACTGTAAATATAACAAAATGATAGTCTGCAATTTATGATAGTCAAATGATTAAAATTACATGTCTTAAAAAATTACACCACCTTCAAATTCCTAAATCATATTAAGAACATGGATGTCAACATTTATGTGTGTAAAACAAACTTTTCAATTTGGTCACTTCCATGAACTGTTCAGGTACAGAAGAAAAAAAAGAAACTCGTTTTTTTTTTTTTTTTTAACTTAAAAAACTTGTTTTTTAAATTCTAAATGTTCTCTAAAAAGGAAACTTTTTATTTTGAACAACAACCTTTGCTTGTCTAAGGAGTGTTCTTAAACATGCAATGTCCTATCTTAATTTATGTATTCATTTGATCTGATATGTAAAGACCATTCTTTACATTTCACTACAAATTCACTATCTTGAGTATAGTATTTTAAGAATATTAATATTTATCTAAAGTAGAAGAAAAAACTTCTAGAGCAAATTATATTGTCAGATATAAATAAGTGACCACATTAGAATATGTTTTTTCTCAAGTATAAGTTATAGCTAATCATATCCTGCATTATTATTATATTTTTTATAATTTCACAAAAATAATTTTTGGCTCATAGATCAGACATCATCACTCTGGCTTTGTTTATTTTAAAAACACATTGACATTATATGTATATTCGTATTCTTAGTTTTTTCAATTCTTCTAGGTAATTCTGATTTAGTGATAATAAAGATATTTCAGGTTAACATTCAGTTCTATATCCAGCATCAAAATGGTTTGCATAATTGAGATGAACTTTGTTTGACAGTGTTATAAATTTTCTTTAATTTTTAAAAATTTTCTTTGTTTTTCATCCTCATCCTCTAGCAAATGATAGGACGATATTATAGTAACCAATAATTTGATACTGCCAAGTAGAAGAAAAATGTGATCTTGCTATGTATTCTTGGAATAGAAAAGACTCATTAAGGCTTATTAATGTAACTCATTGGTAGAGTGTTTTCCTAGCATCCAAGACCCTGAGTTCAATTCCCAGCACCACAACCTCTACCAACAAGAAAATCCATTTATTATATGAGTTTTCTGTGGTCTGCCAATATTTGAAAAGTACAGTGCTAGATCTGTAGGACATAGCAAATTTATGGTATAAATTTAAAAAATAAAATGAAAATTGTCCATAAGTTTGGAATTATGAATATTTACAGAAGGCAGGGCATATAGGTACTCTAATGGCCCTCAAAGACCTCCCACTACTGGTATTCACATCCTAATATACTTTTCCCACCGTGCAGACAGGAAATGTGACTTGCTGTAACCTGTGGATGGTAAAGGTATGTGATACAACTTTCTATGATTATGGTAAAAAAATTCCAGCCCTCTGTGCTGGCAGACTCTTGCTGTTCCCCCTATTGGCTTTGATGAGGCAAGCTATCATATGAGGAGGCCAGGGCACAAACAAGAGGCAGCCTCCAACCAACAGCCCAAAAGGAACAAAGGCTTTCTGCTCAGCTCCTTGCAGGAATTGAATCCTGTCAAGTCCCATGTGAGTTTGAGAATGGTTCCCTCACATATAACCCTCAGGCAAGGACAAAATATTGAATGCAGACTATAAAATCTGAAATGGACCCAGCTAAGCCACATTCAGATTCTTGACCACAGAAACTAAAATAATCAATTTGTGTTATTTTAAGTCACTATTGTGGTGCTTTATTATATGGCAATAGAAAACTAATACAGATCTATAACAGCTTATAAGCAATGGTGTCACCCTAACAGGAACTGTGATATAATGTTATCGTATAATCAAATACAACAGAGAAAATTTTCCTTTATGTAGTTTTAGGTGAAATTAACATTGTAGGAAGCTTGGCAATATATCACTATGCTCCTCCTAAACTATATTGCCCTTCCTCCTATCAATAATCATTCCTTTGTTTTCTTTGCAGTTTTATCAGTAATGCATTCATCTCTAAAGAGTAGATAGTGACTTTAAAAAAAATTACAAGGCTTCCTACCTATTTGTGACTTCCTCCATCTCAACATTGTTTTGTGAAACATAGGCATGGGTTATGTGCATAGCTATATCATATTTTTACTGCATTATATTAATTCATTGAATGGGCCTATCAATTTGTCATTCCAAATAACACTAGAGGTCAGTTTGTTTCTGGTCAGGGCTCATACATCCAAGGCATGTGCTATAAGAATTGTTGTACCTGTCTCCTTGTGCATATTTTCAAGTGTGAAATTGCTCCATGGCAGGGATATGCATTTCAATATTAGTAGATAATAACAGGCTGGTATGTATATACACACACACACACACACACACACACATGCGCGCACACACACTAATACTCTACCACAGTATAACGAATACTTAGCATTGTGAGAATTCTTTAGTTTGGTAAATTCATTGGATATATAATGATACTAAATAATGATTTAATTTTTATTTTCCTGATTACTAATAATGCTTCACTTTTACTATATTTCCCTATTGATAAGACTCTTCACTTTGATTTACAAAAGTTTTCTAAATATTTTTAATATAATCCAAATTTCAATTTTGAATTATGTTCACTAACCAAAAAATATCTTCTATCAGTTTTTGAAGTAGCTGTCATATAATGAGGAACTGTACAAGTTATCTTCTCACTTCTTGTATCTTTTTTCTCTTTTGGCATTGCTGTGGATCAACTTGCTTTGCACATGCTAGGCATAAGCTGAGCCTCTATCCCTTTATGATATCTTGATTAATCAGGAGTTTTTAATTTTAATGCTGTTGAATATATCAATATTTTCTGTTATGGTTACAGTTTTTCTAAAAATTTCATAATTTTACTTTTCATCTTAGGTTTTTAATCTAGTTGGAATTGATTCTTAGAGTTTAATGTGAGGTAGTGATTTAATTACAGTTTTATCAAACTTTTAATATCAAGTACTAAAAATTTTATCCCTTTCTAACTAACCTGCAATATCAACTGTACTATATAAGACATTTATTAGTTTTATATATTTATATTTTACATGTTTTAATGATTGCCTTCTAGGTTCCTAATAGAAATAGTCTCCATAATTTCTAATAGAATGTTTTGTTAGTGATAGAAAAAAATTTTTATAAACATAGTAACCCTATGGTAGAAAACCATTCTTACATAATGAAGTTATTGATGTGAAAGTCAACTCACGACAAAGTTAGTGTTTCATTAATTTTCAGGTTTTTGCAATAAAATATTTCTAGAATCTATGCTCCAGCTAAAATTCTAAATTTATGTTTTTCATGTTAAAATAACTAAAAAAACATACATTTTTACTATTCTTCTGTTTTACAAAAAGGGCACTGAGCTCAATAATTTTTAAGATTTATTGTTACCATTCCATCTTAAAAGCCTACTTTTTCTCAAGCAAACAACAAAAAAAGGGTTCTGTGTGCACACACATCTTTGTGTCCTAGTGTTAAGAAAAAAAAAAAATACCCTGAAACTTTATATACAAAATTTAAGGCAGACTATGATAATATTAGTGATCTTTTATTGTTAAATTAACTTGAAAGATAATGGGAAAATTACTTCTTTGGCTATAAGAAAAGCTATCTCAACATTAAATTGCATTTATTCATAATGATTATCTTTAAATAAATTCTGTAAATATATACCGTTTTGTTTTATCTTTCTTATGCAAATAATAATGTAAATATGGAAGCAGATGGTGCAGTTTTTCAGTAAAATGAATATGTATTAACATATGCATTCAAATTTATTTTACAAATATAAATTTTCATCTTCCTTTAAATTTAATGGTTCACATAAAAATTCAATGGTAAATATATTGGAATAACTACATCATATTTGTGGAAAATGTACACCTATTTATATTACTAGATGTATTTTATAGAACTTACAGTAAAACACATTAATCTTTTCATTTCCAATCACTTGATCTAATTGTTGAATCTTAAAGAGATTTATTTTGGCAAAGCAATACATTTTTAATTTTATATATATATATGATATCTAGGTATATGGAGGTAACGCTATTTGAGGATCAGTAATGTTCAGAGGAATTATTTAAAATCTCTGTAAAAATACTTTATGCTATAAATTCAATTCAATATTTATGCTATAAGTTCAATTTAAATATAGTAAATAAATGTTTAAATATTTTAATTTAATATTTTTTTCTTTTTGGGTAGTATACTTGAAGAGTCAACAAATTCTGACTTTTTGCTGTGTCAGAAACCTCAGAAGACTTATGTGGTGCTTAATCGGTGTGTGTGTATTCATTTAGTAATAAACTAACACAGGAGAAACTTCCTATGTGAGAATCTGAGAGACTGAAATAAATTAACAAAAGTACTTTAAAATGTTAAATTGTACAGTATTTTAAGAAAATGAACAATAGCATTAAAATATCACATTATAACATTCATATGTATTTTAATATTACTCATGAAAGAATAATTTCACTTTATATCATTTTAGATAAAATTTAAAAGGGAGCCTATGGATGATTTAATTTGAAATTTTTATTCTTTCTTATACTTTTTTGAATACAAGGAATATAATTCATTTAATGTATTTCATGGAGTAAAAGTTGAAAAGGACTCTAGAATACCACTCATCTGTTTTTCTCCAAGAACAAAATTATTTTTCCATATATATGCTTATCTGAAATAACTCATAATAACTTTATTCATAATAATCAATTCTGTAAATAAACAAAATGATGTTGATGTGTGGATGAAATTATTTGTCATAAGTTCCTCTAATGGAATACTTAGTAATCAAAGGAAATACAATACTAATAAAGGAGGTAACATGATAAACTTGAGATATTATGCTGAATAAAGAATCCTAGCCCCCCAAAATATATATATATATATATATATATATATATTCATATATATATATATATTCTATATAATGTAATTTACATGAAATTCTAGAATATGCAAAATTAATTCATAATGGGAAAATATAAGAACAATGGTTTCCTAAGGTGAAGGAAAGGGCATGCTATCATTTTAATGTGTCTCCAAAGGCTCATGTATTGAAAACTCAATTCCCAAATTCATATACTGGTGATATTTGTAGACAGGGCCTGTGGTAGGTAATTGGGATTACATGAGGACCTGAGGGTGGGCCCAATTTTGGCATTAGGAACTCTCTCAAGAAGAGTCTGGAGCTAGCCTACTTGATCTGTCTCCCCTTTCCATGCTATGATAAAGCAGGAAGGCCCTCACCAGATGCAGACTCTTAGACTTCTCAGCCTCCAGATCTTTGAGCCAAATAAACTTCTTTTCTTTGTAAATCACTCAGTCTATGGCATTTTGTTATTTAGTTCATCACAACTTGGCATATGACATCATGGAGGAAGCTCTTATGAGAAAAGGAGACTAGTCACAGCAGGACAGGAAGAGAAATTTAGGGGCTAGGCTCACTCTTTCTTATCACATCCCACTCTGTGGGGAACTAATTGTGGTCTGGCAAGTACAACATTGTTCTCTTCCTTGCATGATTCCCCAGTGTCCTGACTATTCCCACAGGGCTCCTCCTATTAAAGATTCTACTATCTTTGCACTGACTACACTGGGGACCAAGCTTCTAGCACATGAAACATTGGGGAACATAGTCAACCACAGCACTTAATAACATAGAATGATTATATTTTAAATGATACAAAAATAAAATAAATCATTTAACAACATCTGATGCTAAATATCTAATTCTTTATAATCTGATATAAATGTATAATTTGTTTTTTTTGTTTTTTTGTTTTTTGGGATTTCTTTTTTAGTAAATGACCACTTTCGTTGAACATGTGCTCATTATCATACATACATATTCCAGAGAAAAACAGGTGCATTCAAAATAAGCAGATCGAATATCTATATGATTTCTTTTTACTTTTTAATTCTACTGGTTGTATTATTTGTTTCACCTCTGGTTGTTTGTGTTTTAAATAGTTTTTAGTAGAAATGCAGAAAGTCACTACCCTATGTTTAGAAAAAAGGGGGTAGAACCAAAATGGAGTAAGTAATAAGCTTTTCCTGATTTTAACTCATGCCCTGAAGAAATTTCAGTTTTTAACTGATTACCATTGAACTGAGAAACCAATCAAAAGTTTTCCGGGACTGGGGAGATAGCTCAGTCGGTAGAGTGCTTGCCTTGTAAGCACAAGGCCCTGGGTTTGATCTCCAGCACCCCAAAAAAAAAAAAAAAAAAAAAAAAAAAAGTTTTCCAAAACTCTTCCATTACAGAACTCATACTGCCACTTCAACACTTTTCAGTTTTCTTTTGTTGCCAAATCAGTCACACAATAACTGAGAAGCAAAGTGATTGTCCGTAATATAAAGGTGATGACTGAAATACATGTGCAAAACCAAAATATGAGGAAATCTCTTGTAAAAATCTTTTTAGAATATCAACTTGTATATCTATAAATAAGAATTTTTACCAGAGCAATTTCAGAATGAACACAAATTCATTTCTTTTCTGTAACACACACAACCATATACCCTATTTATTGTGACCCTGGATCAGTTATTACAACTAATTCCATGGTTTCCTTGTCTTAATCATTTTATTTATGTTCACGAGTGAAGATATCGAGGAATATGATTTGCTTCCGACATTTCTCTTTGGTAGCTTTCAGAATTGTCCCAAAGGAACACCTCTGAAAGTAGGATGCAAAGATTTAAAGAAAATATTAGCAGTCAGTTTATCATCATCTAGAAGTTCCACAAAATTTGAACTTCTGTTGAAAATCCCAACCAAAAGTAATAGGAGAACATAATCTTCATGTTTTAACTTGAGCAGTTTTATTTGTTCTTGAATATTTATAGCTATCACAGCATTGGACTAGGTATACTACAGTACCAGAAATGTACACAGAGCTAATCCATCCTGTCTTAGAAGTTTGGATAGTTCTGAGACATCAATGTGTAATATTCAAGTCATAACATAATATACTATGTGATTAATCACTAGCCATAAATACTGTACTGCTTTGTATTGTCAAAGAAATAGGCAAAGAAACTTATTTATACAGCATCAATCAGTAGTTATTGTTGTCTATTCTGCCAATTAAAGAAATTAACAATATTTTACACACCCTGCAGCTAGTTTTATGCTATGAATAGAGAATCATGTGGCCATTGAAATGTATCCTCTTAGAACAAAGATTATTTTTCTATTCAGAGAAAATGGTATATATACACACACACACACATATACACACACAAAAAATTGAAAACCAATTTTAGATTTTACCAAAGAAGAGAGTGTATTATTGTCTATCTGTGGATGTCCTTTTACGTGCTTACCATTTTAACTATAAGCTACTTGGCAGTAGGGTCTGAATCAATGTTTCAATGGTGCCTGAAGTGCACTGAATTATGCCTTTTAATCTGTGGGTACTTTTTGTCTGCTAATGAGCTTAAACAATCTGCTGACCTTTCCAGCTCCATCAGTTTCCTTTCATCAATATTTTTATCAGTTGGTAATTCCAAGTCCTAGCCTAGCTTCCAAGTACCAGCCTAGATTTAAATTGAGTGCCAATAACCTGTTGTTGACTGCAGGAACAGTAAAATTTTTTTCTGACATATGTTGGAAAATATGCTGACTTCATTGTGCAAATGATGAAAATTATGGGGAGACTTTGGAGGAACAGGATGTATAATACAAATGGTATCAAGAGGAAGAAGAAGGGAGAAAAGAGTTGATGCAATGATTCACCAGAACTCCACAAGTACTGCAAGTGGTTGGGTAGCTTAGGATTGGCCACTGGAGATCATGGATGTTGTCCTCCATGCTTACGGCAGTAGGAATCCAAACTAATCCTTACTGAGGAGGACAAGAGAGCAAGTCAGTCTGTTACATAACTTATTGGAACTTCAGAATCCTTTTCTTATCCCTTCTTGTAAAGCATTTGTTATGTCATTCTTTAATTATTTTATAGTATACCTCCATCTCCAATTAATCTGAAAATTTTCAAAACCACATAATAAGCATTCAATAAATATAGAATAGAAAGAAGGACAAGAAAAAGGGCACAGAGGAAAGAAGGTTTATCTTTTTGTTTCTTTCAATATCAGATGTCAATGAATTCCCTAAATGGTCTATGAATTATTATCTCTACCAGTTTTTGATTTATTTTCCCCAGTATCTATTTTCCTCAAGGGAAAGATTTCTTATATAGACCATAATTTATACATAGATTTTAATATCTAAATATATTGCACCAGGAGTTTAAGATAAAGACATAATGCCTCAAATAGCCATTATCCTTCCTCACAAGGAACACAAAGAAAGAGACAAATCCTATCAAGGTGATCACATATATGTCTGAACAGTTTATGATCCATCATGAACACAAAACATGGAATCAGTATTCTATTTTTATCTACAGATGCATTAAACATCATAGAAGTTCTTCAGATGATACTGAAGAAATACACAGTATTATCCCATGTAAGCATTTATTGGTTTCCCCTTACTGTATTAGAAATATATTTTCCAATTTGGACATGTGGAAAATTCATTTTGGTGTATTTGACATAGTAACTGAATGAAAATCTTTAAATAAACAAGTCATTTTTAAATGCTGGATCAATTGGATTTTATGTGTGAGATTGACACAGAAATAATTGTTTAAACAGTAGGTTTAAAAATGATAAGGGCCAGTGTGACAAACAATGTTTCTGTTTGGGCAAATGTCCCACATAAAGAAATTTGTCAGATAAGATGCAGAACAAAAGCTTGAACAATTTCTGCCATATATTGTGAGAACAGTTTGTTCTTTTCCACTGCAGACATGAAAAAAACAGAAAATCCATATAAAATGTCACTGGCAATAGGGGATTAGCCCTGTTCTCCTAGAAAGTAGGTCTCCTCAGGGCTGGCTCTAGGCAAAATCTTGAAATAGGAGGATACAGTTAACAGAGTGAGAAAATTCTTGGACTGAACTGAAAGTTTGATTTATTTGAAATTTTGAAATAAATGGAAACATATATTTGTCTAAATCTCTGAATTCCTCTATATCTTCGTTTTGATTATCTGTGAAAATAAATATTTCTTGAAACCCCTTAGAAGTAATTATAGAAAGTCTATAATTTGTTTATCACCCTTTATGTTTTACCAATTCACATATCTCTTTCCACTATATGCAGGTAAGCTGATCATCCTTTTAATTTCCACTTACCATTAGCCTCAAGGCATTTTGTTGCCTAATAGCTGCTTAGTATCACTTGCTATAAAGTCCAATCCATAATTACAGGAATGTTTCATATGTGGCATTGCCATGAAAATATTTTCCCCATATATTCTTTTATTAAATCAAAAGCTCACAAATTTCATTATCTAATGATTAATATTCCTGAAAAAAATAGAAAATTAATCAGGTAGGCCTAACACAGAATATGGTATATACTGGGAACTCAACAAATATATACTGAGTAAATGAGTAAATGCATGAAAATTTCAAATGTAGCAATTCCAAAAAGTAGGAGCTAACCAATGAGGTATGAATTCATTTTCTAATTTTCAAAATGTTGTTTTAAAATTCAGGGTAGTTCAAGAAAAGCAATTCTGTTAAATTTTAAGGAAATGTAGGGAAAATACTTCTATGCAGCCCATCCCTTGCATCTTTACTCAAATTCTACTACTTACATTACCATTTATCCCTCTGTAGGATACAGCACTCACTGTAGGGCTAACGTTTTACATTTTTTTCTTTAAATTGATTCTTTTTTTTCCCAGTGTTTTCTAAAGTCAAAATTTTCACTTATTTTTTTTTAATCCCAGAGGAAAAGTTTTTAAATTGTTCAATCTAGGGTTTAAAATGGATGCTATACATTTTAAACAGTATCAAAAAAAAATTCTCCTTTAAATTCTATGCAAAAGTTACAGGAGTAAAACCTAACTCATTTATAAGTCATACACTGAAAACAAAAACTAAACAAACAAACAAACAAAAGAATAACATCTGTAAATAGAAAGGTTTGGTTCAATGGAAGTCTCCTCCACTTTGTCATTTCAGTGACCCTGTCATGATCATATATTACAACAGCTTGATTGTCTCATTAAATCTTTCCTGATTTAGTTTTGATTTTCAAGATTACAGCACACAACACATAAACCATTACAACAGACACAGATAAAATCTTATGATTTTATCTTATTTTGAGACATAAGAAGATGGTATAGAATAGAAGACACAGAGACAAACCCACATACATACAGCTATCTCATACTAGAGAAACATGCCAAAAACATTCACTGGAGAAAAGATAGCCTATTCAACAAATGGTACTGGGAAAAATGGAAAGCCACATTTAATGAAATGAAATTAAACCTTTATCTCTCAACCCTGCAGGAAACTCAACTCAAAGTGGATCAAAAACTTAGGCACTAGAACAGAGACCCACTGCTAATACAAAAAAGTAGGCCCAAATCTTCACCATGTCAGTCTAGGATCTGATTTCCATAACAAGATCCCTAAAGCACAAGAAGTAAAATGAAGAATCAATAAATGGAATGGATTCAAACTAAAAAGCATCTTCTCAGTACAAGAATCAATAATATGAAGAGAGAGCCTACAGACTGGGAGAAAATCTTTACCACATGCACCTCAGATAAAGTATTAATCTGTAGAATATATAACGAACTCAAAAACTTTAACACCAAAAAAAAAAAACAAATAACCCAATCAATAAATGGTCTAAGGAAATGAACAGACACTTAACAGAAGATACACAATCAATCAACAAATACATGAAAAAAAATGTTCAACATCTCTAGCAAATAGAGAAATGCAAATCAAAACTAAGATTGCATCTCAATCCAATCAGAACAGCATTTATCAAGAATACAAGCAACAATAAATGATAGCAAGGATGTAAGGAAAAAGGTACACTCATACATTGCTGGTAAGAATGAAAATTGGTTCAACCATTATGGAAAGAAATATGGAGATTCCTCAGAAAACTGGGAATGGAACCACCATTTGATCCAGCTATCGCACTCCTTGGGTTATATCCAAAGTACTTAAATCAGCACACTACAGTGACACAGCCACATCAATGTTTATAGCAGTTCAACTCACAATAGCTAAAATATGGAATCAACCTAGGTGTCCTTCAACAGATGAATGGATAAAGAAAATGTGGTATGTATATATACACACAATGGAATGTTACTCAGCTTTAAAGAAGAATGAAATTATAGCACTTGCTGGTAAATGGATGGAACTGGAGAATATCATGCAAAGAGAAATAAACCAATTTCAAAAAAGCAAATGCCAAATGTTTTCTCTGATATGTGGATACTAATTCACAAAGTGGTAGGGGTGCTAGGGAAGAATAGTTACTTTAGATTAGGTAGAGGGGAGTGAAGGGAGGGGAAGCGGTAAGAAGATAGGAAGGATAGTAGAGTAAAACAGACATTGTTACCTCATGTACATATATGATTGCATGACTGATGTAATCCCACAATATGCACAATTGGAAAAATGAAATTATATTCCATTTATGTATGATTTATCAAAATGCATAAATGCATTCTATTGTCATGTATAATTAATTAGAATAAATAAGAAGTGGTTAAAAGCCTAATAATAATGCCATATTTGCCACTTACTATTTAGGCATAAAAAGAATAATACTATCCCTGAACTTGCTTCCATAAAACCACCAAATTAAAAATTAAAAAATGAAATGTAACCTGAGCTTAAAGTACACGCACCTGATTTAAATGGATTTTCAGCTATTTTTTTGTTTTGTTTTAAGTAAATAGTATATAAAGGTATGTTATCCTAACCTGGAGAAGTGTGTGGAACTTAGCATTATTGCAAGAGACTATGTGAAGGAAAAGGAATGAATAACAAAGAAATATGAGTAAGATACAAATTTGAACTACAGCTAAGGTCAAAGTTGAATGAAGGTATATTTAAATTCTTTAACAGGAAAAAAACAACAGTCATTCACTCTCCATTCTTCCCCAGTCTTACACAGGATCATTCATTACATAGTTATTAAGAATGTAATGTGTGCTAGGCTCTGTACTAACCAGATATAACATTCCTAATGAAAATCACAGGTTCACCAACCACAGTTGGAGGTGCAAAGTCATATAGTTTCTCCTTAGTGCTCTTTCTCCAATGTACCTGCCCAAGTACACACAGATTGTCATTTTCCATACAACTTTCCCAATACTATCTTCATTCTTTACTCTCTCCTCAGATGATCTGATCTACTCCTCTGTGTTCAAACATGACCTCAGTAAAGAAGGCTCACAATCGTATCTAATGCTTTTCTACCTCCAGAATCTCCTACCAGGTGCTAGTGTATCCAGGTTGGTAATTCTCAAAGCCTTCTCAAATTCACATGTCTAAAGCCAACTTAATACTTTCTCACACCACTCCAAACCACTCTGAAAATACTGGTCATTTCAAGCATTTCTTCTCTCAGTAAATCAAGTATCATTTTCTTAGTCATGCAAATCAAAAATTTTGACTTCTTCCACCACCCTATCCAAATCCTCACCAAGAACTGTCAACTTAAATTTATTTGTAATCCAGCCATTCTCTCCTCCTCTACACCACCAGCTTCACTCAATAGTCAATCATCTCTGACTAAATGGTAACAGTGGCCTCACAAATCCGCCTCCGTGTCATCTTCCCCCATCTATTTTCCATACTTGAGCAATACTCTGTCCAAAGACCTGCCTTGTTCTTTATTAACCCCCTTGGGGACTTTTACCAATACAACCCCTTATGATGTTGTATGTCAGATACAGACTCATGGGCTTTCTCTAAGTTACATTCACAGCTCTTCCTCCCACCCCAACACATTCCATTGCTTTTGCCTGGAAAGTCCTTCCCTCCTCCTTGTCTAGTTAATTTGTATCTCTTCTTCCTATCATTGCTTCCATAGGAAAATCCTTTTCTGACTTTTTGATTTCTAGATCAAATACTTCTCTCACAGGTTCTCCTCGTAGTTTTACAATTCTTTGTGCCACATATCTTGATTCAGTTTCTCCCTGATTTCTTTGACTATTTGAATGACATCTATAACTCCATAAAGAAACAGACTGCCTGATTTTATCTATCATTTATTAACAGCTTTTGAACAAAGTAGATACTCAAGAAAAATTCAGAGTGAAATGTTGATCAAAAATTATTCTGTCAATCTGCATGGGCACAGGCAACCCCAGGAGTCCAGCCATCTTACTCCAGGGCCATTCCCTCCTATTATATCACCAGAAAACTATTTGCAAATATAAATTGTCCAATAAGAACTTGCTTGAATTAAATGAAGAGGCAATGAAACATACCCATCTTGTACAAAATGTTTTTCCCTTTTTTAATTGGTGTATAATAATCATATGGACAGTGAGTTTCATTGTGGCATATTTGTACATGCACATAACATACTTTGATCAATTTTATTTCCCAGCACAGAACAAAATTTAGTCCAACTAGAATTTATTGAACTCAATCTGGGCAAGGTTGTATAATAAGCATAAGAATAAAATGTAGCAGTTTTGTTATCTCATCAGATTGGTTAAAATGATTGTGTGACTCTAGTTTAGAGATTGAATTACTATCAGAATCCACACTCCATATGGCTCTTTCATTTGATTTATTCAAGCAGTTTATAGTATCTCATCTTAATCCTATCACACACATAGTGTATGACATAATTGTAGTTTCTATTATGATATCCTGTGACAGATTGATTAAAATCACTTGAATAGATCCTTTGGGAGCATTTAGAACCACAGTATTTTATGGAGGCTTACTAACTTAGATTTATAGAGCAGACATAGCGATAAAAAAGGATTTGTCAGGATTTGTTGTAAACTAGGGAAATACCCCCAAACTGATAAATTTAGTTAATATTTTATTAAATATTTATACTTTATCATATCCTAGACTCATATGAGATGAAAGTATCATGTTTCATTCTCTTAAGATATTGAAATAACTAAAGAGCAGGAGACCATTCAGTGGATAACTAAAATGGACCATCTCAGTGTTGTGGAGTATGTTGGTACAGATGATTGAACAAATACAAACAGAAGTGAATAATAATTGGTTTAGAAAAGGGATACTGATACAGAAAGGAAGCCTAAATGTACCTGCCTAGCAAAAGTTATCCCTAAATTGAATGTTTAAAAACTGGAGGAAAAATAGCTTCTTAGTTGTGGTGAAGTGGAAAGTGTACTGGCAAAGGAAACATGTTTTATGATTTAACTTGTATAAACTATGGCAGTAGTTGGAAGTCAAGGCTCTCAAATTTGATGAAGTTCTTAATAAATTATTTTAAGGACTCAGACAACTTTTTACTTGTGCTTTTTCATTCTTAAAAATATTTTTCCTGTTCAAATATAGAATGGAATCATGAGATACAGAAGGAAATTTCTTTAACCGTACAATCTACATCATTGTATTTAAGTTATCATGCTACTAATACTACTGCATATTTTGACGAATGTGACAGGATTGATAAATGTGTAAAACTGTTGAGAACTACTGCCCAATTAACACAGCACTGTCATATCTAGTAAAATTAGATTGTCTGCCCTCTTTGAAATAAAACCATCAGACTGAATTTGTGGTTTAAAATCCGTTTCTCCTATAATTTCCAATGCATGTTTATTGTTAAGTCATGTTATTAAATGTGATGTCTGTGAGATATTAAGTTTCTAGGTCACTAAAATAATTATAACACCTGAGCCCCATAGGGCTCCCACCACTGTGCATTCAAACTTCTACTCTCATGTTCTTTTAGCTTAGTTGAGTTATAACTGATGTAAATAAATAGCACATATTTGAAGTGCATAACTTCATAAGTTTTGACATTGATATGCAATTATAACATTATGACTACAGCCTAGATAATGAATGCATCCATCATCCCATAATATTCTCTTTTGCCTCTTTATAATCCCTTTCTTTTTGCCAGTTCTCAATCTTGTCTCCAACCTAATTCTGGCCTACTTTATAGTGCTATGAATTCTTGTTTTATTTTTAGCTTTTGCTTTATGTAAATGGAATCATACATTCTATACTCCTTTTAGGGTCTGATTCTTTAAGTCGGGATGATTATTTTGTGATTATTCCATAATGTGCCACATATCAACTGTTCATTTTTATCAATGAGTAGTATTCCACTGTGTAATGTGCCAGTTATTCCCTGCTCCATTCACCTGTTGATGGACAACTGAGTTTTTCCTTTTTAACTGTTATCAATAAAGTTGAAGTGGAAATTCACGTACAAGTCTTTGTGTGGAGATATTTCCAACTTCTGGAATGGCATTCATCTTGTGGAGACGACTGAAATAAAAACTATATTCCAAAATTGTTGTACCCTTGTATATCCCTCTGTGTGTGTGTGTGTGTGTGTGTGTGTGTGTGTGTGTTTTGGTACTGGGGATTGAACCCAGGAATTCTTAACCCCTGAGCAATACCTTCAGCCCTTTTTATATTTTATTTTGAGATAGAGTCTCACTAAGTTACTTAGAGCCTCACTAAATTGCTGAGGTTGGCCTTGTTCTTACAATCCTCCTGCCTTGCCGGGATTACAGACATGCACTACCATACCTGGCTCTCCACATGCTAACACTGGGTAATATTTTAATTTATTTATCCCAATAATTGGGTAGTGATACCAAATTCCAGTTTTTATTCTTGTCTCTAATAAGTAATTAATATCTGTTCACTAGTTTATTTGCCACCCATATACCTTCTTTAGTAAAGTGACTCACTCAAATTATTTGCTAAGTTTTAACTGGATGGTTTATTTTGGTATTATTACCTTCTAAGAATTCTTTGCATAGTCTAATATAAAACCTTAAATTAGCATCTAACTGAAATATTTTCACCTACTTTAGCTTGTCTTTTTTCCTCTATAATGCTGTCATTGAAAGGGCAGACATTTTACCCAATTTGTTCTTTGATAGATTATGCTTTGGGAGTTAAAAAAAAAAAAAATCTTTGCCTAACTAAAGCACACACAAATAATTTAACCTGTGTTTTCTTCTGGAAAGTTTATAATTTTACACTTCACATTTAAGTCTATGATCCATGCTGAGTTAATTTTTTATACGGCATGCCATGTAACTTGGTTAATTTATTTGCACCGTTCTTTGAAAAGACAACCTCTTCATAGAATTTTCTTTGCTCCTCTGTTGAAAATCAGTTGTTCACTGATATGCATGTTGTCATTTGTGGATTCTGTTCTACTGATCCTTGTGCTAATACTACACTAAATTCATTGTGATATGTTTGCGTCTTAAAATAAGATAGCATTAATCCTCAATTTGGTTCCTTTCTATTTCCATGTAAATTTGTGTTACTTTTCTCACAAAACATCTGTCATTAGACTGACACTGCATTGATCAATTTGGAAAGAATGAACTGTTACCAATATTGAGTCTTCCTACCCAGTAATACTACATATGTTTCCATTATTTATGTATCCTTTCTGTCTCATCACATTTTACATTTTCATATCTTCTATAAAATTTATCCCTGAAATATCATATTCTGATACTCTATTAATGTTTTTTCTAATTTATTTTCTACTTTCCTTCAGATAATTAGTTACTCTTTAAACAGTCAACAATTCTTTTTGTCAGTTAACTATCTTTTAGAGAAATTTAAAAACTAAGAAAATATTCTATATATTCACGCATTTGTTATTTCCAGTGTTCATTCCTTTTTGTAGGTGCACCCTTCCATGTGCTGTCATTGTTCTTCCAGCTTCTTTGCACGCCTGGTCATTTTAATTGGATTCCAAATGTTGTGAATGCTAATTCATTTTATGTTCCATACTTGAATATACCTAATAACTTATCTTTGTTCTGGGAGGCAAATAAGTTACTTAGAAAGATATTTATTCTTTTGTGTTGTTAGGTGAAAGTGGAGTAATGCTAAGACTAGAGCTATTTACTCCTCACCATTGAATGAAAGAACTTTTGTGCACTCTCTTCAAGGTACAATATATCATAGCATTTTCCTATTTAATAGGTGAAAGAATACAATTCCTAGCCCTGTGTGAGTGCTGGACACTGTTATCTTTCATCATTCTGATTTTTTCTTTTCTAAAATTCTTTATGCATACCTACTGATCAAATAAAAAATTGAAGGAGATCCCTAATAGAGTTCCAGCATTTCTCTATGTGAAAGTTCCCCCCAACCCCTGCACCCTTTCTCAAACTATGTGCTGTAAATTCTAGTCACTTTGTTTCCCTCGCAATCTAGCCCTAGATCCTCAATCCAGGGAGTCAGCCTGGTCCCTTAATGCCCACTGCCCAACTCCATGGCCTGGGAGCTCTTTGAATGAACTTAGTTGAGTAGATCATAACTCTTACTTCTTTGCTCTTCCATCTCTCAGGAATTGGTCTTTGTTGTCTGTTATCCCATGTTATGAAAACTATTGTTTCATGCATCTCTCCATCTCCATTATTCTGGTTGTAAGTGACAAGGTAAATATAGTTTATGTTACCCCATATTGGGAATAATTTGAAGATGGAGTTAGTGTTTCACTGTCTCCATTGAAGATGGAGTCAATATTGGCAATTTATAGATATTTTATTCTTTTATAAGGGAATAATATAAAATTATCATATCTGACAGATGTTAATGACTGATATATTAGGTACAATGGACATGCACATGTTTTGATCTCCCCCTTTTCCTAGTTAAAACTTCATGCCTGATACAAGAATTTTAAAACTTCAGAGTAATACAGGCAATGCATTATCCATTTTTGCATCACCCATGTGATTTTCCAGAGCACCATACTCACATTCAGTGCTAAAGACTGTTTTCAAGCACACTTAAGGCACCTGTTCTGCATGATGTGTAATGCCATCCTGAACTGTGACTTTGTGTGACTATGCTTCTGTGCCTCCCTACAATCCTTTCCTAGAGTTTCTCCTTTTTAAAATATTTTTAGTTGTAGATGCACACAATACCTTTATTTTATTTATTTATTTTTATTTTGTGCTGAGGATGAAACCCAGTGCCTCACACATGCTAGGCAAGCGCTCTACCACTGAGCCACAACCCCAGCCCTCAAGTCCCTTTTCACATGTCATACTTTATAAATTTTTTCCAAACACTTTGATAAAAACAAATCAATCACAAAACATCCAAACATTTCAAATTAGTCATATCTTTTTCATAGGTCTTTTTAAATTACAAATGTAAAATGTTGTTTTCATTTAAATGGACTCCCAGTTTTAAAGCTTCCAAAATAGTCAGGAGATCAATTGTTATCTAAATACTAAGTGATTTTCTATGACAAATCTTATTTACTTTTTAAATATTTATTGAATTACCTAAATAAATGTCCAACAGAAATATAGAGAAAATTAAAATGTTTAAAATCAAACAAGTGAAGATGGTTAAAATATTATATTTTGACTCAATATTTGCAAAACAATCATTTTAATGTGTAGCTAATAAGAAGAAATAAATGATATATTTTATATAATTTTTCATACTAAGACTTCAAATGTTAGTGCTTTTGTTTCATTGTTTTGTGTTTGTTACCAGGGAATAAACCCTGGTCTCGTGCATGGTAAGAATGTACTCTACCACTGAGCTACGCCCCTAGCCATTGCTGCGCATTTTATACTTACAGTGCATCTCAATCATACTAGCCACTTTTCATGAGCTCAATAGCCATCTTTGGACAGTGGCTCCATATTGTATAAACTAGATGTAGATAATAATTTAAAGTAAATTTTAACAACTGCACTAAAACAAGGTAAGTATCTGATTAGCTTAGCATACTAATAAGCCACATTTTATTCATATACCAACTGTAATAAATGCTCAAAGGAAGACCAAAGCAGGTGGATCTCAATAAGTTTGAACCCAATATAACAGTCATTTAAATTTCTGTCAGCCATGAGAACTTTGTTTCTTCATTAAACATATATATTCAATTTTACTGATACCAATAGCACAAAAAGTCATTGTTAGTATGGGTATTTGAGAACTTCTAGTCACTGGGCTTAGGGTTAAAAAATGTAAGAAATTATCTAGAATTAAAATGGAACTTTCTTAGATGAAGAACAATAGCCTAACTTTTTCCTCCACTTAACCAAACTTCAGGTAGGCATCTTCCTGACTCTAGTACCCTGAGAGAGAAATTCTCTCTTAAGAGAATTTACTTTAGAAAACTTATAATTATCCATTCTTTTTTCTGCCCTTTGAGATGAAAATCTGTATAGGAGTCTCTTGCCAGCTTTGCAGTCCAGTAATCTTTCTCAAAACATAGGCATCATCCCTTTGACATGTAATCATCAAGGAAGATGGTGCCCCCTATCACATGACTTGTGGTCTCAGGTAGGGTAAGAGCTTAACTGACAGGAAATTTGCTAGATCTGTATAGCTGCCAGAGAAGTTTAAATGTCCTTTGGGTAAAGCCAGTTAGCAAACATAGATGTTCCTTGTTCTCTTTCTTATCACAGAACTTAAATTACTTAACACCCCTCTGCTCCCCACCCTTCACTATATTTCAAGGGGAAGTTGAGCTCAGACTACTCCTGGTCTGTCTCCCATTGCAATCACCTTGAAGTTTCATTTCTTTGTTTATAGTGCAAGTTTTGCTTTAATACCACCTTAAGGAATTTGCTTTCTTTGGTCTAAAGGAACCTAGATTTGAACTCCTCAGTACAGGCCTCCAGTGCAACTCCTTTTCCTACAAGATCAGCATCACACAATCAAAAGCTCCATGGATTGGAGTATGGGAGAAATCAGCTCTGGAATTACCAATTAGATAGCCTTATGACCTTGGAAGTGTTGGTAATATCGCTATTAAAGAGTTTCCTCCTTCGAAAAATGAGAAGCTTGGGTAAGGTAAGCTCTTCATTTGCCTTTGGATTCTATATCCTCTTGGATGCTATTCTTGGTGGGCTCCTCGTTATTTAGACTAACCATGTTCTAATCAGTTAATTCACATCAGTTTTATGTACATGACATGAGACTTTGGTTTTTTCAATCTAATGAACATTTTCACATTTACAACAGGAAATGAGTTAAACACATATACTCCCAGAGGGTGAAAATGAGGTGCAATTTTCCTCCATCTATAAAGCAGCTGCTATCACCACTTGCTGAATTGCAAATCATTAGTGAATGCTTCAGCACATCTTTTTACTTGTTGACATTGTGCAAAGTCAGCTCTTGAACTGCCCATAATTGTTGGACTCATGGTTTTCTTTTTTTTTTTTTTAATTTCAGTGTAGAAAAGGATATGATTAGTAGTATAAGTTGTACAATACATTGTATAGCACTTTACAAAAAGGGTATGTTGCAATTTAAATTCTCACCTAAATAGAAATAAAAAAATGCTGTTTTGTAGGGCATATGTGATAATATTGAATATATATCTGGGAACTTAAAGTAACCACATGATTTCTTTAGCACCAGAACTTCTATTAGGTACACCTAGAAAGAAGAGAAGCTAACCTGCTGAGCATTTACTAGTTGCTAGAACAGTGATCCCCAAATTCCTATGCAATTTAGAATTACCAAGAGGTCTTTTTAAACTTCCAAAGCCTAGGTCACAGTCTGTACTGATTAAATCAGTCTGTGAACTGTCAAAACCTAATACACCTAAACGCTGAGTCCTTTTTGGAATTGGGTTATTCTGAAGTGCAAACATAGGACACACTATGCTAGGCTGTGTTGAGAAACTGTGTGCATGATTCTATGGTATTTCTCATAACCACCCTGAGAAGTACACATCTTCTCAGAAAATGTAGTCTATAAATACTATGATGAACAAAGTGCCTGGAAACAAATATACTCTGAAAAATTCAGTTGGGTGACAAAATAAAATGAACAGGGAGAGTATTCAGTGAACAGGGAAAAGCAGGCACATCATTTCTGCTCCACAGATGGCGCAGTATGTAGAGCAATTGAGAGAGATTTGAAAATCCCAGTCATCTGACATGGGAAAAGGGACTTCAGATTATCCTCCTGGTACCTCTCCAAGATCTAGGTTATGGCAATGTGCAAAAATAAATAGGTATAGAGAATCCCAACCACATCTAAAGGGGAAATGTTTTGTTCTTTTTTTTTTTTTTTTTTTCAGTACTGGGAATTTAATCCAGGGTATTCTATCACTGGGCTTCATCCTCAGAACTCTTTATTTATTATTATTATTTTTTTTTTGAGAAAGGGTATCACTTAATTGCTAAGGCCAGTCTCCACCTTGCAATTCTTTAGCACCATCCCAAGTAACTGGGATTACAGACCAAGTGTATTTTTTCCACCATACCTGGCAGTAAAGGGAAATTGTACAATGGTTCATCAAAGCATGTTGAAGAGAAAATCTCATTCTTATTAAAAGCTTGGGTATCTAATGTCATAGACAATGACCTGGCAGGATGTAGGATCCCATGCTAGCAAGTCTAGATTTCCCCTACTTGAGGAGAACTGGCTGCTTCTACTTTGGACCCTGTAGAGTTGTTTTTACTGGACTGTATTTTAACATAGGACTTTCTGCCTATATTGAGAGATGCTATAAGAAATATCTGTAGCATACTTCATTGACTAATAAAGGACTTGGTGTACATTTCAGAGATTGCCCAGATCTGGGGTCAGGAAATATACCTTCTCCCTAAAGAAGTGGTGCATTTTTACCTTACTGGCAATATAATTTCTGTAATGCACTTTTTCTGTAATACACTTTCTGGTATGTTTAGACTGGAAAGTTTGGGCCTTCATTTGTGCCCCTTTTTAGTAATTTACTTATGTTCACTATCCCCTGGTTTCTTAATTTATTATCTGTATTTATAAACTACCTTATTATTTATAAATATGTTTATAGAGATTTATGCCTATATCCTTTGCAATAGCCTTAGTTGTAAGTTTCTGAAAACAAAAATCAGGTCAAAACACATTGTCACTCTCAAGTTAGCAAGCAAGTACTTGAAGTATTCATCGAAGGGTATTGAATACACTGTAAAAATATGACTAAGATGAAAAATTTACACCATCTCTTACCAGTGTTAATTGTGAGTCAAATGCTGATCCTACTCTAAAACTCATGAATTATAGAACGTTTATATTGCTTCCACACAGAATGTTAAGGAATGAAAAAAGTGCAGAAAGACATCAGTTTAGCCCTTAACCTACCATACATAGTGGATTAAGTTCTGGACTAATTTGTTGAAAATTTTGGTGAAGTATATTATTGAATTTAAAATCAGAATTATCTAAAATGGTTTTTAGTCATCACTTTGTGTTTCAAAGAAGTTATGACATATGAAAATTTTAAAATGCAGTTTCCCTAACAAACTCAGTTATTGACACATATGAAAGAGTATTCTTTTTTACAACTTTGAGGGCAGGTGCTGTGTTTTAACACAGTTAAGTTCCACCAACCCCTGGCCACATATTTCCTAAGGGTGGGGACCTGTCCTTCCTGGGTGCTATGTCACTCTCACAAAGAACAGGCCCTAGTAGAAAGTAAATACTAAATAAGTTGTTAATGAGTAATGAGGCAATCTCTCTACCCAATACTAAACAGCTATTTAACATTCACATAATATGCTGAGGAACATTTACTTTATCATCAGTTTTAAGCAAGAGTGTTTTGTTTTCCATAACTACATTAATCTTTTTTATCCAAATCATCATCACAATAATATCATACATTTTAACACTGAGAGTTTATTATGTGCCTAACACAGAGTAAGATACTTTACCTGTCACCTCATTTAAACCTAATGATAACATTTAAAGTATAGAAAAATATCCAGGAGCTGTGGCACCCCCTGTTAGCCCAGCAATTCAGGAGGCTGAGGCAGAAGGATTAAAATTTTGAGGTCAACCTCTTCAACTTAGTGAGACTCTGTCTCAAAATTTAAAAAATTAAAATTAAAAAATTACATAAAAAATAAAGGGCTGGGAACATGGCTCAGTTTTAGGGTGTCTGTCAATCCCTTATATTGCAAATAAAGTAATACAATAGAGAAAATAATGATAGAAATATGAAAAACCTTGCCTGAGGCTAAACAACCAGCACACTATAATAGAACCCACACTGTTGAACCAAGATCAATCCTAAAGATTTAACCTTCCCCTCCTCATTTTAAAAACCAAACACCTCTCTGTGATCTTATGAGAAATTTTTTTCTAGCAATATTAAGCATATCATAAGCTAATTTTATTGTTTTAAAATCAGGCAAAATTGAGGCAGGAAGATCATAAGTTCAAAGTCAGCCTCACAAAATTACAAAGGCCATAAGCAACTCAGTGAAACCCTATCTTAAAATAAAATGTAAAAAGGGATGGGGATTTGGCTCAGTGGCAAGTGCTCCTGGTTTAATCCCCCATACCAAAAATAAATTAATTAATTAAAAATTTAATTAATAAAATCAGGCAAAATTATACATTTTATAAAATATATATGGTTATATACATTTCATACATCTTTTCAAAATCTTAAATTTTCTTACTTGTCTTCCTTTACAACTTCGGAATTATTTCATACTACCAGGTTTTCCATTAGGTGTTACCTTAATGTTTATAAAATTCCCTTTATGTTGTTTTTAGATAAGTTTTATCCTCTTCCCACATGCCACCTCAACCCCTCTATTACTTAAAAATTTTTACCTTAATTTGTAAAATTACATTTTAATTTTATTTTGTTTATTTTTTGAAAAATTGAATCTGCTTGCCTTTGTTATCTTTTCCTCTAAACTATCAGTGACTTTAATTAATTGTGTATACCACCTTAGATCCCTTAGATGTCGTCTTTTGTGAGTTTTATACCTTCATCTTGACTTCCACCTTGACTTGCCTGAAGCAAGACTTCAAATCCATTTCTTCAGCATTCTCTGTCACTGAACACTCTAACAAAATAAGGCTTTATGGGACACCTATTATTTCCTAAACACTGAGAAAGACCAACAAATTGATTAATCATTTCCTGCCATTGGAAGGTTCTATTTTCTTAAAAAGACAAGACACAGTGCAAAACAAGAAAAAATGATTCAAAATGTTAAATATACTAAATTGGCACTAACCTGAAGATAATCAAAACTGTGGTCTAACTTCAAAAGTAACATTTCATGATTGATTCATTAAAAAGTAAACATATATGCTCATAAGACTGTCAGACACACAGATTTAATTTAATAGGTTCTTTTGGAATTGCTAAACTTCATTTCCAACATATTTGTATGAAATTATATACATTCATATTTCAAGCAATAGGATCCAGACAATTCATTGTCATTGAAAATTAAATGATCTACGACAAGTTCAGGAGATAATGCAAGAAGCTTAGAGAATCCCTTTTGGAAATTTAAATGGATATGCCTTTTTTTATGTCCTTTCAGCTATAGTTGTTCAGTGTTGCTTTTTAATGTTAACTGCTACCTCATTATTCCCCCTGAAAAAACTCAGTTGAAGAAGAGAATGAGGCCAACCTAGGATATAGACTGCATTTTAGATGTTTGCTAAGTGCACTTGAATCAAAGGCTCTGTCATTAACGCCAGCACCTAAAATTCAAAGCCATGCCTTTAGTATCAACTAACATTCTGCACTGAAGAAGTTCTTCATTTATACATTCCTAAAGAAGTTAGATGGATTATTAGGCTATGAATAGCTAGTGATAGCTTGGAGCAGGTTATGGCAAATATCCCTTAAATGAAGCACATGATCTAAAGGAAAGTTTTGCTTTATCATTTTCTGTTTTGGAATAGTATGTATTGTAAATCTGGTTCTTATTAATTTTTAATTTTTTTCCATGTGTTACATAGTAGTCATAACATATTTGTACAAAATTTTTAAATTTTAGAAATCATCTTTAAAATAAATATCTCCAATATTCCTCACAACAAACTTAAGAAATATATAACCATTGATTGAACAATCGAGATGACGAGATTTTGGAAGAAAATGGTAAGAGAACACATTGGTGCAGAGGCAAAGGATGGGGTTTTCTGGCAGCAAGGCATGGCTGTGTGGTGGCATGCTCACCTGTATACTGTAGCAGATACAGGGAAGGGAACAGTCTCACTGGCTTAAGAGATTGTTTCCAAGCCTGGCCATGCCCTTTTCCCCAATCTAAGGACAAAAGCTGACCCAGATTTGACTGTGAAAAAACAGAACCACCTAGAAAAATATGAGTAACAATCTACTATTCATTGATGCTCAGAGTATGAACATGAAATCAGAAATGATTTCCTACCCTTTGAAAGTATCTGTCTGTCCTATCTCTCTGCTTGTTTGTCTGTCTATCTATCCATGCATGCATTCTCTATCTTTCCCATCCTTGGTCTATTTTCCTTCTCAATTCTTTCACCTACCCCCCATTATACCTCACTACTTGTTTGCTATAATAGCATTCCCTTGGCTTAAAAATCCTTGACAGAATTCACCAGAAAAAAAGGCTGCCACAGTAAATCTTATTCAAATGTTGTTTGTATAAAATTGTTTCCCTTGCTCAGTAGTCTACCATTGACTTATATATGCTCTGGGAAAAAAAAATTGAAATTGCTTCTATTTGGAAAGGCCATCTCTTCTATCCTTTACTGTAACTTTCCCTTAGCCACTCAGTTCAAAATCTCAACTCTTCTATTAAATCATGTCCAAATAAATCAATCTCAAATTATTTCTTAAGATTTCATACATTGTATTGTCATATATATGTATTTGACAATGCTACTTTTGTGTTTCTACCTGCATCAAGACACTGCCTAAATGAAAGGAATACTATTTAGATTTCTTTTAGATCCACTTCTGTGTCTCACAGAGTTAGCTATCACCTGGTGAAAGTCTGATACCTACTGAAATAAACTTAGTCAATTCTACATGCTTTCTTTGTGAAAAAACAAGGAAAATCCTGGGCACATTTTTCTGTAAAGAAAAAACCTCAGCATTAAAATTCCTTAAGTATTCAAAAAGTGTCTTTAGATCAGAATAATATTCCTTTGTATTTTCTTCTAACTTGAAGAAAATACAGCAATATATTTGTTCATATGGTTAAAAAACTTGACAGTATCAATTTACCACAGGTAATACATATGACTCAATGAACACTATATGTACAAATATACAAAAAAGAAATAAGCATGGCAATAATCCTAGTGATTAAGACCCACCAAACATTTTAATAATAATGTACATTTTTCTTAGAAATATGACTGCTGGGGGGTTTTCAAGATGGCGGACTAGAGGGCGGCTGCATTTCACGTTGCTCCAGGATGCAAGATTCAAAAGAGGAGATAGTGAGAGGCTTGGGACCAACTCAAAGCCGCCGGGTGAGTCTCTCCCATTGGGGAGGCATCCCGGATGGGGCGGTAGCCCCGGAACGCAGGGAACTTTGTGAAGTAGAGTTGCTCGGCGAGACGCCCCTCCCCCCACTGGAGCAGTAAACATGGACAACTGGGATCATCGTAGAGGAGGCGGCTCAGCACAGCGCTTGGACTCGGAGCAACCAATGGGGCTCCGGGCGGCTGCCTGAGGAGGAGCTGCGTGGCGAGCTGTTTGAACTCAGAACGACCACTCCAGAACACCAGTGGCCTGCCTGGAGGAGGAGCGCGGTGGGTCACTTGGTCTCGGAGCCACAGCTCCTGAACACCTGGGGAGCTACCCCGAGGAGGAGGAGGAACAGGGTGGGTCACTTGGACTTGGAGTGACTGCCTAGGGCTACAGGCGGTTGGCGGGAGGAGGAGACGCGAAGTGAGTTGCTTGGACTCCTAGTGACTGCCTCGGAAACCGGGCTGCTATCCAGAGGAGGAGGTGTGTGGCGGGTCTCTGGGTATCGGAGCTATTGTACGGGGCTCCAGGTGGCGGCTCAGAGGAGGGGCCGCATAGCCAGGCGATTAGGTGCAGAGCAGGGTCCCAGGAGCTAGGTGGCTTCTTGCTGGAAGAGCCGCACAGAGACACGCCTAGGGGCGGAGCGAAGTTTCCAGGACTGTGGGCAGATTCTCTGGGAGAGGCAGCTTAAGGAGACTCGACTGCGAAGGCTGAGGCTCCCAGGCCCAGGAGGTAGGTCCAGGCCCCTGGGAACGTTGCAGAGGAAGACAGCCCAGCCCAGGCGGTAGTTGTAGATTGAGGGTAACCTCTAGGAGGGTAACTGACCAGCGAGACGTCCCCACCAAGTGAGTCTTCCCTGCTGGGGGAGGTTTTCCCACAGAGACAGTAAAACCAGAGACACAGGCACAAACAGGCCTTGCCTCAGCACGCAGCCTAGTTCCCCATTGGATGACCATTGGTCAACAAGTGGAGGCACCTCTGCCCACTAGCAGGGAATATACGCCACCTGAGGGTCACCACCCCTAGAGAGGCAGCTTCTTCGTGGAGCTCCGTATTATCAACTTCCTCCAAGACTTCAGGCTACTGAAGGATAAGAGGGGATATACTAGCAATCTTCAGGGACATTATAAGTCGATAGAGGAAATCTGCAATATCTTAATGACCCACTGATCCCTGAACAATATGAGAAAACAAGGGAAGAAAATGCCCCAAACAAATCAAGATGTTACATCAATAAAATCCAACGACAGCATGGCAGAAGAAATGACAGAAAGGGAGTTCAGAATGTACATAATTAAAATGATTAGGGAAGCAAATGATGAGATGAAAGAGCAAATGCAGGCATTGAATGATCGCACCAATCGACAGTTAACAGAGCAAATTCAGGAAGCAAACAATCATTTCAATAAAGAGTTAGAGATATTGAAAAAAAACCAAACAGAAATCCTTGAAATGAAGGAAACAATAAACCAAATTAAGAACTCCATAGAAAGCATAACCAATAGGATAGAACACCTGGAAGACAGAACCTCAGATATTGAAGACAAAATATTTAACCTCGAAAACAAAGTTGAACAAACAGAGAAGATGGTAAGAAATCATGAAGAGAATCTCCAAGAATTATAGGATATCTTGAAAAGGCCAAATTTGAGAATTATTGGGATTGAGGAAGGCTTAGGGAAACAAACCAAAGGAATGAACAATCTATTCAATGAAATAATATCATAAAATTTCCCAAATCTGAAGAATGAAATGGAAAATCAAGTCCAAGAGGCTTATAGGACTCCAAATACACAAAATTACAACAGACCCACACCAAGGCACATTATAATGAAAATACCTAACATACAAAATAAAGACAGAATTTTAAAGGCTGTGAGAGAAAAAAACCAAATTACATTCAGCGGGAAACCAATACGGATATCAGCAGATTTTTCAATCCAGACCCTAAAAGCTAGAAGGGCCTGGAACAACATTTTTCAAGCTCTGAAAGAAAATGGATGCCAACCAAGAATCTTATACCCAGAAAAACTTACCTTCAAATTTGATGATGAAATAAAATCATTCCATGATAAACAAAAGCTAAAAGAATTTACAAAAAGAAAGCCAGCATTACAGAACATTCTCAGCAAAATATTTCATGAGGAAGACATAAAAACAAAGAAGCAAATCAGCAAAGGGAGGAATTATCCTAAAGGAACTGTCAAATAAAGGAGGAACCAAGATGTGTCAAAAATTTTAAATATGAACCAAATGACCAGGAATACAAATCATATCTGAATAATAAGCCTGAATGTTAATGGCCTGAATTATCAATCAAAAGACATAGACTGGCAGATTGGATTAAAAAGAAAGATCCAACAATATGTTGCCTGCAAGAGACTCATCTCATAGAAAGAGATACCCATAGACTAAAGGTGAAAGGATGGGGAAAAAGATACCATGCACATGGACTCAGCAAAAAAGCTGGAGTATCCATCCTCATTTCAGATAATGTGGACTTCTAGCCAATGTTAGTCAGAAGGGATAAAGAAGGACATTTCATACTGCTTAAGGGAAGCATTAATCAGCAAGATATAACAATCATAAACATCTATGCCCCAAACAGTGGCTCATCTATGTATGTTAAACAAATCCTTCTCAATATTAGAAACCAAATAGACCATAACACAATAATACTAGGTGATTTTAACACGCCTCTCTCACCACTGGACAGATCTTCCAAACAAAAATTGAACAAAGAAACCATAGATCTCAATAACACAATCAATAATTTAGACTTAACAGACATTTATAAAATATACCATCCAACGAAGAGTGAATACACTTTCTTCTCAGCAGCACATGGATCCTTCTCTAAAATAGGTCATATATTATGCCACAAAGCTAATGTCAGCAAATACAAGAAGATAGAGACACTACCTTGTATTCTATCAGATCATAATGGATTGAAGTTAGAAATAAATGAAAGAGTAAAAAACAGAAACTACACCAACACCTGGAGATTAAACAATATACTATTATATGATGAATGGATAACAGAAGATATTAGGAAGGAAGTTAAAAAATTCTTAGAGGTAAACGAGAACAAAGAAACATCATATCAAAATCTCTGGGACACTATGAAAGCAGTACTTAGAGGAAGATTTATTTCAGGGAGTGCATTTAATAAAAGAAGTAAAACTCAAAAAATAAATGACCTAACACTACAACTCAAAGCCCTAGAAAAAGAAGAACAGAACAACACCAAAAGTGGTAGAAGACAGGAAATAGTTAAACTGAGAGCTGAAATCAATGAAATTGAAACAAAAGAAACAATACAAAAAATTGACAAAATAAATAGTTGGTTCTTTGAAAAAATAAACAAAATTGATAAACCTTTAGCCACACTAACAAAGAGAAGACGAGAGAAAACCCAAATCACTAAAATTCGGAATGAACAAGGAAATATCACAACAGACACGACTGAAATACAAAACATAATTAGAAGCTATTTTGAAAACCTATACTCCAACAAAATAGAAAATTTTAAAGACATCAACAGGTTTCTAGAGACATATGAATTGCCTAAACCGAGCGAGGAGGACATACACAATTTAAATAGACCAATTTCAAGTAATGAAATAGAAGAAGTCATCAATAGCCTACCAACAAAGAAAAGTCCAGGACCAGATGGGTTCTCAGCCAAGTTCTACAAAACCTTTAAAGAAGAGTTCATTCCAATACTTCTCAAAGTATTCCAGAAAATAGAAGAGGAGGGAACCCTCCCAAACTCATTCTATGAAGCCAATATCTCCCTGATACCTAAACCAGACAGAGACACATCGAGGAAAGAAAATTTCAGACCAATATCCTTAATGAACATCGATGCAAAAATTCTCAACAAAATTTTAGCAAATCGCATACAAAAACATATTAAAAAGATAGTGCACCATGATCAAGTGGGTTTCATCCCAGGGATGCAAGGTTGGTTCAACATCAGGAAATCAATAAATGTCATTCACCATATCAATAGACTTAAAGTCAAGAATCACATGATTATTTCGACAGATGCAGAAAAAGCATTTGATAAAATACAGCACCCCTTCATGCTCAAAACACTAGAAAAAATAGGGATAGTGGGAACATTCCTTAACATTGTAAAGACCATCTATGCTAAGCCCAGGGCTAATATCATTCTAAATGGTGAAAAACTGAAAGCATTCCTTCTAAAAACTGGAACAAGGCAGGGATGCCCTCTTTCACCACTTCTATTCAATATCGTTCTTGAAATTCTAGCCAGAGCAGTTAGACAGACCAAAGAAATTAAAGGGATACGAATAGGAAAAGAAGAACTCAAACTATCCCTATTTGCTGATGATATGATTGTATACTTAGAGGAACCAAGAAATTCCACCAGAAAACTTTTAGATCTCATTAGTGAATTCAGTAAAGTAGCAGGATATAAGATCAATGCACATAAAAATAAGGCATTTTTATACATAAGTGATGAATCTTCAGAAAGAGAAATTAGGAAAACTACCCCATTCACAATAGCATCGAAAAAACTAAAATACTTGGGAATCAATCTCACAAAAGAGGTGAAAGACCTCTACAATGAGAACTACAGAACACTAAAGAAAGAAATTCAAGAAAACCTTAGAAGATGGAAAGATCTCCCATGTTCTTGGATAGGCAGAATTAATATTTTCAAAATGGCCATACTACCAAAAGTGCTATACAGATTCAATGCAATTCCAATGAAAATCCCAATGATGTACCTTACAGAAATAGAGCAAGCAATTATGAAATTCATCTGGAAGAATAAAAAACCCAGAATAGCTAAAGCAATCCTTGGCAGAAAGAGTGAAGAAGGGGGTATCGCAATACCAGATCTTCAACTCTACTACAAAGCAATAGTAACAAAAATGGCATCATATTGGTACCAAAATAGAAAGGTGGATCAATGGTACAGAATAGAGGACACGGACACAAACCCAAATAAATACAATTTTCTCATACTAGACAAAGGGGCCAAAATATGCAATGGAGAAAAGACAGCCTCTTCAACAAATGGTGCTGGGAGAATTGGAAATCCATATGCAACAGAATGAAACTAAACCCATATCTCTCACCATGCACGAAACTAAACTCAAAATGGATTAAGGATCTCAGAATCAGACCAGAGACCCTGCAGATTATAGAAGAAAAAGTAGTTCCAGAGTTTCAACATGTCGGCTTAGGACCAGACTTCCTCAACAGGACTCCCATAGCACAAGAAATAAAAGCAAGAATTAATAACTGGGATAGATTCAAACTAAAATGTTTTCTCTCAGTAAAGGAAACTATCAGGAATGCGAAGAAAGAGCCTATAGAGTGGGAGAAAATCTTTGCCAATCATACTTCAGATAGAGCACTAATCTCCAGAGTCTATAAAGAACTCAAAAAACTCTACACCAAGAATGCAAATAATCCAATCAACAAATGGGCTAAGGAAATGAATAGACACTTCACAGAAGAAGATGTACAAGCAATCAACAAACATATGGAAAAATGTTCAACATCTCTAGTAATAAGAGAAATGCAAATCAAAACCACCCTAAGATTCCATCTCACCCCAATTAGAATGGTGATCATCAAGAATACAAGCAACAACAGGTGTTGGCGAGGATGTGGGGAGAAAGGTACACTCATACATTGCTGGTGGGGCTTCAAATTAGTGCAGCCACTCTGGAAAGCAGTATGGAGACTCCTTAGAAAACTTGGAATGGAACCACCATTTGACCCAGCTATCCCACTCCTTGGCCTATACCCAAAGGACTTAAAATCAGCATATTACAGAGATACAGCCACAACAATGTTCATAGCTGCTCAGTTCACAATAGCCAGATTGTGGAACCAACCTAGATGTCCTTCAATTGATGAATGGATAAAGAAACTGTGGTATATATATACAATGGAATATTACTCAGCCATAAAGAATGATAAAATTATGGCATTTGCAGGCAAATGGATGAAACTGGAGAATATCATGCTAAGTGAGATAAGCCAATCTCAAAAAACCAAAGGAAGAATGATATCACTAATAAGTGGATGATGACACATAATGGGGGGTGGGAGGGGTTAGTGTTGGGGTTGGAGTTGGGTTTAGGGAGGGGGCAGGAATGGAGGAAGGAAGGACTGTATAGAGGGAGGGAGGGGAGGGGTGGGAGGGGTGGAGGAGAAGGGAAAAAAAAATGGCAGAATGAATCAAACAACATTACCCTATGTAAATTTATGATTATACAAATGGTATGCCTTTACGCCGTGTGCAGAGAAACAACATGTATCCCATTTGTTTACAATAAAAAAAAAAAAGAAATATGACTGCTGAATCAGGTTTATTCTCTATTCAAGAAAATATCATTTCGAAAGGGAAAGATATTATGTGAAAATATAAATAAGACCAAAATAAATCAAACTTTGTTGGACACTAGGACTGGGGGGTTTATTGTCTCAAGTGATTGAATGCAATAAAAGTCAATATTTGATATATAGCCAAGTACATGGACTTTGAAGATAGGACAAACTAGGTTTAAATATTTGCTTAATAATGTATTGATTTGTGATTTTTAAGCAAATTATTTAATTTCTGTAACTTCTGATTTCATCTTGTTATATACAGGAAATGTGATAATAATGCCTTTCTCAAGATTGTAATGGAAGTTTGGTATAATATTATTTGCTAAACTTTTCAGTAAAGATAGATGCATATTGATTGCTAATTTCTCATCTCTTCTTTGAGATACTAAAGAAAGTTCACTTTCCTTCTCTGTTCAAGATTTCCTATCTCTGGCTGCTTATGGATGCTATTCTAAGTAAAGTGTTAAGTACAGGTATTGTGACATTGTAAGTGCTTGGAAACCAGTTTTTTTATTGCTAAAGAGAAACTAAGTTATAAATTACTATGAAGAACTTTCTTTAACCTTTGTTTTTCAGATTCAAGATGTAATTCTGGGAAAGGGTAAGGTTCATAAGTATAGTATAAAAATTCAGTTCTTTGATGAAATTTCCTCCACTAAAGGCAACAAGGGCTACTCTTCTTAATATTTTTTTTAGTTATAGAGAGACATAATATCTTTATAATTTATTTTTAAATCTCTTTTATAGCCTTATTCAATTTATTTATTTTCATGTGGTGCTGAGGATAAAACCCAATGCCTCATGTGAGCTAGGCAAGTGCTCTAGCACCGAGCCACAACCCTAGTCCCTCTTTGTTTATTTTTATACAGTCATGAGAATTGAACCCAGTACCTCACACATGCTAGGCAAAAGGTTTATCACTGAGCTACAATCCCAACGCTTAAAACTTTTATTAACCATTTACTATTTGACATTTTAATGCATCCCATATACTTGGTTAAAGATCACAGTTTCTGGAGACAAATGGAAAGGAGAATCCCAATTCAGCTATTTATTGGCTGGATGATCTTGAGCATTCTTTTAGTATTGTGCATTTATTTGTTTCCTCATCTGTAAAACCTGATAATAAAATCACAATCAAAGGGTTGTGTGAGCATTAAATGAATTCATGTTAATAACATACTTACAACATAGTAGGTATTATTAAAGTGCCAACACATTCCCTAGGATTAAGTGCTATCATGAATTATTAAATATTCAAAATATTCCTCTGAAGCATGTATTCCTACTACCATTTCTTATGGTTAGGCATTTGAAGCTCAGGAGCTTTAGTAGCTTTTCTAAACCCAGACAATTAGCAAAGGAAATGTCAGAGACTGGTGTCTCAATCACCTAAATTCCTCCAGATTTATTATAATAAACCTGATCTATGCTCTATATCTCTTATATGTTTTATTCCTTAACATTCCTCTATATTCAACTATACAAAATCATGTTTTATTGTAAATATATATTTCGAACTCCTTATTAGCTAAGGTTATTTTTACCAGTAGTCTTTTAATTCAGACTTATACCACACGCCACAGTTTGGATAAGTGTACCCCAAGGCCTACTTGCTAAAGTTTATTCAGACTTTGCTGCTTTTGAGAGGTGGTGGAACCTTTAAGAGGTGGTGATTAATGAGAGGAAGTTAGGTCACCGAGGTTATGTTGTGAAGGGGATACTGGGGAACCCAGCTGCTTCTTCTCTCTCTTTCCTTCCTAGTCACTGTGAGGTGAGCAGCTTCCTCAGCCATGTGCTCCCCACCAAGGTATGCTATTTTGCCCCAGGACCCAAAGCAAAGGGCCAGTGACCCAAGGATGGAAGCATCCAAATCTGTGAACTGAAATTAACATTTCCTCTTTTTATGTAGATTTATCTCAGGTATTTACTAAAACAATGGGAAGCTGATGGACACACCAGAGCAGTATCTACCATTATATATAAGAACCAGAGTAGAGCCTAATGGCAATACTGTTCTCATAAGAATTAGCTTCAAGATACTCTTTTCTCTTTTTATCATCGAATATTCAATAGTATTCATAAATATAGAGAATAGTATAGTGGACTCACAGTGGCATGGGCAATTATCAACTTAAAGTCAATATTGTTTCACTCATACTGTCCAATCCTTTCAAATTATCTTTGAGGTGAATTTCAGATAGCATAGCCTTTCATCCATAATCATCTCAGTATGAAATAGTGGACTTTGACAAAACTTAACTGCAATTCCAATACCATGCATAAAAACAATAAAAATTGCATTGCTATAAACAAATTACAAGCCAGCATCCATATTTCCTTGATGGTCTTACATTATTTTTAAATATTTGTTTTATGTCACATACAGAAAAAGTCCATTGTTAGAGATTATTTAGTTTCATTTAATCTACCAATTTTTTCCTTTTCATTTCCTTGGTACAAAAGTAGGAATTTTTGTTTTGTAAAATGTCCTATATTCTGAATTTTTGAATTTTTCTTACTTTTTTCCTGGCTTCAACTCCAGTAACCATTTAGCCATTCAACCTAGATGTTTGATCATATTCAGGTTTGATTTTTTTTGGTAATAAATATTTTTTAAAAATGTAATATTATAATGTTGATTGATAATTTTAATGCCTCCCAAGGTAATTCTGAATTGAAATAAAATTAAATTACTTTTTGCAAGATATATTTCTATTTTTTAGCTTCCTCTTCAGAGTAATTCAGGATTCTGCATTTTGGGTTGTTTTTATCCACTTGATATTTTATTAAAGGAATTATGATATTCTATCTCATCTGTGCCTCCCTCATGATCCATTTGTGAATTTTTCTGTGTATACTACATACATATTCCAGCAAGAACAGTATTAATCTCTCTTCTCTTGCAAAGTGCTAGTGCTCCTTAGTAAACTCACTACAGGCTGCTTTCTGTAGTCCTACATTCTGTTTATTTGAAGACAAGTAAATACTAAATGGCTAACTATGAAAGAAAGAGATTAATACTCAAGGAATTTGGAGTAAGGGATGAATATATCTGGACGCTTATTTTTACCTCCCTGCTCACTAGACGTGCAAACACATTAAGACTGGAAGAAAATTATATCTAGTTCCTTTTCCTATATTTTCCCTTGGGAGCGAGAGTTTCACTGAAGCTGTTGACAACGCTGGCATGCTCTCAAGTCCTGCTTCATGTATGAGAAGGCATATTTTCATGATTTCTCTGAGAAAGGGAGAAAGAAGCACCCTGCTCTCTTTCTAACACCCAAGTCACACACATGGAATTACCTTATCTCAGGGAATTTTCCACCATGACAGAACAAAAGGGACTAAAATTTAACAGAAAACTAGGGGCTAAAATGTCCAGTAATTTAGAGCCTGACCTCAATGCTTTGAATTACAATTCAAAGTAAACAGAAAGCAGTTCAGAATGCAGGATGTGTGCTTAATGTATTCCATTCAGTTCACTGCCAGAAATGAATTGTTGCATTGTGTGTGAGTCCAAGCATCCAGGAGTGACTCAAGGATGAGCTGGAGCAGAGGGCATCACAGTAGTTTGTTTAGGCAACAGAAAAACAACACCAGCCATATCTTCAAGGCCAGGTAGTTGAATCACATTTTGTGAAACTCCAGTGAAAACCTAAACTTTATTGTTGAGTATTTAGGATTATTTTAGGACTAGGGCTTTTCTAACAAAAAAGGTTTAAATAAAATAACAAATGCCTTGTACTCAATGGGAATACATGTAGCAGAGGTGAATGAAAACATTCAGATGCTTTACTTTTTGGTGGAGGCACAAATTACTGAGGTTCTGAAATAACCAGAGCTATGGTTATTGATTAGAATCCACTCATACTCAGCATAAATATATAAATAATTATAAAACATTTATATTCTATATTTTAAATTATGAAAATAAACAGTATTACTAATATAGTACATTGTAAAAGTAGATAACATTGATGTTCTTATACTAAATGTCTCTAAACATTCTACTTACATAGACTACGAAATAGCTCTAACACACCATTAATAAGTGGGAAGCCATCTGAGTGGCATTTATATAGGATAGTCATCATTGACTATGATAGGATAAATTCCTTTGTCACTTTTGGGCATCACACTCAAATCCTTAGTAGTAATTGAATATAAATTGATTTTCTGTTGATGAAGTATGAGATATTAAATTATAATTTCCTTTTCAATATATGGAAACTTGGAATAATATTTCAATGATTAATTTTATACATTTGCCAATTTTACATTAGGTTGAGTTTCTATACTATACTTAAAAGACACAACAAACACCACAGAAGACTGTATCTAGGCAGACTTATCTCTATGCTTTCTGATAAACAAACTCAGCAAAGTATCAGGATACAATATCGACATCCAAAAATCAATAGCTTTCCTATATTCCAGAAATGATTCTGCAGAGAAAAAAAATCAGGAAAACAATTCCATTCACAATAGACTCAAAAAAATAAAATACTCAGAATCAATCTAACCAAGGAGGTGAAAGACCTGTGCAATGAATAGTATCACTGACAAAAGAAATTGAAGAACTTAGAAGATGGAAATACCTCCCATGTTCTTGGATTGGCAGAATTAATATTGTCAAAATGGCCATGTAACCAAAAGCAATATACAGATTTATCATAATCCTGATCAAAGTTCTACAGTTATCTTCACAGAAGTAGAAAAACCAGTCCTAAAAATCATATGCAGAAATAAGAGAACCATAACAGCAAAAGCAATTCTGAGATAAGAGCATTGCTGGGGCATCAGAATAACTTATCTGAAATCGTACTACAAAGCTATAGTAACAAAGACAACATGGTATTAGCATGGAAACAGACACGGAGACCAATAGCATAGAAGACACAGAGATAATTTCACTTAGATGCAATCATCTGATCCTTGACACAGATGCTAAAAATGTAAATGGGAGAAAAGAGAGCATTCTTAACAAATGGTGTTGGGAAAACTGGCTATCCACATGTAGAAGAAATAAATGAGATCCCCGTCTTTCACCTTACACAAAAATCAACTCAAAGGGGATCAAAGATTCAGGTGTTAACACTCTAATTGCTAGAAAAAAAAATAACGAGTCAATTCTCCAATATATTAGTGCAGGTACTGATTTCCTTAACAAGACTTCTGAAGTTCAAGCAATAAAACCAAGAATCACTAAGTGGGATGGCAGCTAATTAAAAAGCTTCTTCACAGCAAAAGAAATGAGAGTATAGAGAGAATACACAAAATGGGAGAATATCTTTGGCAATTCCTTCTCTGATGGGGGATTAATATTCAGAATATATAAAGGACTCAAGAACTTAACCCTAAAAAACAAATAACCTAATAAACAAGTAAATTAAGTATATGAGCATTTATCAAAAAAAAGAAATATGAATGGCTAAAATATATATGAAAACATGTTTAACATCGCTAGTAGTCAGGAAAATGCAAATCGAAACTATACTGAGATTCCATCTCACTCCAATTAGAATGTCAACCAAGAACACAAGCAATAATAAATGTTGTCTAGGATATGTGGAAAAAGGTACACTCATATATTGTTGGTAGACTGTAAATTACTAGGACTAATTTAGAAACAATATGGAGATTTCTCAAAAGACTAGATATGGAACCAACATATAACTCAGCTATCCCACTCCTTATGTATTTGTACAAAAGAACTAAAAGCAACATACTATAGTGATATATGCATACCAATATTTATAGCAACACAATTCACAATAACTGAGTTATGAAACCAGTTCAGGTGCCCATCAACAGACATATGGATAAAGAAAATGTGGTGCCCGTACGCAATGGAATTTTAATCAGTCATAAAAAAGAATGAAATTCATCATTTGCTGGTAAATGGATGGAACTGGATAACATCATGCTAAGGGACTCTCACAAAATAGTAAGAAAATCAATAGAATAAAACATGGAGTATAAAATGTTCTTGTGAATATAATTGTGTGAAACACCAAAACAGGAAAAAAATGATCATTTATAAATATTTGTTGATGAATCATCACAAATTTTCTAAAATGGGAATTAAACAAGTTTAAATTAATTAACACATCTCAATGTCTGAAGATCAAATTTGTCTTGTTCTGTGTAAAGTATATTAAAGAAGAAAAATTATTGAAAATTACTATAGTTAGCCAACTGTGATTCACAGTGTTTCTACAATTTTTGAAGTTATCCCTCTAGTTACTTGAGGTTTATTAAATTTCAAGAAATTTTCTTTTAGAGATAAGAATGAAATATACTTTTTAAAAGAAGTGTTATTATTGTATTTTGTCAAAACTAAAAATTTCCAAATAAACTTACACAGGAAAGGAAATATTCAAAAAAAGAAAGCATTTTAAATATTGAAACACCTCTCATAGTGAGAGGAAAATAATAGACATCCCTCTACAGATTTCACTTTTTGTGCATGATGCATTTTATAAAATCATTTTTCAACTTTTCTGCCAATAATTGACACTCACAGGCTAATTTGATCATCTTTCCACTACTAAATATTGTGCTCATTGTATTAAGCAAATACTGAGAATATTGTTAAATTTTTTATTCAGACTCTGCACAGGAATCCCACTGGTAACTTTCCTTATTAATATACTTTCATCTTCCACTTACATACCCAAGCAGCCCTCTACAAAATATAATAAAAATATTCCAAGAATCTTTGGGGAAAATATTCTTTGATCATGGGTATCTTTACTGGAAGAAACTTACCTACATTATTAATCATCACAATGTAATTAAATCAAAACCATTTACACTTTTAATTTGAAATTGTATTGCTTCATAATTAACCCAAATGGAGGATAAGGTAATTAATTTTTCAGGAAACAATTTCAGTGCATAAAGTTAAATATCAATTAATATGTGTATTAAATTGCCAGTAGTGTTTTGAAAAATTAATTTGTTCTCAAACTTTCAGAGCAGCAGAAATTTCATCAGTGTCGTCTCAATGTCAAGTAATTCACAAGTAAAACACAGAATGAATTTAATTACAATAATCACTAAGAATATAATTATGTTTCTATTTAACATTTCTCATTTGAGTCTTCCATCCTAATTTTTAAGTTATAACCACAAACATCCTGTAATACAGTAATTTTTCTAAATATAAAATAGTGATTTAAAATCTATTATTTAGGGGAATATGTAGGATGAACATCTCATTCTTTAGAAAAACACAGAATCTGTGGTGTCTGAATAGTATAACCAGTTTATCCAATGATATTAATAAAAACCCAGGACAGGATATCTCCTAAAGGACAGACTGCTAACAAAGTTACTCACATTTCCCCTAATATGAAATATGCTTTCTAAAGTCAATAGTGATTAGACAAAACTAACAACTGCAATGTCTCCTTCTTATAGTTCCTAGGGAAACATATTTGCATTAGCTATCTTGACAAAACATGCTTTTCCCTATATTATAGGACCATTATTGGCTTAAATATGGATTAAGTGTAGTGTTTTCTTTCCTGTTAGTCTAAGGTGGAAATGATTTAATTTCAAACCATCTTTTAGTTTCTATGTAGCTGATAAAATTATTTTTATATGCTTTTAATGAAGCATGGCAAATGCAAAACAAAACAAAATGTGTTGGCTATTAGAATTGCTGAGAAATATTTACTATAATTTTCAACATGTTTTAACAGAAATGGTTCACTGTGAAGATAACACTTTCTGAATTGGGGAAGGAAGATATAACTTCCATTTTTAAAGATATAGAGAAAAAAAATCATTGTTGGAATATTAACAGAGAAAATTCAATCCTCATTTATTGCTGGATATTTGAAGTTGCCATGCATTCCTACACTAAATGAATCAATTAAATTTGGGGGTGGAGTGGTTTATAAAGTTTAGAAAAAAACTAGTAATTGCTCAATGTAGAATTCCCAAAGCAATTTTGCTATTTCATAGACTCTTAGGAACAAAATGCTCTTTCATGGTCAGATTGTGGAGTTACATCAATTACTTGGAGCACAGAATTTGTTTTCTGAATATTATTAGTTAGGAGACCAAAACTTTCCAGAGCACAGAATAATAGAAAAGTTTAGGGGATTCCCAGAGCACAAGGGTTTGCAGCCTGGTATGGAGTAGGAACTTGAGAAATACAAAAAAACTTGTAGGGAACACATATCTGAAACCGTGTTTGAGTGGTACTTAGTAATCAGCAAAGAAATTATATAACAGCATGGTCCCCAGGTTGCCTTAGCATTGTTCTGCGCCCCCCCACCAACATGTAAGAAAGAAGTCCCAGGCTTCCTGTGCCCCCAAGGGAGTAGGAAGGTAGGCAGGCAAAGTGCACCAAGTGGAAGGCGCCTGGGAGCATCTGTCACCTATGGATGCAGGAAACCTCAAACTGACTAAAAAAGCCCCAAAATAATTATGCATCAATTCCCAAATGACTAAATGATTACTTGAAGGTCAAGGCTGGATTTTCTGTCAAAAGTAGCAATGGGTGTTCCTCAGCAGAAACAGAGAAAGAAAATAAGAAAAATAGTTTCATTTTTTCCTACCCTGCCCATTAGCAAAACAACCATGCTCACTGCAAACATTAGAAATAATTTGGAATTCTGGATGAACAGAGAAGAGGTGAGGAGGCTGAGCAGCACAGGACGTAAGGTACCAGGTTCAGCAAGTGACTTCTCTGTGCACGAAGGGCTGCTGCAAAGTCCTGGGTGGCCGGAATGATGAAAGCACTATTATAAGACAGCTACCTATGTTTTAGTTTTAAACTCTTCTTTCTCATGTGTGGATGACCAAAGTCCTCTATTCTGAGTTTCATCCCCCAATTTTAGTCTCACAGCCTTGCCTTTTGGTAATTTATAAAATGGGAAAGAATCAAACAGTGGCAATTAGTACAACACTGCAAAAATAAAACATCATGCTTAGTGTGGGAAATCAGAATGTGAACTGAAATTCTAGTGGAGTTAAAGGCAAGAGATATTCTAAAGTTAACCCAACTTCAAAACTGTCCACTGAGACACAGGGATAGATAGGGGCATGGTTCAAATGTATTTAAATCTCAAAACCTTGTAATTCCCAAATCAATCTAATGTATGATTAGAGGTCACCAGGTGGCTGACAATGGGTTACACTAAAAAATAATTCTTTGTTGTATTTTTTTACACAGGCTCATTTTTTTTAATTGCAAAATACGGCTGGCAACTAAAAGTTACAGGAGACCCTTAAAATGTTCAATGAATTTAATCATACTACTCCAAAACAACTTCTTATTAATATTTTGGTGAGCCTGGAGATATTATTTATTATTGCTTCACATTCTGAATCCATATTGATTTTCAGAAAATAAATATGTTAATTGTTTTCATCATTGTGCTGGAGGTCTTCCTATTCCTTTCAATCAGAATAACAAAGCAGGCTAGAGAGCAGTAATTTTCTAGTCAAAATATGGGACAAGGACTAGCGGCATCGGCACCAACATGGAACTTGTTAAAATGCAGGATGTTAGACTCACCCCTCACCTATTCAAGCTGTCTGGGTTGTAACAAAACATGCAAATGATTTAAGCATTAAAGTTTGAGAGGCCCTGTATTGAAACACTGTATATGTCTAAATTCCATAGCTTTGAATGACCCACAAATATAAAATCTTCAGCCCAGTTACAGGCTTTTATATCAACTAGACACTTGATGCTTCTCTCAGTTTTGGAAAAAGCATCTAGACCTATTGCGTCCACACAAATGACTGCTCCCCAAATCTGGCCACCTTCTAGAGCTCCTTATGCAAGAACAAAATTGTTACCCTTGAACTCTTTTCACCATCCTCCCGCTCCAATCTGCTTTCAATTCTTACAGAGTAGTCTGAATTCATCTTCTGTCTTGTGTCTTGATTAAGATACTAACACAAGCCTCTGATGTTCTCACATCAATGATTGATCTTTTTCCCATTATTGTCATCACTAAGTCTTTTCCCCCATGATTCTTCTGCATTCATTTTCATACTTCCCCATAAAATTCTCCTCCTTTTGTTCTTTCAGTCATATGCACATTCATATACACAATGAATATTCATTAAGTATCTACTACATCCATAAGCCAGACATGAAACCAGGAATGAGACTGAGCAGCAAAATCATTGATGGAAGTTTCTGGGCAAAATAATGTATGAAAATCATGGAGCATGGAGGTAGATCAAGAATTAATAAACAAGTATGCAATTTCAGAAGATGATGAGTGTTATGAAGAAAATAAAGGAAAACAAAAGAAAAGGAGATGAAAATGTGTAGAAAATTCTTGGGCTAGAATGAGGTATATGATCATGATTTTATAGAGAATGATCAGGAAAACACTAATTTAAGTAAAAATCTAAAGTTGGTAACATAGACAGTAAGTTATAGAGATCAGTTTTGGGTCTATCAATTTTGGGGTCCATCTAAATAGGAAAATATCTGTATTGTCATAAAATAACAAGAACTGTTCAGGGGAGCATAGCTACCATGCAGAGGCACTTCACTGAAGACAGAAGAGCAACGTCTTCAGATGATGCTGACCTAGACAGTCCCTTAGCCTTTTCTCAATTCACATGTAAAATGAAATAGTTACACTATGAGCAAACTAATTATATTATATATCTAATAATTTATTTTTAATATTAAATGATAAGAGAGATACAAAATATTTTATGAGTTATAACTCACAAAGTATCAGGTATCAGTATTAGTTCTATAGTGTAGGACTCTAACATAACTCATAGGCATCAAATTCTCAAAAGAAAACATTCTAACATTCTCGACAGTCAGAGTTACATTGTGTCCTTGTGCTTTTGTGGAGGCCATTTCTTTTCTTTTCTTTTCTTTTCTTTTCTTTTTTTTTTTTTTCTTTTTTTTTTTTTTTTTTGGTGGTCCTGGGAATCAAACCAGAAACTTACATACCAAGTAGGTTTTCTACCACTGAACTAACAACCAACCTTCTTGAATTTTTTAAAATTGTTTCTTTTTAGTTATACAACAGTAGTATCTATTTGATATATTTATACAAACATGGAATATATCTTGTTCTAATTAGGACATATATATAATATATTATATATATATATATATATATGTAAGTTATATCAGATTCATTTTACTGTCTTTCCTTTTTCTCTCCCCTTCCCTTCCCTTAATTCCCCTTTGTCTAATCTGCTGAACTTCTATTCTCTACCCACTTGTTATGGGTTATCATGCTCATACCAGAGAGCACATTTGACCTTTGTTTTTTTGAGATTGGCTTATTTCACTTTGCATGATAGTCTCCAGGTCTAACCATTAACTGGCAAATGCCAAAAAGTCATTCTTTTTATGGCATATATATATATAACACTTTTCTTTATCCATACTTCTTTGAATAAATAATGAGGAGTGGGACAACAGGGTCAAACGTGGTTCCTTCTGTAGTTTTTTGAGAAATCTTCACACTGCTTTCCAGAGTCATCATATCAATTTGCAGTCCCCCCAGCAATGTATGAGTATGCCCTTTCCCCACAGCCTTGCCAACATTTATTGTTACTTGTATTCTTGATCCTTCCCATTGTGACTGGAGTGATGTGAAATCTCCAGGTATTTTAATTTGCATTTCTTTACTTGCTAGAGGTGTTGAACATTTTTTTCATATATTTGTTGAGTGTATTTCATCTTTTGAGAAGTGTTAGTTCTTTTGCAAATTTATTGATTGGGTTATTTGACTTTTTTGGTGTTAAGTTTTTTGTGTTCTTTGTGTATCCTGGAAATTAACGCTTTATCTGATATATGGGTGTCAAAGATTTTCTCCCGTTCTGTAGGCTCTCTCTTCATGTTCTTGATTTTTTTCTTTTGTTGTGAAGAAGTTTTTAAGCTTGACACCATTCCATGTATTGATTCTTGATTTTACTTCTTGAAATTTAGGTGTCTTGTTGAGGAAATTAGTTTCCAAGCTGACATGGTGGTATGTTGGGGCTATATTTTCTTCTAGTAGGCACAGGTCTGGTCTAATGCCAAGTCTGGTTTTGATCTTCCCACACCCATTTTTTTTCCTGATTCCAGAGATTGAACCCAGGGACACTTAATCACTGAGCCACATTCCCAGCCCCCTTTTTTAGTTTTTTATTTTGAGACAGGGTCTTGCTGAGTTGCTAAGAGCCTCGCTAAGTTGCTGAGGCTGGCTTTGACCTTGTGATGCTCCTGCCTCAGTCTCCTGAACCACTGGGATTACAGGCATGGACTACCACACCAGGCAGTTTGATTCACTTTGAGTTGAGTTTTGTGCACCGGGAGAGATAGGGGGTTTAATTTTCACTTTTCTTAGCACCATTTATTGAGGATGCTATCTGTTCTCCAATGAATGTTTATGTTGACTCTATCTAGTATGAGATAACTGCATTTATGTGGGTTTATCTCTGTATCTTCTATTCTGTTCCATTGGACTTCAGTCTGTTTTGGTGCCAAAACCATGTTGTTTTTGTTACTGTAGCTCTGCAGTATAATTTAAGATCTGGTATTGCAATGCCTCCAACTTCACTTTTCTTGCTAAGGATTACATTGGCTATTCTGGGACTCATTTTTCCAAATGAATTTCATGATTGCTTTTTCTTATTTATTTATTTTTTTATTGTAAACAAATGGGGTACAACTTATTTCTCTGTACATGCAGTAGAGGCATAACATTTGTGTAATCATACATTTACCTAGGGTAATGGTGTTTGATTCATTCTGTTATTTTTTCCTTCCCCCCACCCCTCCCATCCCTGTTTTCCCTCTATACAGTCCCTCCTTCCTCCATTCTTGCCTCCATCCCACCCCCCATTATGTATCATCATCCACTTACCAGCGAGATCATTCACCCTTTAGTTTTTTGAGATTGGCTTATCTCACTTAGCATGATATTCTCCAACTGCGTCCATTTGCCTCCAAATGCCATAATTTTATTATTCTTTATGGCTGAATAGTATTCCATTGTATATATATACCACAGTTTCTTTATCCATTCATCAATCCAGGGGCATCTAGGTTGGTTCCACAATCTGGCTATTGTGAATTGAGCAGCTATGAACATTGATGTGGCTGTATCTCTGTAGTATGCTGATTTTAAGTCCTTTGGGTATAGGCCGAGGAGTGAAATAGCTGGGTCAAATGGTGGGTCCATTCCAAGTTTTCTAAGGAATTTCCACACTGCTTTCCAGAGTGGCTGCACTAATTTGCAGCCCCACCGGCACACCAGCAATGTATGAGTTACCTTTTTCCCCACATCCTCGCCAACACCTATTGTTGCTTGTATTCTTGATAATCGCCATTCTAATTGGGGAGAGATGGAATCTTAGGGTAGTCTTATTACTAGAGATGTTGAACATTTTTTTATGTTTGTTGATTGCTTGTAGATCTTCTTCCGTGAAGTGTCTGTCCATTTCCTTAGCCCATTTGTTGATTGAGTTATTTTTATTCTTGGTGTAGAGTTTTTTGGGTTCTTTATATATTCTGGAAATTAGTGCTCTATCTGAAGTATGAGTGGCAAAGATTTTCTCCCACTTGTAGGCTTTCTCTTCACATTGCTGATAGTTTTCTTTGCTGAGAAATCTTTTTAGTTTAAATCTATCCCAGTTATTGATTCTTGCTTTTATTTCTTGTGCTATGGGAGTCATGTTAAGGAAGTCTGATCCTAAGTTGACATGTTGAAGATTTGGACCTACTTTTTCTTCTATAAGATGAAGGGTCTCTGGTCTAATTCCAAGGTCCTTGATCCATTTTGAGTTGAGTTTTGTGCAGGGTGAGAGATAGGGGTTTAGTTTCTTTCTGCTGCATATGGATTTCCAGTTTTCCCAGCACCATTTGTTGAGGAGACTATCTTTTCTCCATTGCATGTTTTTGGTACCTTTGTCTAGTATGAGAAAATTGTATTCATTTAGGTTTGCGTCCGTGTTCTCTGTTCTGTACCATTGATCTACCTGTCTATTTTGGTACCAATACCATGCCATTTTTGTTACTATTGTTTTGTAGTAGAGTTGAAGATCTGGTATTGTGATATCCCCTTCTTCGCTCTTCCTGCTAAGGATTACTTTAGCTATTCTGGGTTTCTTATTCTTCCAGATGAATTTCATGATTGCTTACTCTATTTCTGTGAGGTACATCATTGGGATTTTAATTAGAATTGCATTGAATCTGTATAGCACTTTTGGTAGTATGGCCATTTTGACAATATTAATTCTGCCTATCCAAGAACATGGGAGATCTTTCCACCTTCTAAGTTCTTCAATTTCTTTCTTTAGTGTTCTGTAATTTTCATTGTAGAGATCTTCCACCTCTTTTGTTAGATTAATTCCCAAGTATATTTTGAGGCTATTGTGAATTGGATAGTCTTCAAAATTTCTCTTTAAGTTGATTTATCATTGGTTTATAAGAATACAATTGATTTATGAACAAAATTTTGTAACTTGCTACTTTGCTGAATTCATTTGAGTTCTAGAAATTTTCTGGTGGAGTTTTTTGGGTCTTCTAAATATAGGATCATGTCATCTGCAAACAGAGATTGTTTGAACTCTTCATTTTCTATTCTTCTCCCTTTTATTTCCTTTTTTTGCCTAATTGCTCTGGCGAGAGTTTCAAGGACTAATGTTAAATAGAAGTTATGAAAAAGGGCATTCATGTACTGTTTTTAGAGGGAATATGTTCAGTTTCTTCTCCTTTTAGAATGATGTTGGCCTTGAGTTTGTCATGTATAACTTTTACAATGTTGAGGTATGTTCCTACAACCCCTGGTTTTTATAGTATTTTAAACAGGAAAGGATGCTGTATTTTGTCTAATGTTTTTTCTGCATCTATTGAGACAATCATGTGATTCTTATCTCTAATTCTATTTATGTGATGTACTACATTTATTGATTTCCATATGTTGAACAAACCTTGCATCCCTGGGATGAAACCCACTCGATCAAGGTGTCCTAACTTTTTAATGTGTTTTTGTATGCAGTTTACCAGTATTTTATTTAGAATTTTTGCATCTATGTTCATTAGGGACAGTGGTCTGAAGTTTTCTTTCCTTGATAGGTCTTTAGTTGTGGTATCAGGGTGATACCAGCTTTATAGAATGAATTTGGAAGGGTTCCCTCCTTTTATATTTTGTGGAATAATTTGAGTAGGATTGGTGTTAAATCTTCTTTTATATCAGTAGTCATGTCTGAGAAGTACTAATCTATGCAATGCATCAATCTTCTGATTATCACAAAATCTACTTAGAAGTATTTCAAAAGTATGATCTCTTAAACATGCAGTTAGATGACTGTCTCTATCATATTAAATTGAATGAAGTGATAATTCTTGAAATTTTCTAATGATGATTCTAAATGTTATTCCAGGAAGTCAGATGGAGAAAATTGGAATGGATGCCACCTTTATAAGCAAGGGGCTATGCATTCATCTGGCATTTTTCAAAGCTGTCTTCATAGAAGGTACAATAGAGGAAACTCCAGAGACCTTCTGGATCTCCTCTCCATGTCCTGGTCATTCAAGTCCCCACCTAGTCAAGAAATTTTCTGTGGCAGGCAATAATTTCCTCAGGTACCTTTACTTGTATATGGTAGTTTTTCAAAACTTAGGTCCAAAGCAAACTTGAGAGGCACTAAAACTTCTGTCCTCACTTCTAGAATTTTGCTCTTTCCAGTGTACCCTCAGTTACACAGGGATCAGTAGACAACTTTTTTTTATTGCTCTAAGTGGTAAGGAGAATGCTATTTTGTGTTCAATTGATATAATGAGGAATGTGGTAGGATTTTTCTTATTTAAAGCCTCCAATATTTTTTCTTGGTGTTGTATCTGGAATTAAATCTCTCCTTAAATTTCAGATTTAGGACTAAGCTTTTATTCCATGATCAAATATTTTTCAAGTTCTCTTCCTTTCCCTTCACATAGTCATCTTTTTCCCTCAATGTGATAATTACATATTTAATAGGATGATAATATGCAGTTCTAAGTTCCTTTGTAATTATTAGGATTTTTTCATTAATAAATATTTTTCTAGTATAAGTCCTATATATTCTTTTGCAGACTATTCTGGCAAGTGACTGAAAGTATATGATTGATTGTACAGTAAAACGCATATAATCTCATTTGAAAAGAAAATCTTATTGACACAATCAGAAGATCTTTGTAAATGAGCAGCATATTTCTGTAAGTGAAAGAATTACTAATGAAGATTAAAGCAAAAATACATTAGCATGCAATTTCCTTTTATCGTGGTAAAATTTATGCAAAGATCATATAATCCAGCTGCAATGCTTCACATGAAAGTTAATTAGCTGTTATTAATATGTGATGATATTAATCAGAAGCATCAGCTTGCCATTATTTTCTGCGCCACTAAAATACTTATACTTAAGATTTGTGCTGTTAGAAATAGCGCTAGTTATGTCACTGCATTCAACAAAGTCAGTAAAGAAAGGTAACTTTCCAATTGTGATCCTCTCTTGTCAGAGACATTAAGAAGATTCAGCAGAGAATAAAACACCCACTAAACTACTGCATCTTTTTTAAACATATAATAGAGAAATTGTGTAGGTAGTGCAAAATTGTCAACACTTCAAGACCCAGAAGCACTAACCTACAAGAGGATAAAGAAGTGATATTGTAGATAAAGCTCCTCAGGGAAGACAATATAAAAACTGTTCAGAAGAGAACAGGCCTCTCTAATTTAGACTAAGTCATTTTTCTCATGAAAAATACAAATGCTCCTTGATAGAAAGTTACTTGTGAATAAACTGTGAGTTTTGTACTTACCAATTTCCAGTGAAGAGATAAGATCTAGTTCATATGTTCATCCAATACCTAAGTGGCATACTTTAAATAGCAAAATGACAATAACATTGCATCACTAATGAACTATATTTACTGCATCAAGGTATGCATTTTAAAAAGTTAACTTTCTCATTCAGTCTCATTCTCATTTACTAAGTAAAGTGAAAGTGTCATCTTGACTTAGAATCTTTACCAAATGTAAATCTCTGTTGGAAGGCAATATCAGAGTCATGTACATAATTTGAATTCTTACATAAAACAGGGATCTAGTTGCAACAGCATGTTGAGTATGGTTATATACTCAAACTCTATTAAAGTCTATATATAACTTGATTTTTTTTGAACCTATGATGCCTAGGTTAGTCAGGAACTTACAGGCAATGTACCACCATGCCCAGCCTTAATATTTTTAAATTATGCAAAAAGCTCTCCTAAATGTCTTCATATCATCTTAGACAATGATGCTAATTATTTAGTCAGAAAGATTCCTTACAGAATCAAAATGACTAATTGAATTCAAGATTCTGTTCTAGGAAGAATAGCAAGAAATTGGTTACTTCTACAATCTTGGGCAGATTTGGATTTAATGTAAAGTGAATGGGATTATGATACTCGAGTTGTTTTATTCCAAGTGATATTGACAGAAGTATGAATAAACTGGGACTTCTAGTTTACTCCTTAGAAATTCTGATTACTACTTTCTTTGTTATAGAAAATAATGTGTGAAGGTTACCATGTAGTCATAAGTGTGTGAACCACTGTGAATGTTTTGAAAAACAGACATTTATCAAATACATAGGATTCCTGTTAGATGCAAATCATTTTGCTTGAATTAAACAATGTGAAGCCATCTCTAGAAATACAAAGAAGTAAGCTAGTTATTATAGTGTACCTTAATAGTTGCTGAGATAGACGTTAATTCCTACATATAGATGAAGACATAAGAAGAAAAGAGACCAGAAAAGCTGCTCAGAAAAGGTGAAGTGTGAGTTGAAGTTTGAAAGTGACAGTTAGGAAGGAAAGAGGAAGGAGAGGAGGGTCCATGATTGTCCTCTAAAACGAGGAAATAATATTTGATAAAGAAAAATAATAGCACAAACAGAAGATGCCTAGGTACTTACTAGAGTCACTGGAGTCAGAGAAGGTGGGAAGATGGTGAGAAAAGATTGGGGAATTTGTAGAGAGGAGGTGAGGGCTAGTGAATTTCCTATGCAAGAGGTGAGGCTGCTATGGCAGACTCTATCAATAGATCACTGAACCCTTTCTCACTAAGCTTCCTCACCACATAATAACCCTCAGAGAGCCATTCCAAGCATTCTCAAACCGTTTATCCAGGCAGCCTATGAGGGCCAGTTCACATATGCTATACAAAGTAACATGGAAATATCCTAAAGACAATAGAGAAACAGTGAAACTTTCAAAATAGATGGTTTGCGAGATCAGTCTATTGTTTTAGAGAAATCATTTAGATTAAAGTGCGAACAACATATTTAAAAGAATATTAGGGGCTGAATATCCTCCCCCTCCAAAAAAATGCACATGTGGAAGCTGTAACCCCAGTGCCTCAAAATGCAACTGTACTTATGGATACGACATTATAAGAGGTAATTAAAATTAAATTAGGTGACAGGGTGGGCTCTATTCCAATGTGACTGGTGTCTTAGATGAAGAAATTTGGTCACACAAAGAAACACCAAAAGTATATCTGCCAGCCAGTGGACTGTGAAAAGGCAGCATGAGGATGGTCGTCTGCTGGCTAATGGGAGAGGCCTCAGAAGAACTCTGAACACAACCTTGAACTTGGGATGCTAGTCCCTGGAACTATGGGAAAGGATTTCTGTTATTTAAGATACCTACTATATTGTCTTTTGTTATAGCAGCTGTAGAAAACTAAGGGAATGGGGGTAATGCCATTAAAAATAACCACTCTGGAATTTGTTCCAGGAACACAGGTGAGAAAAGAAGAAAACCAAAATTGAGGCTCTGGCAAGAGGAAATGGCAAGTGCTGACTGATGCTGCAGATGCAGTTCAGTGCCAGAAGAACAACCTGTTTCTTAGAATTCCAAAGAAAGGGAAGATAAAATTGATCTCTGAGTTGCAAGATAGAATCAAGTCAAGAATAACTCAACACAATTTTGACGAGAGAGAGAGAAGGTTGCTAATGTAAGTATGAACTGTATCATCACATCTCTAAAGTAAGAATGCAGGGATTTGGAAACACTGAACTGCAGTTTTGGACTTATCTTTAAGCCTCAGCTTGGTGCATGAAGCGATGCCTTTGGGGGTCTCTGTGTTGCAGAAATGTTACACAGATTTATCAGGTTATTTATCATGAGGTATCTGAATCAGTCGTGGATATTCTAGTGTATGAATTAAACTAGTTGAGGGTAATAATAATAATAAACACCTCTAAAGCACTTCCATGAAAAATATATTTTATCTTCACCTGTAAACATAAAAAGTAAGACACAGAAAAGCTAAAAGCTTGCTCCTGGCTGCACAGTTAGCAAGCCATCAAGCTAATTCCAAGTCAGTCATTTATTTCCTCTGTTAGCCACTTTGCCAATGTTCAATAAAGCCAAGTGAGTTTGTGAATACTGGTGAGAAAAACACCTAGCAAAGAGACAAGAAAACCAAAAATAAATAAATTTTATCCTCATAAATTACTGCATAGAGTTGCTCTTATACGAATGTGCTAAGAAATGAATAGCTAGTACATAGATATAATCCATAGAACAACAATAAATAACCACAAACATTGATGATGTTTTAGGAGTGACTTTAGAATACAGTTAGCTTATTTTAAAAAGTCCCTATTAAGTCAACGAGAAAAAAAAATAGTGCATAGATATTTGACTGAAAAAAGGGAAACTAAATAATTAACTTAAGCCTTTAAATTAATGCTTTAAAAAGACTATTTGGAAATTTATAGAATACAGACTGCCAAGCTGCAACTCCAGGGCAGATAAGATGCAATAAGAATTTAGTCGCATGATTCATTTTACTTTATTCATAAGGATCCTGGAGCCTTCTAATCATATATAAAAAGGAGATGTCAGAATCACTTCTGAGAATCCATGTGACTGTGTCATTACCTTAGAAATAGGAACCCTGCAGCCTCATGGATGAAAGTGACAAGCTATTGTGTATGGCATGAAACAGTAAAAATGGAAGTAAGAAGCCAGACTGATGGCAGCAGCAAAGGAAAACCCTCATGAGGATGTGTGCACACCTTTCTCTGCCTGCTGAGCTCTCTTCAGGAAAACTCTTTGCTTTCCATTTTGCCCATCTTAAATCAACCTAAATTGTAAAAAGACAATCAAAAAGTTGTGTGCTCCTGAATCAATATATTCTTTCGTATTTTAGAATAATTGCCATGCAAACTGCATCTGGGTGCCAGCCCTTTCATTGATGACACTGACAACCTTTAATTGAAATGACTGATAGTTAGGACATTTTCCAAGTACTTTGTAAGTTGAATTGATACAAAATTGTTATTGTGTTGTATAACAAATCATTTGCTTGAAACACTGCAAAATAAGTTAGTGGAACCAAACAATAAAAGTGGAAAATGGAAAGGTTTACCTTGAACAAACAGAGTAAACTGTACAAACAAAATATCAAGTAGAACTCAATAATAAAATAGTATATCTTCATGCATTACTTTTCAGCTTTTGGAAGACTTGACTATGTAGATACATATATGTATTATATATACATATATGTATAAATAATATATTGTGACTTTGATTGGCTTAGTAGAAATGATAAATCAGAATTTATGACTCAAGCTCCAATATCCAGAGGAGTTCCAGAAGATTCATATTTTTTAGCAAAAAAATTAATCCCTTCATTCTCAGTCCAATGAGTATTATCTGTAATTTATACTTCAAACCCATGGCTGATGATAATAATAATAATAGTTGTTTTTTTAAATATATTTTTAGTCGTTGATGGTTTTTAGTTGTTGACGGACTTTTATTATTTATTTTTATACGCGGTGCTGCGAATTGAACCCAGTGCCTCACATGTGCTAGGTGAGTGTTCTGTTACTGAACCACAACCCTAGCCCTAGTAGATGTTACTGATTTAAGAAACACTAATGGGGTCAAGTACCATGTAAAGCAATTAACATCTACTATATATCATGTCCCGAACAACTCCTCAAATGATCTATTATAAGGGAGGAAGTGAAAGGCTGAGGAGCTAGTTAAGTGGTAAACTAGATCCCCAAACAGGATATTTAAGTTGACATTAGGTCATCACAGGGATTCTCAAGTGGCTGTCAAAATGAACAGAAGAATTTTTAAACGCATTTTTAAATATAGCTCAAATGCAGATTCTCAGATCCCATCTTCACCTCCAATTCTTATTTAGCATATCTGAAGTGGTATCTGAAAATATATGTTGTTAATACTTCTCCAAACTGATCCTGTTGTATGCAGTCAGGTTGACAATTGGTTTACAATCTGCTTTTGATTTTAGATATCCCTAGATGGTGTGCTGGAGGAATCAGGCTTCCAGGGGAAAAGGGAGCATCAGACCCAGGAGAAAATTACCTATAAGGATGACTCATGTGATTTTTTTGTAGAAAGTAATACAGTCTCTGACTATGATAGGTGTAGTGCTTCTCCAAATGTCATCATTGTAAGGAAGTTTATAAAGTTCATTATTGTTTATAATTGTGAATTATTATACCTGTTCATTTATTTCTCAAAAGAGAAGAATCCCTGTTCTAATTTCATAGCCTCCTTAATTCATTCTAAATCCACACCATCACACAGCATAGGAACCTGTGAGTATGTATATATTGCCTAAAGCCCTGGAATATCTATCATCTTATGAGTTACGGCCCAGCCACTAAATTTTGATTATATACAATCTATTTTCTCTACTATGGAGAAGCAGGTCATGCAGAGTGTAGAGCTGTCAGGAGTAATTTACAGTTAAGGAAGGAGAGAAACTTGAGGAAGACCAAGAGTTCTAAAGAAAGAAACAATGTTTCCTATAATATTCTACAACTTTGTGGTATGATAGCAAGAACAGGTAGAAAAGAGTTTCACTTCAATAGGGACACAATTCTGAAGGCAGCAAATAAATAACTGGAGAAAATAGGGATATTCCTATTCTGTTCTTGGGACTGAAATGTGCTTATCATTGAAATGCCAGTGTTGTGTTTATAGTACCCTGATATATTGTGTAGTTTCTAAACAAACATTAAAATTAGTTTTGTTTGTATCTTTCCTTCTCTTTCCCATGACATATAAACTTAAAATAAGAAACTATATTGACTGTATAGTCACTAAGTTATGCAAGATAACAAGGTATCATCAATGACAAAAACAGAACCAAATATTTAAAACTCCACGATTCATTATCAAAGGGTAGCTGATAGTTCAAGTTTGATGGAAGAATTCCCCATTCCATTGAATGTTATGCATAGCAATTAAAATAAAATAGCACAGCAATTATTCTCAGGAATCTGAAATGTCATATTACAATGAAACATTCAAACCTTATAAGGTCAGAACTATTTTATTTTAGGAGACTGGTGTCAGCATAATAAAGACTAGTTAAGTCTTTTGATAATAAGGTTAAATATCAGCTAAGGTTCAATTTGCTTCTTGAAAAGTTTTTAAATTAGTAATGCATATAATGAAGTCACATTCTGAGGTGAATTATTTAGAGAGTCTATGGTGAAAAATGTGTGCTCTGTGGATGGACTATAGGGGTTGAAGCCTGGCTTCTCTATTAGTTTTGTGACATTGGGGATAGACACTGAATCTCAATCATATGTGCAGGTAAGAGAATTTAAATAAGATAATAATATAAATAATTTAGAACATGGCCGGGCATGTATTAAGAGCTCAAGAACATTAACTCATTGCTATTGTTAGTAATACTTTGTAGCATCTGGCAATAGTGACAAAAATTTCTTGATACTAAAGCAGAACAAAGAAATTGTGAAAATTCTACTCTACAGTGGTATAATTGAAAAAGGGTAAATAATGATTTGACATCCAACATTGAAATATACCACTACATCAGAAAATTTACAAAGCCCAATTTTGTTCTAAAAATTATGTGTACACTGATGTTAAGAGAAAGTCTGATTGTTAACCATTGTTTACACCATTAATAAAAAGTAATTAACCAATTTCTGTGTTGTACAAAATTCCTCAAAATTTCCAGAGTTAATTAATGTATAGAAAAATCTTAGAACTCTGTTCGAATTTGTACTGCTGGTGATTACCCTATGGTGAGATTTGTCAAAAATTACACTCTTTAAAAAAGAAAATCTGTGAAATGAACATGTTTTTAATCAATTGATATTTTCATATAAAAACTTAGGAAAGCTTATCCTAAAATTTCAATCTGAATTTCACAAAAGGGTTAATTATGAAAATTATGCTATAAGGGAATTTTAAATGACCCTCCTTGGACATTTTTATAATGCAAAGAAAGGTAGTAAAAATACTGACTTTCACAAAATAAAATATCAAGAAACAAAAATACTGTACCTTGCATATGAAGAAACAAGTTATTATTTATTTTTCAGAAAAGGAATAATAACTCCTGAAAATATGTAAAGAGGGACGTGTAGGGTGCTAAGTTAGCACTTTGACTGGTACATTTAATTGTTGCAACAACATTAGCACCAAAATTCAAGGACTGAATGAAAACATTTTTCTCTCCACAGACAAGCAATTAGCTTTTCCAAGGACAAAAACATACCTGCAAAAAGACAATAAAGACAAACAAAATGTAAGAGCTCCATTTGATATTTAACTATGATGTCAAAACGTTTTTAATGTGTGCATTTTCAACCTTGAATACAAAAGTATATTTATATAAGAAATTTTCCCCAGCAAGTATGAGATTTTGTGATGATGTTACAAAAAGACTGTACAGAACAGTCTTAAGTGAAATATTTAAATTTAACTTTTGAACAATTTCTGGATATTAATTAAAACTATCTTTTACTTTTTAAATCCTTAAATTTAGTTATGTAGTCCTGACACTTTCTGATTGTAGTTTCATACAAATAGTGACACAGTGGAGATGAAACAGGAAGTAATGTTAAAGCTGAGATGTATCAGCCATGAGCCAGTTGCATGTCCTGACTTTGCCATTGATGACTGTGTGACCCCAGGGCACATCTCTGTTTCTGTTTCCTCATCTGTAAAAGAAAAACTAAAGTGCCTAATGTATTGAAATTCTTAAACTATAAGTCTATTGAATTGGGGAAAAAAAAGCTTAAATAAAAGAATACCCTTAGTTTACATGTATCCTAATATTGAAATGACTAAAAAGCATCCGGTGTGTCTCTTTTAAATAGTATTTGAAGTATAATTGCTGCTCGGAATAGATAGCACCATTTATTACTGTACTTCCTGGAGGATATAAAGACACTCCAAATATACATAAGAGAAATAAGTCAGATATAATCATGATGCTATACATCAAAAATTAAAAATTGGTTCAAATATGATTTTATTAGAGTCCATATTTTCCTTTTAACATGTTCAGTATTTCTACAAAGATACAAATTTCCTACCCTCAAATCATAAGTCAATTCTAACACCTGAGAAATGTTGTCCTTTTTCTGCATTTTCCAGATTTTCTATAACAATGTCTAGAAAGAAATATTATAAAAGCTCCTCATTCTAACTTTTCTTATCAAAAAAATATTAATTTTGGATATTACTTTCTGTCTCTACATACCTCTCCACCTACCTTTAGCCCCTATACCAGGTGGTACCACCTCTTGAATTTACTTTTAACCTTCTTTTATTTGCTCTGAAAATCCCTCACTAATCTGTAGAGACTTCTATTTCTTTGCCAAATGTCTCTATTACATTTCTGTAATATTTAAGCGATCACTATGATAATTTCATTATTTGGTTTCCCTTCTATTTCTTATCAAAATATCCTTAGAAATTTCAAAAAAAAACGATGACATATGTAACCACAGCTAAGAAAAAACTTTTTAAAGTTTATCAAAATTCATTTCATTGATCCCATATCTTCAAATGAAAAATGAAAAAAAAACCTGATAATAATAATTAAGCTGTTAAAATAAAAAGAAGAGCTTAAATTTTGAAATGGACAATTTCATTTCACTGACAATTGAACCTCTTGTTAAGCCAAAAACTGTCCACATAGTGAATTTGCTGCCAATACTCACATCACACATGCACAAACATGCCTGGACGCACACATTCAATACCAAAGTCATAAAGCATTATTCCTGTATTTCACATATCTTGGTCCAACTTGTGCATAGTTTTACAAGTTTATTTTAGTCAAAAGATTCAGAGATAGATCCATCCAACCTTCCTGTAATAAAGAAAGAAAGTGATGGACACAGTTCAAAGTGTCATTGACTGCCTATACAACTATGTACTGAGGATGATGAAAACTCCCCAGCTAATGAGTTTCCTAGCAACTGTCAATGACATTGAAAATAAGCCCCAATAAGGTTCTGGGTCAAATGATCCCTGAGGATCCTGGAAGTGTGTTACTCAGACATACCCAGCATTCTCTTCATAACTATTTATGATGTCTCTGCATATTTATCAAACAGAAAGTTTGAATAAGCTGCTTTTTCCAGCATGAATGAATCTTTGTCCATTTCTCTTTAATTCTTAAAATAATTGTAACAATGAATCTTAAAATAATTTCCTCTGTAGTGATAATTTTATAGCCATGTTCAAAACCATGCAAGTTTTTTGTTTCCTTCACTAAAGCTTAAATGTAAGAATATGTCCTTCAGATAGATTACATAGAGGAAAATGAGAGGCAGGGGGAGTGTATGAAAAATGATGGAATGAGACAGATATCATTACCCTATGTACATGTATGATCACACAAATGGTATGAATCTATATTGTGCACAACCATAGAAACGAAAAGATGTACCCCATTTGTGTACAATGAATCAAAATGCAGTCTGTAAAAATAAATAATTTTAAAAAAGAAAAAATATTTTTGAAAAAAAAGAATATGTAAGAATATAGCATAAAAGTCCTTTTGCTTTATATTTGAGATAAAATACCTATTAGCATATTGTTTCTTCTACCTTTGAAGTAAAAAAAAAGAAATAGATAATCTCATATCAGAATGAATAGTTACCTCCTAGCAACAGGAATAATGCTAGTCTGTTGTTAAAATGGTAAGAAAAAAATTACCCTTGAAATTCAATGTCTATATGAAAGGAAATAAATTTAAGAATCTGTTCTGTACAAAGACAAAAAGAAAGTTCTTTAAATGCAAGTAGTTTATTTAACTTAAATATTTCTTATTTATGCTTTTCATATTTTAATATCTAAATGAATCAAGAATAATTTAATTAGCATTAGCATTTAATTTTACTAAATGTTGGATTCTAATATATAAAATATGCACAGATATCTAAACAGAAACAATTTTAAGACATTATTTCATTGTATGCATTTCTTTATTAAGAAGTCAACTGTATTTATTTATAGTAGTAACTCTTATCTTTGGGGGAGAGAGATTCCAAACCCAGTGCATACATGAAAATATATTGTCAAATCCTATATTTACTATAATCTTCTATTCATTCATACACAGATTTAATGCCTTTTTGATTTTTAACTAAGCATTTAATATGCCTTTTCAGTTTGCAACTTGAGAGTAAAATTAGAAAAAATTCATATATCCTTCTTTGCAATTTTATAGACATTTGTTCTTATAATAGATCTTAGCAATGTCAGCATATGATTTATTCCTTTCCTTATTAAGTTCAGAACTTTCACCTTTCTTTTAAAGCAAAAACTGTACAGCTACTCTTTGAAAAATCTGAATTCCAGCATTACTACTCTTGTACTTTCTGGTCATTAAGAAAAATAAATGTTACTTGAACATAAGCATTGCTGTTCTGTTACAGTGGATCTGATAATCAAGACAGCTACTATGTGACTAATGGAAACTCAGCATATACAGCATGGTATGCTGGACTAAGGGATGGTTCATGTCTCAGGTTGGGTGAAGTGGGACAGTGATTTTGCATCATGTTACTCAGAATAACATTCCATTTTAAACTTAATAATTCTTTATTTCTGGAATTTTTGATTTGATTGAAGGTTACTAAAAGCACACAAAGCAAAACTGCAGATGGGGGTTTTGCTACTTTATTTAATTTTATTATGTCAGTGGCCATTTCTAAGAAATATTACTTCAAATTGTCCAAACTGTTTACATAAATGTTTAAGAATTTACTTCATCCATATGAGCCCATTGAGGACTATCAATTATAAGACACTATTTTTTCATTGTAATGCCTGAAATTATATGCTATATTTTAATACTAAATCCCAAACTTCCTTAATTTTTAATAAATGCTTCTGTCATGTATTAGTACCTTATAAATTATAATAAACACTTTTTCCCAAAGAAAATTATATACTTGACAAACTATGTATTCTAGCTTTTTTATTGTTTGTTCTATTTAGTTATATATGACATCAGAATGCATTTTGATTCATTGTACACAAATAGAGTACAACTTTTCATTTCTCTGGTTGTACATAATGTAGTCACACCATTTGTGTAATCATACATGTACATAGGGTAATGATTTCCATTATCCCTCTGTCTCCCCATTATATATCAGTATCCACTTATCGGAGAAAACATTTAGCCTTTGTTTATGTGGGATTGGCTTATATCACTTAGCATGATATTCTCCAACTCCATGCATTTACCTGAAAATGCCATAATTTTATTTTTTATGGTTGAGTAATATTCCATTGCATATATATATCACAGTTTCTTTATCCATTCATCTATTGAAAGGCATCTCGGTTGGTTTCACAATCTAGTCATTATTTGAGCTGCTATAACATTGATGTGGCTGTATCACAGTAGTATGCTGATTTTAAGTCCTTTGGGTATAGGCCAAGGAGTGAAATAGCTGGGTCAAATGGTGGGTCCCTTCCAAGTTTTCTAAGGAATCTCCATACTACTTTCCAGAGTGGCTGCACCAATTTTCAATCCCACCAGCAATGTATGAGTGTACATTTTCCCCCACATCCTCCCCAACACCTAGTATTACTTGTGTTCTTGATAATAGACATTCTAATTGGAGTGAGATTAAATCATAGTATGGTAGTTTTGATTTGCATTTATCTAATTACTAGAGGTGTTGAACATTTTTTCATATATTTGATGATCAATTGTATATCTTCTTCTGTAAAGTGTATGCTCAGTTCCATAGTTCATTTATCAATTGGGTTATTTGTATTTTTGGTGTTAAGTTTTATAAGTTATTTATAAATTCTGGAGATTAGTGCTCTGTCTCATGTATGTGTGGTAACGTTTTCCTCTCACTCTGTAAGCTCTCTCCTCACATCATTGTTTCCTTTGATGAGTAAAAACTTTTTTGAATCCATCCCATTTATTGATTCTTGTTTTTATTTCTTGTGCTTTGGGAGTCATGTTATTAAAGTCTGATCCTAAGTCAACAAGATGAAGATTTGAGCATACCTTTTCTTCTATTTGGTGCAGGGTTTCTGGTCTAATTCCTAGATCTTTGATCCATCTTGAGGTGACTTTTGTGCAGGGTGAGAGACAGAGGTTTAATTTCATTTTGCTACATAGGGATTCCCAGTTTTCCCAGCACCATTTGTTGAAGCAGCTATCTGTTCTCCATTGTAAGTTTTGGCACCTTTGTCTAATACGGATAACTGTATTTACATGGGTTTGTTTCTGAATCTTCTATTTTGTACCATTGGTCTACATTTCTATTTTGATGCCAATACCATGCTGTTTTTATTACTATAGCTCTGTGGTATAGTTTGAGGTCTGGTATTGTGATGCCTCCTGCTTCACTTTTCTTACTAAGAATTGCTTTGGCTATTCTGGGTCTCTTATTGATCCCAGTGAATTTCATGATTGTTATGAGGCACATCATTGGGATTTTAATCAGAACTGCATTGAATCTGTATAGCACTTTTGGTAGTATGGTCATTTGAACAATATTAGCTCTGCCTATCCAAGAACATAGGAGATCTTTCCATCTTCTATGGTTTTCTTTAATTTCTTTCTTTAGTGTTCTGTAGTCTTCATTGTAGAGGTCTTTCACCTCTTTTGTTAGATTGATTCCCATGTTTCTTTTTCCTCCTGAGGCTATTGTGAATGGGGCAGTTTGCCCAATTTCTCTTTTAGAGGATTCATCACTTATGAATAGAAATGCATTCGATTTAGGAGTGCTAGTTTTCAATTCTGCTACTTTGCTGAATTCATTTATGAGTTCTAGAAGTTTTCTGGTGGAATTTTTTGGATCCTTTAATTATAGAATCTTGTCATCAGCAAATAGTGACAGCTTAAGTTCCTCTTTTCCTATTCTTATCCCTTTAATTTCTTTGGTCTGTCTAATTGCTCTGGCTAGAGTTTCAAGTACTATGATGAATGGAAGTGGTGAAAGAGGGTATCCCTGTCTTGTTCCAATTTTTAGACGGAATGCTTTGTTTTTCTCCATTTAGAATGAGGTTGGCCTTGGGCTTAGCATAGATGGCCTTTACAAGGCTGAGGTATGTTGCTTCCTACTATCCCTATTTTTTAAGTGTTTTTAGCATGAAGGAGTGCTCTGTTTATTTTCAAAATCAAATATTTTTTTCTTCATTGTTTGAGGTTCTGTCTTCCAAGTAATCTAGTCTGCTGGTGATGCTTTCTATTGAGTTATTAATTCCATTTATTGTTTCCTTCTTTTCAAGGATTTTTTTCAGAATCTCTTATCTCTTTATTGAAATAAACTTTTGCTTCTTGCATTTGCCCTTTTAACTATTTATTGAAGTGATTTTTTTTTATTGCCTGCATTTGCTCTCTTACATCATTCTTTGTTTCTCAGATCATTTTCATTATGTACATTCTGAACTTTTTTTCTGACCTTTCTTACACCTTGTTGTCAGTGGATTCTATTAATATAGCACCTTGGTTTGTTTGGAGGTGTTTTCTTCCCTTGTTTTTTCATGTTGCTCATGTATCTTCCTCTCTAGCAGTTTAGATCCAAGGCATTACAGTTTCACCCCTATAGATTTATAGTGTCTCTGCAGGTTTCCAATACCTCACCTTTAAGGGGGAGATCAATATCAACAGCACCAAATGCAAAAAATATGCAGCCTTAAACCAATTAGTCCCTATTAAGACATTAAAAGTATTGTTGTAATAAATAGAAATGATATGTCTGATTATTATCTACAGCATAAACAAGAGATTTGCAATAAGGTTCACAATTTCTAATAAGTGGACAGAGGATGGAGGAGTATAGGATGTAAAGTTAGTGAGGTAAGAAGTGAGAATGTAGAGCTAGTAGATCATAGGAAGAGTGAAAACAGAATCAAAACAAGTTGGTTATTAGCAGGAGAAAAGGGAGAAAGAGACTCTGAGGAAATACATAAAAAAGGAAAATACAGTGAATGAGAAAAATAAAAAATAAAGAAAGAATAAAAACAAATCTATAACAAAACTGTAATATACTGTTCAAACTTCCCAGTCTTCAGTAGCCTCATGTGTGAAAGATACTTGATTTAAAAAATGATGGGGATACCAGAGGGGAAATGAAGAAAGAAAAAAAAAATGGAAAAAAGTAAGAAAAAAGTGAGACTTGAAGGAAAATTGAACAATTTTTTCTGCCAGAGTTCAATATCTTCTCTGCCTCCCTTCTCTTCTGGTAGGCGGGGTTTTCTGAAGTTTGCTGGTAACACCACCCTCAGAATGTTGACAGTTACTAAGGTGGGAGGATTAGACTTGGAGGCAGAACTCCTGGAGGCAAAGTATAGTAATTGCCAGTCCCTCTTTGAAGGCTGCACCTGGGACTGTTCTTTGGGGTTCACTCATGTGACACAGGAGCCTGGTCTTAGCCCCTTCCCTCACTTGTGGACCCCACAGTTCCTAACCTATAATTTAGTCTCTGAATTGTATCTCTCCTGCCCCTGCCATTTTGACTTCCCAATCAGGAATTTCTCTCCTAAGAGGTCCTGAGGGCTGAGCACTGGGACCTCTGGACTGTCTTGGAAAGCTGTTCTGTATTGGGCAAATCAGGACCAGGCATTGAAATCTGTGTGCCAGTCATGTTCTTAGCTGTAGTCACTGGGCATGATGGTGGCTAGGGGATGGTTGGGAGCCTGGGGATTTAGGAGCTAGAGGGCCCTATTGATTGAGAAACCAGCAGGACCAGGTACTCAGTGAAGTTGTGGACCAGGCTGATGTCAGATCCCAACAAGTGCTCCAGAGTTGTATCTGGGATCCTGGTGGGTTCCAGGCTGGATGACTAGAGGAGCTGGGATAAAAATGCCCTCTCACCCTTTTCTCAACTACCAACCCCTTGCAAGGCTCTCTCCTATCTCTGTAGCAAGATGGTGGTCATTAGCACACCTAGCAGGGATAGCACAGATGCAACCAAGCTTTTAGGGACCTTGGTGATGAACTTTTAGGTCCTGGCTGTATCCCTAGATGCAAGCAGTCATGTCCCAGCTGTTAGTGACAGCATCAGTGGCTAACCTATAGGTACCTTGATAATTAGCTTCTAGACTCTGGTAGGTGTCCTCAGATGGAAGCTGCCCCAACTAAAGATGGTGGCAGAGTTGGCAGGAATAAACCAATATGGTGGAAGAGGCATCCCAAGGTGTTGGTAGATGGGGAGCAAGGTGCATCCAGGACCCCCAGAGGCATGGGGTCCACACAGGGGTGCATGGCGGGGTTCACACATTATTGACCAGTTTGGGGATCCACATGGTAGGCTGGCACTAGAGATCTTTAGCTTGTTAAAAGCAAAAAATTGCTGGGTGAGGTGGCACTCACCTGTAATTCCAGCTGAGGCAGGAGGATTGGGATTCAAACCCCACCTCAGCAAAAGTGAGACACTAAGCAACTCAGTGAGACCCTGTCTCTAAATAAAATACAAAATAGGGCTGGAGATGTGGCTCAGTGATCGAGTGCCCCTGAGTTAAATCCCTCATACACAAAAATAAAAATAAAAAGCAAAACTTCATGTTAGTGTTTAAAATATTATTTAATGATATTTTCCCAAATATTTTTGTTCATTATATTATTTGAATATTCATTGTGCATGAAATGTGATAATATTTATTCGAATGATGCTGATAAAGGAGAATCACAGGATTATGGGTACATAAATACTGTTAATTCATTCTTTTTTCATTTAACTACAGTGATTATCAATAGAAATATATAATGTAATCTTGGCATAGTTTTGCAGCTGTATTTGGACCTACAAATACAATTATCTGTGTATCTTTCCTACTTTCTTATTGAAAAATCTTTGAAATCCATCTTCATTCAAATTAATGTATTAATTAGATAAGTAGAAATTTTTAATTATATCCTATGTATTATTAACCCTGGAGGCGAAAGTATAAATTACTCTCTCTCTCTCTCTCTATTTATCATTGCCTTTTCGGTGATCATTTTTATATTCGTTTGTTAGGACAGAGGAAGATAACGGGGTTTTGCTTTCATATGTAAATTACCAGGCCACATTTAGAATGTTTGAAGTCATTTTTGTCTTAGACTTATACTTTGAAAAGCTATTGTGCAGAAATGGTGTCTGGTGCCAACTTCTTAATGGCAAATAGTCTGATTTTTAAGAGATGGGGTTGCGGTAGCATTTAAAAAATGATACCTGCTGTGCATTAGAGAAAAATGCACATACCACGTGAGGACTCGCTCAATGAAAATGTAGTAGACTTGTCTTTCCTACGTATTTATTTTATTTGCAGATATATATCCCTTTTTGGAAATGAAAATCTAGATGGATTGGATTGCCCTAATATATTTCTCTTTGGCTGTATGGAAATAAAATTCTTAGCTATGAACCCTTATGAACAAGCAAGCGGATTGAAAATAAAATGATCTGAATAATGAAATCATAAAGTTGTTATGGATGGAAAAGGCTTCTTTGAGGATGTATTTTATTCCCATGAACTAAAGTGGGGTGCATTTAATCTTTCCCATACCTATAACGCAAAGAAAAATATAGCTTCAAATAGTTCCTCAAAGGCACTTGAAATTACTTAAGTAATGCCTATTTCCTTTTCCTAATGTGCTCCTCCATCCCATCCCCCTCCCTTCTTCTTTCCTCCTCTCTCTCCTTTCATTCACCCTTTCTGATCCAGTGAACCCAGTACAGGCATCTTTTGAGATAATCAGTGGCAAGGAAGGAGAAAAGAGCTTGAATCAAGAAAGGCAGCATAATGCTATGAAGAAATCCCAGAATATTACACATTTGAACCAATTACTTAATCCTAATGATTCTTAGTTCTCCTTATTCAGAATTATTTCACAGGAAAGAAGTAATATGCAAAGAGGATCTGCAATGTTATATGCTAAATAAGTATTTATGATTACAGAGAAACATGTATACATGTTAGAGCTATATGACAAAGCATAAAAGAAATAGCAAATACCGCATGCTTGAGGGATTCATAGACAGGAAGCCATTTGATTGGACAGGTTTGGCACATGCTTTCTTAGCTAACTGCTATTTGTGCAACTAAAGGTTTCTTCCACATTCAAGGTAGAAAGACTAGGAGCAAAACCTAAAAGGTAGTCACATTTAGGAGCTGGATCCAAAAAAGGCAAATATTTCAATTTCTCAAGGCTAGCGGGAATAATAAAAGCTATTGATTTGTTCAAATATCTACCTTCTTAAATGATGGAGGGTAATTGGGCTGGAGGTTGAGTGGTCCCATGAAACTCTTCAGCATGTACTAAAAATGAGCCTGAGGCTCTGCAGCATTTATGTAGACAACTGAGAAACTACCACAGTTGACAGGATCTGCTGGCCAAAGGATGTGTTGGGCATGGAGTCAGGCCCCCAAGGCACTGACATGGGGGTGAGGGAGTGTTACTTTGAGTTTTATGTGTGGCCACAATGCAGGTTCCAAATAATATTACCTAGTTACTCATAAATGGTGGCTTTATTTTTCATGCTTCTTTGTAGGTGAAGACTGATTACTATTCATTTTTTCACCAAGTGCTTAACAAATAGTGGCTTTATATCAATACTTAATACAGTTTAGAAAGATTCAGTGCAGCTGTTGTTATTGGCTTTAAGCCCCAACATATTTCTACTCAAGGAACACTAGTCTCTGCTCACCAGTTGCCTGTACCTTTGGTCAGGTGTCCATAGCATTTGTCCTCTCAGCAGACACCACATCTAGGATACCTCAATTGATAAAAGCTCCATTAGCCCTTCAATGCACAATAATAACCAAAACTGGAGGCAGTTTTGTGACCAGTAGTCCATATTGATTTTATAAAAGGATCATTTCCTTCAGGGCAGGTATAAACATTGGGACAATCTCACAATTCTGTCAGAACAATTACAGCTCTATAAAGGTGAGCGATTTATGATTTCTCTGTTACTGCTACAGGTCTATTATTTCTAGGCAGAAACTAGCCCAAGAAGGCTTCTAAAGAACTCTGTGAACCTGAACCTAATTATGGGCCTCAAAATTCTAAAAGAGCCTACCAAGATAAAATGTTTATAGTAAAACTTAGAATTTTGAAAGTTTGAGAGATGTACTCTTTGAGAATCTGAATGAGCATTATAGAATAGAACTGATAACATTTTATTGTTAAGTGAAACATATATGTGCATAGCAATAAATAATAAATAGTACAGTCCTGGCAGTTTACAATCCCTCTATTCTATAAGCTTTTAAATGATTGTTTGCAATTTATTGATCTCTTTTCAAATGATTCTTTTTTTTCCATTTTTATTGGTTAATTATAGTTGTACATATTGATGGGATTTATTATTACATATTTGTGTATGTACACAATCTAGCAATATAATTTGGCCAATATCACTTACCAGCATTTCTCCCTTCCCTTCCTACCTCCCACCCCTTTGTCCTTTTCCTCTATTGATCTCTCTTTTTTTAATTTTTTTATTTTTACAGATGCATTTTGATTCATTGTACACGAATGGGACACAACTTTTCATTTCTCTGGTTATAAACATTGTAGAGTTATACCATTTGTGTAATCATATATGTACATAGGGTAATGATGTCTGTCTCATTCCACTATCTTTCCTTCCCCTGCCCCCTCCACACCCCCCATTTCCCTTTTGTTATTTAGGAAATATACCTGCACCTTTGCTGTCTATTTTCCTCTCTAGCTTCTGCATATGAGAGAAAATATACAACACAATCTTTTGAGTTTGACTTATTTCACTTAATATGGTGGTCTCTAATTCTATTCATCAAGTGATTTTATCTTGCTTTTCTGCTGTTTCTGTTGCTTTTGCATCTCCCTTTGTTTCTCCTTCTGTTTATGTAATATGTGGGGACTAACACTATTTGCAAATATTCTCTGTATGTTCAGCTCCTAGAAGTTTAATTCATTTTACAGCATTTAATGGCAAAAATAATTGTATTGTCCTTCATTATATTATGCTAATTAACCATAATAACTAGAACTTATGGATTTTACTTCCATAATTTAACCCAAAGATTCCATTCATCTGCAGTTTCCCCCAACATTTCTGGGATTGTTCTGTTAATGCCCTCTGAGGGCTTACACATAACTCATTCCTTCCAATCCACTTCCATTCTTACCTTTTCTGTTCACTGCTTTGACACTCAGAACAGCTCTGTCCATGGTACCTGCTGATCTGACAGGAAAGAAACTGGATGCTAAGCTGCATATGCATCTGCTCTACCAGAAAAATTACATTGTGTTGATGGGTGAATGGGTTGGGAGGGGCTAAGAAATGACTCTTCCCCTTTGTACCACATTCTTTTGGCACAATCTCAAAATAGTGCATCTTAGATGAAATAGAGAAGACACAGAGCTAAAAAGAATAAAGTAACCCTGGAGTTGAACCAGGGATGCACTGTTATGACAGATACCCATTGTATTCTCAGAATCTCCCAGGGATTCACATGAGAATGAGAGCACAGTCCCTCAATAGCTGTTTCATAGACTCTTCCCCAATATTTTTGACAATTATTTGGAGAAATAATAGTTTAAAAACCAGTTTCCGGATTCAAACACACATTTGATCTGACTCTATAACTTAAGCTACTTGACAGTAACTGCCATTTTTTTCAACATTTAAGACTCAGTTGCCTCATCAGTGTGGAAGAGTAAGAATTATTCCAGACACAGTGGTGCATTCCTGTAATCCCAGTGGCTAGAGAGGCTGAGGCAGGAGGATGGCGAGTTCAGAGCCATCCTCAGCAACTTAGTGAGACCCTGACCAACTCAGTGAGACCCTGTCTGTAAGTAAGTGAGGCCCTATCCAACCCAGCAAGATCCTGTCTCTAAGTAAAATATTTTTTTAAAGGGCTGGGGATGTGGCTCAGTGCTTAAGTGCCCCTGGGTTCAATCCTGAGTTAAAAAAAAAAAAAAAATTACTTCTACATCAGAGAATGTGTGTGTAAAATTCATATAAAGACCTTACCAGCTTGCAGGTTATATAGTCAAGAAAAGTAAGCCATCTTTATTTTCAGTGTTACACAACCATTCATCTGATATGTACAGTTTGTCTCTTGGCTCTATGTAAATTTTTGAAAGGCCCGTTGTTCTAGTCAGCAGGTGCACCTACCTATATCTCAGAGGTTAACACAGTCTAAATCCAAACTACTATTTGCACCTCAGTTTTAAAGTTTACCCCTGTCCAGAGCCGCTGAGCTCCATTAACATGTCTAGAAAGAAAACTAATTTCTCATACATACTCTTATTCCATAAAACTCAAACCTTTTTATTAAGGAATTCACTCATGATACTGATACCGAAATGATATAAGATAGGAGAAATAACTAAGCGTAAGTCAACCACATCAATTGTACTCTTTCACCTACAGATTCCTGGCACATAGCTAACATCTTCTGGAAGCATTTTATCCTATGTATAAAAATATACTCATTCAGTAATCTCAATGTGCATTTACTCATTCATCACCTGTTACTAAATTTTTATTGTGTCACAGATCCTCTTTTGGGCTGAGATGACTTCAAGAAGATAACTAAAAGGACAGATTATTTTTAAGTGGAAAGAAGTAAAGTAGGTCATTAACAGATCCATGAAAAAAACGAATAAAAACAAATGAGCTAGAAAATACTAGGGAGGAAGATGTGTCATGGTGAAATATGTCTGGATGGGAAGTTATAAGGAGGGTCAAGAGGTTATATATTAAACATGTATAATAAACAGAAACCAGATCTGGTGCCTAAGCAGAGCAGGCCCAACCCAAGAGCATTTTGAGTGCTTGAAAATTAAAGGAGGACTGGTGGGCTGGATTCAGGGAAAGTAGAGAAAGGGTAAGAGAAGATGCATGTGAAAATTTTTGGAGATTAGAAATTTGGAAGCCTCAGATGTTTGCAGGCCACTGGAATTCTTTAAAAGTGAGAGATTTAAATCTATTAAATCTAATCTATTAAATCTAATCTAATGCTGGAGTCAGATAATTGAAGGGTCTATCAAATTTAGGTTGGAGAGCATGGCTTAGTTGTAGTATGACAGTAAGATTTCTATGACTACTCCTGCTCCTGGGCTAAACTGAAGCCACACCTTTGCCCAACCTGCTTTCTAACATGAAAAGTCCAAAGGAAGGGGATAGGACTTGACATGAAAAGCCCAAAGTAATGTGACTTATCTGATGAACCAAGGATAAAAGAATAAAAGTTTCAGGGTCAGTACAAGACTTCTGCAGTTTTCGAGGTTCAAAGAAGTGAGAGTTGACTGTATGTTCTAAAGATGAGAACACTTCTTGATGTGGGCAGATCAGAAAACAAAAGAGAAGGACACTGTTGATCTGTGGCTTATGCTTCTAAGTAGAAGTTATGGCCATTTACTGAGATAAGGTATGTGGAGGTGCGGGGGAGGAATCTCCTTTCTCGTGGATTCACATTTCCAAATCAAGGACCTTCCCCTAAGGTAAGTCTAGGAGAAGATGCAAGGAGGCAGCATCCCCTTCCTTTGGGCTTTTCATGTCAGAAAGCAGGTTGGGCAAAGGTGTGGCTTTAGTCTAGCCTGGGAGTCATAGGAATCTTACTGTCACACTACAACTAAGTCATGCTCTCCAACCTAAATTTGACAAACCCTTCAATTATCTGACTCCAGCACTCTCTTTTAATAGTTTTAATTCTCTGGAAAATCTGTTGAAATGTTGGGAAACTAGTGTATTTGGGGGAATTTGCAAGCAAAAATTCTGCCTGAGATGTAAGGTTTGAGAGATTCCCTAACAGGATATTTCAAGTACACTCATGCAAATTAGATTAAATTCCAAGAATATGCCAAAATAGAGATGAAGACTTTAGAATCAGTGTTTCTTTATTATAAAAATGAACACTTGGTCTGTTGGCAAGTCATTATTACTTAAATAAATATATTTCATGGATATTTAACATGAACCAAAATGAATTATAGAGGCCATATCCCCATACGTTTTACACAGAAGAGATCAAACACTCCAAACCAGATTGGATGTCACCAGTCCAAATCACTGAGACGTTCTCTGCTGAATCATGCTACCCTAGAAGACCTTCCAGTGATACTCCTTTCAGATCCACCATTAGCAATTCATCCTTGGCTTGCTCACTGTAAATGATTTGATGCAGATAAAATTCAATTAAAAATCCCACACACATCACCTCTGACTCACGCAAGATGCACATTGTCATAGTAATTGAAGACATCTGTCCTACTGAACAATGCAGCAACAGGCTTATGCAGCTTAATCTCCCACACTGATTAAAGTACTGCCTCTTCTGGAGGTGAGCTGGGGATAAAGGCTAAGGATAGAGGAAAACCTACATTTGAAGAGATGTTCTTGTGCATACTGTTAACAGTCCTTGCTGTCATTTTCATTGTTTATTAAAATATAGCCATTGTCAATTCACCCCCAGAAAATATTAACTCTAATTTTTAATGTCACCTTACCCATATTCTAATATTGTGCACGAATGGGTAATATTAAATTATAAGATTGACATACTGGTTTCCATAAGAATGGGCTATGATTTATCTTAATTATAAGATACTTCTTTTTCATTATGGTCAGTGTTCCACCTGTCAATTTTATAACTAATATATCTTAATAAACAGTGATAAATAGTCAACACAACAGTTGTTTAAAATATTCATGCTTATTTTTTTATGTACATAGGCTTTTCCTCAGTCTTATTACAGAGAAAGTAGATCTCATTTTTATATTAATTTTTGGTAGTTACAAATTCAATTAAAATGATGATTATATTAGGGAATTTAGGAAAGTAACATACTTTTTAAAATTTTTGACTTCTTGAAATAACAAAAATTTAGAACTATTGTTTTTCCCTTTCACAAGGATTTTTTACATATTTATATAAAATTTTTAATTTTTAACCTTCTCACAATGAAAATCCCCCCCCCATTTGATTCAATGGTGAATTCTATAGTTAAGGAAGAATAAATACCAATTATACACAAATATATTTCAAAAACAATAAAAAGAAAGGTTTATGTTTCACCAGACAGACATTATAAGAAAAATATCAGGTCAATATTCCTCATAAACATGACTGAAAGAATAGCGCTCTGTGGTTATATAGTAAGTCAAAAAACGCTTATCTCCAGTCTAATCACAGGGAACCATTAGACAAACCAATCTCTAAAAAAAAAAAAAAAATTGTTCCCAGGCATGTCCCTCTTGTTTTTCTTTTAATTTTTTATTTGTGTAGAGGGGAGAAAAGGGAGGGGAAGGGGCTTGGGGGTAGGAAGGACAGTAGAGTGAAATAGACATTATTACCTCATGTACATAAATGACTGTATGACTGATGTGATCCTACAACATGTGCAGTCAGAAAAAATGAGAAATTATACTCCATTTAGTTATGATTTATCAAAATGCATAAATGCATTCTACTGTCACAAGGATTTTTAATGCAACAATTAAAAAATATATGAGGATTTGGTTAAATAGATATTATACATACGTAAGCCTGTGATAGTGTTTCAAACCAGAAAGTTTATCTGGTTAAAATGTTTAGGATTTAAATTTTAGTAGAAAATAGCCTACATTAGGAACTAAAAATTAACTCTGTTAAAAATGGTATTAAGTTAAATATTGCAGATCTTATAGATTTAGAACTTATATCAACTCTATAAGCTGTGATATAAAGTGAAAAAAGTCTCATATTTTGTTGTAAATTAATTTGGTAATATCTCAAGAAGATGATGCATTCAGACCTCTTAGCATTATCTAGCATTATCTAGGATAAATCATTGACTAGAATCTCCTGGATACTAGGCTACGCAGGTTTCTAGATATGTGGGAAAAGGCTTGTTCAGACTTGTGTTCAAGAACCATAATCATGTGGTTATTAGATTGCACTTAGACCAGAATCTCTTGGCTTGATCTGAAATTGTACACTCTTCTGACTTCCAGTTTATAAGTTAAAAAATGAATTAATAAGGCCTGACTTGCTTTAGAGCAACTGACTAGGAATTGAAATCTCTCAACCAATCTACTAAAAAGTTATATGGATTTAATAAAATAAATTAATAATTAGAACACTACACACATGATTCATTAATCTATTTCTGGTTTCACAAGTCTCATGCTTCTTCCTTACATAGATTAAGATTTTGTCCCATTCCTGCCTTTCACTGCTGATGGCTTATTCTTTCTAGTCAAGTATTTGTGCTGTTATTTTTCTTGGAATTTCTGGAACTTGCAAATGAGCCTCATTCCTTTGACCCTCTACTCACACCTTGACCACTACCTAGAATTTTCTCTATAATTCTGTTCAATGACAAAAATATCACCATGTCTTTCAGACCCAGTTCACACTATGACATTTTCAAGAAACATCCTGATGACCACATTTTACATAAATAAAGCAATAAAATAAAAACACAAACTTGCATGTAATTGCCTTTCAGTTTTTGGTCTTTGCAATAATATAAATTGACCCTGGGGTACTACTGTACATGCATTAATAATGAGAAGTTTAGACTCAAAACTTCTAAAGTAACCTGATCAAGGTATACCAGCAATTCCAAATCCTATTACTATTAGGGAATGATGTCTTCCATGCAGATGAATGGCTAACAGTTATTTACTTCTACTTCAATTTTGTACAGAAATAGACACAATAAAAATTAGATGAGATAAACCAGTATTTCCATCAGTAAAATTTACTTCTTTAAGAATCAAGTATAAAGTGATTTAGAGTCAGTATTTCTCAAGCATATCAATTATTTCATAAATACAACAGAATTTAAGTTATCTTGATGATATAGGATCAGTATCTTCACAAGGGACCAGTATATTAAATATCATAATTTTATGAGGCTGAAACATAGAAATAATAATTATAATAACTTTCTTTGATACTGTTATAGCAATTAAAAAGTACTTTAATACACATTATATTTCTTGACATTCAAAGTCTTGTTATTATTGTTATTATTCACATTTCATAGATGCAGAAGGTGAGGATTAGAGCTTACGTAACTAAAGGTTCACAGAAAGCATGTAGCAGAGTCACAGGTTCTGACAGCAAGCTTTGGGTTGGACAGGTAGATAGGATTTGTCAGCTCCATGCCAAATGGCCCTAGATCACCATGACCATTTTCTTCATCCATTTGTCTGATTATTCAGTCAGCTATCAACTCTTCTTGTTGCCAGAGAACAGTAACAGTTATTTCTTCCTGCTGCCAGCTGTCATCATCTGTTTCTAGTCTATGAGCTGGAAAATCAGATAATCAAGCTTGCTGAAAATTGGACATGAAACAGATTAAATAGCATCTAAGGGAGGCCTTCTTTATGGAGTCATTCAAGTTCATGGCTTTGGTGTACAAGTCAAAGACTGACTATCATGGTGGATTATGAGATTTCCACAGCAGTATCCTGGATTGTGGCAGATTTTAGAAGGGTCTGCGTTTAAACCTGGTCCCTGGGCAGGTGAATTGTGACTATGTTTTTGTCTTTGAGTGAGCAGCCATAAGATACTAACAGTGTGCCTTCTCCCCTCATGCCACACAAATCTCTTCTGCCTGCACTACACTTTAATCCAGTTCTCAGATGAACCATTAATGAACACATGAACTGCTTCCTCCATGGTGGTTGCTATTCAAAGCATAGGCCTCAATTCAACCTCAGTGTTTAAACTCTTGTTATCAGTCAACAAAGTAAGTATAGAAAAGAAGTGTTAGTATTTGAAAACATTTATACAAATTTGCCACTGATGCTATATATTTTTATTATATATTTAGAAAGTGTTGGTATGTAACAGATTCACACATACACACACACACACACACACACACACACACACTTTGAAAGTACCTGTCAGAGAGAATTTGAGAAGCAGTCTTTGGTAGGTCTAAAAGTAGAGTGCTAAAGAATAGACAAATGCATTCTACTGTCATGTTCAATGAATTAGAACAAATTAAAAAAATTTTTAAAAGAATAAAAAAAAAAGATTATGAGAAATTCTGGCCTATAAGCCTTTCAGAAAACAAAACACTAACTTTTCAAACACTGACCTGACTTGCTTCTCCTACTTATTTTGTTTAGTTCTGAGGCATTAGCAAAAATTTCCCAATCTGCTTTGATGAGGTCGATCAAGTTCAAATTAAACAGAGGTTTGAAAAGTCTGGACTACAGGGACCATGAGAAATCATATTTAAGCAATAAAGTAATAATATTTGAGAGTAATTAAAATAGTAACTTCAATATCATAGTCAACTTTTCTGGAGCTTTACAAGTCCAAAGGGGTTGATTGATTAATCCTTAGCTAGTTTTCTTTGTACACATAGTGTATTTGGATTTATGTGACAATAATTTCAAATATAAACTTTGCAGAGAATCAGGCATCGTAAACAAAAATGTGTTTATCAAATTCTACTTTTGATCATGCTAAATATGATGCTAATTATATTTAAAATTTTAAATAAAACCAAGATTGTCTTTGGTTTATTCTAAACTATTAAAAAATATAGCCACACAATTTGTTTGGAGAAGCATAAATTCGAAGGCTGGACCAGACATATTCTTTACTTTTTTAGTGTGTTTATTTTGATTTGTTTTGGTTTGGTATTTAGATCTTTGGTGAATAAGACAACCAAATCATCTGGCTCTGTAGAGTTTGCATTCAAGCAAAAAAGAGGAGACAATAAACAAGAGATTCTAAAATAAGTGATTTAATGGTATGATTGAAGGTAATAAGTGCTGCAGATAAAGGAAAAGGCAGAGTAGGGTAATGAGGTGGAGGCTACCCTGGTGTTAGCAGAAGCAGGGCTAGATAGACAAGAGCATGGCTGGGGCAGGTTTTTGAAATACAATCTTCAAGCAAAGTCTTGAACAAGATTTCAATGAAAAGTTGGAACTAGACAGTAACTTGTAATAATCCTCTCGAAATTTCACTGTATACTTTCTTAAAAGACACTCATATCTTAATGAATATAATTTATATAATATCTATGAGCTGAATTTATTAGAATGAGATGAAATTCACAGTGTGCTCTAAGAACTGAGTTTTAAGACCAAGAAGAATCTAAACATATATAAAAGATGTTTCATTGTATATACATGGTTGAGAGTTTCAGCCATACATGCTACAAATCTCCATCTTTTAAGAGAGAAATACTATTTTTTTTTTCAAATTGAGACAAGGGACACACATGAGTTTCAGGTTGTCATCTCAAGGACACATAATTAGATCTTTTTCTCTTCTTGGCACTACAGATTTATATTGCTGAAAAACTGGAAAATACAACCTTCCCTCCTGAGGCAGTTTTTACTTGTGCTTTCTGAGAGGCAGAAAGATTGAAAAGAAGTTAAAGATAGTGCTGAGAAATCCCAAATTGAGAAACCACATAATGGTCAAAGCCTTCCTAGTTTGAAATCCCATTCTTCTATGGTGTAACCAAAGATTTGATGAGAAACCAACTGCTGACACTCCAGAGCTGAGAAAAAGCCATGGAGGATCTTACTTTCAAGCAAGGACTGAGATTTTGATATTAAAAGTTTCTCATTTCATATGGAGAGAAAATCCATCTTGGAGCAATTTGTGATATGCCAGTTTAGAAATCAGTGAGAAAAGTACAGGTGATACAGAAGCAACTGTTTCTTTAAATCTTGCTCTGTATCATCTATACAAATAAAATAATTCTATGCTGAAATTTCTGCATAGCTGTGGCTATACAGAATTATTTAATATTTACTTTAACTGCTAGTCTTTTTCTTTCTTGGCCTATGTAAACATCACTTGATGTTTTGGACTATGAAAAAAAAGCATATTATGGAGTCTAGCACATCAAATTTCGAAATCTCTCTCGTCAGAAATAATTCTATTCCCAGTCATTTGGTTCATATTTAAAATTTTTGACACATCTTGGTTCCTCCTTTATTTGACAGTTCCTTTAGGATAATTCCTCCCTTTGCTGATTTGCTTCTTTGTTTTTTATCTCTTCCTCATGAAATATTTTGCTGAGAATGTTCTGTAATGCTGGCTTTCTTTTTGTAAATTCTTTTAGCTTTTGTTTATCGTGGAATGATCTTATTTCATCGTCAAATTTGAAGGTAAGTTTTGCTGGGTATAAGATTCTTGGTTGGCATCCATTTTCTTTCAGAGCTTGAAAAATGTTGTTCCAGGCCCTTCTAGCTTTTAGGGTCTGGATTGAAAAATCTGCTGATATCCGTATTGGCTTCCCCCTGAATGTAATTTGGTTCTTTTCTCTCACAGCCTTTAAAATTCTGTCTTTATTTTGTATGTTAGGTATTTTAAGAGTAAAAAACAGAAACTACTCCAACACCTGGAGATTAAACAATATGCTATTATATGATGAATGGATAACAGAAGATATTAGGAAGGAAATTAAAAAATTCTTAGAGGTAAACGAGAACAAAGAAACAACATATCAAAATCTCTGGGACACTATGAAAGCGGTACTTAGAGGAAGATTTATTTCATGGAGCGCATTTAATAAAAGAAGTAAAACTCAAAAAATAAATGACCTAACACTACAACTCAAAGCCCTAGAAAAAGAAGAACAGACCAACACCAAAAGTAGTAGAAGATAGGAAATAGTTAAACTGAGAGCTGAAATCAACGAAATTGAAACGAAAGAAACAATACAAAAAATTGACAAAATAAATAGTTGGTTCTTCGAAAAAATAAACAAAATTGATAAACCTTTAGCCACACTAACAAAGAGAAGACGAGAGAAAACCCAAATCACTAAAATTCGGAATGAACAAGGAAATATCACAACAGACACGACCGAAATACAAAACATAATTAGAAGCTATTTTGAAAACCTATACTCCAACAAAATAGAAAATTTTGAAGACATCAACAGGTTTCTAGAGACATATGAATTGCCTAAACCGAGCGAGGAGGACATACACAATTTAAATAGACCAATTTCAAGTAATGAAATAGAAGAAGTCATCAAAAGCCTACCAACAAAGAAAAGTCCAGGACCAGATGGGTTCTCAGCCGAGTTCTACAAAACTTTTAAAGAAGAACTCATTCCAATACTTCTCAAAGTATTCCAGAAAATAGAAGAAGAGGGAACTCTCCCAAACTCATTCTATGAAGTCAATATTACCCTGATTCCTAAACCAGACAGAGACACATCGAGGAAAGAAAATTTCAGACCAATATCCTTAATGAACATCGACGCAAAAATTCTAAACAAAATTTTAGCAAATCGCATACAAAAACATATTAAAAAGATAGTGCACCATGATCAAGTGGGTTTCATCCCAGGGATGCAAGGTTGGTTCAACATCAGAAAATCAATAAATGTCATTCACCATATCAATAGACTTAAAGTCAAGAATCACATGATTATTTCGATAGATGCAGAAAAAGCATTTGATAAAATACAGCACCCCTTCATGCTCAAAACACTAGAAAAAATAGGGATAGTGGGAACATTCCTTAACATTGTAAAGGCCATCTACGCTAAACCCATTGCTAATATCATTCTAAATGGTGAAAAACTGAAAGCATTCCCTCTAAAAACTGGAACAAGGCAGGGATGCCCTCTTTCACCACTTCTATTCAATATAGTCCTTGAAACTCTAGCCAGAGCAATTACACAGACCAAAGAAATTAAAGGGATACGAATAGGAAAAGAAGAACTCAAACTATCCCTATTTGCTGATGATATGATGGTATACTTAGAGGAACCAGGAAATTCCACCAGAAAACTTTTAGATCTCATAAGTGAATTCAGTAAAGTAGCGGGATATAAGATCAATGCACATAAATCTAAGGCATTTTTATATATAAGCGATGAATCTTCAGAAAGAGAAATTAGGAAAACTACCCCATTCACAATAGCTTCAAAAAAAATAAAGTATTTGGGAATCAATCTCACAAAAGAGGTGAAAGACCTCTACAATGAGAACTACAGAACACTAAAGAAAGAAATTCAAGAAAACCTTAGAAGATGGAAAGATCTCCCATGTTCTTGGATAGGAAGAATTAATATTGTCAAAATGGCCATACTACCAAAAGTGCTATACAGATTCAATGCAATTCCAATTAAAATCCCAATGATGTACCTTACAGAAATAGAGCAAGCAATTATGAAATTCATCTGGAAGAATAAAAAACCCAGAATAGCTAAAGCAATCCTTGGCAGAAAGAGTGAAGCAGGGGGTATCGCAATACCAGATCTTCAACTCTACTACAAAGCAATAGTAACAAAAACGGCATGGTATTGGTACCAAAATAGAAAGGTGGATCAATGGTACAGAATAGAGGACACGGACACAAACCCAAATAAATACAATTTTCTCATACTAGACAAAGGTTCCAACAATATGCAATGGAGAAAAGATAGCCTCTTCAACAAATGGTGCTGGGAGAATTGGAAATCCATATGCAACAGAATGAAACTAAACCCATATCTCTCACCATGCACGAAACTAAACTCAAAATGGATTAAGGATCTCGGAATCAGACCAGAGACCTTGCATCTTATAGAAGAAAAAGTAGGTCCAGAGCTTCAACATGTCGGCTTAGGACCAGACTTCCTCAACAGGACTCCCATAGCATAAGAAATAAAAGCAAGAATTAATAACTGGGATAGATTCAAACTAAAAAGCTTTCTCTCAGCAAAGGAAACTATCAGCAATGCAAAGAAAGAGCCTACAGAGTGGGAGAAAATCTTTGCCAATCATACTTCAGATAGAGCGCTAATCTCCAGAATCTATAAAGAACTCAAAAAACTCTACACCAAGAATGTAAATAATCCAATCGACAAATGGGCTAAGGAAATGAATAGACACTTCACAGAAGAAGATATACAAGCAATCAACAAACATATGGAAAAATGTTCAACATCTCTAGTAATAAGAGAAATGCAAATCAAAACCACCCTAAGATTCCATCTCACCCCAATTAGAATGGCGATTATCAAGAATACAACCAACAACAGGTGTTGGCGAGGATGTGGGGAGAAAGGTACACTCTTACCTTGCTGGTGGGGCTGCAAATTAGTGCAGCCACTCTGGAAAGCAGTGTGGAGATTCCTTAGAAAACTTGGAATGGAACCACCATTTGACCCAGCTATCCCACTCCTTGGCCTATACCCAAAGGACTTAAAATCAGCATATTACAGAGATACAGCCACATCAATGTTCATAGCTGCTCAGTTCACAATAGCCAGATTGTGGAACCAACCTAGATGTCCTTCAATTGATGAATGGATAAAGAAACTGTGGTATATATACAATGGAATATTAGTCAGCCATAAAGAATGATAAAATTATGGCATTTGCAGGCAAATGGATGAAATTGGAGAATATCATGCTAAGTGAGATAAGCCAATCTCAAAATCCAAAGGAAGAATGACATCGCTAATAAGTGGATGATGACACATAATGGGGGTTGGGAAGGGTTAGTGTTGGGGTTGGAGTTGGGTTTAGGGAGGGGGGCAGGAATGGAGGAAGGAAGGACTGTATAGATGGAGGAGAAGGGTGGGAGGGGAGGGGGGGAAGGGAAAAAATGGCAGAATGAATCAAACAACATTACCCTATGTAGATTTATGATTACACAAATGGTATGCCTTTACGCCATGTACAGACAGAGAAACAACATGTATCCCATTTGTTTACAATTTTATAATAAAAAATAAAAAATAAAAAATAAAAAAAATAAAAAAAAAGAAATAATTCTAAAAACTTTGCAAAACAAATTTTTTCACTGGTTTGACTTCCTTGGTGTTTCAATAGGGATTGTGACTAGCCTGGAATTTTGATATTTATATCAAAACTAATTTGAATGACCAATTCTTTCTTAGTTTGTCCAAAATAAGGGAGAAAATTCTAAGACCACTTGATTTTTTTCTTTCAACATTTCAAAAAAAGTGTTTGATCTATTTCCAGGGGGTAAAAATACCTTAGATAATAGAAATAACATGATTTCTGAGTGTTCTAAACATTTCCATTTGTTTTCAAGTACTTGAATTTTCTGGGAGAGGGAAGAGACCTAATTTTTTAATCATCAAAAGATTTTGTGATAACTGTTCAATTTTTTTTTCAGAAGAGAATACAAATCACAGATTAAGATAAAACATTGCAGACAAAAAGTTTGCTATTGTGCATCAAAGAAAGGCATGAAGAAGTTTTAACAAAAGTGCAGTGATTCCCATTTATATATATTGTCAACACGGCGATCCCAGCTGTGCTCAGATACCACTAGAGCTTGGTGCACAGCTGTGACATTTTAAAAGGAACTCGATTGCCAATCAGAGCTTGGCTTGAGGAATTCATTGTCCAAGCCATTTTCTAATAAAGCTTCTGGAACTCTGTGTCTGCTTCAGTTACTATTTCCACGAACAACCCTATATTGTGCAACTAAAGGCATTACAGAATATCCCCATTATACTTGGTTGTATATCTTTAAAAAAAGAAATACTGCTAGCTTTTAAATTAAGTTCAACAGTGTGTTCATTCCCTCTATAGTTCCTAGTTGAGCAGACATGAGAGGTAGACTATTACAGAGCTGTAACATAAGTCCTTTATGTTTCTACAGTAATCAGCAGTTTTATTCATGGTTAATATCCATTTAGCCCCTTTCCAAAAAAAAAATAGTTTCAAGTGACAAAGGTAGCACCAAAGACACAATCACAAAATAAGCAAATATGCCATTAATATTCTTTGTCAGTGAAATCTCATTTGCCTGATGTATTTTGTGAATATGTCACCAGATGGCAGCTTTCCCAAAATGTTTGGTCTCTGAAATTGTAGCCCCCAATAAACATCAGTGGAACATATTTTTGATCCTTATCTTACAGAGTCACAATATTCACCTGCATTTTCAAAACTCTAAGAATTTCTGGAATAAAGAAACACTCATCTCTGTTCTAGAACAGATTGCTTCTCTATCGAACCCTTCTCATATAATATTAAACAACAGCCCAGTGCTTTATGTAACACAAGTGGGAAACGAATTTTAAGTGTTGGTCACATGCAAAATATTTTTGTTATAATCAAAAGTTGCATTGGATCAAATGAATAAAAGAAATTTTGTGATTCTACCACATACCAGACACTGTGCTACAAGATCGTGAATGTTCCATGGTACAAATTGAATTGAGTTTAATGTCTTCTGAGTAAAATTCTGCCTCCCAAGAAAATTTACTGGATGCAACTTATAATATTATGTAATGATATTTACATCTAAAGAAGCAGAGAAGTCATGTATCAAGAAGTAGCATTCCAAGAATAAAACTGAAGATGCTGTAAGATATAAAACTGTGACATCAAATATGCTTATCATCATATAGTATCTTCAAAGTTCAAAAATATATTAAGTTCCTTGTCCTTAACCAATCATCATCCCTCACTTTAAGTACAGGCTTTAATTTTTTAATATATGTCTTAGAAAAAAAATAAGGGGGAGGGGCACCGCTTGACAATTTTTCTTTAAAGTGTAAGATTTTTAGTATACAGTTTTTAGCTTTTACTCTGTATTTGGCACTGTTCTTAGTGTGTCATGTCTATTGATACATTTATTGTTCACAAAAAGCCTATGAAGTATGAATTCTTATCACTTCTATTTTAAGGTAAAATAAATCAAAGGTACAGATGGTTAAGCTATCTTGACCAAGGTCACATAGCTCTTCATAAAAGGTAAAGGAAGGGTTTGAGCTCACATCCCATTGACTTCAGCACCCATACTCCTAACTACTACTCAGTGCTACCTAACTGCTTTGTTCTACTTGTAGAGACCTTAATAGGTTACTATGACTACTTCTTGACTGTCAAATAATAAGGAAATAAATAGTAGGAATGTTTTAATTCTATCAGAATGCAGAATAAGGTTGCCCTCAGGGAAAATCATTGTTTCATCTTTTGATCTATAGCAATTCGGTAATTTAATGAAGCCCAAAAACTCATAAGCTTTCTTTGTTTTCTAAAGTCTTTCCCAGTCAAAGGTAGTTTCATAAAAAAGCACATTTCCCAGATAAACTTCCTTGTTGCTTCATAGGATCTTTCAGTCACATTTATTCAGGTGGATAAAATAGGAATCCTGAAAATAATGGTATAAATACTACATATATCCATCTCACAGGTGATTCTTTTACAAATTGCTTCAATCATTCTTTTTCTAGATGCAATAGGTAGGTACTTTTATTTATGAGATTAGGATCTGTATATCTAATCTGAAGACTGCAATGTTCCTCACATATTTCTTAAATAAAATAATGTACTTTCATGAGGTTTAATAGTCTGTAAATCCTCCAAATTCTATTCATTTAAAATAAATTCAAAAAATTTTTAAAAGATTATGAACATTTCATAATTTATATTTTCTGAGTAAGTATAATATGCAAACACAGAAAAACATTTTCCTGAATTTTTATGAACTAAAGTCACCTTCCAATTGGGAGAAACAATAATTAGCATCCCAAAGCAGAAAGTTCTATGGAACAAGCCTTGATTTGTACACAGTCTATATATAATGTATATGCTAATAAAGCCTAAGGCAAACAATATATCAGACAAACAGAAAATCCAATGTGATTTAGTTACTTATTGTAATAATTTGGAAGATTCTGAAAACCTTATCTTTAAAAATTATAGTTCAAGTGCCTCAGAAATAGTGTTTGAAGGGAGGAACTTCTTAGAAAAAATGTCTACATGTACATATACTTATGATAATATTGTATTTACTACATATTACAAGTATATGTAATGGTCTTTTATTTCTGTGGTATTTTTATTGGACATTGTGTGTGTGGGCATATATGCATGCATGTGTGTGAAAAGCTTAAAGATAAATTATCTTGGGCTTTTAATCTCAGATCAAAGAACCCTACCATGACAACTGCAATTCTGAAACAATTCCCCAGTGAATGGTTAAAAAGGATATCTATCTATATATTATTTTTTTCCTTTTACTCATGAAAAGAAAATGTTACTTGAGGATTTAGAGACCAATCCAGAAATCCCTTATCCATTGTAAAATAAGAAAAACGTACTGAATCTCATTTTTGTTTCCCTACAAGTTTATCAATTTTTGATTATGCTTTCACTGTTTCAAGTAGCAGAGTTTCAAGCCAAAGCCTTTATAATCTATTTCAACACAGCAAAGCTATCATCATGCTTTCTGAAAATAATGGCTTCCACAAGATGGTTATAATAGATCATCCTGAATTAGAAATCCTTTATGCAGTCTCTTTCAAAGCAAGTGAGTGATCTGAGATAGAGTGCATGCCTGCCTTTTTGTTCCATTCACTATGTCACACATTTTCAATTCAACAAAGTTTCCCAAGTACCTACCCTGTGTCAGGCACTGTTCTGAGTGTGAGTGATTGAAGAAAAAAAAAAAAAGCTGTTGTTGTGTTTCTTGTATCTTATGCTCCTTTTAAGAAAATAGACATCAAAAATTATTATATTGTGGATGGCACATGCAATAACATCACTGTGTATAATATTTAGCAACAGCCAAGAGATTAGAAGGCTCCCCATGGAGTGAGCAGAGAAGAAATGATATAAAATGATACCTGAGATGAGTTGTGAAGGATGAATATGATTTTTTTTAATTCCAAATACATTATTTTCTCCCTAACTATGATTAGCTTACATCTGTAGATAATAGGACAGAGAAATTGCTTCTATCCTTGGATGGGAGCAATATTAAAGTTTAATATTCATAATATCCTTAGACAAAGATTTTGAACAATGATGTAAAATTTTAACCTCATTGTAATGATTTTGTATTTTCAATGGTCATGGCTGATGAGGTTTATTGGAGTAAATTTGTATGTAAAGAAGTAGGATTTAGTTGTTCAAATAAGAGAATCTGAAAAAGAAATAATCAGGGATGTAAAGTCTGAGAAAAAAGTGTCAAGGATCCATATGCTCTGACTTATGTAAAGTAACTGGATCTTCACTAAACATCTATTGAGTATCTGGTCTATGCAAGAGACCATTTCAGGCTTCCAGAATATCAAAATGAAAGCGATTTCTTTTCATTTTAGAGTTTGCAGTACAGTTAGGAAGATAGCTTGCTTATTCATGGTTATGTGGTTTAAGGACTATGGCAGAAATAACCCAGAAAACCAGAGGGAGGGACACTAACAAAGAAATGGAAGGCCTAGCAAGGCTTCATGGAAGAAAGGCTGTTTGACAGTCAGGTTGAAAGAGGAGGTGCAGCTTAAGTAAAGAAAATAGCATGTACTGATGCTGTGATACAGGAGACCAGACTGACCACTAGCAATTTCAAAGAATGTAAGATATGGAGACATATTTCTTGGGGGATCTTCCAGTAAGAAGATTCATATGGGATTTAAGAGTGTTTAAATCCTAGATTGCAAGGCCATATTTCATTTGTGTGAGAGTGTGTATGTGTGTATGTGTGAAATGTATCATTTAAGACACATTTTTGAAAAGGACTTTCAGATAGTCAACATGTATATCTCACTAGCATTATTCGAGAGAGAATGCTATGGATTTTTTATTTTTAGTGCAAGAAGTTATTCACTTAAAGTAAAAAATCTACTACCCATATTGGCAAAATAAGTTTATTTACCAAACACAACTTCTTAGGTACTGGTTGATGCATTTAGGTACAGGAATCCCAAGGCCTTGTCTAGGGCCTCAAGGTAGGGACTGCCATGTTTGATTAGTGGTGTCTGTCACTCCTCAGGGAATAAAGAGTATTGAATCTGAACCTAATCCCTTAAGAAGCTGTTTATTTTGCTTTAAGTTAAGTTCTGTGGAAACAAAATCCATAATATCAATGATGGCTAACATTTATTAGGCACTTACAACATGTTCTTCATCAATGAAGGACTTCACATGTATTAATTCATTCAATCCTCACAGCCACCTAGTGAGGTGGAAACTAAGCACAAGAAAAATCAAGGAGCATATGCAAGGTGGGGAGTTAGTGAGGTTTCCAAACCTGGCATTTGACTTTGGGGGAAGTGCTCTTGTCAACTATACAATAAATCTCTGTCAACTATCCATGCTAAATTACTCATAGGACAATGTCATCTGTATCAGTAATACCCTAAAGAGTAGTAATACATACTTAAATACTATGCAACTAAATCATCAACAGGATACATGAAGACAAAGCAATCTCTTTAGCACCTCTTCTTTGGGGTCAACCTGAGTTGTTCTTAATACTGTAATTCTCAATCTATGTTTTATACTCTTAATACTCTATACTCCCTTTCTACATATTCTGTAGTTTATACTCTGTCTACTCTATACGCTGATCCATTTCACTTTGGTGTATCCCAAATGTAAGACACAAAAGGAATATGATTTAGGAATTTCATGTCCTTTAATTTCAGTATCTACAATTTGGCATAAGCCACTCACCCTCTTTCAAGTTTCAGGATCCTCATTTCTAAAATGGAAATAAAATGGTATATATCTGACATTCTCTATAAATTCAACAAATAGTGGAATAGGACTTTCCAGCTCTTATATGCACAGAAATATCCATTGGAACAACTATCTTTGTACAAAAATACCTTCAGAAAAGTTAAGGAAACCAGGTAAGAGATGACAGCATCTGAGTGTAGCACAGAAATACCACTGCATGATGACAGTGTTTTGGTCAATGACAGGTCACATATACAACAGTGTTCCTATAAGATTATAATGAAGCTGAAAAAATTCCTGTTGCTTAGTAACACAATAGACTTGAAAACATCATACCGCAATGTGTTACTCACATGTTTATGTGATGCTGGTACAAACAAACCTACTGTGCTGCCGATCATACAAATGTATAGCACATATGGTTTTCTATAGTGCATAATACTTAATACTAAAAACAAATGACTATGCTACTGATATATGTATTTACTATACCATGCTTTTTATTATTAGAATATACTCCTTGTACATATAAAAACAAGTTTATCATAAAGTAGTATGCCATGGTATGTCTGTAGCAACTTCATAGATTTCATGCTTATCATGTCTCTTGATTACATCAAAAAAACACATCAAATGATTTATCTATGCCATCTAGGTTTATGTAAGTACTCACTATAATGTATATACAGTGACAAAATCATATAATAATGCATTTACTAGAATATATTCCTGTTGTTAAGTGATGCATTATTATAAGGAAAGAGGTATTGAAGAATGTAGGAAGGATGGATTTACATTACCTCATTATACCTCCTCAACTACAGGCAGCTCAGCACAGACAGAAATACCTTCCAGGGCTGGGCACTGTGGAGTGCATCTGTATTTCCAGTGCTTGGGAGACTGAGACAGGAGGATTGTAAGTTTGAGGCCTGCCTCAGCAACTTAGCAAGATTCTGTCTCAAAATAAAATGAATAAATAAAAGGGCCTGGGTATGTACCTCATTGGCAAAGAGTCCCTGGGTTCAATCTCCAGTACTAATATAATAATAATAACAACAACAACAACAACAACAAAGACAACAAAAATACAAACACACATACCAACCCTCCAGGTGGTGGAAGGAGAAGGAAATGAGACTCTGGTTTCATTTCGGAGACCAATACCAATCCTTCCCAGTAAAAACCCAGGTCCAGGAAGACTTGCATGGCCTGGAACTCCAGGCTGCTTTTGAGGAATGAGCCTTCAGACTTGACTTGGTGCCAGGTTGAATCCCATGGCCATAGACTCCATGTCTGCATAGTACAATTTGTGTATGGGATACCTCAGTGCTAGATGGACTCCAGTATCCCCAGATTCACAGCTGGCCCCAGTGCCAGACTGACCCACCATACTGTCCTTAGGGTCTGCCCCAATGCCAGGTTATCTCCCACAGAATCGGGCTACAGTTTTGTCCCAAGGTCAAGAAAGTTCTAGTGACCCATACTCTGGGCTGGCTCCCATGTCTCCAGACTTCAGGCTTACCCCAGCCCCAGATCAGCCACTGCAGCCCAGGTTCATATTACAGACTAGCCCAGAGTCAACTAGGTGAATATAACTGCTTTCAAACCTGCTCTAGGATCCACATCAGTGATCCTGACATCAGATACCATGACATCACACATAGACACGAACTCCAGGCCTGCCCAGTGCCAGACTGGTCCCCTTGGACCTATTCTCCAAGCCTGCCACTTTGGTCCCAAATTCCAGCAGACCCATGCACACACATCTGCTCAAGGAGATCCAGAATCCCGTCCCTTACCAGTAAACCCTATCCCTTGACTGACCCCTATAGATACTCCTAGGGACTCAGATTCTAGGTCCATTCCCATGTCATGCCCCTTCAAGGCTCAGGCCCAAGGACTACATCAGCACTAGATCAATCCCCATGAATAAAATTTACAGGCCAGTCCTGAAGATACAGATTCAGGCCGCCCCTCACAGATTCAGCCCACAGTTTTAATTTAGTGGTCCAGGTTCAGGCCCAATTCCACCAACTCAGTTACCAGGCCAGCACATGCTAGATGGCTTGCCCAGACCTTTCCAAGACAAACTGAGTCTTCGAAAACTGAAATAAGTTCCAATTTCTTCAAATGGGCAGATATCAACATAGAGAGAAAAAAAAAAAAAAAAAGAAAAGAAAAGAAAAAAAGAAAAAAAAATTACACAAAAGCAAAAGAGACATAATACCAGCAGAGAATACAATAATCTAATAACTGACCCTGAAAAAATGGAGAAAAATGGAGATACACAAATTGTCTGGAAAAGAGTTCAGATAAATGTATTAAGAAAAGTCAGCAAACTTCAAGAAAATTTAGAGAAATAAAGTCAACAAAATCAGGAAAATAATGAACATTCCAAGTTAGAATTTAACAGAGAGTTGAGAAATACAATGAGTGAAATAAAAATGCAATATAAAGTATTAGCAACAAAAGAGATTGAGCAGAAGAGGACATATATAAACATGAAGACAGATCATTTGAAGATATACAATCAAAGGGAGAAAATAAATGAAAGAATCTCACAAGATTAATGAGATGGCATCAAAAGGGCAAATATTCAATTAAAGAAGTTTAATGAAAGAGGTTAGAAAGGTCATTTAAAGAAATAGAAAAATTTCCAATTCTGGGGAAAGATACAAATATTCAGGTACAGAAAGGTCAAAGATATAACTTATATCTCAAGAAACTAGTAAAAGAACAAAATTAGCCTGGCATTAGAAAGAAGGAAATAATAAAGATGAGAGCAGAAATAAATAGAAATTGAGAAACCCATAAAAAAAATCAATAAAACTAAAATTGGTTTTTTGCAAAATAAACAATGGCAAACTTTAGCTGGACTAAAACAAAGAAGACTGGTTTTACTTAGTTTTACTTATTAGAAAACTCTAATAAGTAGTTTTGTCCCAAGAGAACTCTAATAAGTAAAACTAGACATGAAAGAGGGGATATTACAAGTGACATTAGAGAAATACAAAGGGTCACAGGAGACAAAATTTATAATAATTAGATGACAATGAATTGGATAACCTGGAAGAAATTAATAAATTCCTGGGAGCATATATCCTAACAACACTGAATAAAGAAAAAAATTGAAAATCTGAACAAACCAATAAAGAATAAAGAGGATGAATTAAAGAGATTAAATAAAGAGTAATAAATCATCTCCTTTCAAAGACCAGGATCTGATGCCTTCATTGATGAATTCTATCAAATATTTTAAAAATAGTACCAATATTTCTAAAACTCTTCTTCCCAAATCAAAGATATTTCCAACTTATTTTATGAACCCAGAATTACCCAGACACCAAACTCAATCAAGAATAATATAAGAAATGAAAACTACAGGTAAATGTCTGTTGAATACAGGTGCAAAACCTATCAATAAAATACTAGCAAGCTGAATTCAACAGCATATTGAAAAGATAATTCAGCACAATCAAGTACAATTTATCTTAGGGATGTAAGAATGGTTTAATAATGACAAATCTATAAGTGTGATACACCTTATTAACAGAAAGAAGACCAAAAAAAAAAAATATGATCAGCTCAATATACAAAGAAAAAACATGTGAAAAAGTTCAACATCCTTTTATGATAAATTCTCCCAACAAATTTGATATAGAAGGACCTCAATAAATAAAGGCCCATTTATGAGTAACTCACAGCTAACAGCAGACTTAATTGTGAGAAGTTGAAATTTTTTCCTCTTAATCAAGGAAAACAAAAGGATGCCCACTCACCACTTCTCTTCAACAAAGTGCTGACGGTATTAACCAAAGTTGATATGCAAGGCAAAGAAATGAAAGACACTCAAATTGGAAAGGAAGAAGTTGGCTGTGCTTTTAGATGACATGGAAAAAATATGTACATACCTTAATGATTCCATCAAAAATTGTTAGAATAACAAATTCAATAAACTCAGAATTTACAAAATCAGCAGACAAAAATCAGTATTTCTACACACAAACATAAACTCAAAAAATAAATCAAGGGAAAAAATCCTATTTATGATGGCTAAAAAATACTTAGGGATAAATACTATTAAAGAAAAAAAATACCTATATACTGATAAACATGAAACAATGATCAAACAAATAAATGGAAAGATCCCATCCTCATGAACAAGAAGAATTACTATTATGATTTGGTACTACCCAAAGCATTCTCCAAATGCAATGCAATCTCTATCAGAATTTCAATGACCCTTTTCACTGAAAAAGAAAAAAAATTTTTTTTTCTAAAATGTGGATGGAACCAAAAATAGAACTGGAATAATCAAAGAAATCTTGAACAAAAGGAACATAATACTGGAGACATAATACTACCTGACTATAAAATATACTAAAAAGTAATAGTAATCCAAACAGTACAGTAGTGTTATAAAAACACATGCATGGAATGATGGAACAGAATAGGGGATCCAGATATAAATTCATACACTTATGGTCAATTGACGTTTGACAAAGCTTTTAAGAACATACAATGGGAGAAGGACAGTTTTATCAATAAATGATATTGGGATAACTGGATGTTCACATGCAAAAGAATGAAAATAGAATTTTTTCTCATGCTATCACCAAAAATCAACTTAAACTGGATTAAATATTTAAATGTAAGGTTCAAATCATAAAAGTTTTATGAGAAAACAGGGGTAATGGTCTATGATATTTTTCTGGGCAATATTTTTTGGATACGATTCCAAAAGCACAGACAACAAAAATTAGACAAATAGAATTTCACCAAAATAAAAACCTTTTTATAACCAAGTAAACAATTAACAGAGGGAAAAAGGTGAAAAAATATTTACATACATACATCTGATAAGAGGTTAATATCCAAAATACACACGGAACTCAACTCAACAGGAAGACAACGAATAGCTCAATTTAAAAATGGGCAAAAGACTTAAATTCACATTTCTCAAAAGAAGATATGCAAATAGCAAAACAGTATACAAAAATGCTCAACATCTTTAATCACAAGAAAAATATAAGATAAAATCACAATGAGATATCACCTCATACCTATTATAATGGCTATTATCAATAAGGTGACAGATGAATAGGAGTAAGGATGTGGAGAAAATGGAATGGTTACATATGGGTGATGGTAACATTAGTTAGTACAGCCATTATGAGAAACAGATAGAAGCTCCTCAGAAATTTAAAAATAGAACTGCCGTGTGATCCAGCATTCCCACTATAGTATGTTAAAGATCTCTAGACTCATTGAAGCACCATTCACAATAACCAAGATATGTAATCCGCCAAGGTGTCTATCAATGGAGGAATGGGTGGAGAGAAAGTAGTATATACCATGGAATAATATTCAGTCCTGAAAAGGAAGGAAATCCTAATTTTTTGAACTACATGAATAAACCTGGAGGACTTTATGCTAAATGAAATGTCAGGTATAGAAAAAGAAATACTGCATGATTTCACGTACATGTTGAATCTAAAAAGTTGAACTCATAGAAATAGAAAGGAACTGGGGAGGTAGGGCTGGTAGGTCTGGGAAGATGTTGGTCAAATTTTCATTTGCATAGAAGGAATAAGTTTGAGAGATCTGTTGTACAATATGGTGACTGGTGACTACAGATAATTACAATGTATTATAAGCACTCTTCATTTTACTTAATATTACATGTTCTCACTATAAAAATGATAAGTGAGGTAGTGCACATGCTAATTACCTCAATCTACTCATTCCATATGTATATATTTCAAAATACCACATTTTATGCAATATATGTAAAATGTTACTATTTTTAAGATAAAGACCCTATATTTACCCAGATAAGTTAAAAAGAAAGTGAAACACCAAAACATTTAGCACTGTGACTGAAATACACTGTGCCTTTCCAAGTGGTAATTACGTTAATTACTATTGCTTCTTATGTGTCTTCCTGCACATGAATAAATTTGTCTCTCAGTACATTTTCTGTTATTATGGTAAAATACTGAAGTCTAGGTAATTTATTTTATTTTATTCGATACTTAAATAATGTTGGTTCTATAAAAACAAAATATGAGTTATTTATTACACTATTCTTATTTTCTTTTCCTATATTGCTAAAAAATATGGAGGAATACATTAAGACTAATAAATTAGTCTTAAATCTCCTATGATCTTTTTTGGTGATTTTAGTTCCCAAGTAAAATGAGTATATTTAGTGGGCCTAATGTTCTTATTTTAAATGTGCATTGTTTCCATTGTAAATGTTTTACAATGGAAAGCACTAAATGTCTGTTCAATGTTGGAAAACATCACCTGACTAGAGTGAGTTGCAGTTTATTTCAAGCCTATAAAAAGATAATTTTTTGCCATAAGTTTTACTGGCTAGTCAGAATCAATTTGTAAATAGTGGGTTAGTATATTTTGTTAGGACCTTGATTACAATGCTACCTAACTCCAATTCAGAAAAATATTTACGAAAAATAGACGTGTGAAATTTAATAATTTCTCTCTAGAATTGAAGTAAACAATACAAAAATAACAGTAAGTAAAAATTTATTTTCTGTAAACATAGGTATGAAATAACACTTCATAGACTCTGACCATGGTTCAGAGTAGTGGCTTACATAATTTAAGCCTTAGAGATGGTATGTATATTTTCCTGAAGGGCTCAGTTTAATTAGTTTCTATTAAATAGGTATTTCATCATGATCTAGTATCCAAAAGAAAAAAATTTATAAATGCATAGAATTGGTTTAAACTTTCTAGATCTGTATATTTATGAATATTTGGGTACCCTGGCTTATATATTCCAAGTGTAACTTAGGTAATTACTCTGTTTTTAACAATTATACTTGCCCTGTGTTTTAAATTACACATAAATAAAATAATGCCTTTGGTTTTCTTACTACTGTATAAGAACTGTATCTTTCAGTACAAATGAAAGTAACCCTATATAAATGAGTTTTACATAATTTTCTTTACATTACACTTTAATTTTATGAGGCTTAAATACATGATTTCTTTTTTTATTTATGTATGCAAGTACATTGGATTAACCAATCATCAAAAATATTGCCTAGTCAAACTCAGAATATATGCATTTGCATATATGGATTTTAATATATTTTGTAATTTTCCTTGTTAGAAAATGAAAACAAACCTATTTTATCTTAGAGTCTAACATACACCTAAGTTTCCAGATGGGGAAAGTCTTCTGAATATTTGTATGAGGAACAAAAGGATGTCATCAATTCCACATCAGTGAAATGGACACATCACATCAGACATATAAAATTCAAGAAAATATACTAACTTAACAAAGGAAACCAAAACATTTTTCAGTCTATGACACATTCAGCTAATACTTAGCTCTGGTCCTGATACATTCCTGTGTCAAAGATAGAAAAGGCCAAAGGAAGACAATTTTTAAAAATTAGTATGTATACTCATTGTGTTTATTTTTGGCTGCATTCTCAATTTTTTTTGTTTTGTCTGTTTTGAGTGGGAAATACACATTTTATGGGCAGTCATTTTGATAGTAAGATGATTCTATCGTCACAAGTACATTCTGGCACCAAATTAGGATTATGAGTAACTTTTTAAAAACAAACATAAAGTCAGTTATAGAAAAGGCACCTACAACTCATATTTAAACCCACATTCTTATCTCCATTCAACCCATCCAAGGAAGAGAAGAAAGCTAAAGCCCTGCTGAGAGCTAGTTTCCTCTCAAGTGGGTGCCTCTCTTCCCAGGACTTCTGTCTCTGCCACTGTCTTTCTTCATCTTGGCTTCACATTTCTTCTAGACTAAGCAAGGTTTTAAAGCAGACTACAGGTTGGGAAGCAGCCAAGTCATCTGCAGCATTACAGGGTAATCTAACCCACAGTGTCACAAAGTAATTCATTTCTGAATAGCTCATTATATTTCCTCTAAATTAGCAAGATTTAAAGGTGATCTAAAACTAACAGACTCACCCTGTATAAATGTCAGACCAAATCCAAACCCAGACTATTACCTGATGTGACTTAATACATTGCTACCTTGAAAATTTTAATCTTTACTCAAAATCTATATATTCCTGACATCCATCTAGTTTTCTAGTTCTAACCTCTATAGTTATAACATAAATACTGCATATTACATAATGAAATGATATCTGGTATTACAGTACTCTCTCTTCCTCATATCAGACAAAGATATAGTTTGACTTCAATATTAACTTTCTTGGTGGCTTTAATCCTTACATAATGTTCAGTCCATTTAAATGGCTCATCATACAAATAATTCATTCACATTAAACATAACAGAGTAGGTTACTTTTAAATATATATTTAAATGAATCATGAGTTTTTCCTCAATCTCAGGTTTCCCACTTAAGGAAAGGAAGGAATGTGGCTTGGTTTTATGAGGGGGCCAATACGATTTAGTTTATTTGTTCTTCAGTGGCCTCTTCTCTAAGAACCAGTGTCACCAGCAGTTTCACAAAAGGCATATTAGAACTTCTTGATTAGACTTTATATTTGCTAATTTTCCCTCACCACTTAACCCATGGAGCACCACTGTCCAGGTAATACACTCCATCCAGGATAAGGAACATTTTTCAATTCCTAACCTCTAGTTGGCAGTCCTAAGGGTTCTTTCTATTAAAAAGGACAGGGAAATGTTTTGTTTTTTAAAAAGTCAGCAAGTAAAAAAAAAAAATGTTTTCTCTTTAAGCAGAACAGTGTGAAAGTTTCCAAATGTATCTCAAGGAAATTAGAAAACTCAGGCAAAAAGTTGACTTCAATATTAACTTTCTTGGTGGCTTTAATCCTTACATAATGTTCAGTCCATTTAAATGGCTCATCATACAAATAATTCATTCACATTAAACATAACAGAGTAGGTTACTTTTAAATATATATTTAAATGAATCATGATTTTCTTATATAATTAATCTGAGTTAAACAGTGAAAGTAAAGCAAAGATAGAGAAACATTTTTCTTAATTTTTTTCTAAAACATTAAAATAAATAAAATTAAAATATACATTTAAAATTATAATTATCTTCCCTATACTTAAAAATAATTAGCAAAAGTTTCTTAAATATAGAGCATACACATGAGTAAATTGCTTTGTAATTCTTTAGAAACATTATGAGATTATAAGAAAATAAGTTTGTGAATTCAAAAAGTTTTAGAAAATGCCGGTTTCAATAAAAAACTGTGGTGTTCAGGGCTTCTGTGTTGTAAGCGGAGCAAGACTCTACACTTGAAAACCAATAAAGTAAGTAGTTTATAGAATACTACTTTCAGCTAAAAGTCAGCAACACTGCATCAGGCTGTGCCTCCCTTAGTCCACTTGCTCCCAGAGGCTTCTCTGTAGGAGAACCCTCCATGCAGAGCACTGAAGGTAACTCTGACCCACATTCTCATAATTTCCTGCAAAATGAAACTTACTTGCTATCTCTGTACTTGTATATTATTTGGTCACTGATTCATTTATGGACAAAGCTTTGATTCTAAATAAATTTATTCACTCATCCATATCTGATACATATATATTACATACACTGAAATACACTATACAGAATAGACCTAATAGACTATGGAATACAAACCAAATAATGGACTTAAAATTGTTTATCTGTTTCCCACATGTCCATCTGGCAGGAGTGCACTGTTAAACTGATTCTCCATCAATTTGACCCTCTACTTCTGCCCACTCATATTAAATTGATTAGAAAAATTCACTTTACATTTGGGTTCATTAGTTTATTAATTGTCCACTAAGAAAGTTGAAACTCTTTGGCAGGCATCCTGTATGCAGTTTTCTGTAATGCTCTTGATAGAGTCTGCCTTTGCATTTTAGTAAAAATTCTCAAAAATAGATAAAATGATTTTTCTGAAAAAATGGGAAATCAGAAGTGATTTTATAAGGGAGTAGAACTTCAAAGATTTCTGAAAATCAATCTTTGATAAAAGACTTTTATTAGGATTGAGTTTAAGACACTAACATTCATAATTGGGTTCAATTTGGAAACTGTTCACTGAGAATTTGCTATGTGAACATTATTCACATAGGGACTGTGACAATTGCAAAAATTGGTAAGATTAGGAGGCAATTAGGAGCTAATGATAATTAGAGGTTAATTAGTTTCTATGTGGTCTACTGAGGGTTGGATGGATTAGGGAAATCTACCTCCTATCAAGAGCATGACTAGAGTGAAGACAAGAAACGGTATGGGTACATTTGTAAAGGTAATTTGACACTATTTAATTATAGGAAATAATGGTTCCATTACCATGAATACAAAATAATATAATAGTAAATTAAAATGGGTAGTGTTGTATAAATTTAGACCATAGAAAATAAAGCTTAAAATACTTTTGACTCAAGATTTTTTGATTTATAAAGAACATTTGGCATATATTTTGGATATCATAATTACAAATATGTACACAAGAAATGTTTGAATTTTTATATTTATTTTTGGTTAAAAGTGTTATACTTGGGTTAATAAGCACTTAAAATAACCAACCAGTAGAAGAAATACTCACAGAAAATAATGACTGTCCTTCAGGGAAGAACATGCAATAAATACAATTTTAGAGGTACAAACAAACAATGGAAGAGAGCTGATATAATTCAGATAGACTGGGACATCAGAAACCTTTTATGGAGTTGACGGTTATTGAGCTGGTCCCTACTTGACAGGTGGATTTAAGACAAGTGAACATGACATCGTCTTTTGTGCATCTCCTGTAGGAAGGAAATTACAATAATGCTTTGTGGACAGCTGCAAGGACAAACATATTGGCCTCACAAAGTTTTATATTTTCAGACCTGGGTAGAAACATGTTTGTGTATGTTTGTTTAAATCAGCATACCCAAGTCTTTTTTCTTGGGACTGAGCCAGAGCAATTTGGGTTTAATATTGAGTTGAGTTTAGGAAGCCAGTGATAAAGTAATTCTGAGATATCATGGTTATGCTTATCACATATTATTGTGCTTACAAAGCACATTGTCTATTTTGCTATCTCTCCTTTGCAGATATGGAACAAGTATGACTGCATTGATCTGCATCCCGGTGCTTAGCTACCCTGACAAAACAGATTCTCTGATCAGAGTTGAAGGCTCCTTCCATCTGCCAAATTGATTGCAAGTGACATTTGACAAAGTGGCTAATCAGAGCAGTAGTCAGTTCCCTTCAGCACAGACACTATCCAATCAGACAGATCCTCACTGGCCAAAGGGAGACCAAATTGGAAGAAAAGGACCAGGAACACTCTCCACCACACTCTTTAATAAGAAGGACTAACATCCAGCTCCTAGTCAATAGATATTTTTCCATTTAAATATATGTCCTAAAATGAATGCAGAAGACTTCCACAGTCTTTAACATCCATTCACATATGAATATTACATATACTGCTTTCTCCTTAATTATGTGTTAATATATTAGTTAATCATTTCTAGTTTGACTACTTGCTTTCTTACTGATTTTCATTCTATGATGAGAAGCATTTTTCTTTTTGCCATTCACTCTTTAAAATTTGTTCCAAAGAGCATTTTAATGCAATATATATAGTAGTATTTTTTTAATAAAGTAATAGAATTTTTACTACCTAATTAAAGAAGTCTAACATATTGCATGCTTAATACCTTTCATATATTCCATGGATCATTCCATGGATATTATTCCATGGAATAGTATCTACTTGCTAGATAAAGAAGTATTTGAGTTATTAGTAAAATAAATATATTAGGTGAAAAACAAATCAAACATCAACAAAAGATAATCCAATTCTCAAAAATCATGTTACATTTATTTACTTATTCATTTATATAAATATGTTCTTTGCATTCTTCTTTTCAATGAGTGATAATCCATCATTCACATTCTTTATTTGGACACTAAAATAGTTTTGGGATGGCCAGTGAAGCCTTGGCAAGTTTGCTCCAGGTTCCTTTTGCTATGTTCCTGTCAGTCTTTGAGCACTTTCTTGCCTTCTGGTGAAACAAGGCATTCTAGACTTATCTTGTTCCTCCAGTGCCATAGTACAAGAGCTATAGTTTCTTTCATGGAGAGATTCACCTAGAAACTAAGATCAGATTGCTAAGTGTGCTTATTCCTGCTTATATTGCTTCAGGGCCCTCTCAGCAGACAGAGCTGAAATATAGATGATATAGATGTGGATATGGATAAAGAGACATCTAATGCTGATAATGCCAAAAACAACCTGACCTTCTAGGGTATATGCTAGTCTTCTCCTTTGACACATTTGTAAATCTCTTCTTAAACAGGTGAAAAAATGTGCCTTCTATTAATTAGTATAACTAATTTGCTCATGCAGAGAATACCCCAAAACAATTCACAATTGCTAATTCATACCACTGTTTTAACAATCCAAACACAAAAAACCCTTCTAATAAGAGCTTGATAATTGTTTGTAATTCACATTATGTACAATGGTGACATATATGAGGGTAAATGGACACTGTTCTATGACTTCAGTACCCTTCATAGATAAATCTATGCTTTCTTATGTGTTCCCATACAGAGCAATGAACTGAAAATTAATGAAATTAATATTTGGTATATTATTGTTTAAATTTTAAAAATCCTATTTATATTTAGAAAAGGGCATATTGAATGAAACTTGACAAATGGCCTACATCTATGTAATACACACTATCAAGATTCTTAATACTCACACTATCCTAGTAATTTTCTTGTGCCTCTTCCATGTTAAAAATTCTGTCCTTAAGGGAAACCACTTACTGAACTTTTTCTTCACAAATTTAGATTTGGTAGGAATTTATATAAATGGATTTATATACTATATGCACAAAAATGATAATTTGAAAATGTACTCAACTCTGATTTTAAATGTAAGTTATATATTCAAAGTGAGCACATGAACATTTATCTTTTGCCATAGTATAATTTTTAAAATTACTAACTTTCATATGAAGACATAGCACAAAGATCTCAGGAGGAATCAGCTTTAAAATTTAAACCGAATTCACTTATGACTATAGATGAATCAAAATAAAAATGTCTATTTATAACTAACTTCTAAAGCAACAAATAGATGATAAAAGATTCACCCAGTCATAATTACAATTTATGAAGAGTAGAAAGTTGTTTTAGATGTTAGAGAAAAACCTCAACAAATCCCAATGAGTAGACAAGAGAAGAATGTATAAATTAATAATCTTCCACTCAAAAAGGTAGTTTGATCTGTTTCTTAAAAAAAAAAAAAAAAAAAAAAAAAAAAAAAAAAAAACCTAAAATAATTTTTGCTAACACAAATCAATCAAGGCTACACATTACTTCACTGAAATTTAGAGTTAGAGAAACAATATTTTTCTGAGTTTTCCTCAAATGATATTCTGTGGAATATCAGTGTCCTGAGAAATATTCATGTATCTGATTAACAAATACTTAATGAATCTTCACCATACATAATTCACAATGCTAGACAGTTGAGTTACAATTTTATGTATAAGTGATATGAAGAGTTTCAGAGGAAATAGATAAAATGAAATAGACATTAAGTGGAGCAGAGGGAGAGTAGGTAAGGTACAAGCTATGGCCTATGGTATAAGAAAATGGCAGTCAAATGTAAACTGCATGGAACAAGCACTCTCACAGTAAATTTAATATGTGGGATGGTCTTTCCTTCAGGGGGAGTCCTGTTCAAAAATTCAGAAAGCTAGGATGGCTAGAATAGTGGGAAAGACAAGAGTAGCATGTGACCAATGGGAAGAAATCACAAGGTGAACTAAGAAGGGTCTGTAGACAATGGAAGGGGGTTTGAATTTATTAAGGCAAATAAGGGTTAATGAGGAGTTTTAAGTAGAGAAGTAACAACGATTTATAGTGTTAAAAGACTGCTCTGATTGTCTAATAGAAAATAAAATTAGGACTAGGAGTGGGAGCATGGAGACCAAATAGGTATATTATGCATGGCTGCCATTCATTCACAGTGGTTAAGTTATGCAGTGCACACACATTCTAAATATCACAGCCAGCTAAAGTGAGACATGGAAAGATGGTTGTGAAAAGGAGGGAACAGGGAACAGACCCCCCCACACACACAAAATGAAATGATAGATAAATTTTGTGTATAACAGAAAGCAATAAAATCGTGTATGCATTTCTAATTCAAATATTTGAATAAATGAAGGTATCAGGTACTCAGGCATGAGGAATCAATAGCAAACTTTGAACATTTGAAAATTGAGATTCTTGTGAGTCAACTATGAAATGATATAAAAGACATGAGTTGGTAGCTTAGAAGAGAGGTCTATGTGGACCTGGGTAAGGAACTAGAAGTAAACAACCTAGTCATAGCCATGGAGAAAAGGGGATCACCTTGGGAGAGAACACTGAAGCTGAAAAGGCAGAAGACCTCCTGGTATTTCCACATTCAGTAACTGGTTAGAGGAAGACGAAACAGTAAAATGACTTAATGAATGACCCAAGATGTATGAAGAGAACCAAGAGAGTGTGCACAATGGAGGCTATGGATATTTTACTTCTAAGTAGGAGATAATTAACTTTGTAAAAAAAAATGACATTTAGAGTTTTCAAGGTAGATGTTGCTGCTATCTTTGACAAGAGCACTTTTCAATGGAGCATTAGAACTTTAGATTATGTAAAGGGAAATGGGGGGGTATGAAAAATGATAGAATGAGACAGACATCATTACCCAATGTAAATGTATGATTACACGAATGGTATGAAGTCTTCATTGTGCACAACCATAGAAACGAAAAGATGTACCCCATTTGTGTATAATGAATCAAAATTCAGTCTGTAAAAATAAAAAAAAAAATTTTAAATAAAATAAAAATTAAAAGATAAAAATAAAAAATTGTTACCCATTAAAAAAAAGTGGAAAGCAAATTAAAGTGAATTGATAATTGATCAATAGAGAAGTGGAATTGGAGAAAGTATTCAAAATAACAATAAGAAGTTATTCATATTAATATTGAATATGAATACAAATTTATATTCACAATAACAACGAGAAGTGAAAGTGAAAATGGAGGCAGTAGTTGGAGCAGATAAAAAGTGTTTCATTTCATTTCTAGATGAGAGATACTAGCATAAGTTTGAACACTTAATAGAATTCTGAAGCATAAAATTTTTTTCCATGGCCATCCATTTCTTAGCATGTGGTAAACATTAGCCTTTTTCTGGCATTTAGTACCAGTTGTAATGTGTTACGAAGTCAAGAAACATAATACATTTGTCGTCCAATAACTCATTGAAATTCAGGTAAGAGAGTCTCAGTCTTGGTGGTTTAATAGGTTTGATAGTCATATAGATGATTTATTCTGGGACCAGACTGCTGACAACTACTTTCTTCTCATTCAAACCCTCCTCACCCGTGGGGATTCAAAGGCCTCCTCAAATGCATCCATGTGAAAAGTGTGTGATCCACCACATAGTGTAAAAAAGAGGTTGAAAGCAGCAAAAATGGGGAAAGAATCTGGGGAGGCTAAAGAGAACAATAATATATATTAACATATATTTTTCGGGCTGGGGAGATAGGTCAGTCGGTAGAGTGCTTGCCTTGCAAGCACAAGGCCCTGGGTTCGATCCCCAGCACCACAAATATATATATACATTTTTTTTTCATGCACCTGACTTTGACTTCTTGCACTCAACATAAGATCTTAAGATTCATCCTTTGTGTTGTGTTTATCTTTAATTAGTTCTTTCAAATTGTTGTGTAATGTGAATACAATTTTTATTTAGCCATTCTCCTGTTAGTAAACTTGTAGATTATTTTAATTTGGGCCTATTATGAATTATGATGCTAAGAAAATCCTTACATGAATCTTCTTATGGACACATACATTTGGGACTGGAATTGTGACATTGTAGAGTTGTTGTATGTTATGTTATGCTTTGGGAGATATTGATGTATTAGAGTTCTCCAGAGGAACAAAACCAACAGGAGAGAGAGAGAGAGAGAGAGAGAGAGAGAGAGAGAGAGAGAGAGGAATTTATTAGATCGGCTTACACAACCAGAAGTTGATAGCCCCACGATGGCTACCTGTAGGCTGGAGAACTGGAAGAACCAGTAGCTGTGCAGTCCAAGAAGCTTAAGCCTAAGAACAAGAGGAATCAAGGATGCTTCTCCAGTCTGGGACACAAGGCCCGGAAATTCCCTGGAGTGTCCTGGGCAGAGTGTTTTGAAAGAGTGAAGGAGCTGGAGTCTGATGTCATCAGGCACTCACAGCAGCAATCAAGAACCCATCCAAGAATCTAGTTTGCATCCCCTGCTGCTACCTTGTTCTTCAACTTTTTGTTCCATCTAAACCTCCAACGTATTGGAAATACTCTAAGTATGCTGTCCACACTTAGAGTCAGGGTCTTCTTCAGTTTGCTATCCCAAATGCCAAACGTTTCTAGAAAAACCCTCATTGAGACACTTAGACAATCTTAGACATATAAAATCCAATCAAGTTGACAATTCATATTAGCTATTGCAATTTATAAATAGTTTTCTAAAGTAATTGTAACAGTTTTAGAAATATGGAGACTTTTGTTGCTCCAGTCTGGCATATCCTTGGTACATTTCAGTCATCATGGTAAATGTGCGTGATATTTCATTGTGGTTTGATTTACATCTTTGTTGAAATTAATGCTTTTAAAAAATTTCCTAGAGGTTATAATGTTCATTTGGGTTGGAAATGACTGTCTTAACTCTTCTACCCCACAGAGTTGAAGAATTGCACCTGGAGGTATATTCACACAAGAGCTGGAAGGCTAGGGAGGTGAAGAAACTGGGAGGAGGTAGCACAATTTAGGTAAAATTTGAGAATGGGATGCTTCAGTGAAAAAGAAGAATGACTCATTGGAGAAAAGGCAGTCAAACCAGAGGCCAGAATCAATGTGAATGTTGAAATGACTAACATTAACTGCAAAGATTGAATGGTGAATGAAGAATCTGAGACATAATTTAAAATGTTCACTGTTAAGAGAGAGATATTCTGGAACTAGAGTAAAATATATGTTAACTATTCAGTGTCTTTGGATGAAAAAAAATCAAAAAAGATTTTCTAATCACTGTTGAATATTATCTGAGAAGTTATGTGGTTAAAATTCTAATTTTAATTTTGCTTCCCCATATTTTCTCAGATAATTGTTTATAAACATGTTTAGAGATAATGGCTTCTATTGAGCTCTATATAGAAAGCATTATCCTAACATATTTATTGTATCTGGTATATTTCTTCACTGTAACCCACATAGATGTGTACCTATGACCCTGCTACTTCTCCAACAGAAAAAAAAAATAAGGAACACTACTTCAATATCCAATGTAACTCAATAGTAACTCTAAATCTATATTATAGAAATCTCTATTATATGTTCAGTAACAGTTTTAGTGAGATTTTTCACTATTGTGACCAAAAGACCTGTCAAGAACAATTAGAGGAGGAAAAGTTTATTTGGGGCTTGAGGTTTCAGAGGTCTTAGTAGATGACTAACTCTGTTGTCTGGGGCCAAGGTGAGGCAGAACAGCATGGCAGAAGTGTGTGGTAGAGGAAAGCAGCTGGGAACATTGCACAGAAAGCGGAGAGACATACAGCTCCCCTTGCAAAAAAAAAACATAAACCCCCAAGGATGCACCTCTACGTACCCACCTCCTCCAACCACATCCTATCTACAATTACCTCTCAGTTAATCCCTATCAGGGGATTAATGTGCTAATTAGGGTAAAGCTCTCATAACCCAATCATTTCACCTCTAAGCTTTCTTGCATTGCCTCAAAATGAGTTTTTGGTGGACACCTCAAATCTAAATCATAACAGTAACTTAACTTCTGAGTTTTTCTTGTGATTGTGCCTAGTTCACAAAATCACAAGTGTCAACCCTTTCTATGTGGTAAGCTCCTGTATTCCAGCCCATTCAAGCCTCATGATCAAGACATGTTCATGACAATTTTCATATAAAACCACTTAAACTTTCCTTCTGCTTCCCTCATAATTAAAAATGTTCATAGTTTGCTATTATTTTTTTCTGACACAGTACTCATGTATCTTTTCTTTGATAAAGAATTTCTATTCTCTTCTCTCCAACTAAGTTTCCTCTCATCCTCTATGGTTAATTTCACCTGAGTACTTGGTTACATACTACAAATATCTGGTCTATATCATCTCTTATACTAAACTGCAAACCTAACACTGAGCATATAATTTGAAAAGGATCTTACTTCCCATCAATTCTTGGTCACATTGGCCTTCATGACTGTTTTAACACTAATATCATGCTCTTTTGTTACTACAGCTCTGTAGTATAGTTTGAGATCAAGTATTATGACTCCTCCAGCATCACACTTCTTGTGCAGTATTTCTTTGACTATTCTGGTTCTTTTATTCTTCAATCTGAATTTTAGGACTGCTTTTTTCTTGTTCTGTGAAGAATGTCATTGGTATTTTAATGGAAATTGAACTGAATCTGTTGATTGCGTTTGAGAATATGGCCATTTTGATAATATTAATTCTGCTTCTCCACAACATGAATTTCTTTGCATCTCCTGGGTTATTCTTCAAATAACTTCTTCAGTGGTCTGTAAAATTTTCATCATAGAGGTCTTTAATCTCCTTGGTTCGATTTATTTCCAAAGTTGTTGGTTTGTTTGTTTGTTGAGGTTACAGTAAATGAAGTTGTTTTTCTAATCTCTTTCTCAGCAACTTTATTATTGGAGTATAGGAAAGCTATGGATTTTTATATGTTGATCTTTTATCCTACTACTTTGCTAAGTTTTTTTATCAGTTCTAGATTTCTTCCAGGGGAGTTTATTTGTGTGTGTTTGTGTGTGTGTGTGTGTGTTCTAAGAATATGATCATGTCATCAGTGAACAGAGATAATTTGGATTATTTTCCTATTTGTATCATTTTGATTTCTTTCTCTTGCCTAATTGCTCTGACTAGAGTTTCAGGAATTGTTAAATAGGAATTGTGAAAGTACACATCCTCTTCTTTTTCCTGATTTTTTTTTTTTTTTTTTTGCCTTCACTTTTTCTCCATTCACTATGATGTTTACTTTGGTTTTGTAATATTTGGCATTTATAATGTTGAGGTAAGTTCCTTATGTTTCTAGGTTTTTCAGTGCACAAAAACAGACATAAAGTACAATGAAAAAGAATAGAAGACACAGAGATCAATCTACCTTGTTACAGCCATATGATCCTTGACAAAGGTGTCAAAACATAGGTCAGAGGAAAGAGAGCTTTTTAACAAATCGTGCTGCAAAAACTGGATATCCACAGGTAGAAGAATGAAACTAGATCCCTATCTCTCAACCCATGCAAAAATCAAATCAAAGTGAATCAAAGATGTAAAACTTAGACCAGAAACACTGTAACTGCTAGAAGAAAACATAGGGTCAACATTTCAATATATTGCACAGGCACTGACTTACTTAATAAAACTTCTAAAACTCAAGATAAAACCAAGAAACAATAAGTGGGATGACTTCAAATTTAAAAGCTTCTGCTCAGCAAAAACAAACAAAACAAAACAATAAAAAACATGAAGAGAGCCTATATATTGGGAGAAAATCTTTGCCACCTACTTTCCAACAGGAGATTAATATCCAGAATAAATAAAGAACTCAAACTTAACCTCAAAAAATTGCAATCAATAAATGGAAAAATAAATTAAACTGACATTTTTCAAAGAAAGAAATATAAATGGGCAAAATGTATATGAAAAAATGTTCAACATTCTTTGCAATCATAACTACACTGAGAAATCATCTCACTCCAGTTAGAATGGCAATCATCAAGAACATAAATAACAATAAATGCTAGTAAGATTGTGGGAGAAAACATGTATCCATGCATTGTTGATACTGCAAATTAGTGCGACCATTTTAGAAAGCAATATGGAGATTTTTCAAAAGACTAGGAATGGAAACATCATATGACCCTGGTTTATTTTCCTTGGTATTTATCCAAAAGAACTAAAATCAGCATACTATACATGCAAACTGATGTTTATAGTAGAACAATTAAAAATAGCCAAGCAATTAAATCAGCCTAGGTATTCCTCAGTAGATGAATGGATAAAGAAAATGTGGCATATATATACACAGTGGAGTTTTATTCAGCTAAAAAAATAAAGTTATGTCATCTTCCTGTAAATGAATAAAACTGGAGAACATAGTGCTAAGTAAAACAAGCCAGACTCAGAAAGTCAAGCATCGAATGTTTCCTCTAATATACACAAGCTAGAAAGAAGGGGTTTCTTTTTTTTAAAGGGGACCTCATAAAAGCCAAAGGGGGAACTGTGGAATAGCATAAGAGAATCAAGGAGGAGGGAACAAGGATGGGAAAGGTGAGGAATTGTGGAAAGAAATTGATCAACTGCACCATGCGCATGTATGAATATATCACAATGAGTTTCACTTTTATGTATAACTATTATGCATCTATTGAAAATAAATTAATAGAAGGAAGACCAACAGCATAGAGAAACAGTACTAGTGGGAAGAGGCAGGGAATGAAAGGAATAGTATTGGGGATTGAAATGGAGCAGAACACGTTATATGCATTTATGAATATGTGAAAATGAACCCCACAATTATGTGCAACTAAAATACACTAAAAAAAAAAATCACAAAAAATCTAGAAGCAGGACAATAAGAGTAATTGAGGGAGAAATGATTTAATAGCATTCTGAGTTACAGGAGTTTTACTAACTATTGAAAAGAAAGTTGGGGTGAGTTTGGTCTTGTCATTACTTTTCTTTCTAAGAGAAAGAAAAAAAAAGTTCTCTTAGAACTCATTTTCTAAGAGAAGTTTTACTATCGCAGAGTTTTCTCTGTTCATTGATGTTTACCTTCATTCAGTTTGGATATTTCTGAGCATGAATTCTGAAGAAAGCATTCCCTACCATTTTTACATATGCTTATTACAGGTTGAACATAAACTGGCATGTCATGCTTCTATATGAATATCAAAATTCTGACATGCAGACCCAAAAATTCCCATTCCTAAACCATGAATGCCTTATCTCCCTTGACAAATTGAAAGCAAGAAACAAATTTCACATCTAAAGTGTGAAATTAACATGCCACATATGGTCTTTGCAAAGTAGATACGCTATGATGAAACTAAGAGTTAGCAAAGCTTCAGAATCTAGTATCTTGACAAAAACTCAGCAACATTCTCCAGATATTTATAGTTAGCTATGTACAAGGGTGATGTTTAGATTTTGTTCATATGAAAAATTCTAGGTAAATAACAAGTGATGATAATTGTTTATTTCTAAAATCCTCTAAACATTAATGAAAATATTTTCGAAAACTGTCATCTAAGTTGTTGTTTCTCCTGTTTCCTTTAATTCTTATGGGTAAGATCAGCTCAGTACAACCTTACCCCTGTGGTCCTTAACTTTTCTTCTAAATATCCACCGGCTCCACTTCTCAGGCAGAATGCAACTTGGAGGCTACCAATAGCATATGTGCCAGTGCCAGAGAAACTGTCATCTCCACATCACACAGGTATCGAGAATTGCTAATACCTGTAATCCATGGAGTGCTTCAGTAGGAGACATCAGCTTTCCCCATCCATGAGGTGACTGACCTGCTTAGTTGATACCAATAGCCCATGTCTTGAGTGGAAAAAGGCCACAAGTTATCAGGCCTTATATTCACATTCAGTTATGTTTGTCCTGTTATTTGATAGGTGTAGAACTTCTGCAAAATCATTTAACTTCTCTAAGACCCAATTTTACAAAACTTGCAATCCTAATTTGTATATGACCCTGTGACTTCTCTAACTCATAAATAGTCTCCAATATATAGAGAATATAGTCTAGTCCTTATTGCCAAAAATTTAGTGTTCTTCATAACATGGCTTCCACTCTTCTAAATCATGTTCCTCCTAGGCCCAGTCAGGTTTGTGTGCAAACTTGGGTGAGTTCCTGGCCTCTCTGCACTCCAGTTTCTACAATCTTGAATATTCTAGTAATGTATACAGAGGCTACTTAACTTATGATGGGGTTATGATCTTATAAACCCATTGTGAATTGAAACTATCAAAAATAAAAAATGCATTTAATACACCTAAAAACGGTGTATTAAATGAACCTTCTGAAAACGGAAATTTGACAACACAATACACTGTACAGTATTGGTGGTTTATCCTCCCAATCACATGGCTGACTGGAAATGCAGCTCATTGCTACTTCCCAGAATCATGAAAGAGAATCACACCATCTATCACTAGACAGAGGAAATATCAAAATTCAGAAGTATAATTTTTGCTGAATGTGTACATACCACTTATGTATTATTGCAAAGTCAAAAAATAGTTAGGTTGAACCATGGTAATTCAGGGACTGTCCATACTTCATACAGGTATTATGCTATGAAAATGATACCTGGTTCATATAAAGTCTCAAGAAAAGTTAGTTCTTATTATCCTGATTAACATTTATAGTTATTGTTTTTGTTAGTTTTTCATATTTGTGTAGGTCTTCACCAAACATGTGTCTGGATGTACAAAACTGGAAAATACCAGGAAATCAACCAGGAAAAGATATGACTGTGCACGAATTTCAGAAGAAGCTAGGTCCAAGAACAGGGCATAATTTCTTACATTAGGAGTATGAACAATTTCTAGACAGTGGCATGGACCTGGTGGAACTGAGAGGGTAAGGGCCCAGGAAAACCTTTGTCCAAGGTCCCTTGGATCTCATACACTTCTACTAGTCAAGAGCTGCTGGCTGCTACTGCCAACCAACAAGGGTCATCAGGGAGACCTTGAGAAGCAGTGCTTGCTCAGCTCTCCAAACTCAATCATATCCTCGTGATGCTCAATAAAGCCTGTGAGCAGAACTGATCACCGTCCTTGAGTTATATTTCTCCCTACAAATTCATCCTGATACTTTGGAAAGACTTCTCCAAGTCCTTGCAACTCCACCAATCTAAAGGGCCTGTCTCCCTCTAACCTGTGACCTTTTATGTCTAAATCCACCCAATATTTATTTTTCCAATAGCTCAATATATAACTTCAGTGAAATATATTAATAGTAGTGTTGAATAAAATATATGCAATGGGGCGGGGATTGTGCGGGGGTTGTGGCTCAGTGGGAGAGCACGTGCCTAGCATGTATGAGGCACTGGGTTCAATTCTCAGCACCACCTATGAATAAATAAAGGTCCACTGACACTAAAAAATAATTTTTTAAAGATATGCAATGATAAGACACCCTCTTGCTGCTCATTTTTAAACCTATTTAGAAAACACACTTAAGTAGATCTTTGTCCCTAGACAGTTTAATTACTTTCTGAAGGGCTTAGCCCAGACTGCCTTTTCTGTGAAACAGTCCTACCAGTGCCTTACTTTCCAACCCAGAACAAATCTTGCTTTTTATTACAGGAATCGCAAGGACTTTTTTCTCCATGGTCTTTGGATCGACGTATCCTTTGGAGCTTTCTGTTGTGGGTATAGTTTCCCATTCTTCTCTTCGCTTGCACAGTATAGCATGAGAAGACCTGAGAAAAATATGCTATTATTTTTCAGTTCTTTTATGAATTTTAACTGGAAGACATAATTGTATATCTTTCATTATACGCCATAATTGTATTTTCTGCGACTTGAAAGCAGGAACTTTTATTTTGGTATCCATTATCCAATGGGCTAATTCTGAGCCCATTGTAAGATGAACAATAAGTTGAATATTTAATGAATAAATAGATGAATATACGAATGAAGGTATATTCTTTTTCTGTGTTCTTTGCCTTACTGTATGTGACAAAAACAAACATTAAAAATGATAGTGTCTATATTCAGGTATAATATTGCTATATTTCTTTGCATTGCAATTGTATCTTAATCTAAATATTTTGTTTTTCCTATAATAAAATGTTCCGTTATATTCTCAGCTGGTTAAAATACATTTTGAAAAACTTAGTGTATACACAGGTTTAATGTGAGCTAAAAATGTCAATATTCATGTCGTGTTGCTTCATTAAATTCACGTTCCTAGTGACTTGAACTGTGTAAAATTCATTTCTTAAGAAGTTCCCAATTGTGCCAGAGTCAGCAATACTGCACCTGTTAGTCATCACGGACCCAGTTCACCTCTCTAAGCTATTGCTCAGCATTCTGACAGGCAAGGTTTCTGACAGGCAAGCTGAAGGTGAAGAGGATGGATGTATAAACAGTGCAACACAGCTGAGCTCTCACCTCTACCAGATTGCATGTACAAGACTCTGAGAATGTGAGGTCACACTGCCAACAGCCATGATGGCAGTGTGGGCTGCGGTGCCCTTAATTGGGTGCACATGCTCTGGCATCTCTGTGCCCTGATTAGTACTGTGTGGGTTGATCAGCTCTAGGCTGGAGCCCAGCACTTTCTGGGGAAGAACATATGGGAAGTGCAGATGTTCAAAGGGTGGCTTCACCCCACGTGCAGCCAGCAAGCCTCCTTGAAGAATTATCATATCCTATCTTGAGCAATTATATGCAGGAAGGATCCAAATAAAAATGGTCTGTGAGAGAGTCTAATAATTTTTTTTTTCAGATTTCCTACTTAATCTTCTGATTAGGCATCATGACCCTAAAATTATGTTGTCCTTGAAGCACACATAACACAATCACTCTGAGTGAGAGAGAACATGTTGAGATTATTTAACCAGATGTAATAAAAGATTCACCCATAGAAGGTAGAGTTAAAGCAATCCAAAGTCATACAGCATATCAATATACATTATTCGTTACTTATTATTAATCCTATAAGTTTATGAAGCATCTATAGGACAGGAGAAATATTAAAAGGATAATGGACCTACGCATGCAGAAAAATGAAGAACAGAAAAGGAACTCATTTACTTACAAAGGACACAACGTGGCACACTAAGATGTAAATGAGATGTCAGCTAAGTAATTAGTCCCAATTCTTCCATTAGCTGTGTTCCTTGGACCTCCATTTTCTTACTCAGAGTTAGTCATGTTCAAATACATGATTACAGATGTTCTTTGAGCTCTAAAATATAAATTTATATCCTTTATCTTCCTTATCATGTAAGTTAATTTAGTCATTAATTTGATCCATTGAAGAATCTCAGACCCTAGTTTGTATCAGGCATTTCTAGGTGGAGACCTTCTGGCCATAAGACACCCATGCTTTTGCATATTGGTGTCACAAAATGAATTTTAAAACATGTAAGAAAGAAAATGAACAAGAGAGTGCCAAGAATTCACTGGAGTTAGAACAAAAGGAAAATAAGGAAAATAATACACAATTCTCAGTGAATGAATTTAGCTAAGAAGTCAAAGTAGGTGATACCATTACATTTTAGTGAGACTATACCATTAAAAACCTGTATAATAAGTTAAAATGGTAATGAGAGATAGTGGTAATGTTTCCCAAAAAAGAAAAAAAAATTAAAGAAAAAATATCTGTTTAAAGCAGATATTTGAAATATTTAAAAACAAATATTTGTTGAGAATAGATATTACAGTTTTGTTTTTCTGCTTTATAAAGGGATGGAGTTATAGGTCATGTTGAATATGGGATGGCTCCAAGTCACCTCTATGCATCTTTTTCATACTGTGCTCTACTGAAAGAGAGTCCCAGGGGAAAACATGCTGCCCAGAAGGTAAGATTAGTAGAAACTAAGCCAGATGAACCACATTCTTAATGTTTCTGTTTCAATGTGTATGTGTGTGTGTGTGTGTGTGTGTGTGTCCACATTCTGTCAGTCAATGTAAACCAAAGATTATATGTCTCCCTTTAGAGAGAGGATGTGACACGAATTTTTGTGTACAATAAGTCATACTGCAAATCTGAAATTTTTTTCTGAAGCAGTATAGTAATTGCCGAGAATATACCAGATCCTAGGTTTGATACCCATTACTAAAAAAAAAAAAAAAAAAAACTTTAATGATTCATATATCTAATGGTACCTTTACTAACATTTCAACACACTTGTTAAATATCCTTAAAGATTAAATAATCAAATTCATCAGATAATGTATTAATCCAGTGAATGTTCCTGTGGAGATCTTCCTTCAAGATATTTCCACCTTCTTACTCTGTTCAAATTCTTAATGGTGCTAGGACATTCTGTCAACATTTTTATGTGAGATTATATTTCTTAGATCCCATGTCTTCTTTTAAGAAAATCTCATATCAAAAATTCATCACAGATTACAGGAAGTATTAAATTTTATTTTTACGACTGCAATTTATCTTGGCTAAAGTTCTCCTTGGATCATGTTTTTAAAAGTTTTATGTAAGAAATTATTTTATTGAAATACTAGTTTCTTGCTGTTCTGGAAGACTAATGGCTAGATTGACATTCCTATGCTACTTTATATTTCCTGTTTAAAAAGCATACTAATAGAGTGTTCATGAAAACTGTGTATAATTACATTTGTTCAGTACAAAATTTTGTTTAAAACACAAAATAAGAATGAACATTTGTATAGTTTTAGTTATGATTACGTTTTTATCTTAAAAATGTTTCGTAAGTAATATGCTTAAGTGCATTTTACCTCTAATGGACAAATAAAGCTAAATTGACAGCTGCCAAAGGAGCTGATGTTTCTTCTAAATAAGTATAATATTTAGTGAATAAATTTTCAAAGGATAATTGCCAGATTATTTATGCCAATCATTAAGCAATATATTCTTCATATAAAGATATGTTCATGTGAGAATTTATTGTAAATTACCTGAAAAGTTGTAGGTAAACTAAATTGAGAAAATAATCACCACTTTGTTCCATATTTTCAGGTCATGAAAATGTAAGAAATTGTTCGCACTTAGTTGTTTCAAATATTTGAAATACAATATTCCTACATTAATGATAGGCTTAAATTTTTGTTTCTTTGCATTGGTTCTCTGAACATAGAGTCATTTATCAAATCCTGAGATTGGGGAAGTATGACTTGGTAAACCAATTAGCATATTATGAATAGTGAAGATGATTTCCCTCCTCTCATATAGCCCAAGAACTCCTGTCTAGTGTCCTCAGTTCTTCCCAGTGTCTTTTCACTCTTTTGTATCAAGAACTGTTTCTTCCTTACCTCAGACATGAAAGTAAAATAGAACAATAGGTGTTGAGAGAAAGCAATTTTCATGACTCAGAGAGTCCCGAAACAGAGTTCTTACCAGGTGTGCCAACAATTCAAACCCCTGTCTGCTCTTTACCGGGGCCATTCTCAGGGCTACATCTGCAGCAAGCAATCTTGAGGGATGAGATAATGTCTTCTTTGGGGACAAAGAGCAGGCTTGTATCCTCTTTGTGACCCATATGTTGTAGAAATTCTGGGTTTTTATATTCCTCTGAAGAGAGTTGTATTACTTTTGCTGTTGTTTTAGAAGGTACTTAATATAGCTAAATTCAAACTGAAAAAAAAAAAAATGTGTCACTTCAACAATAGCAGAAGTTAAAATCTTTTTAGCTTTTTCTTTATCTGGATTGCTTAAATGTTCCACCATAAATGCGAGGTTCAGAGATCAGTCAGGGACTTTTATAGAGTTTATTTACAGAATATGGGCTTCTTTCTCACATTCTGGATCTTTCCTTTCTGTAATTTCCCAACCATTTCTAGTGACTGTGCCTGACCAATGCTTGCTTGGCATTCTAGTTTTCTTCAAGCCATCAAAGGAGAAATATTTTTCCACAAGTTACTCAGGCTAAAAGCCATAACAATAAAAATTTTGCTCAATGCCATTCTTGTTGACTCCTGCCCAGTATTTGCCTGCTTCTTTGGCTGTTAAATGCTTTAAACAGTTGTTTTCTGTTAAATGCTTTAAACAGTTGTTTTCTATTTTTTCCCCCCAAAGTTTACTAGTTGTGAAAACTTCAGATGGATCGTGGAAATTCTGTTGTACCAGAGTCATTATCTCTGTTCTTCAACCCTAATTGAGAAAGTGAAATTTATAGAATTTCCTGTCACAATCTATCCATAACACTCTGTAGTCTGACTTTCCATATGCCATTTTATAAATTTTAAAATTAATATTTTATGATATTCAGTGGGAAGGTTTGCTTATTATAACAGTAAAAAATTAAAATGATCATCTTATCCAAATGATTTGAAACTTAATTGTGTACATAAAATACAAAAATTAATTCTCTTCTGTAAAAATAACCTCATATACTTTTAAACTGGTACTTAAAGCTTCTAATCAAACTATTGACACAACCAAGTTCTCAGATTCCAAAATGTTTCTAGAAAAATGAGGCCCATTACTCCCATTTCAACATTTCTATGCAAAGTAGTGAGGCTTAAGACTTAAAAATACTACAAATAGAGATCATCCAGTAGGTATGTATTCATTAAAAGAAGTGTATCAAGCGAATAAATTGGAAAAAACATCATTTGTGTTGTAAAAATACTGTATGTTGAATCACCTAGAAAGATTTTTTAAATGATTTTTGAAAATGATCATCTCATAATAAAATATCACTACATACAATGAATTGTTTTGGTCAGTTTGAGTTAGTAAAGATAGAGAACTGTGAAATATGCTCAAAGATATTCAGTTTTTACTCTTTTTAGAGTATTAAACATGTACACCTAAGCTAACAAAGTACTGTCGGGTTGGATTACTCAAGGAACATGCAAACAAGAATATCAATTGTGTATAAAATGCTACTTTGAATGTACTTGAGGATGACTTAAAGGTACTTAATCTCTTTCCCATATCTCAGCATGTCTTGGATTTGCCTAGAAAATCCTTTAGAAAATAAATGAAAAATAAACTTTTCTGTGGCCCAACATTAATGAACTTCAATTGTGCTATATATGAGTCCCCACTATTTTAATAAATTTCATTTTTTTTTAATTTTCTAGGAGAAAAATGAAGTCCTATGAAAATTACTATAATACACTCACAAGCAAAATTATGATGTGCCAAGGAACACAGGCATATAAAATTCCTAGCACTAGTCCTCACTCAGAAATGCAATTGGTTATTTGCTTGTATTGCACTTCTTCTATTGGAAGAAATTTTACATAGTTTTTAAAATGGTGGTCTACATAATAATTTATTACATGGAAAAAATATTACAATAGAAAGAAAGCAACAATATTGAAGCTTGATCAAATAATTCAAAAACTCTACTGACAAATCATGTGGTAATAATTTAAGTTACACTGGAAAAGTAGCCCAATTTATTCCTTCATAACCATCAATGATCTCTCAAAAATCTCTTTTAAAGCACAGATCCCTTTAATTCACTTCAACTTTTCCCATAACTGTACCGTCTTCATTATTCTCAAATGACTTTGGATATTACTTTCCTGAAGATTTAAATTATTTTTACACACAGAAGATCAGTGAACCAGGATGCATGACTGGTTATTGCTGTAATAATCTGAAAGACATCCAGAACAAGACTTAAGTGAGGTCATGGGATATTTCTACTTGAAATTGAGTTATTAGTATTTTTAAAACGTAACTTACTACATTCTGAGAAGAATTTTCACCACTTCATCTTTCGTATTTCATTGAATGCCTAAGGCATTGAGTTGAGTGCTGCCTTGATCCAAGGTTTGTATTTCTCTATACATCACATGCACAAAAAATTATTTCTTGAAGTTATTTTCCACTATTCTAGTATTTTATTTCAGTCTTCATATTGTAAACTAGGTTTTCAATTAAGACTTAAATTTAAGTTTTCTTCATCTATCTTCTATCTACTTGTTTTTCAAATTCCAATGTTTCCCAAGGTTTCCCACTCTAGAAATTCTTCTCTTTATTTTATTGCTGTGAGATTTCATTTTGTTTTGTTTTGTTTTGTTTTTTGTTTTATCAGTGCAGTTAGCAATAGCTTAACCACACACAGACACTACTGCAAGGAACACTTATATACTCCACAAAATCCAGAGGAAATCTAAATACATCCTTATCTCAAGTTCCTTTCAGGCACATCCAGAATATATTCTCATGGCCACTTCTGTGCTACCTGATAGGAGAATTGTGATTGAGTGAAAATCAGCAAGAAGAGTACTCTAAAATCAATTGCAGTTGAGAGGTCTTCTGCAAATTTTACCAAAACATAAGACCATCTCTCAGGGTCTTATGGTAAATACAGCAAACATCATGAAATCTAGAAAGTAAGTGTTTTTATCAGTTACCTGATGCACTCTAAAATGTTCCATTCCTATATTTTAGAAAAGAGTATAGACTAGGGGCCTCCTTTGTTGGCTTCTAAGAAAACCTAGCTCTAGAGGAAGTGTATAACAGAATAGGGTCACACCACAATTCACAAGATCCATGCCATAAAGCGCTTTAAGAAGATGATGTATGAGGTCCTGTTTTTTTTTAATTTATTTTTATTGTAAACAAATGGGATACATCTTGTTTCTGTTTGTACATGGAGTAACAGCATACCATTTGCGTAATTATACATTTACATAGGGTAATGATGTTTGATTCATTCTGTTATTTTTTCCTTCCCTCCCACCCCTCTTTTCCCTCTATACAGTCCCTCCTTCCTCCATTCTTGCCCCCCTCCCACCCCCCATTATGTGTCATCATCTGCTTATCAGTGAGATCATTTGTCCTTCGGTTTTTTGAGATTGGCTTATCTCACTTAGCATGATATTCTACAATTTCATCCATTTGCCTGCAAATGCCATAATTTTATCATTCTGTGTGGCAGAATAATATTCCATTGTATATATATACCACAGTTTCTTTATCCATTCATCAATTGAAGGATATCTAGGTTGGTTCCACAATCTGGCTATTGTGAATTGAGCAGCTATGAACATTGATGTGGCTGTATCTCTGTAATATGCTGATTTTAAGTCCTTTGGGTATAGGCCAAGGAGTGGGATAGCTGGGTTAAATGGTGGGTCCATTCCAAGTTTTCTAAGGAGTCTCCACACTGCTTTCCAGAGTGGCTGCACTAATTTGCAGCCCCACCAGCAATGTATGAGTGTACCTTTTTCCCCATATCCTCGCCAACACCTATTGTTGCTTGTATTCTTGATAATCGCCATTCTAATTGGGGTGAGATGGAATCTTAGGGTAGTTTTGATTGGCATTTCTCTTACTACTAGAGATGTTGAACATTTTTTCATATGTTTGTTGATTGCTTGTAAATTTTCTTCTGTGAAGTGTCCGTTCATGTCCTTAGCCCATTTGTTGACTGGGTTATTTGTATTCTTTGTGTAGAGTTTTTTGAGTTCTTTATATATTCTGGAAATTAGTGCTCTATTTGAAGTATGAGTGGCAAAGATTTTCTCCCACTCTGTAGGCTCTCTCTTCACATTGCTGATACTTTCCTTTGCTGAGAGAAAGCTATTTAGTTTGAATCTGTCCCAGTTATTGATTCCTGTTTTATTTCTTGTGCTATGGGAGTCCTGTTGAGGAAGTCTGATCCTAAGCCAACAAGTTGAAGATTTGAACCTACTTTTTCTTCTATAAGATGCAGGGTCTCTGGTCTGATTTCAAGGTCCTTGATCCATTGTGAGTTGATTTTTGTGCAGGGTGAGAGATAGGGGTTTAGTTTCATTCTGCTGCATATGGATTTCCAGTTTTCCCAACACCATTTGTTGAAGAGGCTATCTTTTCTCCATTGCATATTTTTGGCACCTTTGTCTTGTATGAGAAAATGGTATTTATTAGGGTTTGTGTCCGTGTCCTCTATTCTGTACCATTGATCTACCTGTCTATTTTCGTGCCAATATCATGCTGTTTTTGTTACTATTGCTTTGTAGTACAGTTGAAGTTCTGGTATTGCGATACCCCATTTCATTCTTCCTGCTAAGGATTTCTTTAGCTATTCTGGGTTTCTTATTCTTCCAGATGAATTTCATGATTGCTTGCTCTATTTCTGTGAGGTACATCATTGGGATTTTAATTGGAATTGCATTGAATCTGTATAGCACTTTTGGTAGTATGGCCATTTTGACAATATTAATTTTACCTATTCAAGAACATGGGAAATCTTTCCATCTTCTAAGGTCTTCCTCAATTTCTTTCTTCAATGTTTTGTAATTTTCATTGTAGAGATCTTTTACCTCTTTGGTTAGATTGATTCCCATGTATTTTTTTTTTTTTTGAGACTATTGCAAATGGAGTTGTTTTCCTCATTTCCCTTTCAGATGTTTTGTCGCTTGCATATAAAAATGTTTTAGATTTATGCATGTTGATTTTATAGCCTGCTATTTTGCTGAATTCATTGATGAAGTCTAGAAGTTTTCTAGAGGAGTTTTTTGGATCCTCTAAATATAGAATCATGTCATCAGCAAATAGTGACAGCTTAAGTTCCTCTTTTCCTATTCGTATCCCTTTAATTTCTTTAGTCTGCCTAATTGCTCTGGCTAGAGTTTCGAGGACAATGTTGAATATAAGTGGTGAAAGAGGACATCCCTGTCTTGTTCCTGTTTTTAAAGGGAATGGTTTCAGTTTTTCTCCATTAAGAATGATGTTGGTCATGGACTTAGCATAAATAGCCTTTACAATGTTCAGGTATGTTCCTACTATCCCTATTTTTTATAATGTTTTGAGCATGAAGGGGTTTAATTTGTGACTATGAAACTATCCATATACACTTCTGAGCTCCAAACTCATGTATTTGCATACTTACCATACACAACTATTATGTTTTTCAAAAGCACAAATCCACAAATATCTGAAGCAGAATTTGTCACTTACTACTTTATGTCCCTAGCATGCTGTATCTCTATGTCACCATCATTTTCACTGTGATTCAACCTGAAAACTTAGTTTAATGTTTTACTTCTCCTGTCCTGCACATGTATTGCATAATCATGCCCCCTTGGTTCTTTCATGCTTATTTTCATCACTATATCCACTTGACTTGGGTTTCTGCTTACACTATCCTTATTTTTTACCCTTTTTATTTATAGTTGCTTTTACCTTTACCCTCTCCATGTCTCCAGGCTTCATTTTTTTCTGTATTAATTTCACACAATACCATTAAAGCCTTAGGCTCAAATGTGATCATGTCAGTCTTCTAAATCTGGACCCTGATCCTCTTCTCTTGGTCTCATTTCTTGCCCTCCACATCCATGTATCCTCAAAGCAGATGGAAATTGCTTCAGATGTTGTCCATTCTTCTGTATCTTGTCACTTGCTCTGACTACTTTTTCATTCCATATTTTTCTACTCTTTTCCCTACACACACAAAGGTTATACCAATCACTTTGGTATTTACCCTTCCTTATTCTCCAGGTGGCTTTTAACATTCATTCCATGTTAACGCTTTCTTCCCCTGACCCAAGTTTCCTGGTTACTTACTGCTATACTTACTGCTATAATTTCTATGGCATTACTTACTATGTGGGATGGTATTTGTGGAGTTATTTCTTTAATATTCTGAGTAAGCAGTTGACTCCTTGAGGTCACAATGTCTGTTTCTATAAACTCCACACTTTATAGCACTTAGCACATGGTAGGATCTCAAAGAGCAATAATGTATTTTTGATTGATGGGATCTTTATTTCACAAGTTACTTTTTCTATTTTTGTATTAATACTAATGGCAACTTTACTATTTGTATTAATGACCTAGAAGAGACTACCTTATTTTTCACTCTCTTGTCATTTCTGAGTTTTTTTTTTTTTTTTTTTTTTTTTTTTTTTTTTAGGCTTTCATTTATCCTCTGTGGTGTATCATGGTAACATTCTAATAAACTAATCCAAAAGTTTTATCTTTTATCTGTGTAGATAATATACTCATGACAAAGCTTGATACTTTGATTTTTATTTTAAGATTTTCCTGTAATTTGCCATTTTTAAGACTTTCATAATCAACTTTTATGATTTTTTGTGGCTCTATCTTGTACTTTCTGAAATATTTTCTTCAACTTGAAATATTCTATAAGTGTATTCAATTACTTCTACTTTTTCCATTTAAAAATAATCTTTCTACGTTGAATACATTACTTTCTTTCTCTTTATTTTGAGAATATGTATCACCAGACTTTTAGAATAGCTTATTTTCATTCCCTAATTCTCAAATACTGCCACCTAGTCTTTGAGATTTTTATTCACAGGAAATTTTTGACACTAAGCCCAATATATTATCATGGAGGAGTATTATAGCTGGGAGGCAGGAGGATTTTTCTATATATGAAAAATGTCTTGAACTGACAAGCAAATGCAATCTCTCTGAAAAGTACTATCTTTATACATATCATCTGAATCATTGTGGCTTCTATAAGATTTGAATAATCAATATTTAGGGAAGTAAAACCTCTTCAGAATTTTACTATGTCTGATATGTGGTCATATCCATAATTATTTGACACTTTAAAATACATAGGGATTGTGTATAGATGCCTATAATTTTTTAAACTTAGTTGTGCCTTCTTAAAATTCCTAATTTTGTATAATCCTCAGTTACTTATTTATGTGTATCCTACTATTTCTTTGCAAAAAGCATATATTCCTTCTTGTGTGCACACACCACTTTCCCCCACACTATTCTCACATGATTTCTTCTTAAACGCATACTTCAAAATTTTGGTATCACAAATTCTCATCTTTACTTTTACAATTGGTCTAAAAAGTCATCTGCCTTAGAACTACAAGAGACTTATGGAATTATTTCATTAACCTCTTGTTTTTAGGTATATAAATCTTATCCTCACTATAGATAAAGCTACTATAGCTAAAGAAGTTGAGTAACTTTACGAAGTCCTCAAGTGAACTTGAGGATCAGGTGTCTAGGGAAAGGGCCTCTTGATCCTATTTCAAGAGCCTTTGGCAATGTTTATGCAAGTACATATCATTACTGCACACTGACTTTGCTAAGTCTTCTTGTGAAATTTTTTTATACTTAATTTGTACCACTTCTTAGTGTTCTGAATGAAACAATTTCATATTAATTTCTTTGATCACAGTGTATTTACTCCTACTCATTTCATAACTCATTTACTCATTCTTTAATTTATAAATATTTATTGGCTACCTATTCTATCCCATGCACTATGCAAGGTTCACAACTCAGACATGAGCCACCGCCAAGAGCTCATAGTCCAGTGGCAGATGTGAAGGATTAAGCAATGTGGTTTGAAAAGCATCCTGTGCTCCCTGTGCTATCATACAGAAATATATCAGAGAGACATCCAGTTGAAGCAGGGAAGAGAAAAATAATGATAAAATAGGACAGGACCTAAAGAATAAGATGGAATGACCATTTGGTTGAAACTCATGTTCTAGGCACAAAGACTACCATGCAGGAGGCCATGGTTCACCACAATAACTTAAAAGTATTTAAAATGGCTGGATCATAGAATACAAGAACTTGTCCTAAAAGATGCAATTGGAGATGTAAAGACAAATCAAGTCAATATGCACTCTGAAATCCTTGTAAGGGAAGTTAGATTTTATCCCAAAGACAGTAAGGAGTAGAGAACAGTTCTCTCAAACATTCCATTGCATGGTGAGTAAAGAATACAAGGTTATTGGGATGCTTGACCTTGGTTTCTGATTCTCATTTTAAAAGGTTTACCTACGTGGTAATCACCCCACTTAGCTATATCCCAATTCAAAGTCTATTTGTAGGTCTGTCCATCCTGTATCCCAGCAGTAGGAATTAAGGATTAAGAATTAGAACATGTAATAATTACCATAAATTATTTAGCTCTTTAAAGTATCATAGATTATGCTAAGTATTTACATTTGTTATTTTGATTTAATACCACAAAACAATGAAATAGTTTATTTTGTCTCCAAATTACAGATGAGAGCTTTAATATTCAGAGAATTTAAATAGTTTACCAAAAGAAAGAGGAGGGAAGAGGAGGAGGAGGAAGAGGAGGAGGAGGAGGAGGAGGAGGAGGAGGAGGAGGAGGAGGAGGGAGAAGGAGAATGAAAAAAAAAGTCACATAGCCAGGAAACTTAGTGGCAGTTTTAAACCCATGCTTTTTTTTTTTTTTACTACCCATACTTTCCTTGCATTCTTTAGAAGAATACCAGAAAGTCAATATCAAAACTTGAAAACAGAAAGTACATTTTATAAGAAAGTGCCTATTTGCTAAAATCTTCAAAGATATATTAATACCACTTAAAACACTTTCCTAAAGTTATAAATTTTCTATTAAAATTTTTGTCATCATTATACAGTCAATGCGGCTAAATCCTAAAACCAGACTGAGTCAAAATAGTTCATTTCTATGGGTCCAATATTTCTCTGTAGTATTAAGTTTATGAACTTTATATTTGTCACTGGTGTTCCACTTTCATTTTTGTTTTACACTTATTAAAAATTAAGAATGAAATACAATGAAAGCTGATGTTCAAAAAATTAAACACTCATGGATAAAAATGGACTATGGTTGAACTTCAAGTATTGACTAATAGGCAGCACCATTACCCATATTCCAAAATGTTCTGTCTTCATTTCTTGATCAAAGTCTGTACTCTTGAGTATGAAAACACAGTGTCATAGACTTCATTCTATAATTGATGGCAATGCAGAGTTTTGAAAGCATATTGTTTAGAATGTAGAATTGCTGGTTATTTACAAGGTTACTGTAAATATCATAGCAATGTGCATGACAGTCTCACGTGTGTATACCTCAAGGTTCTATCCAGAAAGAATTTGCCTTCACATTTCTTTCTAATGGTCCTTCTGGTTAAGGTCACTTGGCAGTATACTGGGTCCTTTGTGTTTTGGAACAGTAACCTCCAGATTCTTTTCCTATGTCCCCTGTTGATATCACTGATATCCTATTCTTACAGTTCTTCCTTACTTCCATTCTTCCTTTTATGTGATAATAAGGATTAAACCCAGGGTCTCAGGCATGCTAAGCAACTGCTGTGCCACTGAGCTGTGTCCTCAGTCCCATTCAATTCTAACCACTGTCCCCTAACTATATTACCTCACTTTTGTTCATTGTGGAATTGAAGTATTATTTTATTTCAAAACCATGGTCTTCATTAACATCTGCCATTTATTTTGGTCATATTTGCCTTTTATTAGCATGACAACTTTATTATCACCTGTAAACTTAGAAATTGTATTTCCCATACCCTGTTCCAAATTACTTACCTAAATAAAAAACAGTGCTCATGTATCGTCATCATTCTGTATTTCTTACCTATTATCTACTTTAAAAACCTGTACTCTACTCTTTCTAAGCCATAAGTATGTGTGCATATATGTTTCACTTACATGTTTGTTAGATATGGGCACATAGGCAGGTGTACATACATACACAAACACACACACAGAGCCCTGTGAGATGAGACCAAAAGATGAAGTAAGTGTGACAAAGAAATATGTGAATTTAATGTTAAAACTCTCTGCTTCTCGGCTCTGAGCAAAATTATAAGCATCCAATGAAACATCTTCCAGTGTGAAATATGCAATATTTTCCTTCCTCTGCTACATGTCATTTCTACACTAACCAGCCAAAAGAAAGACACCTCAAATTTTGATGATCCTATTAGCTACTCTCAGCAAGATTCAAAGTACTCCTCTGATCACCACAATTACGATTTTGGGAACACTGCAATACATAAATAATAGCATTCAGAAAATTATAAACACTAGACTCTTTTGCATTTTATCCTGAAAGCTCAATTTTAAGGTTCATCTTCTCCAAAGGCTTCTCTGTATACAAGGGCAACTGGAACATTTCTCCATATCTACATTTTTATTTCATTGTTCTGTACTGAAAATGTGCAGCTTACACTTGAGTACATATAGCATATTTTTAGTACAGTAAAAAACATTTACACACATAAATAAAAATGAACATGCAATCATTGACTAGGACTTTAGTTTAAGGTAATAGACTAAGTTCCTCTAACAATGAATATCTAAGCACTCAGAGAAAAGAATGGAAGGAGTACAAATTGCATAGGGTCCATGGGCTTTCCAGAAAGACTTTGAAATCCTTTAGCTTGCATATGAAAATTTATTGCAAATGGATTTTTACAGCACAGGGATGTTACTTAAAGAGCAATTCAAGGCTCAGTGTGATATTTAGATTTAATATTTTACAAGCTTTACAGTTAACTTCTTTTAACTCCTTGGAAATTCAAACATGATATAGTCTTCTAGCTGAATGAGTGTATTAGACTTCTCATCATTTATGGTTTTAAAGACCAATCCAGTACTGTAGTAGAAAAAGCATAGGATTTACTATCCCACCACCAAGTTTTCCATCTTATATCTGCTACTTAGCTTAAAGTCATCAGATAAGTTACTAAGTACTCAATAAAATGGAGAAATAATAATGCATCTTTCTTAGTAGAAATGAGAGAATATGAAGATAGTATGTAAATATTCAGTAAATGTTAGAAAACTTTCCAACCTAAAAAATGTCTAAGAAGAAATCTGACTTTGCATGAATGATACTTCATTTTACAAGAAAAAGAAAAAATTTTTTTAAAAATTGGATTGGTTAAATAATAATTTAATGTTTCCTATTATAGTTTTTAGTAATACATTTTAGATTTTATAATTTTTCAAAAGCAACTTGATAAAATGATCTATTATAAAATAGGAAATGAGCATATTCTACCTGTTAGCCTTCTTAGAAAGAATTTTATTTATTCAATCTGAACAATTGGTATAGAATTCCATGAATTACTTTGAAGAAAAGCTAACTTTGAAAAATGTACTTAATATTGATTAAGATATTATAAAATGTACAATATTGGACTTTGGAAAACCCAAGTTCTCCTCACTACTCTTCTATTTACCATCCCTATAAGTTTAGGCAAGACAATGTAAAGTTTATGTATAATTAGAACAATACAACTGTCATGTCTACAGGGAACGTGAATGAGGAGCAAGCAAAATATATAAATATACTTTAGAGAAGTCTGAAGGGAAGATGCAACTATTCTTTTATCCATTCAAAATATTTCTTTGATTATAAAAAAAATGAGCATTCTAACATTCATATTACACATAATATACATGACTTTTAAAACATGATAGTGCAATTTGTGTTTGGGCTCCAACCTAAAAGTTAAATAAAGACCGATGTTGATGGTTTTCCATGAGTTGCACAGTTGGATGGAGTAGTTCATTTGATCAGAGTGAACTTTCAAGTAAAAGAAATGAAGAAGATGGTTTGAAAGGTGAATATAAAGAAGGAAAATGAAATGGTGCTGAATTCACTGAAGACTACCCACCTCCTCTGGGCCTCCCCTAGGGCACACAGTAGGGAATATTAATAATCAGAAGCAGGCAACTTCTTTTCAGGAAATTGCTCAGGACTGGAGATCAACTTTATACCCATCTCTACACATTTCCACATCCCTGCCACAAATCCTGGGCTATCAATGCAGCTTCCTTTGCCTCAATTGTGCTAACTATTGAGAGTCTGTTTATCTCTTAACTGATGTAGCTTCAGGCGGTGGTATGGTTTGGATATGAGGTGTTCCCCCAAACTTCCTGTATTAATGCAGGAATATTTAGGGGTAAAATGATTGAACTGTGATAACTGTAACTTAGTCCATTCTAGTTTGAGGGACTGACTGAGTGGGAACTGAAGGAAGGCCGGGCATGGCTGAAGGAGGTGGGTAACTGGGGAGGTGCCCTGAAGGATGTAACTGCCATGTGGGGGAAGGGTCCCCCACTTCTGCCTCCTGATCACTCCATAAGCTGAGCTGCTTTCTTCCACTGAGCCCTCCCCCCATGATGTGCTGCCTCACATTGGACCCAGAGCAATGGAGTCTGCCTTCCATAGAAATCTGAATCCATGAAACTTTTCTTTCTCTAAGTTGTTCACGTCTGGTATTTTGATCACAGTCACAAATAGCTACCTAAGTAGATGGGACACTCTCCATCTGCATGCATTTTATTTTCTGTGCAACTTTTCAATGTTGTATACATCTCACCTCCAGTATATTTAGAATAAGCCTAGAAAGTGACCATCCAGGAAACGTGCATCCCATCCATGTAAAACATATTTCCTCAAGGTGGGGCCAAACCTTAAAGAAATTAAAATTTGTAATTGAAATTATTTACATATCCACAGTGTGGTTTAAAGAGTACCCAAAATAGCAAAACCAACAAGAAACTCCCCAGTGTCACTGCCCTCTATCTTATTTCTTTGTAATTGAAAATTTCTTTCCTTAATTTCATCTCAGTGGGGATAGTGTCAGCTCTACAAAAATAACAATTTCTAAAGCTTTCACAGTATCTTAAATATACAGTCCATCAACTATCTTGACCTGCCCTACAACCTATTGCTACATTTTAATTATTTTGCTTTTTTTAGTGAAGTTGTACGAAATTGGAATATAGAACATTAAATTTGGGATAGAGGCCAGGAGTTTGAAACACCTTTGTAACCAGGAAGGTCAAGATTGTATAAGAAGTCATAGCATGGAGCTGGGAAGGAAGAAAATGCCTCCAAAGGGAAGAACAAAGATTCTTTATGATAAAAGTCTTATAATAGATAATTTTGCTAAAATAATTCGATATTTGTAATGGAGATGATTCAGTTTCCATGCATGAAATGATCATCTTTTAGTCTAAATCAACATACGTTCTATTCTCAAAGCAAAACTAATATCTTGACAGAAATGTATGACTTTTAGAATAATATTCTTTCCCAGGTCCAGGAGAAGCTTCATACCTACAGTTGTAAAGATTGCCCAAAAGATATGGCTTCCCTGATGTTGCTGGGAGTGATTTTCTGAACTATTAAAGAGTTAAGTACATTAGGTTAAGAATTGCTGAATAAAAGACTCACTTTGAGGGCAGTGACACTATAAATTTATCGTAGTCCATCCCAGCATGAGTTTTATGTTGAAATCATAGAAAGTAAAGGTCAATGCTGCTGAGTCCACAAGGCAGCAGAGGAAGGAGGTAGCAATCATGTTGTGTCATAGTGAGATCTCTTTGGTATGGTGATATTTTTTATGTAGAGAACTGCTCTTTTTCACTATTTTAATAATCAGACTATCTTTACAAGTGCTAGAATGCAAACTAGGAAAATACAACTTGGCTAAAATTTCATTAGTTACTGCTAACTTAATTTTCTTAATTAGTATGAGGAAAGAGTAAAGGGAAGAAATCCCAAGATCTACAAATCCTGAGTAACAATTCAAAATTAATTAATACATGAGATTAGTAAAACTGACAAGTTATGATGGTTAATTTCATCTTGACTAGCCTATGGTGCTCAGTTTCTTGACAGAATATTTTATTGTGAAGGTGTTTTTATTTTTAAATGTGCTCAACACTTAAATCAGTTGATATGGAGGAAAGCTGATTGCCTTAAGAATTTGACCTCAAGAGTGCAAGAATTGCAAACAGCCAAAATTTTTATGAAAGGATTTTCAACACCTTTACCCATCAGGTAAATGCAAATCAAGACTACACTGAAATTCCATCTCACTCTGGTGAGAACAGCAATCACCAAGAATACAATACACGCTGACAAGGATGCAGGAAAAAGGAACTCTAATATACTGTTGGTAGGAATGTAGGTTGGTACAGTCACTATAAAAGTTTTCCAAAAGTTTTTCAAATATTACATGACTAATATTTGATCCAGGTGTACCATTTCTTAGTATTAAAGTCAGCATACCTTAAGGATTCATGCATGCCTATGTTTATCACAACACAATTCACAAAAGCCAAATTATGAAATCAGTCTAGGTGTTCATCAACCAATGAATGGATAAAGAATGTGTGGAATATACACACACAGATACACTCAAAGTTGAGTTTTATTTATCCATCAAAAACATAATTTGTCACCTGCAGGAAAATTAATGAAACTGCAGATCATTGTTTTGAGTGAAATAAATAAGACATAGAAAATTATCATGTTTTCTTTCAAAAGTAGAAGATAGAAGGGAAAAACAGAAGAGGTATTTCATAAAAGAAGAAAGAAGAATGAAGGACATTAGCCTAGAGGAAGTGGATCAGGAGGAGGGACAGAGAGATATTGGGAAGTGAAATTAATCAAAGTACACATTTATATTCTCTCTCTCTCTCTTTACACACACACACACACACACACACACACACACACACACTCCCTTTATCTTTTAAAATAATATGTTCTTAAAAGCACCCCATAAATAAATTTTTTCTCATTCTCAAATGCAAACTATATTCTAAATTCCAAGTTACTTAATACAGTATACAAGGCATTAATCATTTGTTACCTTGCTTGCTTTTTACTTCTTCCCCTGCCATGAAATATCTTCTTCCACGTATAACTACTTATGCTTCTTCAAACCTGTGATGCCATATTAACATCTGGGTCTTTGCCTGTGTCATTTCTCTACCATAATCTTTCCTCAGGCCCTACTCCTCCTACACTTGCCTGGAATACACTTTTTCAGTTTCATTAATTTGAATTATGCAGTAGCTCATCCCTGGTCTCTGGTACATCAATTCTACCCTCTTGCTACCCCTGAATCTGTGTCTCTGATTGTCCACCACTTATCACTACATCTCAGTCTTCCTGGCTAGACTATGAAACTCTGAGACCAAACTCAGAACTCAATCCATCAGTTGTCACCAAGCATACCCTAAATAATACCCTGTTGTACAGTCAATAGCTTTCCCTTTTGGTTCGGCTTCTTTGAAAATAAATTTCATAATCTTATATGAATTAACTTCTTTCTTTATGTATCTCGTCTTGAGAGTTAAAACCAGATGAATGTATCTTTTTTTTCTTTTTTTAATTTGGTCTTGGTAGCATATAGTTGTGATATATCGTATTCGGACAAAATATGTATTTTCATTCCTACTTAGGGATAGGCACTTCGAGACTAAATGCACTTCCCAAATTAGAGTAAATCTAAATAATTTAGACATAGCATATATTTAAATTCCAAAATAACATTCATTTTTAAAATGCCCTGACATTTTATAGGGTCATATTCTTTTAAAAAGCATACTGAACTTTAAGAAGGAAATGAATATGAAAACATTTATAAATACCTTTTTAAAGTAATATGGTAGTGGAGACATTACAATTCCAGCACAGAACCCTCAGTTTTACACAAATGAGGACACTAAAGCCTAGAGATTGATTCAGAATCTCTAGGCAAACCAAAGGCACAAAACTAGTTTGTGGCAGACTCTGCACTGAAACTCTATCCTGCAAAGGTCTATCAGTTACCTCTCCATTACTCACACATCAGTGACAGCTCCATTACTCCAGGCATTAAAATAAGCTATTTGTACTTAAAGGAGTAATTTCACAAAATGCCTTTAGTATCACATGCAAAGAGAAATATGCTTCTAACTTTTTTACATATTGATAATTTAACACATTTTCCTGCTATGAAGTCTAATTCATTAAAATAATTTTGTGGTTTCCTATCATTTTTTGTAAAGCAATTTAAGCAACAATGAATCATTGATAAGCACTTGGCAGAAATACAAATCATTTGACATGTCCCAGACCAAAAAGGAAAAAAAAAATCAATGCTTATGGACTTACCAAACCTTAACTTTTTCATAAAACTTGTATTATATGTAGATAAACCTTAAATACATGGTTCTTCAGGCATTGTAGTACTTTAACTTCTAATAGATACTTAATATATGAAGCCAGCACATAAAATGAGTGTATTTTTTTCTCTCCCAAAATCTAGAAAAATGAAAAAAAAAGGTAAACAAAACAAAAAATATTTGGCAATTTTCTGAGTGTATGCTTTTGGCCATTCTCAGAAAATTTTCAAAACTTTGGGGAATCAGAATTATAGTTAGAAGGAATGAACAAAGAGTAAAATCTATGTGTTAGAAGTCATACAGGATAAATATGGAGGCCAAAGGATAGGGAGGAGAAAGGAGAAGAGTAAGAAAAAGAAGGGGATAGAGTCAAAGAGAGAAAAGGGTGTAACTGTAGGAAGAATCAGAAGTTGGTAGGAAGGGAAACTAGGAAAGAGGAAGATAAGAAAATGAGCCACCTTCACATTTCCACACATCACTCAAAATTGACCCTTTTGAATAAATCCACCTCACCCTAAGCATACCATCATTTTCTATTTGTCAGTGAGACAAACTGTTAGCTCTAGTTTTCTACCCCTTACCATAAGTTCCACTTTAACATATTCTCCAGGATTTGGGGTACCCTTTGTCTCCTGTCACCCCAACACCTACAAAATACACAATCAAAATCAGAAAGTAGAGTTTCCTCCAAGGCTGTGCCTTCAAGCCTTTCATAACACCAACAGTTCTCAGGTGCACTTAAGGTCATTTGCCTTTCTCTACACAAGCCTAGCCATGTTACATATCACCAACCCCAGCATCCTCCTTTACCATTCTCTTCCTCTGTCTCATAGAAAACCAAATGTGAGATATTTCCTTAGAGTGCCACCTCTCTATAGGGAACATCCTTTTGGCAAAGACTTTCATAAAATGTGCTTCATTTCAATTGATTGGGAGTTTAAGATCTATGAGATTTGACAAGTCATGCATTCCTACATAATTATAGTGTGTCTTGAGTGGGATAAGTTATGAAGCCAAATGCAAAATGATTTTAACAACTTGAAATGTTAAATTACTTGTTTGGAATGTTCCTTATGGAGACTCCATGCTGTAATGAAATGGATTTTTTTTCTTAAATAATAGAAGTCAGAAGTTCATTCAGAGTATTTTGAGGATATATTTGACCTACCTCTACTGTATCATTAATAGGCATTACAATGGCTTAGTGTTGAATACATTTACAAAATCATTTCAAAATATGAATTTGATGAGAAATAAATTAGAGAAATTGAACTATTAACATTAAATAAACTCATGCAGTAGAATTTAAGTGCATTCCATGTATTTACAACAGTTATGGCAGTAATTTGGAGTGCTGTGCTTGGCAGATTTTCTACTATAAAATAATAAAAATAAGAGCTTACTGCCAGGATTAGATTATCATAAGTATTAGAAAATCTTTAACTCACTATCATATTAAAATATCAGTGTGTATCCCAACATTTGGAAGCCAATCAAAGAAACTCAATTCTTCCATATAAGGAAGAAAAATGAATTTTTTCCCCCTTCTCATTTACCATCACCATTATAATATCATAGTCCTTCTACACTGAACTCCACGAACAGCCTCAATTTTTGGTTTTGGTCTTTGTTTGTATTTCACAGCTGGACATAAATTTTATCTTGCTCTCTCTAGTTGAAAAATTTTCAAGTCATTATCTTTCTCCTATATCTGTATACTGAGTTTAAGATTAGTGTATATAACTTGTCCAACATATCTATATAGGATGCCCCATTATTATCATTCAAATTTGAAATGTCCCTCAAAAACTCCAGTGCTGTTGCAGGAGGTGAGATAACTAGATTATGAAGACCTTAGCATGATCAGTTGATTAATTCACTTGATGGATTAATAATTTGAATAGATTAATGGACAGTAACTGTAGGCAGATAGTGTGTGGCCAGAGGAAGTGGGTCACTGGGGATGTGCCCTTGGTGATTACATATTTTGTCCCTGGCATCTCTCTCTTTCTCTCTGCTTCCTAGGCCATCATGAAATTGAGCAGCTTCCCTCAGCTATGCCCTACCACCATGATATTCCATCATCCATTCAGGCTCAGAGCAATGGAGTTGGCCAACCATGGACTGAACCTCTGAAACCATGAATCCAAAATTAAACTTTCCCTCCTCTAAATTGTACTTCTCAGGTATTTTCATCACAGTGGTGCAAAACTGTCTAACACTCCCACAGATGAATTCAATTCAAGAGGTACAACAAAGTTATTTTCTCTTCAGCACCCTTATCCCTTTTTATCTGTTTCAGGTGATGAATCTCCCATGAGAAACCCATGAGTCACATTTTCACTTTCTCTATACTATTTCCAGTTTATAAATTATTCTGCTTCTGTATCCTACCAGTTCTTTAAATCTACTCTGACTCAGATCAAGGCTCTATAATCTGAAAAACTGATAGCTTTTTGACTAGTTGCCATTTGCATAATTGGTTCTTTCAAATCCACCCTCCACAAAGTCATCAGTAGGATGTGATAAGATACCTCTCATATAAACCATGGTAGATTTGGCCTTTGGATCCCACTGATAATCCTTTTATTTAGTAGTATGTTTGGTCCATCATTCACCATTTAATAACACATCACAAATATGTTGTTTGAGCTTAGTTCCATATTCACTCAGAGCAATAGAGTTGGCCAGTTATATAATTTCTGACATTTATACACATACACACACACAAATGCTTTCTTTGCATTTCCTCTGATGAGTTTATTTTCATCCTTAGAGTTACACTTATAACTATAATTTTATATAATATTCTAATCCTCTTTTCTCCTTGGTTTCTCCACTATAAGAATTTAAATAACAGTTTTCATCCCCTCTCAACTTTACAGATTATTCTATTTTCTTAATGTTTATCTTTATGCTCTTTGAGTACTATATACTGACACATTACCTGTTTCAATGTATACATTATGTATTTTAAATTGTATCTTTGAAATTGGCTTTATAAACTCATTGCAATGTCTCAATGTTTTTTTTCTCCTTCCAAGTCCAACCTTTAAAAGATATGTAATTTGTACACTGTCAAGATTTATAACTTTCACACTTTTTTGTAACCAAAATTCTCACACTTATTTTAGTCTTTTATCCTACATTTAATTAGATTCAATGCTCAGTGCTATTTTGTATTAAGTTTTTTGCTGACTAGAATTTATCATCATGATTTCATCAAAGAATATAAAAACTATATTCACTGATTCTTATCTTTGAAAAATGATTATCTCTACCTTTATATTTGATAAGCATTTAGTTTATTTTGTTCTAAACTCCTGGGCTTATATCTTTTTCTTTGAAGACTATAAGTACTGCTACGTTTTCTTTTAGGTTTTTCTATTGTACGTCACTGTAAGACTAAATTAACTTTTTGACTCCTTGAGTGTAGATAACTTATATTTTATGTGTCTAATTAAGAAAATATCTGTTCCTTGAAAATTTAATAGATTAAGTAGACCAGTTGGTGTTGGAATTATTGTCTACTAATTTCTCTCAGAATATGTGTGGTGCATTCTTTAAAGTAATTTAAAGATTCCTTTAAAATCATTTCCCATCATTGATACCTGTACCAGATATTTACTGCGGAGACAAGAAGGGGTGAATCCTGGCCATGTTCCAGGTAAATTTTCATTGAAATTCTTTATGATGCATAACTTCCAGAGGAGATGTGATTTTTTTTTTCTTTGTTTGTTTGCTTTTAGTTTTTACTTTTCTTGTATCTAGTTTCTCAGAAGCTCTAATAATGTTCGGGATGCCTCATGGAAGGTCTCCCTGACAGCCTGATTTTACCTGCATTTACTCAGTGTCAAACAGAACCCAGGAATATTCCCACAACCAAACTGAGCATTTTGTCCTCCTTCTCCAAAAAGTCAGTTGGTGGTATGTGTTCTGGCCTGGATTGTGCCCTTCACCATTCATGTGTTGAAGTCCTAATTCCCCAGAATGTGATTGTGATGGAGCCTTTGAAGGGATAAGGTAGGTCTGAGATTATTACTGGGATGTCCCTAATCCCATATGACTGGTGTCTTCATAAAAAGAGACTAAGACACAAACATGTTCATAGGAAATACTATGTAAAGACACAGGAAGAAGGCAGCCATTGGTAAGACAAAGAGAACCCTCAGAAGAAAGAATCCTGCCAACACCTTAATCTTGAAGTTCTAGTTTTCAGAATCATGAGAAAATAAAATTTTATTGGCTAAAACCCCAGTCCATGGTGTCTCTAGCAAATTAACTCATTATGCTTCTTAAAAGGTACTTCCTGCTTTAAGAAACTGTATTCTTGAATTCACTGAGACCTGTGGTGACTACATCATCAGTCTAGGTCTTTCCACACCCCAAAATAACTTTCACAGCATTTCAATTTTTTTTTTTCTTATAGACTGTCTCTTGGAGCTACAAAATATCTCATAGTTGTGTTGAAATGGATCTTTTTGTTAGTTTCTTGTATTTCTGTAATTACAGTATGATTTTCAAAGGACAAAGGGGATGAGGCTATTTCTTATTCTCATTTTAAAATTAGAGGGATTTTTTAGATTTTTAAATATTTATTCTACTAAAGAAACCTGGCATATGATAGGTGACCATAACTAGTTTTAGCAGAGATGACTGTTGAAGACATATTTTGGGAATTGGTCATATCCAATGACTTTTTAATTTTCTTTGTCTCTTTCTTAATTAGGTATGAGAAAAGTGAAATAAAGGTGAAAAAGAAGGTTTGAGGATCAGAAAAAAATGGTTTGTAATAATAATTAAGCAGGAGGGCGGAGTAAGCAAATTAGAGATTCACAGTGAGATTTCCAGGAAGCATTGTATAAACATTTGAAATTAGTAATGTCCACATTCTGCTGTTTTAGAATTTTTCCTAACAAAATCAAGTTCTATACAAGCAGCCATGAAGTAGGGTAGAATAGGCAGGTAACTGGATTTTTACACAGTTGTGGAGTTGCTATAAAAGTTCAACCGAGAGAATAAGATGCAATGGCATGGATCATTGCAAGTTATTGATTATAATAACCACAAAAAAAGAAACCAAAGTTAAATGAGGACAAAGGTAAATTCCAAAGTTGTCCAATGAATTGAGACACGCAGTTCTTTGTTCAGATTTGTTGCATTTGTTACTCTTGTCCTTAACTAGAATGTACTTTTTTATTTCCTGTAATTGGGATCAAAGACTAAATTTTTTAAAGAATCATGTAATAAGTACTTAACATACTTGATAGAGACAAATTAGTTTAATTTGACTTCTTTTGAATTCTCCCCTATTATGGTACTTAGTTCCTATTAGGTATTCAATAGTCGCCTGTTGGCAAATTTATATCTAATCTACATATGTATATATACATTATATCTATGCTATATACATACATACATATTATCTGTATATCATTGTGTAGACATATGTACATATAAACATATAGAGCTATATAGGTAGATACGTATACATACACACACACATATACACAAAGAGAAAGAGACACACAGAGAAGGAGCAAGACTATAAGGGAGAAATGAGCAAAGGAGCTAATCTCCAAATTACTCAGTTATAGAAATTAATAAATCCATGAAAATCAGAACGAGTGAGGTCTGTGCTTTCATTCTCATACTCTGGGACACAAATATGTAAATGTTCAGTGTGGAGTCATTGCAGGGTGAACTGAAAGTTGGAATTAAAGTTTCAGTACGTATTTGACTAAAATTTACATCTATTATTCCTGAGAAGACCTTTGTTTCCTTGGAATTGTTTCCCTTGGTACCTGCTTATCAAGTCAATTTGACCTAAAGAACCATTAATGGGGCTCTAATTGAATAAAGCAACAATTCCTTCATTATGGCTCAGTCGACTTTCTGTCATTTCTGAAAATGACCTTACTTTGAAAGGCTGACTTTGAAGATCATTTATGCACAAAAGGTTTATTCACACTGTACTTAATATTCCAGCATTTTTTTTCCTCTAAACTGTAGATCAAAGCACTGGATTTCACAGTCTGATTTTACTTTATTTATTCATTTGATTTACTTTTATGGACCAATTTCTATTTGCAAATCAGAGTGTTTTCATACCTATAGCTTCTGAACTAATAATTATATTCAGATGAACTATCTACCAATAAAAGTAGACATATCTTAGCACAAGCAAAATATTAAATAGATTAATAGATATCCAGAGAAAATTGGAAGTGTACCCATGGAAGTAACGAAACAACAGATTACAAAATCCCTATCAATTTTATACCTTTCTCTAGTCAATTAAAAATCTACTAACTTCCCTTGTGATCAAAGCTAAATCAAATGATAAATCTTACAATCATGGGAAAATCAGTTAACACATAACTTATCATTTCTCTTCAGAAATAATAAGTACTAATTTTTACATATATAATTCATCCAACTTAAATTTCCTAATTTAAAAATGTCATAGGTAAATTTTCTGCCACATTTAAATTTTCCTTTACTTTCTATTCTCCTAAAATGGCCTTTAAAAACATAGGATTCTGGAGCCAGGCTCAGTGATGCATGCCTATAACCGGAGTGGTAGGGAGGCTGAGGCAAGAGGATTCCAAGTTCAAGATCAGCCTCGGTAACTTATTGAGGACCTAAAGAACTTAGGGAGACTCGGTATCAAAGTTTTTAAAAGGACTGGGGATATGTCTCAATGGGTAAGTACTTCTGGGTTAAATACCAAAAACAAATTACAACAACAAAAATAGGATTCTAGTTAACAAATGGGTTGGCTACTTCATTAAAGTCTTCATTATTTTCTATTATTTCAACATATGAAAATTAGGTTTTTTTAAGTTAAACTCTTACTTACGTGTCATGCACCTTGACTTTTAAGATTACTGTGTTCCAGGCCTTTACATTCAGAAATTATCTTGCAAAAAAATGCAAAATTTTTTACAAAACACAATTGAAAATATCTACCATATCTTCTGAAAGTTTCTAAGATGTGATTTTCTGGCCCTGTGTGAATCTTCAAATGAGCAACTTTTTTCAAGAAGAATGTGGAATTCTGGTTGGCACATGGGTATTAAAGCTCTGCAGATCAATAGTGTCTCTAGTCACTGGTCTATGTTCTTCACAGATATTATAGATATCTTCTTTTGATTTCTTAATAAATCCAACTATGATGCTTTTAAAGACAATTTTAAAATCTAACTTTAAGTTATCAGTCATTTATGTTTGCTATAACTTATAAGACACCCCCAAAATAATTGATTACATACTATGGTTTATTCAGATAAGCAAAGTAAATGCATGAAGACATGAAATAAGTTGTTCAAAGCAAAAAATCTGGCAATAGTAGAGGACTTTCCAAAGTAATCATGATATTGATGTCTGATACAATATTGTATTTTGGTTATTGATCTCTAACATGATATAAATTACACATAGAAGATACACCAATGTATAACATTTCTATGATGAAGATAGACTTTCTCTCGTAGAACCATATCAAATGCATCTTCTATGTGAATTAACAGTGGTCAGTATACTTCATTGACAATAATTATGATTATGCTCTCAATCCCCTAAGTAACAACTGACCAAATAATTTGACAGAAACACATTATCTAATTTAATCCTCACAATAACTATAGATTTATATAATCAATAATATTGGTTTTGTTGATGTTTCAGAAGATTAAATATCAGACAAATGCAGACCACTAATGTTTGACCAATCGTTGGATCCATGTGTATTTAACTTCTAAACCCAAAATATTTAATTTGCACACCCATAGGTCCTATAATGTCATTTTTTACTTTTTGTTTGGACTTTCTTCTATTAATCATAATCTATAACACTTTAAATATAAATTAACTTTGATTTACAGAACAGGGTTAAGTTTAGTAAAGAGCTATGCAGACTTCTAGAAATAGTTGGTGAAACCTAAGACTACAGATCCATTTATCAGAAAAACAAAAACAACTTGATTTCAGTTTCCAATGAAAGAAAAATTAATTCCCTAGGAGTGGCACTATTACTTTCACTAAAATGGGAGGATGTGGATTATATCATGTTTCAACATTTGCTCAGAATCTCTAAATAACCTGACAAGGTTACTTGGCAAGTACATAGTCCCTCTGTAAGAATTAGTTCTAGAACTGTCCAAATCATTGTAGACATTTAATTTTGCTGCATGTATCTATCCCAGCCAGTGACTTTGCTACTCCTTTTTATCCATCCCCTCCTGTCTACACATCTGCCCTGGTTATGAATTAAGCTCTCTTCTAATGAGGAACACCTCTCTACATTTTCCCAAATGGTCAACACACTTCCTTATCTTGTTCCCATTCAGAGCCAGCCTCTAGCATTCTTGTCTGCATGCTCCTGTGGATATCTTTCCCACCCATGCTCACCTATCTTTCCACTGGGTATAGCATTCATAAATAATCCAAAATATGAGGATGTGATATTCCATTTACCTGCTATTCTAAAAATAAATTACATTCTTTCATGATAAAGAAATCTATTGCATATTTTTTTTTCAAGCCTGCTTCTAGAACCTGGTGATTTTGTGAAATGCAATCAAATTCCAAGGATGTTAAATAATAAAACTGAAACTCAGGCATTCTTGGGGAAAAAAAAAAAACACTAACAATAGTGGTAATTTGAAAATGGCACATTCTAACAAGTAAAATATTAATATCCTAGGGGAATTTAAAAGATGTTTATTGCAACAATGTTTAAACAATATTAACAATTTCACTATTAACAATTATTTTAGATAACTCTATACAGAAATCAGGAAAACATTTTCCATACTCCTAGAAATATACTGTGGATGCTAAAGACACATACAATTTAGGTTGGAGAAAGGCTCTTGGTACTTAGGTCCAATTATCTTTCCTTAGACACATGTTTGTGCAGTTCAGTTCCTAAATAAATTCAATACCAATTGCAGAATAGTTATTTGAACATCTGTGATGTAAACTTTAATCATAGTAATCAACACTACTCCATCTTCTCTTATATAATCCTAATAATCCTAGAGTTTCTTTAAAAATGATATCCACTACCCTAAATCTTTACTGATTTCTCTAGTTCTTTGTAAGATTTATGGACCTTGATTTTTTTTCAGTGATGATACTTTACAACTTACTGAAACAAATTTCCCCATTTTTCCTAAATATTTTCTTCCTGGATTAGCTTTAGCCCATTTTTCCAGTCAGATGAATACTTAAGTCAAAAGGAATTTTAACTATGTCCATGAATTTCTGAATTTCTTACCTTGTATATTTTTTATAAAGAATGCATCATTTTTATTGTCTGGAAACAAGCTTTGGTTAAAAAGGAAATGATTAACCCATTTATCTTATGTGAAGACAACATGACTTAGAAGGTCATGGGATTTTGACTGACACATGGGATTCATTTGATTTTACACTAAGCTTTCTGCTATGAGTATGAAATTGAATCATGTTAGTCTGTCGTGCATTACTATAACAAAACACTTGAGCTGAGAAACTTTAGAAACAAAAGATTTTTATTTATCTTACAGCTGTATAAGTTCAAGAGCATAGCACTAGCATCAGTTTGGCTCTGCTGAAGATCTCATGGCAGTTGGCATCACAATGGTGGGAGCACATGTCAGAGGGAAAGAATTATATAACAAGGCAAGAAGCAAAGAGACTGGAAAATAGGCTTGATCTTTTATGAAAACCCTCTTATGATAACTAAGTTAGGGTCCCATAAATAATACCTTAATTCCTTCCAAGGACAGTACTCCATAACCTAAGGATGTCCCACTAGGCTACACAACTTATATCACTTAACCTCTTTGTATGTTTCCCCCTTTGTAAAATAAGGCTATAAAACTCACTTTAAAGAACTATTTCAGGGATTAAAAGTACTCAATACATAGGCAGTTCTTCACAATTGTTCATTCATAACCCTTTGCTCAATGTAGTCAATTTTGACTAAAGTTCACTATATATATCAAGACCCAGGGTTATTTCTATTTAATATAGGAGAGGACATGCAATTTTTCCAGTCTTGCCCGTATGTTTCTCATTACAGTTTGATGGATAGGTTGGAATATTTATACATGTGATGCCATTGTTAACATCCCTGCTATAAGAACATAAATGGGCTAGATAAAGACTGGTTTACTTCCCATATTGTTTTCAGCACACTCTTGAAAATTTGAGTGACTTAAAGAATTTATGCCAATAGACAAAAGTTCATTTGATTTCAACTTATTTTCATATATGCTTGTGATCAGTGACCTGTCTTTTGAAGTAACTCTCTTACACATGAGTGTAGTAAATAATTCGTTCAAACAAACTATTTAATGATGATGATTTTATTTTAATATACTATAATTATTCATTAGTGTAAGTCTCTTTTTCCTGTGGATTCAGCTAGCTAGTAGTAACATTAAAATTTCAAAGGCTTAGAGAACAAAACTAAAGAGAATAAAGCTTTTAATTTACTGAGTAAGCATTCAATTTCTGCCAGTAAATCATAGTACATATGAAAATATTCAATTATGAAAAATGAGTATATATTTATTAACCTAATTTTCTTGCTACTTATCATGCAAATGAAGATGAGGATTTATTTTTACTTATGACATTCAAGTATAATGTTATTGTTTAGTTACCATTGCCACTACATGCCTCACATGTCATTTCTCTTACTCATCCCATGTTAACCCAGCAGAAAACAAATAAATGTCCAGCAGTCAAAATGTGTCTGAAATCACCAATCTCACTGGAATAGAAAGGATCTAAAAATATAATATTTTCTGAGTGTTCATGTGCTATGTATTTTAAGACATTTTACATATAAAGTGCTTGATTTTTTATATATGCTTTACAGAAGGAAACTAAGATTAGAGAAATAATTCACATGTATAACCCATGCCAAAAGGGACACTCAAATGCTCATCCATAGCATGAGAATATTTCATCTAAAGGAAGCTCACAATTTTCTGCTGTTCAGTTATATCATTTCTGCCTAGATGTACTTTTATTTTTTTTGGTTTCTTTTTTTTTTTTTTTTTATTGTAAACAAATGGGATACATGTTGTTTCTCTGTACATGGCGTAAAGGCATACCATTTGTGTAATCATAAATTTACATAGGGTAATGTTGTTTGATTCATTCTGTTATTTTTCCCTTCCCCCACCCCTCCCACCCCTCTTTTCCCTCTACACAGTCCTTCCTTCCTCCATTCTTGCCCCACTCCCTAACCCTAACTCTAACCCTAACACTAACCCCTCCCACCCCCCATTATGTGTCATCATCCACTTATTAGCGATATCATTCGTCCTTTGGTTTTTTGAGATTGGCTTACTAGATGTACTTTTAACACATTTTTCTGTAAACGTTTTGGAAAAAAAATCATTCTTCCATAAAAATGATTTTTGCTCAATTTTTTCAAAAAAATCAATTGCAATGCATTTATTTTACATAAAGGGAAATGTTAGATGTTGGAAAAAACTTCGGAATGTAGAATTTTTTCAATACAATGGAAAATGTTTTTTACATTTGAGACCCAAAACTAGGGAGCACATGAGTTCTCTCTAAAGAAGAGAGCCCAGTCAGCACTGCTGTGATTTCCTGATGGACAGCCCCCTCCCCAGCCAACACTGGTAAAAAGTAAAAGTCTTTTGACTTGCATGCCATCAAGTACAAATAACATCCTTACAGATCAGCCTACACCACTGAAGGATAATGAAAAAAGCGTTCCAATAAAAAAATTGGGCTAATGGACTCAGGTCACATGGCCTTTGTACTGATTACAAATTGCTCATATTTACTTGTAGCTTTCCTTTGGGGAATTCTAGACAAAAATAAATCACTATTTAAAAATTTTTAGTTTTTACTTAGTATTTTAAAATGGCAATAATTAATGGGTGCTCCTAATTGTCAGAAGAGTAAATACCATCTTTGTCTCAATGTATTTTTGTGTATGATATATTTCTTTGGAATTTAGTCTGTTGTTCTTAACAGTGGAAGAATTGACCCTTGACCTATTGAAACATTTCTTTCTGTATGTTACTTGATGTTTGTCTTATAATATAAATGTTTAATCTGATTTTACAAACAGGTGACTAATCTGCATACGTTGAAATTCAATAATTTGATTTAAAAAATCATAAAAAAACAGGTAATATTAATTTCTTGAATATCTCAATCTCCTTTATTTTAGTTGGTATTACATTAAAGACTATCAGTAGACTATCGTATGTTCTAATAAATACAATGTTAATTTCAATATTTCTCAATACAACTGGGACTTGGGCAACCAAAATATTTCTTGAATTCAATTAATATAAAATTTAAAAAATTTCTTCCTCTAAAAATCCAAAGATAGATCTATGGTGTAGATATTTTTCTTTTCCTGTCCTTTTTTTTTTTTTTTTTTGGTTGCGAGGAGGAATTTCTAAACACTAAATTTTTAACATGCTCTTTTATATACTCTTTACATAAGGAATCAGGTTGAAAATTTTACTTTTGTCATATTTATATTAAAAATTGAGAAGTAAAATGCATATATTCAAGAATTCTGATTCTAAGCCACTCAAATACTTGGCTCTACCATGTTTACACATTTGACCTTGAGTGAGTTGCTGAACCTCTGTGGGCCATAGCCTCAGATTCACCATACCAACCCACAGATACACTGCCAAGTCTGAGGGTTATAAACAGAAAGTGCTCATGACAGTGGGATGCACACAGTAAATACTCAGTAAACATTACCTACTGTTGTGGATCCTATTTTATCATATAGCTGTCAAAATGTAGTAATGTGGTTTTAATTCATGGACGAAGTTATTGCTGCACGAGTTAATACTGTATTCAGAGAAGAACTAATAAGAAGAGAACAATCAGGCATGTAGACATTGTCCCACAAAACATGGGTTAACATTGATGAGATAATACAGTTGTCATGACATCTAAATTCAAAGTCTTGGACCTCACTAAAGTAATAGAATGAGGTTTGAGGTATAGAATTGCATATAATTAGTCAACATGTTCTTTTGCTGACTTTTCAATTATGGTGTACATTAAAAATGGTAATGTACTTCTCAGAGAAAAATATTGGTTGAGTTTTACAGTTTGCTGACAAAGGTCATAATATCTGTAAGACAGAAATGTAATCAATCACAATTATCCATTTATTCATTTACAGACCCAAAGGTTAGAAGAAATGCCATAAAGGTGAAAAGAAAATACCATTGATCAAACCTTAATACCAGTCTTAAAACTAATACCCTTGAATACAGATTTTTTTTTCCATACTTGAGCACCATGTTGCTCTACAGAAACACCTCTGGGTATGGAAGCTCAGAGAATGCTACAGAAAAGAACTATAGGTCCTGCTCAGTGAGATTCCTATGGGGCAGTACACAGGAGTTATCAAATCCAAATTGAAGAATGCAACTCCAGAAGTACAATTCAAACATAAGCATATTCCTGAAAGGAAGAAATGTGCTCTCATCTTAGTAATTAAGTGGAAGATTAAGAGCCAGAGAAACTGATTAATCAGGACTTCAGCCTGGAAGGGCTCCAGCAGGTGGCAAGTAGGAAGATAAAGCCAAGGGTTGATATGAAGCAAACAGATGGTTAATGATGTGTGGGTTGGTAAGGCCTGGTTTGGGACTAATCTCACACACACCATTTCTTCTTACACTTTGTGTCTTTATGCCAAACAGGTGTGTGGAAATCTGAATAGTGAAGGGTTGCACAGTTAATTTAAGAGGCTAGAAAATTAAAATAGCAAATTTCCACAGGAAATGCTAAGTAGCCAAATAAAACGTGAACATCTTTCTTCATTGAGGGTGATAGGTGACCTGCATTTTCCTTGAGTAATTAAGACTGATTGCTTTGATTTTGTACATTAATTTTGTAACATCTACTTGATTGACAGTTTCAAAGATATTTAGAATAGAAAGTAGAGCCATTTAATTATCTGTTTTCATATTAAAATAAGTTTTATTATAGTACCACAGACATATAATTGCTAGAATACTCAAATAGACCATTTTTCTTTACCCTTTGTGGCCAGGAGGGATGGAAGATGGACAAGTACTATAAACAATACTTTTTACATTCATTGCATCTTTAGAAAGTCTCGTTATTCTGGAAGACTTAATCGTTCAACACCATATAAATATATTAAACTTTCCACATACATGTTTCAGATTTCATATACACACCATATGCTTAAATGTAAATACTATAATTTCTCAAAATGCTTACCAAATAAATCACCATCATCTTATTTAAAATGCAGATCCAAAATCTACCATGGATCCTTCCAGAGCCTTGGAGCTTAAAAATCTTTATTTCTAAATAAGCATTTGATGCCATCCTTATGCACACCTTTAAAGTTTGGGGCCCATTGCTCTGTACACTGTAGCAAAGATTCACAATGAAAACTCGTCCCTTTTAAGTGATGTTGTGTATATCCACTATTTTACAAATGTCTGTACAAAATGTAGCATGATGCAGTCAGTGAAAACACAAAACTTAAGAATCTAGAAACATAAATACTGTAAGCTCCATATCTCTGTAACTTTAGATGAGTCTTGCAATTTATCTAATTTCTGATTTAGCTCTCTGTTTCATTGAGGGGTTAAGGAGTGGTCTGAAACCTAGTGCCCTGATTCTAACACTGGTACTATATTCCTGAATGGGTATAACAGTCTTCAGAACACCAAAGTTTTGGGACAGAAGTAACTTATTGTGTTCTGATTTTCAATAGTTTCATGAAAATGTGCCTTTACTGCTACTGCTGAACTCTTTTTAATATGCTTACTCTGTGTTTACAATAATTTGGAAGTGGAAAAGAATTTAACAAAATATAGCTATCCTGAGTATTAAATCAGAAAGCAATGGGAGGAAAAAAATCTCATTTACATATATTGAATGAATATTCATTGATTTACAGAAGGAGAAGGGAAATAAATTCTTACAAAGCTGTTTTCTATATTAACATCTGGATACTTAAGATGTCAAAGAAACCTGCCAATTATAAAATCTCCTTGGTGATCTTCTTAATATGATTTTAAAACTCTACACTTCAAAAGAACCAGGAAAACCATATTTTAAATATCTTCTTTAAATTTTAAAACCATATTTTTAAATCTCCCTATTCCACATTGATGAAGCTTAAAAAATTCATCCTGATAGAAAAGAATTGAGATGATCATCACATGCATTATTGGGGCATTTCTAGAATAGAAAAGCTTTCAAATATTTAAAGAAGAGCAACTCAAAGCTATTTGATAATACTACTAAGAGGAAAGCAGATATGTAGGCATCCAAATAAAGCTTTAGTACACAGATATTTAGAAACTGTAGATTGCTTGAAACCTCTCATGACAAATACATGCCCTTATATCACACATTCCTCAGGGCACCATTAGATTATTTTCTGAAGGTGACTAGACCATTATGAGAAAAATCACAAAGTTCAAAACTGACCCAGTTTTCCAGTAGTTCACCAACAACAGCAATAAAAAAAAAATCAATTAACTCACTTCTCTGGGACTTGAAAACTGTGTTGTTGGGTTTCCTTAGGCTCAGGTAACATGATTAAAAAAGCTTGCATATATTTTAAGAGAGGCCTGGTTGACATTCACAGATGACAAATGTACACACATTTGTGTATGAGCCACTCAACCAACTTTTGAATCATTCACACTTGTCATCAGGAACTGAGGTTGAGTTATCCAAACTCAAGACAAGAATATCTTGATACATAAAGTTATTCCTCCATATTGTGTCTATCATGAAAACTGCATATTTCATTTTTTAATTTTTTAAAATTTAAAGTATATACTTTGTAATATAATCAGTATGATAATTACTTTGGAAAAGTTTTCAGGATTTACTTTCCATTTACATCAACGGGAATAAGATTCATTCAGGCAAAATGAATGTATGTAGTATGAATTGAGGCTCATAATTTCTCAATTTTGTATTTAGTTTAAATAGTGGGTTGTTGGACCCACTTCATTAAGGAATGTGAGAACATCAGCACATGCTTATTTTGCCTCAAAGTAAAAAAGTTGTTTTATTGTATTATTTTGCTCTCAAGGTTAATTGATTTGTGATTATTTGGTGTGGTAAGCAAAATGTAAATTATAAAATTGAGACCCAAAGTTGCAACACTCTGCACAATAATCTGCTTGATAAACAATCTATTTATGTATGCTCAATACTTTTATATGATTGCCAACTTAAAGGAATATAACAATATAAGTTATTCACAAATAATATTTGGGTAGTTTATGTACATCAGGTATTTTTATGGTCCTTAGAGCACAGACGTGTACAATATGAGGAAGAAAGACTTCCTTCTTATGGACTATTCTTGCTAATGGGATTGAAGACACAAAAAGAAAACAAATCAATGAAAAGATAAATCTCCAGAATCCCATGGCTGAACTGCACAGGACAGTGGGATGGAAAGTGATAGGGCAGCTCCTTTTGATCAGATAGTCAGAAGTAGGAATTGAATGATAGCAAAAGAGATTTGTCTATAAGAATAGCAGAAAGAACAGCAGTGTCAAAGTTAAGAGTTAGGGATAGAGTAGCAAATTTAAATACAGGGAGAAGTGAGGTTGGAGTACAGTGACCAAGAGAGACCCAAAACCACTCAGCTGTATGTTGTGGAGTCCTGAGAAACCTATTACCTCTATTTTGAACACATTTGGAGAAAACATTTTAATTTCATGACTGTATTTGAACTAGTCATTTTGGTCATATACTTTCCTTTTCTTATCAAGTTTTAATTTTTATACTTTCCTTATGATGACAAATGAATATCATTTGAATTAGCAGGATTTTAAATGATAATGAAATTAGATTTCCCCAAAACATGAGAACTTCAATTTTTTTTTTTTTTAGAGTTTTTTTTTTTTTATTGTAAACAAATGGGATACATGTTGTTTCTCTGTCTGTACATGGCGTAAAGGCATACCATTTGTGTAATCATAAATTTACATAGGGTAATGTTGTTTGATTCATTCTGCCATTTTTCCCTTCCCCCCCACCCCTCCCACCCCTCCCCTCCATCTATACAGTCCTCCCTTCCTCCATTCCTGCCCCGCTCCCTAAACCCAACTCCAACCCCAACACTAACCCTTCCCACCCCCCATTATGTGTCATCATCCACTTATTAGCGATATCATTCTTCCTTTGGTTTTTTGAGATTGGCTTATCTCACTTAGCATGATATTCTCCAGTTTCATCCATTTGCCTGCAAATGCCATAATTTTATCATTCTTTATGGCTGAGTAATATTCCATTGTATATATATATATACCACATTTTCTTTATCCATTCATAAATTGAAGGACATCTAGGTTGGTTCCACAATCTGGCTATTGTGAACTGAGCAGCTATGAACATTGATGTGGCTGTATCTCTGTAATATGCTGATTTTAAGTCCTTTGGGTATAGGCCAAGGAGTGGGATAGCTGGGTCAAATGGTGGTTCCATTCCAAGTTTTCTAAGGAATCTCCACACTGCTTTCCAGAGTGGCTGCACTAATTTGAAGCCCCACCAGCAATGTAAGAGTGTACCTTTCTCCCCACATCCTTGCCAACACCTGTTGTTGCTTGTATTCTTGATAATCGCCATTCTAATTGGGGTGAGATGGAATCTTAGGGTGGTTTTGATTTGCATTTCTCTTATTACTAGAGATGTTGAACATTTTTCCATATGTTTGTTGATTGCTTGTAGATCTTCTTCTGTGAAGTGTCTATTCATTTCTTTAGCCAATTTGTCAATTGGATTATTTACATTCTTGGTGTAGAGTTTTTTGAGTTCTTTATAGATTCTGGAGATTAGTGCTCTATCTGAAGTATGATTGGCAAAGATTTCCTCCCACTCTGTAGGCTCTTTCTTCGCATTGCTGATAGTTTCCTTTGCTGACAGAAAGCTTTTTAGTTTGAATCTATCCCAGTTATTAATTCTTGCTTTTATTTCTTGTGCTATGGGAGTCCTGTTGAGGAAGTCTGGTCCTAAGCCGACATGTTGAAGCTCTGGACCTACTTTTTCTTCTATAAGATGCAAGGTCTCTGGTCTGATTCCGAGATCCTTAATCCATTTTGAGTTTAGTTTCGTGCATGGTGAGAGATATGGGTTTAGTTTCATTCTGTTGCATATGATTTCCAATTCTCCCAGCACCATTTGTTGAAGAGGCTATCTTTTCTCCAATTTTTTAAAAGAAATATTAATTCTATATACTCTTCCAACTCCTTCTTGTTACCAAGCATATTTCCCTTGGTCAAAGCTCAAATGGTTGACTAATCAATCAATCTTCTTTGCACACTCACCTGCTGGGAGCCAGCACAAGACTAAATAGGGCAGACACAGCCAAAGGTCATAGTTCCAAATTTTTGTTTTATTTTCAATGAATTGTAATTGAAGAGTTGACATATCAAACAAAATACATCTTTATTCTTGCCAGCTCAACAATTTACATTCCCAGGAAAACTCAGCTGAAATTTCTACTCTTCCCTAAATCAGACTGATTTTCAAGCATTCTCAAGAAGCAATTTGCTTTGTCAACTAATTTTCAAACTGATGAACTGCTCACAAGAGTGAGCAATTCAGTATTTTGAACAACCAAAAATTATCCCCGTGATATTCTACAAGAGACAGGAAAGGCTCAGTGCTATCTTTCAGCTGTGTAAACTCACCAACAAGGCCTTTCTTGGGAGAAAAACCTATCTCTTATCTAATCCATACAAGAAATGGTTCTTTTAACTCCATGACAGTCTATGAATAGAGGAACCATATAATTTATCTTTGAAACAGACACTTGTGAGATTAAAACGAGAATCTATTATCATCTATAGAAAGACTGCAGTCAAGATCAAGGACTGCCCCAAGCATACTGGGATGTGTCACCACTAAGTACAATACACAGGCTTAGGAAGCCTTTGGGGAATTATACCTTATATCTTCACAGAGGAATGTGAAGCATAGTGAATTGTAAATATCTTTGATGAAGCAACAGACCATTGGAAGCATTCTCATCTAATGTCCTAAGCCTTCAAGCTTATCTTCAGTTTCACTGAATTCATGATAACCACCACACTGATCGAACTGAGTAGTTAGTAATAATTTACTAAAATAGACTTTTCCATACTAGAACAATGGAATATTCACAGGCAACATTAACTCAAAATTTGGTCACAGTCCTAAATAAAACTCATAACCAAAAAACACCTAAAAGGTAGCATATCATAAGATCTGGGTGATATTAGAATTAGGGTAACCTTATAAACACAATGCCAAGAACGGTATCTATGAAAAAAATGCTTCAAATTAAAAATTTTCTCCTGTTTGAAAGGCGCTGATAAGAGAATAAGAAGACAAGCCACAAGGTGGAGAAAACATTTCAAAACCCATTATCTAATAAAAGTCTCCATAATATACAATTCAACTCAAAATGTTAAAACTCAATAATAAGGAAACAGACAACCTAATTGATAAATGAGTGAAAGATATGAATGGATGTCCCTAAAGAAGACACACATATGATAAGTAGGCAAATAAAAGAATGCTCCATATCACATGTCCTTAGGGAATTGCAAATTAAAACATCATAGATGCCACTTTACACTTATTGCAATAGCTAAAATTCAAAACATCTACAACACCCAATACAGACGAGGTGGAGAGAGAAATTCTCCCTCAGTGCTGGTAGGATTAAAAATTGGTAAAGCCACTTTGAGAGACTGTTAAGCAGTTTTTTTGCAAATACACACACACACACACGTATAAATTATATAGCATATATCTATATGTATATGTATGTGTGTATCTGATCCAACAATCACATCGCTAGGTATTGGCCAAAGTGAGTTAAAAACTTATGTTCATACAAAGATCTGCCCACCAAGACCAAAGTCTATCATTTAAATAAAGAAGGATATATTGATAAAAATTCTAATTTGTGAATGATTAAAACTTTCATTAAAGTAAATGTGGAATACCACCGTATAGCTCCATTTATTACATCTTTTATTTCTAATAAATCTTTGTACCTCATTTAAACCACTGCTAATACAGCAATACTATTTTGTACAAAGCCAAATGTAGATGCGACTAACTAAGAGCATGGATCATATTCCTTACCCTTAAGGTACTTACTCTTCTTATTTATTTTCTGTGTAAATAAAAAGTAAATACAATGTATTACATAACAATACAATGGAATATAAAATAAATAACAAAGATTAAATAACGAAACAGCGTAGTATACACTGATTGTCACAGTGCGAGCTGGAGGAGCCCCCCAACACCACCAAAATAAAAACAAAAAAATGAAACTCAGTCTGTACCAAAGCTGTCCTTAAGGCTAAAGTTTATTGAAAACACAAAGCCCTATTCAAAAGACCATGGTAATACCAGCTTGGTTACTTTTTTGTACCAAATACCAGTTTGTTTAAAATTTCTTGTAGAATGATTTAAAGTTAGAAGGATGACAAGGACCATATAGTGAGACACTAAGAAGTCTAGATTTAAATTAAGTGATAATAGACTAATAAAGGAGTCTAAGTCAATGGAATTACAGGAAAATCATTCTGGTTTGTGAATGAACATAAAGGCGCATCTGGATTAGTAGAGTTGAAATTAAGGAAAAAGAATTCAAACAAGGTCAAAGTTTAAAGTTATGAAATATGAAGTTAATAAAAAGATGGATTCAAAAAAAATCTGGTACTATAAAACACTCAGCAAACTCCTAGTATTGTGAGGAAAATAGAAATATAAAAGATAGAAAAACAGCCCCCATACAAAGAAAATATAAAATCAAATTGGGGATATGAAATATTTAAACACAAACAGTGCCAAAGTCATATTCTGGTTACATCAGAAATGCTCTATAATAAAACACTGCAGGCAATGAAAATAATCCTTTTATGCTGTGGAACTGCAGTACTGCAAGTTGACAGTGACTTGGCATTTTCATGATCCCCCAAATCTGGACAATCTTATTTCATTCTCAAACTGATCTTGTATTTTCCTAAGATAGACTAACTACTTCCACTTCTCAATTAAGAAATTGTCAAAAGTGAATTTTGGTTTTGTTTCAACTTGTCAAATCCTTCTCAGTTCAATGTTCATTTTTTTAAGGTAATCCTCAAAAAAAAAAAAAAAAAATCTGACTTAGGATTCTGACTATTTCCATCTAAGCCACCCAGAAACCAATTATGTAATTCAGTCTCTTATGCAGGGTCAATTTAGGATGGAAATTTGTGCCTGAAGTGATGGCTGCAGAGTATTAGATGAAGGCTACAAAAGAGCTTCTGAAGTCATGCATAAGCTCAAAACAGAAAGAGGGAAATCACACGAGGAAATACATTTCTTTACTTATATGCTTGTATAGGTTATATTTTTAAAAATGTTTGAACTAACAATAACTTAGATATTTTGAAGTTTCAAAAAGGAAAAGTGAAATTATTTTATGCCTCTCTTATATATTCAATCATTAGAAATAGCATTGAAAATTTTCCTGTTTGCTCTTCCAAAAAATGTTTTGGCACATAAATTATATCGGAAAATAATATCAATACATTAAGTTTTCACCAACCATTTATATTAAACTGCCTATTTTAGGGCATCTTTCAATTTCAGCTCATACAGTTTTCTAGAGCAGTACATATAAGCTTACCACATTTCATAGAGCAACATACTGTGGATGTATCATAGGATATTTAAATCATTTAGAATGTTTCACTTTTTATATTAAAAATAACACTTAATAAAGACACTTGAATATTCTGTCCACTTGTCTTAAAATTTCTGAACCACAGAGGATGAGCAATTTTGGTTGCCATTATTATTGCAGTACCACCAAATTGTTACCCGAAGAATTTGCATCAGTCTTTCCTGAAGCCCGAACGTTGTGTTGGAAAGTCTATATAATTATTTCTAACTACATGTTGTCCTTTTTAAAAATCTTTTTAACCTGATTGTTTAATTATCACCTTTCCTTGGAAATTAGACATTTTTAGGTTAATGGCCATTTATACTCCTTTTATTAAAACATTCATTCATGTCCTTGTACATTTTTCTATTAGTATGTTTTAACTATTTCCTATGGGTTCTTTGTATATTAAGAAAACAAGTATGTTTCCACTTTTACTTTTGCATTTTTGACTCTGTTCATTGTTTTCCTTCTTGCAAATATTTCCCTTTTGCAAAAATTATGATCAATTCTACTAATCTTTAATCATGGATTCTGAGTTTATGACATACAAGAAGGCATACAGCACTTATATACCAAATTTCATACAAGTTATTTTCTATAATTCAGTAGTATCATTTTCTTTCAAATTATTTACTTATCTGTAACTAAATTTGTAGTGGGTTATGGGTAGAATTACACCTGAATATTCAATAAAGTAGTCATTTCTTCCCCAATAATTTACGGATGTTCCAACTTTATTCCACTGATTTAACCAGTGATATTTTCTATTTGTTTGAATTGATTTCTGGACAATCTTAAAGAGTTTCAGCTTCACCTATCTGCTTATGCAAATCCTAAACTGTGTAAATTATTATGGAATTGCAATGTTTCAATAACAAATATAAATGTCTTCTGTTACTTTTTGATAATTCATGGCAAATTCAAAATGCTAATTATTCCTCATAAATTTTGGTGGCTTTTACCAATTTAATGAGAATTTTTAATATTTTCAAGCCTGATACATGCACTTATAAGTTAATTTAACATATTTAACAATTGCCATATTAGTACTATTAAGCATTTCTATATGTGGACAAGGTAAGTCTTTCCACTGAAAGCCTCATTTATAGACCCTTGTTTAATTTTAAATATCTCTCTTGTAGGTCTTCTTCCACAAAGGCTAGTCTAAATATATTAGCTATTATAAATATATTTGCCTAGTCTAAATATATTAGCTATTATAAATGAAACTTCTCTATCTATTATCTTGTATAAACTTTTCTTACATAGAGACTACTAATTTTTATGTTTTCCCACTTTATAACCCATCACATTATTGAAATCTCTTCCTCATTGCAATGGTAACTGCATTTCATGGACATTCATATGTAGCATATCATATACAAATAATTATAACATTTCTCTTAATTTGAAGTTTTTAATATCAGTTATTTTATCCTAATTAGAAAGATAAAATATCCCTAGAAATGTAAAATTCATGATGGTGACAATACTCACCAATCTTATTTCCAATTTTACTATAAAATCTGTATCATAATCACAAGTTTGTTTTGAATTCTGTATAAGAAAATTTTTGCTTCTCTCATAATCATATTATATTCATATTCCAGGTTTAGTGTTGAATTTTTCATTATTCCTTGTATGTAATTAAAAGGCATTTACTTTTTCTCCTGTTGATGTGCTAAATTGTAGTGGTAGGTGACTAAGCCAGATCTAAACTTGCATTTCTAACATAGGTCTCTCTGCACCATATAACCAGGTTATATTATCTATAAATGCTCTGCTCAAATCTAATTCATATTTTATAATGGTATAAATATCCATAAGCAAGTTCAGTTTACTCCATTTTATGTGCATTTTGAAGTTTTGTTATCATATTCTGCCAATTCTGTAAGAGTATTTTAGAACTTGTATGTTCTGTCCATAGCCTAGAACAGTTTGAACACTGAGGATCTCTATGCCTCAAGGATTTTAGAGAATTTGCTTCCAAAATTATTTTTTAGCTCTTTTTAGAGATTCTCTTTGAAAACATTCTACATTTCTTCCAGGATCATGTACCTAAGTTTGATTTTAGCTATTTATATTTTCTTAGAAGTCACCCATTCATTCAGGTTTTATATTTAAGAAAACCTGAACAAATTATTATTTTATAAGCCTTTTAATTTACTATACAGCTGTAATTATTCTGTCAGTTCCATTTCTAACTTATATGGTGTTTTATTAGATTTACTAGTATTTCCTTTCTTCTTACCACTCCCCTTGAGCAAATAGCCTTGGATTTATCAATTCTATTACTTTCTGTTTGCTAATTTTTCCTTTTATCTTCATTAATTTATTCTTTGTTTTCTGCAGTTTCATTTTATTACTCTCTTAATAACTTCTAAACTTGAATTTTTAATCAATTCTATTAAATTCCTTCTTAATTAGTAATATGTGTCTTTAACATGTGGCTCTTACTTTTTTTCATGGGTTGGCACACTCAGGAAATGATAATGTTTTTATAGTACACAGGGGTAAATACAAGTTTGCTCACTACCTAATACCCCTCTTCCTGCTGAATGTCCTGGGCTGAAGGGAATAAATATCTGTACCTAAAATCCATTTGCTGCACGGTAGTTGGGAAGCTCTGTTAATAAAATGAAGTGTATCTTGAATACTATGTTGCATTTATTTATATAGTCAATAAACAAACACTGAGCAACTGCACTAGGAGTTCAGAATACAAAATGGGTTAGAAAGTTTCCAATAAATTTTACTATTTATAATCTAATAAAAGTATGATCTCACCAATTTTTAAGAAGTATACAGTACTGGTCAGAGGGCTTAGATTCTACTCCCAGAGCTATAGGTATTATATACTTGACCCATATCTGTGACTTAGTGTCCTCTATACTCACTTATAAAAACAGAAAACATTTGAAAATTAGATAAATGTGAATCATTATTATTGTTGTGTCTTGTCAATATTAAATATACAAGATGATAGCAAGTATATTGCTGTGCTCTCTGGCACATGCTCAATGAATACCCACTGGGATATATTTCTCACCTGGTAAAACAAAAAATAAGCCAACTGGCTATTGTAATTATTATGTAGCCACAAGTACAGGTTATTCTCAGTCTTAGTGAAAAAAAAAAAACACAAATGATTATATTGAGAAAACTGTTTCAACAAAAAAAATGGAATTGGGCTTTGATTTTCTCCATTTTGAGATTTGATAGTCCTATGTTTTACAGGAAAATTGAGAAAAGCTGGCTAAAATTATTCATACTTGGAAAGGATAAAAAAATTAAATAAGGAAAACAATTTACAAAGATAATTAAAGGTCTTAAATTTATTGCTGGTAAAATTGACTTGTCTTGATAGTGTGGTAGTCTTGCAGAAAAGGCTGCAGAGAGGATAATGTCTCCTCTCTCCCAGAGCCTCCAAATCTTACCATTCTATTTAGACTTTCCATCTCTGAAAATGAATCATGAGTTACAAAATCAGCTTATGTTTGTTCCAGTCCACACAGTGAAGGCAATAGGTTTCTGGAAATGAGTGTTAAATATTGAGAATGAATATTTGCCAAATAGAGAAAGAGTGAATGAGAATTTATTTCAAGTATAGTTGAGGACATGCAGAAAAGATGCAGGCCAAAAGTGACCACAGAATAAGATATTGTTGAACATAGTTATTTGTTGGAAATGAAGAATAGGAGATGTAGCAGCAAATTTGAGTGATTTGCAGGCTATCTGTATCTCAAGAAATTCTGCAAAATAATCAAATATGAAAAACTGGAGCAGGTAATTTATTGAGAATGATGCAATGAACTAGTGATAGGCAGGCAAAACCTACCATTCATCTGACAGCATCTATCTAAATATTCAGTTGTTAGGTAGGTTAAATAAGTCAATATACAAGAGACACCTGAAGCACATAGTCTGTGCTGTGAACAGATTGGCCACTATTATTATTGTCATTGTTTCTATATTGAAATTCTAAGTGGCATTTGGGGAATGACATGATTATTCTTATAAAAGCATCATAGTTTATATGCCCACAGAAGCAATCTCTTTGTGGACAATTTTCTGTTATAGTATAACCAAGATACGTGTGTGTGTGTGTGTGTGTGTGTGTGTGTATACACACATATGTATACACATACACATATGTGTATCTATAAAATCTGCATGAAATTTTATCATTAAATGTCAAACAACATAATCTTGAAGATAGTAGTATCATATGGCATAGGGTTCTCTTTCTGTCTCCATCTGTCATGAGGCTACAATGGTATTTTCATTAGTTTTTTAGAGGAATTTTACTGTTTTTAAAAATCTAGCATGAGAAATTTATAATGAATTATTGAAATAAATAGCACATTAGCAAGAATTGTGGATGGAGCTGAATTACTGCTTCACTGTGCAATAATGCATTCCTGTTATTTTGGTGTTTGCAGAAGGAGATGGGAAGCAGATCAACTAGATGATCCTTAATGATCTCAGTACTCCACAACTGCATGAAAAAGACTTAAGTGTCAGAATTATGTGAAGATTATTAGAGAGATACATTAGGCTGAACATTTAAGTAGAAAATGTCAGTTCATAAAATTATTTTTACAGGGATTATCAGTTAAGGGTCCATGGATAGGCCTGACCCTGCTGGATACCATATGTGATTCATTATTTAAAATATAAGGTTTCTGTCAAACCTTGATAGTCAGAGAACCCTCACTACCTTTCACCAGAATCATGGTGGTCCAGTTCACACAGTGGAGGCAACAGGTTTCAATAAGGTGAAAGCGAAGCATAGCAGGTGTGCACCTCATACACTACAGGACACCCAAACCTGCAGCCTCCTTTGAGCCTCCTGTGTTCCTAGGCCATGGTGGCAAAGTAGCATGGCACAAGACAGCATCAAATTACTAAGGCAAACAACCAACCAGTCTTATGAGCTCTGTGTTTCTCCGTCTCTGCTTCTCCTTCTGTTTATGAGATTGGGTTTTAGCATTTCAGAGAAAAACCAAAAAGTTCATATTTATTTGCAATGTTTGTGTTATGGTTTGGATGCTGAGTGTCCCTCAAAAGTCCATATATTAAAGATTTGTTCCACAGGGTGGTGCTGTTGAGTAGTAGTGGAACCTTTAGGGACCTGGGTCCAGGGGAGTTGCTTAGGTCATCATGGTCACGTCCTCATGGAACCCTGTGACTTCTTGCAGACAACTGTTAGAAACGAAGTCTGGCCCACATGCTTCCTCTGTACTCTGGTTTCAGAAGTGACTGTTCTACACACACTCCCACCATTCTGTGCCACCATCCACTTCCAAACTAATGGAAGCTGCCCAACCTTGAACTTTGAACATCCAAAGTTCAAAACTGTGAGCTAAATAAACATTTAGCTGTCTTGAGTCTTTTGTTATAGTAATGCAAAGTTGAGTAATACAATTAGTTATAAGTAGAGGCTTTGAAATCTTGATATGGAAAAACAAAAACATACATAAGGAGAAAATAATGTAACTTTGGCATTGCCCTGACATCATCCCAACTTACCTTCATTCCTCATTACCACCATCTTTGTCTTCTATTCATGAATATGGATTCAATATTAGTTATTGTGGACTTTCTGCTCTTTGCTCCACTCTCTCTAAAGAGTATCATGCATTCCTCTGCCCTCAGATCTTGCCTCTAGCACAATAACCTCTCCCAATAACTTCAGTGTTAAGCATCAGCTCCACTTCATGGAAGTTTAAAAACGAAGCCCTAGAATTCTTTAGCAGTCTTCCCATTGAGAGTTTGAGAAAACATCTCAACTTGAATATGGGCACTATGAGCACTTGACAAATAAAATCAGTAGAAAAGATGCCATGCCATTTTCTGGGCACAGGCCTTAATAAACAGGCTGTTTCTCTTCCTATCTGCTTTGATACTTGTCCTTGAAACCCAGCCATGATGCCATGAGGAAAGTCCAAGCTGTCTGTCAGAGAAGAAATAGGGTTTCTGGCCCATATGCCTGATGGTAAATCCTCTAGCCTCCAGGCAGTTACCCCAGCTAATGCTGCATGGAACAGAGATGACCTGTCCCTAGCATATCCTGTCCTACTTACAGATTGATGAGCTAAATAAATAATGCTGTTATTTGAAGTTATAGATATTATAGGCTGTTAAATGGCAAACATAAATGTAATCAGTTTTTATATCTGAAAGCTCTAATTTAACTCCATCTCAAACTCCTTATCAAATATTTCTATTCATATACATATCCCATTATATCTTCTTTGCAAAAAAGTGGATTATCTGCTATGAATCCTCAGTTCAATTAATAGTAAACTGTTCTTCATTCACATTTGGCTATAAATGCCATTCATTTTCTCCCTCTCTCACTCCTGATCAATAACCAAATGTGATGCCCTTCTCTTCAAAACATCCCTGACATCAGTGCTGATTATCTCATTACTTTTATAATCATTCATGTCATATCCCTTTCAGCTGAGCTAACACTGAATGATAAAACTAGGGCCACTATGTTCCTATTTCCAATTGCTCTTTGATTCCTCATGAGGCTTGCCTCAAAGTCATCTTGCAAAATCATTACTTAAATTTCAAACTGAACCCTCCACAATTCACCTTCAATCTTCTTTCCTCTAGCATCCCTTCTCCTCCTTCTCAATAGAAGCAATTCTACAACCACAGATTCATGAGCTTACTGCTTTCATATATGTTCCTTCTAGCTGCCCCAGACTAGCTCTGTCTGTTGAGCAGCACATTTTCCAGGTTTTCCTCTAGGCTTTATCTTCTCAATCATGTTTTGACAAAGCACAAAAATCTCCCCAATTTTAAAGGAAATCTCCCTACTTCCTTCTTACTCCACCTCTCCACTCAGATGAGAGGAAAAAAATTTTTGTTTCCTGCTAAAATTTACATTTGCTTGTTTAAATGTAACTCTCATGCAATCTGGCATTCTAATTTACATCACCATACTATTTCTATCTCAAGGTAATCAAGTTTCTGATCAAAATAAATATTCTTGGACTATACGATTTTTGTAGGTAAAAGTAGAAAGAACCCTGTCCCAGATGTCTATATTTTTGAGTTCTTGACTTTTTTTTTCTCACTAGTCACACAATTTCAGATCATTTTCTTTCCTTAATCTTCAGTTGTGTTGTGAAATAAAATTTTGGTAATAGATGGCTTCATACTTTATCTCATTCTGTGACTAATACCAAATTTTAAATTAATGTAAATTAAAACATAGTAGTCACTTTCTATAACTACTTTTTAATTTATAAAATGATTCAACAAAAATTACTATATAATAGTAAGCTTTCCAATTTAAATTATTTGATTAACAAAATTAAATGATCTGTGAATTTTATTTTTCAAAAACCTCTAATGGAGAGTTATGTATATTGCTGGAATAATCTTGGCCTGACATTTGAAGGAAAAAGAGTAACTCAGGCCATAAAATATTCAGATCCAAACCAGAAGTTTACATGCAGTGCAGCACACCTAATACTGTATTATGATGTGATAAATTCATGAGGGTTCCCCTTTCCTGCCTGGGACTGTATGCTGTCATAAAAGGGTAAGTTCAGCCCCCTCTTGCCCTCCTGCCTTCTACATCTATTGATATGACAAGAGGACTCTCTCTGGATGGTGATTCCCTGCTCTTGGACTTCCTAGGCTCCTCTACTATGAGAAAATAAATTTCTGTTCTTTATAAACTATCTAGCTGCAGGGTTTTATTACATCTAAGACAAATAAACTAAGACAAAGGACATATGCTTCATCCTATTTCTTAACTATCTTAATTCACTGAGGTACAAGTAGTAAAGAGACCTGCCTACATGAGTGGCAGAAAGTGATCTTGAAAACTGAACTTTTGATGCTAGGTCCAATGATTGTTCTTAAATCAGCAAAGGAAAAAAAATTTTAATTTTGAAATCATTGAAATAACATGTGAAGATTAATAAATGATTATAGACAGGTTATAATACAATAGCACAGTAGTTAGATGAAATTGAGGACATTGAAAGGCTAATATACTTCCAAATCTAAGTGTCTGACAAACTTAATAGATTGAAAAAGCAAAGGTCATCAGAATCTTGCCTTCACCCAGTGACTCAGAGACCAGACCTCCTCCTCTTGCAGAGCTCTCATCTCTAACCATGGCTTCTGAGGCAGGACTTCTGAGAATGTGGAGGTGGCACACTGGTTTTTAAATGTCTCTGCAGCAAGTGAGGCATACATAATTTCTGGCACCACGTTTCACTGGTTAGAACTATTCACGGGATCCCACCTCACCACAAGGGACATGGAAGAGGAGACATCCTGTGAGGACATGGCTAATAGAAAACCAAGCGCACATGAGCACTAAAGGTATCTCCTGAAAATAAGACTCTTCACCCTGCTGGAAGACAGGATCCTAGACAAGCATATTCATTTATAAAGGATTTATAAACTGTCGTTCATATCATATCATATTAGCTACAAAAAGTTATTAACTTAGAAACATGCAAAAAGGCTTTCCTCTCAAGACAAGACACTTGTTATATCATCAAGGTTCATTGAAAGAGATGTATGCAGCATTTAATACTGGGTGGCTAAGAAATATTAACTTGCATAAAATAATGTACGTTCAATACGTTCTGAATTCAGATACTCTATCACTTGAATGTCTCTTTAGGTCATTCCCTTTGAATTATTGCTTCATATTAATATAAACTATTTAAAAATAAAAGCATTGGTTTGAAAGAAAATGGATGAAACTGAAGAGTATCATGTTGAGCCAAATAAGCCAGACTCAGAAAGCCAAGGGTCATATGTTCTCTCTCATATGTGGAAGCTATAAAGAGGAATATTTGGAAACAGGACCTCATAAAAATAGAAGGTAGGCCAGTAAATTTGATGAAGGGGATCAGCAGGAGAGAGGAGGTGAGGGCAACAGAAGAAGCTGGGAAATTAAATTTGATCGAATTATGTCATGTGCACATATGAATATGTCACAATGAACCTCACTATTATATATAATCATAGTGCACCAATTAACAGTCATTTTTCTGCTCAAAGCTGTCACATTTCCACAGGGGATAAAATATTAAAAAATGATAAAATTGAAAAATGTGTGTAGGAAATAATATCAGTTAAACTACAAGCTAGAAACTCTTACAGAGGTCAGCAGCCTTTTTCTATAATAGGACAATAGCAAATTGTGGGCCATAATAGTGTTTGTTCCATTTACTCAGTTTGGTCCCTGTCGCATGAAAGCAGTCATAAACAACATGTAAACAAGTGAGTGGCTATGTTCCAATAAAACTTGATTTACAAAAAGCTGGTATGAGAACAGATTGGGTTTCAGGCAATAATTTGCCAACCTCAGCTCCCCAATGCAGAAGTAGTGCTAGATACTATGTATCTAATCATTTCAAAGTGTAATCTCTAGGGGGGATAAGAAGTGGCATTAAACAATCGGAACCAAAATATACATATTTGCTATAATCATCATTATTTAACTTTACCAATTCTGAAAATTAGTTTGGAACAAAATATAAATTATTGTTTTTTGTTGCAAATATTATATGAAATAGTCTACTAATACCTTTGAATAAGAGAATTCTATAAATGATTACTACAAATTCAAGAATAGATATTTTCCATAAGCAAATAATCCAGAGAGAAATAGGTAACATTTTTAGTATATGGGATAAAAATGACTTTGGATCAATTTTAAAATATAGATTTGTCAGGGACATTTTGGCTGAGTGACAAACTTTATTAAAACTCATTCCATTATTGCTTCTTTTTAAAAAATTATTTTTATATATATTTTTAGTTTTTGATGGATTTTTATTTTATTCATTTATTTATGTGCAATGCTGAGAATTAAAACCAGTGCCTCACATATGCTAGGCAAGTGCTCTACCTTATAATACTGTTGTAACTGAAATATACGTGTGTAATACACTTCAAGAATGAAGGATGAAAAAGCAGCATTAAGCCTTACACAATGGTTGGTAGAAACTACTTGATTACTATGTTTCAAAATATTTTTGTTTGATACTCTATCATTTTTCTAATCACTAAAGTGTCAGCAAATCATTTCTTGGTGATTTTAATACTGCAAATAACTTAGTAATACAAAGTTGTGCTGTCATTATGTAATATTAGAATTCATGGTTCTAGAAAAGATTCAAGGCAATCATAGATATATACTATTCATAGGAGTATAATTTTAGGGATACAAATGGTATTATTTTTCCTTTGAGATTAGTTGTTCTAAAGTAGCCATGCTCATAAATTTCCATGCTATCACTCAAGTCTATCCCATATTTTAATAGTTATGTCACTGAATAAGTACTGCCCCTTTACATTATTGCCCTTTAACAATGCATTTCAATAATTTCATTTGTAAGAGTATACGTTATTCATTCCAAATGTACTGGACATTGATTCCTTCTTAGAATACTCTTTCCATCAAAAATAGTATTAATATCAGTTAATCAGAGCGTGATGAAAAGATAAGTAAACAAAGCCATTAAGTGAAGTTTCAACCTCAGACCTGATACTTATTTGTTGCGTGTTACTCAGCAGTCTGTAACTTTTCTGAGATTGGTTTTATTGATAAAACAGGATGTTTGCTCTACCATTCTCTCACAGTCATTTTGAGAATGTCATAAGATAATGTATTGGTGGGTAACTCACAGGCTACAAAATGGTGCAAAACTGTGAGTTATTGTTATATCTCAAATCCCCCTTTTTGATAAAACTATTTACTAAATTGATCATTTAACCACTCAGGAAATAAATGGCTTTTTTTTATCACATTCATAAACAATACCATGTAACACTGGTCTGTATTCTAACATTCTCCATATATTAAAATAATTGCCAGAACTCAATACACATTACTCAGATCCACCTTACATATTAATTGCTACATTCAAGATAACAAATGTGCACTTTCTCCTGAAAGAAATATTTGTTTATCCCCACTGTTCATATATGTCACCTAGAATAAGTAAATCTATGCTGAATTATCTTACAAAAATAAAAGTTTCCTAGTAACTGTATTTTGTCTACTTGCTTCAGCAGATTACCATGTAGCATTTTGACACTTAGCAAGGAGAAAAAAAAAACACTTGAACTCTCATTATGCACTAAGTTTTATAAATAATATGTCCAGTTTTAGTTATAGCTAAGTCAGAAACACATTTTAAGTTTTGATAGTTAATCATTATAGACAGTAATCTTTCTTGGAGATTTCTCATATTTTTGACTGATGCAAAGATAGAAGGGAAATATCTTCTAGACCTGCAGCATTTTTTTAAATACTATAAAATCTTGGGGCTTCAAGAAATTCTGGGCTAGTGGGATGCACTGGAGACTCTGAATGTGGCTCCCAAACAGCAAAGGGAAGACAGAATAGAAAATAAGGTGGTAACACAAGATGCCAAAACTTCTTAGTTCTACTGAGAGGACCCTCTGTGATGGAACACTCTCCTGGCTAGTCATTTCTTTACTGCATCTTCTAGGAATGAGTTCATGTAAACCTGTTCATGTGTTTATGTATATGAGATATCAAATATAAGTCATTTTAATGGGTGACTCAAAGAGTCTTTTTGAAATGAAGTTAATAGGCCAATTAAAACTAGGGTGAGGATCTCTGCTCTAGAGCAGCTTAGACTATAATAGAATAAAGCCTTTATGCTGCCCTACCTGAGATACGTTAGAAATTTTTTGGAAAGGTGCACTAGGAAATCGGGCTTTCCATGTTATGACAGGTTACTATTCACATGTGACAGCCCTGCAGATCAGCTCCAAAGAGTTACAAAAACATGTGTTTAAATAATGCAGTGCCTACTGCTATGGTACTGGCTTTTTAATGGAGTATAGATATGATTCAGATGAAATCATGTGAATTATACAGAGAAAATCTCTGAGATTTTACTCTTGACATGGGCTTTCTAATTTACAAAGTCAACATATTCTCCCAATACACTGCTATTTGAGAAGGTACTCTATTGGGAAATTGCACATACAAAAAATTATATTTAATCTTTTTTCATAGATACATTTCTTGGTTATGCTTCAGTTCTTACCCTCTTTTAAGGGTGTAATGAACCATTGGTTACTCTCTACATAAAGCACAACTGATAGAAATAGCACTGTACATTAGAATAATTTTATGGTAGCCAAAAGATTAAAATAGCAAATAATTCCTTTCAAAATCCTCTTAATTTCTATTATAAAATGTCCATGCATGTTAAAATTGGGTCAGAGTATTTTTAGGTTAGAGGACAGTTCTGTTTCCTCCCAAATAGCTCTGCCTTTGGTAATAAGGTTCTTTGTGCATTTCTGTCAGAGATCATGCATTCTATCCTTAGCAAAAGTTTATTCTTTCCTAACCTTCATTTTAGTTGCTTTTCTCTCCCCTCACTGCCATGCTCTTGCATTCTCTCCATCCAACCTCAACATCTCTAATTTCTACTTTTATGTTTTTCTAATGGTGCTTCACCAATACTGATGAAGAGCAAGCAGATCAATAAATAAATGACAACTTGGATTTTGTTGATTTTAAAATAACCCCTATGATTATGTTTGGGAATAATCTAATTCCAAAATGCTATATGCAAGCATTTTAAAACATATTGAGCATGTAATGATCATTAAGCTTTCTTTGTGAGACTATTCAGGTTGTTTTCTATCAAAATTTTGTACCTGTACAATTTTACCCCAATACTACCAAATATATCTCAGCTTGTGGCTCTATTTTCCTCACTATTTCAGCTAGATTTATCAATTAATTTAATTGCTTTAATACTAACTTTAACAAAGATGCTTCTTTTAAATTAGCACTAGTTTTCACATTTATTTAAAAAAAAAAAACTTATCTTTTCTTTTCAATTTACCAGATGTTACAACAGTGATGATGTTAGCAATCTGGTATTAAGACTTAGAAATCCTGTCTTGTGATATAATAGATAAGGACTTTTATAAAGACTCCATTATACCCCCTGAGGAAAAATAAACTGACATGTTAGGCCCATCACCTGCTTTTGGTTCATCTCACAAAACTGTTATCTCTTTCATTTCTACTATATAGCCATGAAATTTTCAAAGAGTTTTATTGTGGCTTTTCCCAATTCTCTTAAAGTTTGCAATATTAAATCACTGTCCTATTTGCATATGAATACTTTGTAACAGTATTTCTTTTTCAAGATACTGTGGTGGTAGCTATCAGCCCTGGGAATTAATCCAAATAGCAGCCTCTGAAGATGGGCTTCCTTGGTATCTAATCAAAAGCATCAACTCCATGACAGCAGCCCTGCTGGGAATTCTGTCAGATTTCATTTATCTGAACACACTGGATAAGTGAGCCAATGGATAAGTGCTTTGAAATAACCACTTTCCCTGCTCTTTCAATGGGTTGTCACAGTGATCTTGTAATGAGAATATAAACCAGTTAATAAGTATTCACACTGAATGTATGATGTGATTCCATCTAACCCTTATTTAGTTACTGTAAACCATCTTCACAATTTGAAGTTATGTTTCAGAGTTTTGCAAACCAGTATTGTCCAGAAAAAGATCTCCATTCACTCACATCTTATTTACCATTATTATCCCATGTTCCTCCTAGGTCTTTCTAATGACTTCTAATATACTATAATAAGTGACATATTTTTTTTAAAGACCAGAAAGTGCACTGGATCTAGGCACACATAAAAAACATTCTGAAGAACTTCTTAAAATGTAACTCAGTACCAAATGTTTCAGCAACCACTGAACACACTCAAGGTAACAGTGCTGGGCAATATCCCCACCTGAGATGACAATACTGGTCAAGTTACTGAGGTATGACAACTAGTGGACGAATCTATCCATACAAACTAATGTGGGAATTTCTGACATAGAAAATAGATGCATAGAAACTTAGACACAATTTCATGCTGGAGAAATTAAGAAATGTTCCACTACAGTTATTCTCAGGGAAGGCTTTGGAACTGAACAAGAGGTAGGGTGACAAAATAGATGAATGGAAATCATTTCAACTAGAAGAAATTATAAACTTTAATAAACATACTTTTAAATTAGCATCTTTTATGTTAATAAAATGCAAACTATTTTCTGGAAAAACGAAAACACTTGACTGAACAGTTATTTACTTATTTATTTTTGAGTAGCTGCAGAAAATAAAGGTCATTTGGAGAGTCTTCCAAGCAGCTGTGAAAACTGGAAGATATTACTATGCAGGGATACAATGTAAGTATAACTTAGAAAGTGGAAGAAGTTTAAGTAAAAAATAGACAATGACTACTTTGCTTCTTCGGTATTGTTTTCTCATATTTTACATTTGGAGATGAGACAAAATAACCCCCAATTTTTCCCAGCTCTAACATTCTATGGATATATTGACCAACATTCCTGTAGAATGCACAGATAATCTACAATAAATGTAGAGGGAAAAATTCTATTTTTTTCTAAGTGAAGAGAATTCAGGAAAGGTTTACTGGGTATTGTGAAATATTGAATAAGATGTGAGAGGTACTTAGACAGGTTGTAAGAGGAATTTAGACAAGTAAAATGGGAAACCAAAATGTTCAAGACTTGGAAACAGTGAAATTGAAAATAAGACTTTTCATTAATCTTCCATTCTAAAAAAAAAATCTTCTAGTCATATTTATTAGAAGATATACTCAAAGATTTTATTTTCTAGAAGCTGAAATATTTTGATTTTTTACGGTCATCCTGCTAGAAAGCAAATTCCTAAATGGGAAAAAATAGTCACAAACAATCATGAGTTGAAGAGACATGCATTTTAATGGCCCAACATCTTGACCAAGAAGGAAGTAAAAAATAAATTAAGAGATAGGAAATTACTTTAGCTGAATGCCTAGCATATGTCTTTCTTCATTTTAGGTGCTTTATTATTTATTATTATATTGTTGAATAATTGAAGTCAATTGTAAATGTTTTCTAAATTTTCCTATCTTAACTTCTTACACTTATAAAAAATAAAACTCCTAGAAATAAACTTAGTTATAAAAGTCAATAAGTAGTGAGTCCTGTTTATTCAACTTCACCAGTAAAGATATCACAGGATGCAGAAGTCTACAAAAACTAAACCTAATCCCTAAAAATCAACTGCACAAAGGTGACATATTTCTCCTAATGTTATGCTGCACAGCAATTCTTGTTGTTATTATTTGGAAATGTTGAGCTCTTGATGTGAGTAGTTTTGAGTCAATGTGTATAGCTACAGTGTACAGTGTAGTTAAATTGACCCAAAAATGTTTCAGAAAACCTGCTTGCAGAGATTTGTCACCCGATAGCATTCTGGCACTGCTCTGTAACTAGAAAACCCCATTTTGTGAAGCTTTAATGCCCTTCTGCTGTTACAGAGGGCTCACAGGCATGACTATGGTATCATTTTTCATACTACAGTCTCACTTTAAGGTATTTTCTAACTTTGGTTAGTACCCTCAATTTCTTCCAAGAGCATTTCTCAAAATAAAACCAAACAATGCTACCACCCTTTTTCTCCTTTTCCTTGGCAAATATAAAAACATAAGTTTTATAAGGACTTGTACCTTTTATATTTGTTATCATATTTAGGCCTTCTTTTCTTAACTAGATTACTAGCTCTTCTCATTTGTATCTTTTGCACTGTGCCTGTATGTGATTTTTTTTGGAAAACATATTTCAGTTGGCTCTCCATATCAGTGAGTTTCATGTCTATAGATACCAACAATTGCAGATCAAAAATATTTGAAAAAAAAAACTCACTACTTCTGTACTAAACACTTCTCAAAAGAATTATTCCCCCAAAAGATAAGGTACAACTATATACATAACACATGCTTTTTATTAGGTATAAACAAGCTAGCGATGATTTAAAGTATACAGGAGGATGTGTATATATTATATGCAAATACCATACTATTTTACATTAGAGACTTGAGCATCCAAATATTTTGCTATTCATGGGAGATTCTGGAAACAACACCTGCCATACTGTGAAACAAATGTACTTAGACAAATGTACTTTTTTTTTGCTTAATCAAAAAAAAAATAGAGTCATAGAATTTTAGAACAGATGAAATATAGACTATATGTAGTCCAGACACCTTCATTTTACAGTTGGGAATGAAGATAAGCTCATGGAGGTTAAAATAAGTTGTTAAGGTTTCTCATCTGGTTAAGGACAAGAACTTTGGTATCTTAATAATCTCATGTCTTTCACGTTTCTTATCCATGAAAAAATATTTACTGAGTACCTTCCAAGTCCCAAGAATGCTGCAAAGAAAAAGAGATAAACAACCCCTATCCTCCTAGTTTCTGCCTAATATATGCAAATAGAGAATGAATAGAAAATTCAATTGGACAAATATACCATTATGGGGAGTACACTGAAACAATATCATCCCAAGCTCAGAACATAAAATCAATGTTCTGCAAGATGATACCTGTCACGTGAGAACAGAAGAATGAAGTAAAGTTAACACAGGGAGAATGGAGGTGCAGAAGACAGTCTGTGAAATAGGAAAGGAGTGAGAAGGGTAAGGGGGAGAAAGGGAAGAAACTTAACAGGTAGGTAAGCTGGATGGAGAGTGGCTATGCAGCCATACTAGGAAGTTCACTTACCAGATGTTAAGTAGAATGAAGACATAAGGTTTCACCTTCAAGTGACAACTCTGACTATAACGTGTGGAGTGAATGAGGTAGAAGACTCTTGGATCATTAAGGTCAGATTAGTTAAAAAATATTGTAGTAATCCATGCAAAAGGCAATGATAGGTTTGATTTCAATTTGTAAAAAACAGTAAGCCAGCTCCCATATTGTAAAAGTAGGCCTTCTTTATAACATTTATATTACCAGGGTAAGGAAAAAAATGTGTTTATCTTTGAGAAATAAATAACTTTGGCAAAGAAGAGCTTTGTATCATGGAAATAGAGACTACAAACCTTAATTATGCAAGGTGGTTTGCTGCAACCCAGTGATGGGGTAGAACTCAGCTTTAGTTCCTAAGACCAGCCGCAGTCCTGAACAAGGTAGATCACATTTGAAATTCCAGGGCAGTTCTTCCAGTCATGAATAGTCATGACTTAATTCAAAATAGAAAATAATTTCAAAATAAGCCTTCTTGAAACCCAAAATACTGGAATAGTCTATTTATTTGAAGACTTCCTCTTCAATTGCAAAAGCAAATGCCAAAATATCAGCCAAGCTCTTGATTCCTCTGCCAGTTCTGACTAGTTTTGTGGTTTTCGCAGTTGCTTCTGTGCCAATCTAATTTTTAAAAATTATTATGAGGTCTGAAGACTGGCAAGAAATGCCAAAGAGGAAAATCAGATCAAACAATGTGATTGCATTTTAGTTCAAATTCATCCATTACTTAGACAACAGAATGCAATTACGGTCTTTAAAAAAATGGAAAACACATTTACATGAAAAAATCCATAAATTTTGCTTCTAGAAGAAACCTGTACAAAATTTTATTCCATCCATAATACTTTATGGCAATGAATTCTAAAAAAACTAATGTGCATCTAAAAATAGAGGAAATATTAAAATATATATAGCAAAAGTTGCTAATCAAGCTTTTTATTTCATGTATATTATGAAAAATTAATACAATACTAATCTAAGAAAAATCTGTAATCTATATTCATTTTATAGTTGATCTTTTTTTACTTTTTAATGTTTTTATTAGTGAATTTCAGTATGCATAATATTGGGGTGCATTTTGATATAATCACACGTGTGGAATATAATTTGCTCCACTTCAGTCTTCTAGAACTTCCTCTTTCCCTCCCCTCTTTCTTCCTCCTGTTCTCCTTTCTCTACTCTATTGGTCTTCCTTCCATTCATTACTAGTTTACTTTTATTAGTGCTTTGTAGGTATACATAAAAGGGAAATTCACTGTAATATACATATATGCACATAACATAATTTGGTCCATTTCTTTTTGCTGTTCCTCCCTTTTCCTGTCCCTTCTTCCTCCCCCTCAATCTCTTTCCTCTGCTCTACTGACCTCACTTTTATTTTCATGGGAATCCCCCTGCTTTTTTCCCCCTTATTTTGGTCTAGCTTCCACCTATTAGAGAAAACGTTCAACCCTTGACTTTCTGAATCTGGCTTATTTCACTTAGTGTGATGTTCTTTGTTTCCATTCCTTTCCCGGCAAATGCTGTAATTTAGTCTTCTTATTTTAACATCCTTATTGTTTAGCAAAGTACTGTTCAGTTTTTTAATACATTAGTTACTTCTTTTAAAACTCTCATCGATAAAATGAAGAAGGTGATCAAATTACAAATAAAAAACATTTTACTTTAGACTGAACAAAGAAAGACTATCCAAGTACAATTACTCATTTTTGTGTTGTTGCAAGAGTTTCAAAAAACTGGTTTCTCTCCTCCTTTCTACACTAATTTCCCCTTATGTAACTGGGACCACATTCCCTCTGACCTGGTCTCAGAATTCCAAACACATACATGTTCATACCACTTTTTGGCAGAGAATGGTGCCTACCTCCTGCAAAAATCTGTCATCATCAAAGGCCTAGATTAAACATGATTTCCTTCATGCAACTTTTCTGATTCCTCCAATAAAAATTGTATTCTTTATGCTTTCATGAAACATTCTTACTATGCTTTTGACTTCTAGGGTCATAAATAAATAACTAAAAACATCATATTTTAAGTTGTGGTATTCTTTTCCTGTCTCCCAATATATTTTGAAAGGATCTCAGTGATTAGGTACATAGATAGGTAATTCATAGACAATAGATATAATAGACATATATGCATAAATAATATTTGTATGAGTATACATATTTAGAAATGCTTAATTTAAAATAATAAATTATTATTCATTACCATGGTGTGTCATGTCCATAGCACTTATACAGTAGTGTGATATTCAAAAAATGATAATGAAGATAAATTAAAAATAATCCCAATAGGTATCATAATAATGTGATTATTAATACTATGATTATATTATTCCATTTTCTATTGCTATAACAAAATACTCAAGTTTGAGTACTTTATAAAGAAAAGACACTTATTTGGCCCATAGTTCTGGAGAATTGAGAACATGGTACCAGCATCTGCTTTGCTCTAGTGAAGGCCTGTCATAGTTGGAATCATGGTGGGAACACATGCAACAGGGAGAGGTTACTTGGAGAGAAAGGAAGCCAGAGGGACTCAGGAGCAAGGCTTACTCTTTTTACGACAATTTGCTCTTGTAGGAACTATTGTACCATAAGAACTAAATTAACCCTTTCTGAGGGTGATGTCTCCAGTGGCCTAAGAATCTCCCACTAGGACTCATCTCTAAAAGGTTTTGCCACCTCTACACTGCCACACAGGGAACCAATCTTCCAACATTACAAAAAAAAAAAAAAAAAAAAAAACCAAAAACCAAAACCTTTAAAGGACACAGGAACAGCATATCCAAAAGATAGCAATGATTTTTTAAAAAGAAACTCATAAGGAACTTGTAAATTTTACATATCTATCAATTGAAAGCATCAAATCAATAGATTTTATACCTGCAGAGATATAATTATATTTAACAATAATTTCTACTCACATTCAACATTCATTTACTGAAATCTACCCTTGTATTCTCATGCAGCAGTAGGGAACAGGACAGTAAGAACAGCTAAATGCAATACGGAGCAATCGACGTTCAGTGGAGGAGCGTGCAGAGCACAGAGAGGGTGTGAAGATGACAATGGCAAGCTCTACCTGAGGAAGTTAGAGATACCTGAGGGAGAAGTTCATCAGGCATTGAGAAGAGTGACAGAAAGACAGAACAGTGAGTATGAAGACTTAGAAATTAGAAAACCATGGCTCCTTATAGCACTTGCCTGCAATTAAGGAAGACTAAAGTATAGAAGACAAATGGGGACAAACTAGAAGGCAACACCAGAGAAGCAGACAAGAATTCCAATTCTAAGGAAGCTCTTCAGACTGCAGCTTGGGGGAGGATTTGAGGATTCAGAGGAAGCAGAGACCAGAAAGTAGACTGTGCTCAGGAGCCAAAGGAGAGAGCCAGCCCTTCAGCATGTCTTTGTAACTCTATACATATGTCCAGCAGTGTTCCAAGTATTGCATTCCACAGAGTTCAAAACTGATTGAAATATATAAGGGTGAAAAGGATAACACTCCATTTTAAGAACTTCCAAAAATTTAAACCACCAACAATAAGAACTATAGGGTTGTTAATATATACAACTACCATCCTCCAAGACTTCTTATATTTATATGGAAAATAAATATATATATATATATATGGCCTGCCAGCATAGATATTATAGCATGAATAAAACTAAATTATATGAGACAGCATTCAGCAGAGAAATCTTGTTAAGGAACATTCTGTGTCCTGTATAAACATTCGGAATTTAAACACAATAACTTAGGGCTTACTGGACCAAATATAGAGAGCAGTTCTGAGGTGATTGCCATATTTGAATTCATCCTTGCAAACTGTGTTATATGGGGTCAGGAAAATAACATGTTTCCCTCCTATACATAAAACTTTCATAAATATTGTTATGAATTAATAAAACAAAACAGGATTTTCTATCATACTACATTTACATTTATATATTATCAGTGCTTTTGGATATTTAAATAAATTTAAGATTACCTAAGGAAAGTAAATGGTAAATCATTTGCAATTCACTTATAAAAGTCTCCGTATTGCATATAAGCATTATATTCAACATTTGGAACAAAATATAATTCAATATTCAACATTAATGTTATCAACACAGGAGGAATAGAAAAGAAATTTAAAGTAGAGAAACCCCAAACAACCTAACTTTTACATTTTCAATTTTGACATGTAATTTTTCAAACCTTACAATCTTTTAAAATAGCTATTTATATTCTATTTCCTTCCCAAATTTAACTATGTTTTTCCCATATGAGACTCAGGAGGCTGACCTATAAAACAAAAAGAAATTCCAAAGTATAGAGTATGGAAATGATAGAGGTTTGTGATGCACTAGGCTATTATTCAAGTTGAAAATAAATTGGTTTTCTTTAAGAATAGACCCCTTTGTTAAAGATATTATGTGCTAGAATCTGCCTGTTCTCTTTCCATGCATGGATATACAAGAGCTGAAGCAGAGTCTGGGTTCAATCTCATCCATTGAAGAAAAAAAGACTATTTCTAATGCTCTTCAATCTATATCAGATTTGTTAATTCCACTCTATTTATGTCTTGGTTACTCTAAATGGAGATGCTTTCGTATTCCAGAAACTAGGGTTCTCTAGATTCAGAGCCATATCCTACTCTTAACACCAGATCTCTGAGGAATGAAATCTCTCCATACCCATGCCTGAGATCCTGCTGCCAAAGATAAATATTCTTCACGCAAACATCTTTCTGGCCTGCCTGCCTGATCACAGCTTGCCATCTGTTCTGGGACTGCCCACCACTGAGCTCGGACTCAGTGTCTCTGCAGACACTCAGATTACTCCTTGGAGCTCTAACACCAACTGCTGTTCTACGCTACCTCTCAGTGCTAGTGACATTGTTGAATTTTACCAGCGCTCCGTGATCTTGGAGGAGAAAAAAAAAAAAAAAAAAAAAAAAAACAGTAATGTTTCAGAAATCTTCCCACCATCTGAGTTCCCAGAAATGACTTACTGCAACGGTACATACTTCCTCATATAATGTGTAAGATTCATGAAGGTCCTTGATTTCCTATGGCAAGGCTAGAACCTGATCTTCTGAATCTCCATTCCTGGTCTCATAAATGACTAACTGATCAATCAGGGGAGAAAAATGCTTGCTAATCAAATTTGGGCTATCTTTTCTTCTTTTAGGAACTTTGGTCCAGCCTTAATGTGAAGCAACACAAGCCTCAACAGCCACTGTGAATAATAAGCTGACTTGGAATAAAACATTCTCTCATCTACAATCTGATCGCAATACCCAGGTTTTTATTCCATTTCCCTAAGCCTGGTGCCTTCTATTCTTGTTTACTTCTCCCTATTGCAATAATCCATCCTTTCTAGTAAAGTCTTTCCTCAAGTTAAAATTTGTTTGTTTTTTCAATTTGATACCTGTCAGTGAGCTTTCTACCTGAATTGACTGGACTTGTTCCACTTGCCTAGAGCAGTTTTTGTCCCTGACCCCCAACTCCATGAACCACACCTATTTCCTGGAATGCTTTCACAACCCAGGGAGAGACCACTCCCTAGCCCTTTTAAAAACTTGCCATAGTCAATGCTTAGAGTCCTTGTGCTCCAAGTTATTATGTTGCTTTCTTTCCTTAAATTCATTCAACTTATAATTATTAGTCAAACACTTAGAAATAAAAATCATATTTCTTTACTTTTTTATTTTTCTTTTTTTCTTTTTTAGCTGATAGTCTTCCAAGTTGCCCAAAATATCATTGCCACCAAATTTCCTTCATTTTACACATTCAGAATGGGAGGTTTAAGAATTTTAAAGAATTTGTCAGATATTCACAAACAAGGATAGAAATAGTATAAGAAAATAGTTCTCATTACTTGAAAAAAGTTTTTGATCACCAATCATGCATTAGGACATCATTTAAATGTAAGTTTGTAAAAGCTTAGTTTAGTTCAGGTAAATTCGGTGAGGTGTGGGCTTTTTATTTTGTTCTTTTATTTCATTTTTAAAATTACAGCTCTTCCTTAATTTCCTTGTAAAAGACATTAAGTGTAGTTTGTAAGAAGTAACTTGTAAAACCACCTGGAGGCCCCAGCATCCTGCTGCCACACATTCTCTGTAGGGACTTATATCTACATCTACATATGCATATATTTAGTAATCTGCATATTTTTAAAATAACATTGATGATGCATCCTATATGACTAGGCAAAAATTCATGAGCTATTCTTTCTTCCAATCACAACAAGGTATCATCTTTTGACTGATGTTTATGCTATTTAAAATGATACTGGAGACCTCCTCTATGGGAGGTTCTGGAGGTTCCTGAAGGAATGCTAGCTCTGCCTCTACCCTCTGTTCTTTCTGCTTCTGAAGGCTCCTGGCAGGCTGAGAATTCTAAGCTGTGCAGCAGGCTGCAACACAGTGGTGAAGTATCCATGCAATGCTCTATCATCATAAAAGCTCCAATTTCGAGGAAGCCACTTGATGGGAGAAATTTGTAGCCTCAGCACTTTGTACAATGCCTCACATCCCCAGAGTGCTCCCATTCCAGCAAGGGATAAGAAGGCACTGGAAACATGCAAGTGGGAAAGATTAATGAACACACCATTACCAGGAGAGTTTCGTAAAACACAAAAAGGAAATGTCCTATATCAATAGCAAATAAATAGTACAGGAAGCTGAGCTGCACTAAGATAGTTTTTGGAAATGTTCCTCATTTTACCAGGTGATATTCCCCTTTTAATAGAAATATTTCACTTCAGCTAAATCATCACTGATTAATTTACTTCAATTCCTTTCAGTGTCTGTTACTTTACGAATAAATGATATAATGTGGGTATGTCAACTGTGATGGAAATATTTTCCATCACCATCAAATACTGTAAATAATTATAAACACTAAAAGAGTGATTATATGCCAAAATTATGCATACTTCCTAAGATCACATTTCTTATGTTTTTTGAATATTCATCTCTCAGGTCTACAGAAGAGATCTGAATGACAAAATCATTACTAAATCTCTCAAGTTGAAGATAATGATTTATTACTTAATATTCCTTGTATATCTCACATTTTACCATCATTTATTGAACATTTACTGTGTGCCAATCATTCTGCTTAACATAGGACTTACAAGAATTAATGAATTGAGAAGCTTGCACTTCCTCAACAGTTAACAATTCTTTCTCAAAATGAGATCTGTAGGCAAGTTTAAGAAGTGTCAAGATTTATATCCAAATACTTAAACAATTAGTTAATAATAAATAATAGTGATGCATTCAGTCATTAGCTAATGACTTAACATAATGTTCTTCAGGAAGTCCCAAATGTATTTTATGTGTATAACAAGATAAAAATTTACTCATATATCTAAATAAAGAGAAATCAGAAATATTCTAGGCATTCTGTTTTTACAGTTTTGCCCAAGAAAATTCTGATTTCTGTGATTGCATCAGCACTGCATTCTCAAATTTTTACTGATTTACTAAACACAAGACAATATCTTTAAATGAAATAAGATTTTCCATTGATGAAGAGTTTCTTCCTAGTTAAAGCACACTCAGTTCAGTCCTCTAAATGGGACCAGCCCTATTCATTACATACATCAACCAAAGGTCAAAACCAGGCTTATCCCACAAAGTCAGCCATGATGCTGGCACAATGAATAACTTAAAATATCGTGAGAAGAGTAAATAAAGCTTGGAGTAAGGTGAAAGATGTTGCTGTGCCTGAAATAACTGCTAGCTCTTCATCTTTTCCTATTTTAATCTTTCCTATTTTATGACAAGACTTTTAATAATACCCTTTTATGAAATGAATGTCTGGATGTTAATTACTAAGCAAGTCTTTTATTTGTAATAGAGCTAAGCAATTTAACACCTTCCAGTGACTTTCTAGAACAAATATATAATCATAATTCTTTCAGTGCCTTGGTGAAAGTACATAAAAGCCCCTGGAAATTGTTCATTTTGCTTACATGAAGCTGTTAGCTCAGTTAATTACAAGTCATTGTCTTGCTATTATTTTTCATATAATTTGTTTCAACATTGCAATTTATTTAGCAACAACTATGTACACTTGGGTGCAGTTAAAGAAAGAGACTCAATAGTAATTGGGAAGGGGCATTCTAAAGGACCCATGCTCCTCAGACCCAGGACACCATCACATTTGCTTGCCTATAGACACTATGTACATAATGCCTGCTTGTCCAGGTCCACCTTCTTCAATCACTTAGGATGTACATCCTTGCCCCAATCTCCTCTTACTCCAAGACTCCCTGCTCTTATAATACATATGCTATGGTTTGACTGGCTCTATCAAAATTCATGTTGAAATCCCATTGTGAAGTATTTAGAGTGCAACCAATTGGAACCTTTAAGAGGTAAGAAACACAAGAACTCTGCACTGTGAAAGAACTACTTCATTCATGGATTAGTGGATTAATGGGTTTTCTTGAGTAGGGTGGTATGACATAAAAACCAGTTTGGTCCTTTCTTTTGTGTGTCCCTCTTGTCATGTGATACTCTGTGACATCTAAGGATTCTGCAGAGTTCTCACCAGAAAGAATTCCTTCCCCAAGTAGGCCCTAAATCTTTGACTCCTTCCTCGACCTCTAAAATGGTGAAATAATGAAACTTTATAAATTATCTAGTTTGTGACATTCAGTTATAGCAACAGAAAACAGACCAAGACATCACTTCATATGCCACATGGAGAAACAATAAGCCATGGATGACTAGATAGATGACTGCCTAACTGGGCAGATAAAAAAAAAAAAAAAATCAAATAAAGTGTTTACATAAAGAGAAACAGGTGAAATCATATTTTAAATTAATCATATTATAGGAATTATGTGGATTTGACTAATAGTTTACCCATCAGAGTCGCCTGACAGTGACTTTGTTCATAGATTTTGCAAAAATGTAAGTGGTATATTTAGTGGACTGTGAGAGCAATTATTAAATACCAAAGAATTCTAAAAGCCAGTTGCTGAAAAAGTAATAACTTAAAATCAGTCAGGGTGAGTATTTATTTATACCACAGAAATCAGCAAATGCTGCAAATCAGCATTTTTGTTTGTGCATGTGGTTTTTAGTTTTGTTTAGTGGTTTTTTTTTTTTGTTTTTTTTTGTTTTTTTTTTTTTTTTTTTTTTTTGTTAGGGCCTATTTACCAGCATGCTATTGCTTAGCCCTTCATAAAGTTCTGACATAAAAATAAAGAAATTCCCCTACATTGCTGATGTCCCTTGTCCTCTGCTCATGATGTGATTCACATTTCCCACCCAAACATTTTGTACATGTGCTTCTATCAATTTTTCCTGGGGTTATAGATTTAATAGAATATTAGTCATTTCATGAGTTGGACTATTTTTAATAAGTCAAAAAAGTGATTCTCTTTAAATGTCTACATGTCTGGAAATTTAGGATGTCCTTCCTAAGTTTTCATGTCATGGTTTTATAGCCCTCTGAAATCTCTTCTTAGCCGTGGTCTTTTTAAGCTGAAAACTTCTATTTACTTTAAGTTCTCCTTAAATTAAGGCTCTTCCTCTAAGCTCTTTTTAAGCACTGCTTTCTGGAATTTTTCCAGGTTAGCCTGTTCTTAAATCCTGTAGTCAGATCTATTTGTAGTATCTAACTTCTAGAGAGGAAAAAAAAATCTTGCCACATAACCACAACCAAATGGTATCTGTTACTCTTGTACTTAAACTTATGAATAATACCCAAACATTTTAACAATAACCACAGCATAAGAAAACGTGGGCTTCACAACAAATATCAGATCAGATCAAAGGGATTAGTGAATAATGTTGATGGTAGTTCTGAGCTGGAAAGGAGTCTGACTAGATTCTTAATTTTACATCTGTGGGGGAAAGAGTATTGATTTCAAAGTATGGAAACCACTTAATAATTCTCCTTTTCTAATTTTCCGGGAAGTCTACTTTGCTTAATAGGCCTAGTATTAGACATCTATTTCAATTTTCTGTTGTTTAATATTTTCAGTAAAAACAAAATCATTCTAGAAAATTAATATTAACAAGGTTAGATTTGTCAGTCTTATATTTTAAGTATGTGCTGATTAACCTCTATAATATACTTGATTAAGGCAGATGACTGAGGCCAATTAATTCTCTATTTTGCCTTTGTAAGGCCATTTCATAAATATTTAAGCATCAGTTTTTAATCAAGCTTTATTATTTGTGCTTATACTGCCTTTCCCTTTAGAGTAAAATTAAAAAATAAAAAGAGAGAGAAATCATTTTGGTGTCAGCTGAGAAAGCTCCACTTCCACAGATAATGTCACCTTATAACATACCTGTGCCATTTAAAGGCAACTGAGCAACATGAATATTGAATCTTTTTTATTTTTTACTTCTAATAATTTGATTTTAAACCTTTGAACATTAACAAAATAAAAGTTGTGCATTGCTGAATGAAGGGAATATATTGAGAATATGTCTAATGGCAGTTTTACCTTTTGTGAACATCAATAAGTGTACTAACAGTTCACTACCTCTACCGGACATATCCTATCGGACACTGTGGCATTGTGGCCCTTCATGCACTAAAACAGTATGTGGTACATGACTATGAACAGTCAAGAAACTACTCGAGAACATAATTTAAGCTATCTCCCCAAGGCATGTTCATGAGCCATCATGACCCCCATGTACAAGGTGAAAAGGTCTCTACTATATTAAAAGATAGATTTTTTTTTCTCTTGAATAAAATCCTTTTAATTTTAGGACATGACTTTAAGCAAAGAAACACACAATGACCACAAGCTAGGAATGACAAACTCTAGATGTAGCATGCACTCCTTACATAAATATGCAAAGTTTAAGTACACACAGTTAACCCCTCAATATGAGTAATACCACCAAAATATTCAATTTGGTTTCTCGTGTTATTCTCTATGACATATTTGTCTTTGAAAGAAATTCCAAAAGGATATAATAAGCAAATGAATTGGAAAACTCTATGTAACATAAAACAGGTATCTCAGAACTTGTAATATATGAATGTGTTTTTAATCTCTATACAGTATATCCAAAAATATATATATATCCATTTGAATAATATTTTCCCTGAACATCTGCTTAGTTTTTCAGACAATAGTTTTTCAAAGAATGTTGTTTAGAAATATGTTTATTGTAAGAGTTTGCAATCACCTTGTTAGTACTTTTGCTCTTCAATTGTTACATTAGAGTATTTGAGTTCATTTAGGCATCTAATATATAAAATACTGTTCTATGAAATTCTCCACAACTTTCAAACTAAGAAAAAATGATGGGCAAGTTTTTCCTTTTTTTTTTTTTTTTTTTTTTTTGACACTTTCTAAATTGTGGATGTATTAGGGTTGTGAGCATTCAATTTATCATTTGTTTTTTTCTGCACTATTAAGTGGATCAATGTATTTCCCTAAAGGCAAATATTTCATTTCTAATACTAATTTCCACCTAAAATGTTGCTGAAAACTTTCAAATAAATAAGTCAGAAAAAGTAGAGTTGCTTAAATTGGATAATTTGCTCTGATATTGTATCTTAATCTAGACTTTCATTTGAAGAGAGAACTATGGAATGACATTAAATAAAAAATGACATTCCATAATTCTTCCATTCACATTTTCCCAGGACATAAAGGAAACAAAGTCACCTTGTCAAAAAGATTCAGTATCTTATTAAAATGTGTAGAAATCTGTGTATACTGTTTTCTAAATATTTACCAATTCTAATAGTGGAACTGCAGTTTGAATAAATAAATGTCCTTTCATCCTTACTGGTGGTAGACCTGCACAAATTTTGAAGGCTCTTACAAATTGTGGCTCTGTATTTCAATTACAGTGGATGAGCAGGTCAAATAGTTTAGATACTATATTCCACCCTGCTCAGGATCGTTAGGTATGGCCTGCGATTGTTTAAACATTCTTTGCCTTAATCAACTCCTTCTAACCCAACAATGAGTTTTTGTGTAATTCATGCTTTCAGTCATTTAAAGAAGCATCTCAGTGACTGTAAGGCTCCATGTGTCCTCCTCTGGAAACCAGCTGTCATTCCGACACACCCCATGAGCAACATTCTCTCGTGAGGGGATGGGATGTATGAAGGGGATTGGTTAGAGAAGGCCACCAGGGTAGAAATGATTTACAACATGTTTCAGGAAGGAGAACCAAAGGGAAGACTTGCTGAAATGCAGGAAGCATAGACAATGGAGTTCAAAATGGAAAAGCAAAATCTTCACCATAAAATAAGAAAGTGCCAATTATACAAACTGTATAGTTTTATATTAATTCTACTGATATAAGTATACTGATATTTAATGCTGGGTTTAAACATGACCTAGATTAAGCATTTTGTTCTTTATATATTTCCATAAATTTTCTTTCCCTCCCTGACAAATAGGGTAAATGAATACCAATTTAAACAGTCCAGAGAACATGATGCCTTTGCTGAGGGTTTGGCAGTTCTCCAGTTCCTGCTGCTAAATATTATCAGAGAATTAGCATCAAAAACAAATTCCTTTAGTAATATCAGTCAACTTCCTTGAACATAGTTCATATCCTCAATGCTTCCAAAATTCTCTGAATAAAAGGGCTTAGGGATACCAACATTTACTAAAAGAGGGAGAGGGAGGGATTTGTCAAAAAAACATTGAAACTGTGTTTCTGCATTAAGCAGAGTTTCTCTAAACTGCCTGTTATTGATCAATAAACACAGCAAAGTATCATAGAAATGTTATTTTTCATATTTTATGAATCAATTACCCACAATTACCCATATTTAAAGTATCACTATTCCTATAATTACTATTGCTTTTTTTTTTTTTTCCCAGTGTTGGGGATTCAACCCAGAGGCTTGCACATGCTAAGCAAGTGCTCTACCACTGAGTTACATACCAGTCCAGTTTTACAAAGCTTTAATTTTATTATGTATGAGGTTTAGAACATGATGTGATAGGATATATATTATATATAGTAAAAAGATAACTGTAGTGAACTGACATACGTACCATCCCACATAGTTACTTTTTTGTGACAAAAAGTAGCTAAAAGTCATTTATTTAATAAAAAATTCAAATAGCATATCAATTTTTTAACTATGGTCCTCATATTGTACAAAATTTTTTAGATATATTTGTTCTATGTATCTGCTGCTTATATCCTCTGAACTACATCTCCCCACTTGTTCCCCTCTCCATAATCATGTTTTCATTATTACTTCACTTTTATTATTGAAGATAACCTAGAAATGAAGTTCCCCCATGGCATGTCACATTTTAACAACTGTCAAAGTCATCTATTTTATACAAAACCCATAAGAGAGCAGGTTGTATTATAAAGTGTCTATACCTCTTTCTATGCATTGAACTTGAGTGGCTAGGCTCTGACTGCACACATTATTAAGAGCTTGAAAAGTAACATAAGTAAGATAGTGATTAGAGGCATTTTAAAATCAGTCCTGGTCCTGAATCCTGTATCATCGTGGATAAATTTAGCACTCAGAGAAATTCAAGATCCTTGCTTATGAGGATCATGTAAATGATTATTTTCACCCCGGAGAAGTGAGATAACAGGTTGAGTTTAGCTCGTATTAATGATTCAACAAAACGTTGGCTGCCAATTAATGTTAACACTACCAATAAAAAACAAAAATAATTCAAATCATTTACCTTTAATGTGTCCTTCCTTGACTTTGATGATTCCATAAGTATTTGCCTTTTTGTAGAAATAATCACAATTTATTTCATCCATGTATAGTGTTGGCTACTATCGTAGGTTCAGAGAGCTTGCTTTTAGTTCAGGCAGAATTTTATTGTTATCCATCAAGACAATTCACTTTTCTTGCTCAGTCTATCCTTATTTCAAAATACATTAATTTCTATTTTCTCATGAAAACCTTGATAGAATTGAAACTGAGTGTAAAATGGAAACAAATACATCTTTACATAACAAGGTGTCTACACCTGTAGTAATGATGACCACCATGTAATTAATGAGTGACTATTACATGTCATGCATTTGATAAACAATGAGGAAACTGTGAGGGTCTGCATTTGGTACACAAAAATTAACTGGCTGTGTATGAAGTTTCTGTTCCCATGTTGTTTTGCCTTTACATTTTGATTTAATTTTTATTTTATTTTACCTTGTTGTATAATCATCTTATATTTAAAATATAATACATTTTATGCTAAATGTTGAAGAATTTAATGTCAATTAACTAATCTGAGATTCAATGTAGGCAAGTACTTGTCTTTTCCTTTCACCTACACAATATCAGGGCCTGAGGAAGAGGGTGATGGATTGGAACCCAGTTCACTCTGGTTTCACAGCTCACATCCTTCCTAGTAAGGACTGTTGCTTCTATACTGACTTTATACTGTGAAGAGTTGCCTTAAATAAAAATTCTTGAAGCCTGTGTCCTATAGTTGGGCAAACAGAACACTTGTGGCTAACTTGCATCTGAAAAAAGATATCCACATCAGTGGTGAGCGAATATGGCCTATAGTTGCACATAAGGCAGTTTTTAGAGAGTGTGTTCTCAGTGATGACAGAAAAGAGCATGACTTGGGTACCTAAATTCATATCTCAGAACATTTCTTAAAAGGTACTGCCAAGAAGGTTTTGGTCAAAATGAAAACCTCAGGGAAAAGAGCTATCAGATGCAGAAAAGGAGGCTTGTGTAGCAGGGGACAGTCTCCAGAGGCACCGACTTCATCAGAAGGCCAGCTGGAGGGTCCAGAAATGGCGCTTTTCAAAGACTCAGACAGATTCCCTCAAGAGCAAGAGTGAGCACCAGAGAAAGAAGAGAATCTTGACTCCGAAGTTGGGGTTGAGCATTGCACTAGAATTATACATAGAGCATTGCACTATGTATTATAAATATGACATAATTCTTTTGACAAAATAACCAAAGGACTTTTGACAAAAAGTAAGCTGATGGATTTTAAGGACTCTCTGAGGGATAGGGGAAGTATAAATCCAGAGCATTTTTAGGTAAGTAGTGAGCAGGAAGGATTTGGCTTCTGATTGCCCTCTGAGAAGTTCTGTTCTTTCAACATAATGCTTGGGGAATTTCATATTGATTATATTTAATAAGGTAGGTACATTTTTTTTATATTTGATGTAGGGTGAAGGCTCACAAATTGAGAGCACCTAGAACCTAAAGAATGTCCCTTCAAATTCAGAATGATGTGAGGCTAATGTAGAAAACCAAGTCTGGAAAGCCACTTGGTCCTGGTCTGTTCGTTAACATCACATATCCTGTCCAAGGGTGTAAAGTAAACCACCCCCACCTCTGATCCAGTCTTATTTATGCAATAATAACAACATCCAACCTTGAGAAATCTCCAGTAAAAAAATGTTACTTTATATTATGCTTTCAATCTGAAATATTTTTTACTGCATGCCAAAAAATAGATGGCAGGTTAACCCCTGGTTTTTGATAAGGACTTAATGTCCTAGAGTATTTCATGACAATTTCTTTTTCTTTCCAAAGTACAGTTGCAGTTGCTAAGGAACCAAATGTCATAGCCATGGCTATCTAGCAGAACCATATGCATATAATGTCAGAATAATTACATGATAGCTACTGCAAAAGTCATAAATCATGGACATTAGAAATAAGGAAAAAATTAATTAGATCATCTGTTATAGCCATAATATAAAGCCTATTCTCCTTTACAATGAGAATTCTTCTGAAAGGGATGGTATATATTAATTTACCATTCTACTCCCCAAGCCTAGCACCACTATTGCACATAGTAGGCATAAAGTATTTGTTATAGGAATAAGGATGCTTGCTCTCACTAGTACTCAAAAGCATAACAATGTCTGTAAGGCTCAAATGAGATAGTTCTCTTAGGAAAAGAAATAGAATGCCTTTAGAAAATGATGAAGGAGAATTTTGCATTTATAATATTCTGACTCACTAGTTTTCCAGAGCATGTTGATGACAGCTGATTCATTGGAAATTAGTTAAATGCTATTTTAATTTTGTTTCTTATAAATTAATCTTCTCTAAAAACCATGCCTCATTAAAATAAGAATATACAGAAAAGCTGATTTTATTTCATAACTTAACCACTATATCTGAAAATAGAGGCTTAGTTTTTTGTTTTTTTTTTTTTTTTTTTTTTTAACCTCTAAGCTAAAGAATTATTTCCTTAAAACCTGGTCACTGTATTTGTATATCTTGTTACCTTGACTTAGCAAAATGTCCACTTCATTTCTGCTTTCTGAGTGAAGCAAAAAAAATCAGTTGTCAAAACTTCAAAGTTTGCATAATAAAAGGTGATGTATAATCAAAAAGTTGACTTCCACCAATGTTGATGTCACAGTTTTTGACAGTCTTAAACTTAAAACATTTTTATGCATTTTTGTGTATTGGATTCTATAGTTCTTTGTTATGTACTACACACTTTCAACAGAACTCTAAAGTTTCTCTTGGTTATTTCTACACCTTTGGTTTGCGTATTATTGTTTCTTGTCCTCAATCATGAACTCACTCCCTAGGTTAATGAAGATTTTCAATGCAGAAGGCTTCCAAGTGGTCCCACAGTTTGTTTTTTGGAAATGTTGGTCATCTTAGCAGGTTGACATTCTTCTTTTAAAAGAAATATTTAGCTTCATTTAGTTTGTAGTAACAAGATCAACATACAAAGATATGCTAATTTTTTTAACCTAACATTTTCTAGTGTATTGTTAAGATTTTTGTTAAAATTCTAATACATTCCATCTGATGTTTATATCCTTCATTTACTATATAACTTTATAAAACAACAGAAATCAGGTTTGTCTGGCACAATAAACTCCTGTGATTTTGGCCCTAAAAATTATTCTCCTCTGAATGCATCAAATACTTACAGATTTAGTGGGTCTCTCCTCTCTCTCTCCCTCTTTCTCTCCATCTCTCCCCCTCTCTCTGCCTTTCTCCTCCTCTTTTTAGTACTGGGGATTGAATACAAGGGCAACCTACCACTGAGCTAAGTCCCCAGCCCTTTATGTTCTTATTTGATACAGAATTGGCTAAGTTGCTGAAGTTGGCCCAAAATTTACGATCCTCCTGACTCAGCCTCCCCAGTCCTGGGGGATTACAGGCCTCTGTCAATATGCCTGGCTCAGAGATCTTTTTACTTTACTTTCAAACAATTGTACAGAGTCACCAGACATCTTTTGATCAAGTACTTTATTCCCTGAGCACTGCTGTCTCTCCTCAGTTCTCTAGCTTCTCTGTGAAGGTTGTAACTAATTCTTTAATATTCTAGAATTCAGACATGCTCATTATATATTCCCTTTTCTGCCTATAATCAACAGTTAAACTGGGTAGACCAGTGATGAAACGAACTTAAAACATCACAGAATTTAAAATGTTATCTTGATTGGGGAAAAAAAAAAAAAAAAAACTCAGGAACTGCCAATACTGTCACATTAAAGAGATATTCTGCAAGGAGAACATTATGGTAAAGGGACAATCTCAGGGGAGTTATTGGGAGCACTGTTGATGAAATTACATCATATGCATATATCAATAAACCACAATAAAACCCACCAATGTGTATAATTAATATGTGTCTATAAAAAAATACATTCTGTGATGGTGGAATGAGGAGGGATGGACTCTAGAGGTCAATGAGTGCTTTGAAATCCCAGACCTACTATGTGAAAAGTTTGAATACTCAAGTCCTTTAATATCTCTAAACTTATGGGAGAATAGTAATAGTAACATCAATTCTTCAGACATATGTGAAGATTAAGTAAAATATTTAAAGAGCATGGCAAATACATTTCTGTTACTCATGAAGGATTAAGTACATATTTTCATTGATCTGCCTTAAAACCCAAAAACCCCAGATGAATAAAGGGAATGGGAGAGAGCGTGCAGAGGTGGGAGGAGGGAAGAGGGAGCACTCTGCACTAAGTAGCAGTTCTCTCTGCTGCATTACTGCCCACAGATTGGGGAAGGGGATACAAGGGACTGAAAAGGAGAGAGGCTTCCTCACTCTGAGCAATTTGAAATAAATAAGAAGAATGTAGACAACTAAGTAAATGAGAAAATTGAGAAAGAACTCTGGGAAAAAATATACAAAAACTTCAAATAAAATGTAATTGAATACAAAATTACCCGATTTTACACAATGTTTATGAAAATATAATTATGTAAATGCTTGCTATGAATTTTTATTTGAAAAGGATATGTAACATAGATAAATTCTAATCAATTATTTTAGGAAGCCAATTTTTAGATAGTCAAAAAATGGTATAAGTAGAGTATTTTGTTTGTAGTTTTAAGACTTGTTTGCTTGTTTTATCTTCCACATATGAAGACAAAATTAAATAAATAGTTAAATGAAACTTTTGGGGAGGAAGTTGTGAAGCAGCATCTACTCATTTGCATTATACTCCTAGGACTATTTTTCTTTTAATTATGTGTGAATTAATTTGAAAAGAAATTTTATAAAAGCATCAGCATGTGTATGATATTCACTCTAATGTTTTAATACCTGCTTATTCATCATTATAATAAATATTGCTTTTGGCAATCATTAATATAATTAAGCTAAAGCCATAGTAATATAAAAGAAACATAATAAGCCATCCCTTATCTCAAGTCCTAACCCAGACTCTCAAAAAAGCAAAATGCCTAGAGTCTTTCAATATATAGTTTACTTTTGAAGGATTGAGAACTGGATCATGATAGGGAACTTGTTCTACATTATTTTGAAGTTGTCTTCCAAAGAGTATAGATCATTCAAAGTATACATCGCTAATTATCCAAATAGCATGCCTAGGACATTAATGTTATTGGCAGAACATAGGATAAAACCTGACTCATCTAAAACTCTTGAGAACCAGAATTTACCTTGATACACTCAATCTTTCTCACTCCCTGACTTGAAAAGAAAAATAAACTAGCCTGCATTATTGGGTTACTTCTGTGATACTCCACTCAAGATTGGAGAACACAAAAATCCTCAAGGAGAATGCTTAAGTAAAAGGTCCCACAGAAGACTGTCTGACTACCAGACTAGACCAAAGGGCAGGTGATGCAGATGCAATTCCCAAAGCAGGGAGACTGGGGGAGGAATAGTTCTGCTCTTAGGGAGATACTTTGGTGTGGAGGCAAGAAATGCTGAAGAATTCCTTATTTTGTCCATGTAATATACAACATAATCATGTGTTGAATCCTTTTGAATCCTCTGGACAAATTATAAAATGGATCTTATTACTTTATCATAATGGAGTTAGACTCACTCTTCTGGGACTATGGCAAAACAATGAGTCTAACTTTCTAAGAAGTTAAACTAAAATTTCCTCTTTGATCCTACAGTCCAAATTCACATTTGCTGTGCTTTCATTGTCACAAGGGTCCTAAATTGGATGATAATTATAAAGTCTCCTATGCCAAAGGCAAGAGCTAGGGCAGAGGTAAGGAGCCCATCAAAAATTATGTGAAATCAAGTATTTTCAAGTTTGCTAATTTCTTTACAATAAGAACATTTTGAAAGTAAAACATGCACATTGATGCCTTTTTAACAAAGCGTAAAAAATAATACTCCCTCTTTTTGAGAACTAAAGTCAACAATTGGGGCAACGATGTTTGGAACAAGCTAAGGATTGATGGGCAGTAAGTTGACATAAAACACCAGGTTAAGTAACTCACTACTAGTTAATGGAATTCATTTTGAAAGAAAAAAAGTTATGATGCAAGACTTGATTTTGGTTCATTTGTTGCTTTCACATGCAAATGAGTTGAGTGGGTATTATGGCAGGACCACAATTTTTCATAGTCAAAGGAAATCAAAGGTTGAGATAGTCTTCTCAGGAGTCATAGGAATTATAAGTCACTGTGTTCTTGTTGTTCTTATTATCCTCTGTCTAGTAATCATCAATTTTGGCTTCATTAATATTACCTCTGAATTTACTATGAGTTTTTTTCTATTTTTAGTTGTAGATGGACACAATACCTTTGTTTTGTTTATTTTACTTTTTTTTAATGTGGTACGAGGATGGAAACCAGTGCCTCGCACATGCTAGGCAAGCACTCTACCACTGAGCTACAATTGTAGCCCCTGAATTTACTGTATTATTGAATATCACTGGCACTATGGTTAATAATAGGTGTGAAGACACAGAGGCATTCTTATTTCAAGAACTTTTCAGCTGATACTGAGATTTGTTCTCCAAGCAAGCCTGGATGCTTGACTCATAACTGATTTTCAGACACAAATACTACAAAAATTAGATGTTGGAAGCCATAACAAGATTAAATTCCAACATGTTAACTGCCAGAATAGAGGACAGTGAAAGAATCATATTACCACTTGCTCTACACCTGGCATAGTCATCAAAATACTGACCAAACAAACAAACAAAAAAAAAAAAAAAAAAAAAAAAAAAGAGAAGCAAGAACAGTGAATAAAATCACACTAGCACTAAAACCAGGAGTAATGCAACCACACCTTACAGATGCACTGTTGTTTGAACCAAAGCAAAGAAAGTCACAGCACACAGAACAGAATTTGCCCTCCTTAGAAAACTGATAAAATACTGCAGAAAGCAAAAGGAGAAACTTCTCCTCTCAGTCTGTTAATATTCCCTGTGTTGTGGACGCAATCACTGGTGTTTGGGGCCTCTTTCCAACCTGCAGGTCACAGGCTCTTCCAAGCTACACTGGAAGGGGAAAGAGCAATTCATTATTACATTCCATTTTTAACCCAATAGCAAATTAGTTGTGGAGATGTTTGGAGAATAATCCCTACTCCTGTGAGAGATGAAGTTTGGAAAGGAAAGAGACAGGGCTGAATTTGGTAAGTGACAGTTCACCGATTTAGTGCAGTCAAGAATGGAGACAAGGTGTACAGCATAAAAATCTCCTAGGACAAAAAGTTTAACTTGACTTTCTACTGATGTGCCCACCAGACGGGGCTATCAACACAACTGTGTAGACCTAGTACAAGTAGTTGAAAATTAAATGAATAAAAGGCATAAAAATAAATCTCCTGTACCTCTCATTTTTGCAGTTTCCCAGATCCCTGAGGCTCTAACTTGATATACTCTAGCCAACACTCTTGCTTTAAGGATGAGATTTTAAATGCAAATTAAAGCAACAATGAAATATCACTTTTCATGTACATCATTGCTAATATTAAAAACATGGATAATAGTCAGCTTTAATGAGGTTGAGAGAAACAGTCACCCTTAAAGACTTCTGATAGAACTATAAACTGCAAAAATCCTTCCCCAAGGGTAATTTGACAATCTGTTTCACAATTTCAAATGCATATACACTGACCTAGCAATTCCAGTCCTAAAAATACACACTAATAATTAGACAAGTGTTCAAAGATATAGATGGTATAAGGATATCCTATTGATAAGAGAGAATAGCTAGAAACCAAAAGAAATATGCATTGATAGAAATCTAAAAATAATATGGAGCACCATGCGAAGAAGTGCAGTGGTGTAGTCATTAAAAATAATTGTATATGTCTATATTTAGTTACATGGGAAAAGTCTGCAATGTGTTGGCAAGTGTAAAAATGCTAACTATAAAACAGTTGCCAGTGCAAAATAGTCATTAAGAATAAGTCTGGGCATTGGGGATATTGCTTACTGTACTTTGTCCATTTCTTTATAAAATTTAGAAATGAACATACACTATGTTTCAGATAGATAATATTTACAATAGAGAAAAATCAAAATTGTTAGCTATGCCGAATATATAAAGTCTCAGAACTGCATTGGACTTAAGTCATTTAATAGATGGATTAACCAACCTGCACATCTCCTCTGAGAAGTTCAGGTTCTCACAAGTCTGGGACCAAAGGATTTATTAAACCCAAGTAAAACCATTCATCCTCATTATCATTCTCTTGACCACTCCTAACTCTCCCTGCCCCATCACACACATTGAAACAAAATTCAATTGTGCTAAAGTCTCCTCAGGGATTTGAAATCAGAACAAAGCAATTGCAGTTGGTCCCTGTTGATGGTTGAGTTTAAAAACTATGTTGGGATTTTGAAACCCCTTTTTCACCTGGGCACCAGAAGCAGTCAAGAAGAGAAAACTTTATATCCACAGAAATAAAGGAGTTTCCTTGTGTATTGTTTTTACAAATTCTCTCACCAGGCATAAGTATACTTCCTGATGGGTTTCTAAAAGATACTATGTAATTCTTTCTATAAATTCTTCTTTGATTTAACAAAGTTTTGTTTGTTTTGATTTGCTTTTTTGTTGTTGTTTTTTGGGGAGAGAGGGGGTGTTCTGGGGATTGAACTCAAGGGCACCCAACCACTGAGCCACATCCCCAGTCCTATTCTGTATTTTATTTAGAGACAGTCTCACTGAGTTGCTTAGTACCCTGCTTTTTGCTGAGGCTGGCTTTGAACTGGAGATCCTCCTGCTTCAGCCTCCTGAGCTGCTGGGATTACAGGCTTGCACCACCACACCCGGTTTAGCAAAGTTTTTGTGGCTTCTTACTACTTGCAATTGACCATTAGATAATCTCTAAAATGGCTCCCATTGATCCTAACCTTCTGGTATTCACACCATTCCATTCTGCTCGAGTATGAAGTGGGCTTTCTAGCTTGCTTCTAATTGATAGCATACAGCAAAATGATGGGAATTAGGCAATGGGCTAATTGGGATCTTATGCACTCTCATACACACACACTCATACTCCAAGCAACAACCAACACCAACTGCCCAACGTATCACCGAGGTGCACCGATCCTAGGTGGGTGCTGGGATCCTGGCCAATATAAACTAAGTATTTGTTGTTTAAGTCACTCAATTCTGTAGTAATTTTATATGCTATAATAGTTTACAAACACATAATCACTTCTAAAAATTGTCCCTTCTATGTGGGAGAAATGGATAAAATTTAATATCAATACACAGAAATGTAACATTGAAAACTATGTTGAAAATTTAAGACCTAAATAGAAATTTTGTAATTTTTAGCTGTCTTTAATAAAACATCTTTGTAATAAAAATCTGGCACATTTTCACGAATTATGCATTGCTTTTAAAATAGAGAAATATTAACACTTTTTACTTTGAAATTACATACAAATATATACATGTACATGAGCTAACTTTACCATGAAATTACTTTTTAATAATAATTCCCATTAAGGGAAAACACTGATCCCTAGGAGAAATATCAATAAAACTTAAGCTCTGAAAAAATATACTGAATTAATAATATCAATTAATGAATAAATTGTCTAACAATAACCTGGCTTTTTCAAGAATATGCTAGCTTCATTATCCTCAGAGAACTGCTGGTTTTAAAACAATAGTTCGTGTTTGAACCTATTAATCTATATATGTGTGAATCACAGAAATTAAGGGGGAAGAGATTGGGAAAGTAAAAAACCTGAGGTGACAATAAACTGATCTCAATAGCTTGTAGAATTGTTGTGGGTGGAAGGTTTAAAATATAAATAAGAAAACCTCCAAAGTCATAAAGGGTTTTTTTACTATCTTCATTTCCTTTTGAGAGAATCACTTGTCTGGATTGTTTTGTGGGTGGTTGGTTTACTAAAGTGAGATGTTCACAGGTAGCTTGAAAGTAACTGGACTTCCAATTATAAAGTATGTCAAGCTATTAGAAATGTTCCTCGGAATTGCCAAATCACAGGAAATGTGCTGCTTTACTAGGACTAAGAGAACTTAGGCAGACAAGTACTTAATGATATGTGTCAGGAAAAGAATATATATGTGTGTAAAAAAGAAAATGCCTTTTGGAAATTTCAGGCTTAGAATAACAGCAGCAATGGTACAGCATACTGGGGTACAATACAAGGAGGAAAATCTACAGGAAATAAACATCTCGGAGAAAGACCATGTTAGAACAGACAGTGCCTAGTGGTAGAACATCCCGACACTGAGCAAAACAGATCTTTGCGAGCTCCAAGTCACAGATGTCAAAACAGATCATGGCAACAGATTACACAACAAGACAGAAGAGAAGTGACAATCATCTTATCACCACTTTGAGAAAATGAGAAGACAGGGGAAAGGGATGGATAGACATATATCACACTTATTTGGGATTATTTTATTTCTTAAATTTGTTTGACTTACCATCTCAACAATTTTATTGAGACTACTCCATTGTGAGTGTTTGTGTGTGTGTGTGTGTGTGTGTGTGTGTGTATGACAGATTTTTATTCACATAAAAATGCCTATATTTAATATCTCAATTAAGAACACTAGTACTGTCTGGAACAAAAATACCTACACCCTCCTGAACACCTACACTAGAGGCTCACTGACCACAACTACTGCAGTGAATCCCAACCAAAGACAGTTCAGGGCAGATATTGTCAAAACCCCATCCCAGCCTCCCAAGTATTTTGTAAATCTGGAGTCCTTCCTTTGCTTCTCAAGTAAATGAAAGCTAATATGAAACTGTAGGATTCTACAAAGATTTTATTTTATAGCCATCAGTAACTTAACCAAGGTTCCTTAACTAAACCAAGGAGCACAATTATTTCAAAGACTATTTTCTCAATAGTTCAATAACAGTACATAGTTAGGATTTTATATGTATAGGAGATAAATAAATCTATTACATACAATAATGGTTTAGGCCATCAGCAATAAATTCTCTTCCGAATTCAGTTGCATGGTGGGCATGAAAATAAGTATAAAATTTCTGTGGTGCTGAAACTAAATAAATGTCTATTGTATAACATATATAATATTCAAAATAAATATATTAAAATCCATGTTGAGGCCAACATGGAATTTTTACTCCTATTTAAAATCAGAACATAATAAAACTAACTCTATCAATTCAGTAATGAGAGAAGACTAAAAAGCTTTCCAGATAGAGATATAACTCTGAATCTCTGTTGGTCAGCTTTCACTAGTTTCATAATAAAATTCCAGGGGCTTGAAATGAAGAAATTGTATTTCTCATTCATAGGGCTGAGTGAAGAAATTGTATTTTTCATTCATAGGGCTGAGTCAATTGCTGCTTGGTTCCATGTGTCCCTTCACCGAAAGAGTCAGGCTAAAGATGTTGCTGCCATCTATAATAAGCTTTTCTCTGAGGGAAACAGCAAAGATGGAACTAAACAGATTTTACTCAGTCTCAACCAGTATCACTTCCATTGGCCTGAGTGTCACATGAACAGGTGGAAAGTGTATGCCTTCCCTAGAAAGGGTTACTATAGAAGGGACATATAGGGGCTGACCCCAGTAAAGAGAGTAAAGCAAAAATGGTTGAGCAAATAATATACACTCTCATAATATCAGAAAGATCAGAATGATGCAAAAGCATGCCCTGCCTGAGCTGCAAGCAAAACCTGATGAACATTTTGTAAAGAAAAGTGGAAGAAGCAACCATTCTTCAGTAACCATTTGAAGAGGACTTTGCACTGGAAGTTGAACGTCAAGTAATTACCAACTAAAGCTGGAAGTATTTTCTAATTCAAATGAGACCATCAGTCAAGACTCCTGTGCTCAATGTTCATATCCTGCCAGAATTTTTATAAATAGGAAAAATTGTTAAAACTTGTAAAAAAAAAATTCTTATATTGACACAGCAATTTCAGTTTTTGGACCTTACTCTAATTAGATAATCTTACAGTAGCACAGCAGATGTACTCACAAATAAGTTCAACATAGTAATGTTTACAGAACCAACCAACTGTCACAACAGAGCCAAAAGTTTGGTTTGAAAAATGATAGTGGAGTCATAGTAATAGAATTCTCTACAGATATCAACATAATGCATAAGAGTATACAGTGCCTTTTAAATATATGATAACACATGCTATAATTGATCATGATGCAAAAGTGAATATTCAGGATAAATCTGGTATAGGAAAAAAATATGTATACTTTTATGAATAAAGAAAAGACTATAGGAGATGGCCAAATAGTCACCCAACACTCACCTGCTTTCCACAAAGAAGAACCAAAGCAACAGGTATATAGCTGCATATTGAGGTGAGTGATCATGGGCAAACACTGGAAATTAACAGAAGAAAAATTAAACCTGGTAAGATCTGGAGATCTGGGACAACAGCAGAGTAAAAGAAATAGAATACCCCAGCACACGCTGCCCCTGCTCCAGAGCTGGAGGAGAGGAGTGTCCCCTCTGAAGGGGTAAAGGTGAAAAAGAGAGTCCCAGTGAACAATACTAGTATGCGTAGTGGTAGTCCTAGTTATTGGAAACTTTAACAACATGCACAACCTTGCAGCCTAACTAGATACATAATTTAAAATCTGCAATACTTTGGAAAAGGGATTCACATCATCTCCCAGAGAAACCTTAGGGTGCTGTAGCCAGGAACCATCTTACAAAGGGAAATATTTTCTGAATTTGGACTGCTCTATGGGTAAGAAACCCCTGCATACTTCTGTCTTCTGGGACCCCACAGACGTTTGACTGCAAGGACTCAGTGGGTAACTGCCTCACAAACTAAACTTGGATTGGTAGAGTGACACTGACATAAAACCTGCTCAGAATGCTGCAATGTAGAAGGTAGGTGTTGTCACACAGAGAAGACAGGAGGATACTGCCCACAAGAACTGGAGGGTGGTGGAGCCAGACCTACAGGGGAGGGGCTTGACCACAGGAAGGAGGTTTAATGCTGGTGCGAGGAGTGAAGACAGTTTCTCAAACAATCCTCGCCACCCCTCTCGCCAGCAGGGCACACTAGCACCTGTTACTACCAAAGTGGGGGAAGAACTGTATGGTTCCCATACTCACCCACCACAGCGGTGTGCTGGGCTGTCTTAAGGGCCCCCAGCCTTGACTGGCTCTGCCCCGTGGGTGCACCACTTAAGAAGGTCCGGAGAGAAACTTTGCCTCCTGCTTGCTGCATTCCATTCTCACTCACTCCCAGGAACAGCTGAAGGGAATTTTGTTAGTAGGTGCTTCAGCTGGAGGGAATTGTGCAGTCTCTAGCTGCTACTCTCTCTCAATCCCTGATGGTCACTACAGTTAAGAGGAAATTGGAAGCCCCATGCTGCTGCCTCACAACCAGGAGTGTGCACAGCCCGGAGGAGTCTGAGGTCCCATTCCTGGGTAGGTACACCCACAGTAGTGTTAATTAGGAAAAATCTAAATAAACACTCTAACTTATTTCCCTCTGAGTTGACTTTAAAAATCATTAATTTTGGAAATCATACAGTATTATGGTTTGGAGACAAGGTGTCCCTAAGAAGCTCCAGTGTTAATGCAAAATATACATAGGTAAAATGATTGAATTGGGAGAGCTGTAACCTAATTCGTCTATCCCAGTTTGAATGGACTGATTGGGTGGTAACTGTAAACATGTGGGGTATGGTTCAAGGAGGTGAGTACTGGGGACAGGCCCTGGAAGGGTTCATCTTCTCTGTGGCCCTTTCTCCTCACCCTTTCTCAGCTTCCTGGTCACCACCAATAGAATAAAATCATCCACCATGTCCTTCTGCCAAGATGTTCTCCCTCACTTTGGACAAGAGCAATGGAGTCAACCCATCATGAAGTAGACCTGTAAAATCATGAACCAAAATAAACTTTTTCTCCTGTGAGTTGTTCTTGTTGGGTATTCTGGTCACAGAAATGAAAAACTATCACATACAGCTAGGCAATACATTATTAGTCTCCCACTAACTCTGCTATAGGCAACATCTCCTGACTGTGGGTTATAATATAATGGTTGCCTAGGTTACTCTTCAGAGACCTAAAAGCCAATTTTGCTGAAAACACTGACTCTTCTTCACTTGGACCTACAGATGTCTGATGGGTGAGTGGAATGGGATGAAAAGGTTTGGCATCTCTGTTTTCATATTTTGTCTGCTGCTCTGTTGCCTTAACTCCAGGGTCAGATTCTATTCAGTTTTGCCTGAAGACTTGTTGAATATTTGGGAAATGTTTTGTCGAAACGATAACATGGGGTTAACTTGACCTAGATTTGCCTAGTTTCTTCTTCCCCCTCTACCCCTCACTTTTAAGGCTAAAGATAGCTATGAGCCACCATAACTAGAAGCATCAGATTATTAAAGATTGAAAAGAGGCGGCACTGATTTCCTGAAAGATCTTAACCTATTCTCATAAAAGACATGAATATTCTTCCCCTTTATTAGGCAGTTCCTCTCTTTCATTACTTCTATCCTATATCTATAAACTCTCAACCCCAAGGAGTTGAGAAACTTATTTGTGAACAAAGCTCCTTCTTCTCCATTCTTTGGTCACTGAATAACTCTTGTTCTTTCCAATACATATCTCTTGGACGTTGGTTTTTCTCTGGGGATGAGCTTCTGAACCTGTGTTTGGTTAACAGTAACAGAAGAAATACTACAAAACTCCTGCTGCCACCACACTCATGCAGGTCGACACTGTCAGACTACACCTTGTCCAATCATGCACTCCTTATAGAAGTGGATGTAAATGGCGCAGAGGGAATGTTGTGATTTCTTTCCTATCCCACTCCCTCTAAAGCACCTGGGTCCATAGCAGTGCCTAGTTGGAGGTCAAATGTTCCAAACCCCTCACCACTACTGGTACAGACAGCACCAGAGACCCTTTGGAGTAACAGAGGCATCATCAGCGTTTCATGAGGAAACTACCATCATCTCAAAGAGGTGCCATGTCCATTGCAGAAGTAATCACACAGGTAATACCACACTGCTGTCTACACCATGCTTGCCTGAACCATTGTAATATTCCCACTCCTGCATGACCCACAGAGACAGTGTCTCTGACTCTGATATTATATACACTGTGGCCAAACTCCCTAATCATAGCCAAAGAAACTACAGAGATACTACACTATGTCACTTGTTGGAAGAAAACTCAACATTGTACAATAAACAAATATCCTGTGACACCTCTTCAAGAGGCATTCACTCACTAATAAAACCATCACATAAAAGTGATAGAACTATCCATTCTATCAGATGCACAATTCTCAACATAGCAACACAAATATATAAATAGGTATATATATTATCCATTCACATATATATTTGAATATGTATATATTTGTAAACATATATATATACACATATACACACACAGTAATATGACTCCTTATAAAGTTTATAACACTCTGGTGACATATGCCAAAGATATTGAAGTAGATAAATTGCCTGATAAAGAATTGAAAAGGACAGCTAGGTTGGTTCCATAGTTCAGCACTTGTGAGTTGAGGTGCTATAAACATTGATGTGACTGCATCATGTAGTATGCTGATTTTAAGTCCTTTGGGTATAAACTGAGGAGTGTGATAACTGCATCAAATGGTGGTTCTAAAGAAAATGTAGTATAAATACACAATGGAATATTACTCAGACTTAAAGAAGAATGAAATTCTGGCACTTGTTGGTAAATGGATAGAGCCGGAGAATATCATGCTAAGAGAAATAAGCCAATACAAAAAAATTAAAGGTCAAAAGTTTTCTCTGATATGCAAATACTAATTCACAAAGGAGAGGGTGGGTAGGGAAGAATATAGTTACTTTGGATTAGGTAGAGGGGAATGAAGGGAGGGGAGAGATATAGGCATAGGAAAGATAGTAGAATGAATCTGACATTACCTTACACATATATATGACATGACTGGTGTGATTCTATATTATGTACACCAGAAGAATGAGAAATTACACTCCATTTATGTATGATGTGTCAAAGTGCATTCTACTGCCATGTATTACTAATTAGAACAAATTAAAAACATTTTTAAAGTGCAAAAAGAAAGAATTGAAAATAATCATTGATCAAAAACTCAATGAGATGCAAGGCAATAAAAATAAATAAGTGTAAATGAGAAGACAAAGCAGGTTATATAGGAGAAATTCTAAAAAGAGACAGGATTTTGAAAAAAAAAATAAGAGGAAATCTTGGGAATAACAAGACCAATAAGTTAAATTAATGGACACTTCAAAACTACAATTAGATCAAGCAAAAGCAAGAATATCAGAATATAAAGACACATCTTTCAAAATATTACATCAAACAGAAAAAAAGAAAAACATAAGAAAGAATGAAGAGTACATTTATGATATTTGGGACACCATAAAATGATCAAACATCAGCATTATCAGCATATCTGAAGGAGAAAACGAATAAAGTTAAGGGCATGGAAATTTTATTCAATAAAATAATAGTAGAAAATGTTGCTAACCTTAGGAAGTACATGAACATCCATATTCAGGGGCTTATAGAACCCCAATGACACATAACCAGAAAACCACTCTCTAATACATATTTTAGTCAAATGGTCAAATGTAAAGGATGAAGAAAAAAAATTTTAAATTTACCAAGTACCAAGTACCAAGTCATATTGAAGATTAATCACATTAGAATAACATATTTCTCTAGCAGAAATTCTATAGGTCTGTAAGGCTTGGGAAAACATAGTTTATGTCCTGAAAGAAAGTAACTGCAAACCAAGAATATTATACCTAACAAGGATCTCCTCCAGAAATGAAGAAGTAAAGACTTTGCAAAACAATAGAAACCTGAAGGAATTCATGACCACCAACCTTACAAAAGATGCTGAAAGGAGTCTTATATACAAGTGGAGGAAAGATAAATACCATCACAATAGCATGTGGAATTATAAAATCCACTAAAGAAAAAAAATAAACAAAGGGTAAATGGGAAAGAATTAGGCATTATCAATACAACGAACCATCAAATTGCAAAAATAAGTGAGGGGGGGAAAGCAAATAATATTCAAAATAACTAGAAGAAAAACAACAAAATGGAAGTCATAAATCTGTACCTTTCAATAATAACATGTGAGTGGTCTCAATTCCCCAATGAGAGATACAGAATGATTGAATGGATTAAAAAACAATATCCAGCAAATGTTTTTGGCTCCTTTGTCTAGTATGAGATAACTGAAATTGTTGGGTTTGTCTCTGTGTCTTCTATTCTGTACCTTTGGTCTATGCGTTGGTTTTGGAGCCAATACCATACCATGCCATTTTGTTACTATGACTCTAGTAGTAGTAGACTACTGTGTAGTCTAGTTTAAGGTCTGGTATTTGATGCCTCCCACTTCTTCCTAAGGATTGGTTTGACTATTCTGGGTCTCTTATTCTGCCAAATGAATTTCGTAATTATTTTTTCTAGTTCTGTGAAGAATGTTGTTGGGATTTAATAGGAATTGCATTAAATCTGTATAAAGCTTTTGGTAGTATGGCCATTTGGACTACAGCAATTCTGCTTATTCAAGAGCATAGAAGGTCTTCTCATCTTCTAAGGTTTTCTTCAGTTTCTTTCTTTCATGCTCTGTAGTTTTCATTGTAGAGATCTTTCACCTCTTTTGTTAGATAGATTTCCAAGAATTTTATGTTTTGAAACTACTGTGAATGGGGTAGTTTTCCTAATTTCTCTTTCAGTAGATTCATCACTGATGTATAGGAATGCATTTGATTTATGGGTGTTGATTTTATAGCCTACTATTTGCTGAATTCATTTATGAGTTCTATAAGTTTTTGGTGGATTTTTTTAGAACTTCTAAATATAGAATCATGTAATTGACAAATAGTGATAGTTTGAGTTCTTCAATATTCACTGCAGAAAAGATAGCCTATTCAACAAATGGTGCTGGGAAAATTAGAAAGTCACATGTAACAAAATAAAATTAAAACTCTAGCTCTCACCCTGCACAAAAATTAACTCAAAGTGAATCAAAGACTTAGGCACTAGAACAGAGAACCTGCATCTAATAGAAGAAAAAGTAGGCCCAAATTTTTACTATGTCAGTCTAGGACCTGACTTCCTTACCAAGACTCCTAAAGCACAAGAATTAAAATCAAGAATCAATAAATGGGATGGATTCAAACTAAAAGGCTTCTTTTCAGCAAAGGAAACAATCAATAATGTGAAGAGAGAGCCTACAGAATGGGAGAAAATTGTTACTACATGCATATCAAATAGAGCATTAATCTTCAGGATATATAAAAAACTCAGAAAACTTAACACCAAAAGAATCAAATAACTCAATAAATGGGCTTAGGAACTGAACAGACACTTCACAGAAGAAGATATACAATCGATCAACAAATATGTGAAAACATGTTCAACATCTTTAGCAATTAGAGAAATGCAAATCAAAACCACTCTAAGATTTCATCTCACTCCAGTCAGAATGGCAATTATCAAGAATACAAGCAACAATAAATAATAAGGATGTGGAGAAAAAGGTACAGTCATATATTGCTGGGAAGTATGCAAATTGGTGCAACCATTATGGAAAGCAGTATGGAGATTCCTCAGAAAACTTGGGATGGAACCACCATTTGACTCAGCTAACCCACTGCTTGGTTTATACCCAAAGGACTTAAAATCAGGATATTCCAGTGATGCAATCACATCAATGTTTATTGCAGCTTAACTTACAATCTCTGAACTATGGAACTAACCTAGGTGCCCCTCAACAGATAAATGAAGAAAATGTGATATATAAATATGAATATGTATATGTATACATATATACATACATGATGGAATATTACTCAGCCTTAAAGAAAAATTAAATCATAACATTTGCCAGTAAGTATATGAAGCTAGAGAATATCATGCTAAGTGAAATAAGCCAATCCCAAAAATCCAAAGTCCAAATGTTTTCTCTGATATGTGGATGCTAATTCACAATGACAGGGAGGGTGCTAGGGAAGAACAGAGTTACTTTAGATATAGGAGAGTGAAGGGAGAGGATGGGGGATTGAGGAAGGAAGGATAGTAGAATGAATCAGACATTATTACCCTATGCACATATATGACTATATGACTGGTAGAATTCTACATCATGTACAACCAGGAGAATGAGAAATTATACTCCATCTATGTATGATGTATCAAAATGCATTCTACTGTCATATATAAACTAATTAGAATACACATAAATAAATAAATAAAAACAATATCCAACATTACACTGCCTATAAGAAACTCATCTCACCAATAAAGACACATACAGACTGAAAGTGAAGGTATGGAAGATTGTATTCTAAACAAATAGATTCCTAAAACAAGCAGAAGTCGCACTACTTGAATCTGACAATAGACTTTGGGATAAAAACAGTAAGAAAAGACAAAGACAGTCACTGTATAATTAATAGGATCAATGTATCAAGAAGATATATCTTTTTATCTACCTAAGAGCACCAATTTTATAAGACAAATACCATTAGATCTAAAGGGAGAGATATTTTCTAATTCAGTAATAGTGAGGGATGTCAGTACCACACTGTCATCAATAAATAGTTTATCCACACAAAAAATTGACAAAGAAACATCGGTGTTAAATATATCACAGATCAAATGGATTTAGGAGACATTACAGAATATTTAATCCAATAGGTGTAGAATACACCTTCATTTCATCAGCACATAGAACTTCCTCTAGAATAGACCATACATATTAGGGCACAAAACAAATCTCAACAACTAAAAATATATCAATGTATTGTATCTCTTCTCATCATAATGAAATAAAACTAGAAGTCAATAATAAAAGAAACTTTAGACATTATACAAATACATGGAGACCAAGCAATACTCTTTGAACCAACCACAGATCACTGAAGAAATCAGAAGTGAATATTAAAAACTTCCTTGAAGTTTTTATTCTTTCAAATAAATGAAAATGGAAAAATAACGTTGTGAAACCTAAAAGGAACAACAAAGCAGTACTAAGAGGGAAATTTATAGAAATGAATGAAGGCATTAAAATAAGAAGAAAAGGAGGGGGAGGAGGAGATAAATTTCAAATAAATAAACTACTAAGGCACCTCAAGGACTTAGGAATGCAAGAACAAAATCCCAAATTAGTAGAAAGAATAAAAGTCAGATCAGAATAAATAAAACATGGTCTAAAAGAATAACACAAAGAACAAAGTATTGGTTCTTTGAAAAGATAAAAGGGATAAAACTTTATCTAGACTAACCAGAGAGGGAGAGAGAGGGGGAGAACCCCAATAACATTAGAAGAAAAAAGGAGACATTACAACTGATACTACATAAATTCAAAGGAAAATTATTGCTAGCAAATTGAAAAATCTAGAAGAAATGAATGACTATCTTCACACATGAATTAGTAAAATTGAAATGAAGGGATATAGAAGGCCTAAGTAGACCACAATAATGAGTAAAAAGATTGAATTATTAATAAAATATCTCCCAATAAAGACAAGCTCATACCTAAATACCTTCGTTCCTGAATTTTGCCAAACTTTTTAGAAGGAACTAACAACAATGCTTCTCAAATTATTTCATAAAATTGAAAGGGAAGGAACCCTTCTGAACTCCTTCCTTGAGGATAGCTTTGTCCTATTACCAAAGCCTGACAAGGACACACACAAACTCACTCTCTCTCTCTCTCTCTCTCTCTCTCTCTCCCTCTCTCTCTCTCTCTCTCTCTCTCTCTCTCTCTCTCTCTCTCTCTCTCTCTCTCTCTCTCTCTCTCTCTCCCTCTTTCTCTAAAAACAAAATAGACTAATGATGGTTCAAAAGATGCAAATCAATAAACATAATACATCACATAAATAGAATGAAGAATAATAACCATGTGATCATTTGAATAGATGCAGTAAAAAGCATTTGATAAAATTCAGCATCTCTTCATGTTAAAAGCCTGAAAAAAGTTAGGTATAGAAGCACCATACCTTAATGAAATACTTTGTAAAAACCCATGGCCAGTGTCACATGAATTGTAAAAAGCTAAAAGCGTTTCTTCTAAAATCTGGAACAAGACAAGGGTGTCCACTTCTTGTTGCTTTTATTCAATGTAGTACCAGAAACTTCAGTAAGTGTAATTAGGCAAGAGAAAGAAATAAAAGGAATAAAAACAGGAAAAGAGGAAGTAAAATTATCCTTGTTTAGAGATGATATGATTCTATGCATGTAACAACTGCCTTGAACCAAAAATGAACTCCAAATGGACCAAAGGCCTTAATGTGAGATGTAGAACTCTGAAACTAGTAGAGAAAAACACCAGAGGAAACACAAAGACAATGATGTTCTGGATAGTAATCCAAAAGCACAGGAAATAGGAGAAAAATTGATGAATGGGATTATATCAAACTAAAGAGTTTCTGTACAACAAGGGGAAAATCAATAGTGAAAAGACTACCTACAGAATGGGAAAACTATCTTCCAGTTGTTCATCTGACAGTGTTAATATCCAGAATATGCAACCAGGCACTGTGGCACATGCCTGTAATCCCAGTGCTTGTGAGGCTGAGGCAGGAAGATTGAAAGTTCAAAGCCAGCCTCAGCAAAATCATGGTGCTAAGCAACTCAGTGAGAACCTGTCTCTAAATAAAATACAAAATAGGACTGGGGATGCGGCTCAGTGGTCGAGTGCCCCTAAGTTCAATCCCCAGTATCCCTCCAAAAAAATATCCAGAATATGTCAAGACCCTAAAAAGCTTACCACCAACAACAAACTCCAAGTAGTACAAATAAAAATGCATAAATGATCTGAGTAGATATTTCTCAAAAGGAGAAACACAAATGGCCCTCAAGTATTTGAAAAAATGTTCAATATCATTAGACATTATAACAAATATAAATGCAAATTATAACACATGAGATTTTATCTCACTCCAATCAGAGTGGCTATCATAAAAACAAAAACAAAAACAAATTCATGCCAGAATGTTAAGAAAAGGAAACTCTTATCAACTATGAGTGGGAATGTGTATTAGTATAGCCACTATAGAAAACTAAAAATATAATTATATAAGATCCTGCTATCCCACCTCCAGGTATTATATACAAAGGACACTTAAGTTAGCATACAATTCACATTCACAATTCACACTGGCAATAATTAAGACATGGAATCAGTCTAGGTGCCCATCAATGAATGATGAATAAAGAAAATATGTCGTATCTATGTACAATGGAGTATTCAGCCATGATGATGAATATAATTTTGTCATTTGTAGCAAAATGGATTTTGAAACTAAAGTGCATCATGTTAAGCGAAGTAAGCCAGACAAACATCTCATGTTCCTTCTCATATATGGAAACTAAACACAAACAAACAAAAAAACTCAAAATCAACAGTCAACCTGAAAGTAGAATAGTGGTAATAAGAGGTTGGGAAGGGTTCAGGGGAGTTGAGTTAAAATAAAAAAAGTGTGAGTGTATATTATCAAAGGTGCATTCTGTATGTATGTATGGAGATGTCTCAGTGAACCCTATTAATATGTATAATTAATGTGGTTAATAAAAAAGAAAAACTGTAAAGATAAATGCCAAAATATTAACAATTATTTCTTGGTGACATGTTTATAGATAGTTAGGATTTTCTTGTGTATGAGTATTTCAAGGAAAAAATAGAAATCTAAATTTATTTGTAAATTAATTTGAATTACTAAATTATTTAAAATAGCTAATCTTAAAAATTCAGACTCTATAAGTCCTGGAAGACTAAAGTCTTAGTGCTGCCTGTGGGCTTTAGATTGACACCTGGTGAATATTGTCACCGTCAACCTTGGGGGGTTTAATTACCTCTCACATTTTGTAAGAGAATTTGGTCAACTTGGCAAGGAAAAAGCTCATTTTATCTGTACGTTGAAAATATTTCTTGACCTGGAATGCAGTCAGAAAAGTCATATTTAATATACTACAAATTTCTTGATTGTCATTGTTTTACTTTTTTCTATCACCTTCCTACATGGAAATGACAAAAAAAAAAAATCTTTTAAAAATGTTTATATCTTCATAAAATGCATTCCCTTGAAGCTTTGTACTAAGTACTATTTTAAAGAAAGGTCTTCTCAGTTATTTTTTCACTGAGAATTATTCACTAAAGAACATGAACAGAACCTAAAATTTAGGTGAATGTACATAATCTACTCCTGTTGGTTCCTCAAATGACACAGAAGCAGAAAGAAAAAAAAAAAATGAACAACTCTGCTAAAACTTCAAACCATATACAAAGTGACTTCATTTCACACTTATCCTCTGCTCACAATGTGATTTTTTTGTCTAATAAGAGTAGCCCAGCATTTTTTCTTTGTCGCAAAGTACAAACAACAACAAAAATGGCCTTTAGAGCTAATACAAAGGCCAGATTCTACAATTCTTGTTTTATACCTCATGGATTTTATTATTCTAGCTCAAGAGGCACCTGTCTCTGAAGGGTATCCTGTATCTACTGGGCTTACAATCCTGGAACAGATGAACATTTCTTATCTCTTCCTCATGTCCACGCGCTCGCGCACACACACACAAACACCACTCCCTGCATGAGACCTTTAAAGTACTAGATCACTGTGGTCCTGGCACTTGATTGGAACCACTTTATTCTTTCACTGGGAGAGCTCCTACAGAAGCAGCCTCCATCTGGAAAATGCCTTTCGATCCAGAAAACTTTATATAATCAGTTATAAAACTGGATCAAAATACCTGTTAACTCTATGAAGGGACCTAGAGAGCAGGTGGCTGTCCTCCTTCTCAGGGCACTTTTATCCTGTGGCTAATAGATCTGTTCAGGCTTTGGTATCACTGTTGATAATTTCTCATTCTTTCATGTGTATACTTGATGCTCACCATGCCCTGAGCTTTGCAAACACAATTGTCATTTCTAATCTGTACCACTTTCTCCTCTTCTCTCAATGTCTCCTATTTCTTCTCATCTCTGTCTCCTATCACAAACTTCCTAAATTTTTACCAAAAAAAAAAAAATGGTGAGCATGTATGTTCCTCATATACCAGGGCATCCCTTTGCTTCTTTATAACACCATTTGCCAGGTATCTCCATTCATTTATCATCTGTCATCCCTTTTTCTGGATCACAAGGGCCACCTCCACCACAAACCTTTCCCTTTTGAAAAAGGAAATCTGAGGTTCCAAGAAACTGAGGTTTGCCACAACGTTGATAATTTCATGAATTTCTTAAATGCATAGAGCAATAAATATAAAATCATAACTAACTTTTGATATAGTTGGGTTAAAAAGACTTCCTCAATATTCAATCTATAAGGTATATAGTATGATTTGATATTTTACATGAGCAGTATGAAGAAAAAATATTACTATTTAATGCTAAAACCTATTGAACCTTATTCAGAATACAAAGGAAGTGTCATAACTCTTCTCATTTAGAAATTCATTTGGAACCTATAATTCATTTGGAATTTATAATTCATGTGGAAAATACTTGATAGGACCTTGGAATATAAATATTGTGGCCCCTAGGGCATAGTCTAACTAAATACAGGTAAAGGAGGTTAGAATTTTCCAGAGTCAGCTTTTGAATTAGAAGTTAAGGGTCACAGGAATGAGGAGACTTAGAAAAAGGAAGAAAGATCAGTGGGGGAGAAAGACTACAAAATATGTGAAGTCTGAGCCCAAGGAGGACCATGATGGTCTGTGATCAGGTAATAGCAGTGTGTGTCAAGTAGTGGCTAATTTTCTAGGACCAGTGATACCCGATGCTGAATTTGAGTTGACTCCTGTCTTTTGATTCCTTCCTTTACCCACAGTTTTTGAACTCCATTATGGGAAGCCTGCTACAACCTTGTGCCCATGGGGACACAGAGGGATGAAGGAAGTGGAAGTTCTCATGAATGGATAAAAGTGATCAGCAGCATCAAGATATAAGAAAGTCTGTGTGTTGGTCATTGGTAAAATACACATCATGGAAAACTTATCATCTTAACCATTTTTAAATGTGGGATTCTGTAGCCATAAGTACCTTCACACTGCTGTGCAAACAATCTTTAAACTTATGTCCATATTGCAAAACCTAGACTCTATTCCTGTCAAAATTTCTGTCTCTATGAGACTATTCTAGATGTACCATATAGGTAGAATCACAGAGTATTTATATTTTTTTGACTGGCTTACTTCACTTAGCATGATGTCCTTAAGGTTGATCCATGTTGCAGCATGTGTCAGAGTTTTCTTCCTCTTTAAGGCTGAATAATATTCCATTGTATTTATGGTATATATGTCACATTTTGTTTATCCATTCATCTATCAATAAAACATGGGTTGTTTCCACCTCTGGCTTTTGTGAATAATTCTGCTATGAACGTGGGAGAGAGCTGGAGTCAGTATACCAGTAGAGACTGAATAAAAAACACAACCCTTTTTCTTCAGGAGAATCAACTTTGAAAGAAGAAAAATCCCCCTTGTGTGAGTTATATAAGCAACATTTTTTCTGTTACATACAACCATCACTCAACTTGTCTAAGCTTTGTAGAAAACATATTTTCATGTGAAAACTATATGTTAAAACAGACATCTCCACTTAAATGTTAAGCAGGCATCCCAAACTTAACCTGTCAAAACTTACCTTCAGATCTTTCCCTGAGTCTGACTTATTGGTGCTTTGCTCTCATCTGTGAAGGACAACTGCATCCGTCCAGCTGCTCATACAAGAATGCATCAGGCTCCACTTTACTCCTGTCTTTATTACTTTCACTCACCTCCATTTTCCTTGTGTATTTTTCTCCATCACACTTAGCATCATTCCATGTAGTATACATTTTACTTATTTTCTTAGACCTAATCTATACTGCTTTGGCAGAATATATGCTTCCTGAGGGCCAAGATTTTATGTTTTGCCTGCTGCTGTATACCCAGCAGTGAACAGTATATAGTACGTGGTAGGTGCCCAATGATTTTTGTTGAGTGCATTAAATACATGTGATAAAGTATGAAATAATTAATTAAAGCAATGTGTAAAGTTAGTTTTTAAATTTTTACCTCAGTTTATTTATTTTCCTTTTTTATTGGTTCTTTTTTAGGGCAAAGTATAAAGTTTTAGGAAAGAAAAGAGATCAGAAAAATTGCAAAAATTGAAAACTTACAAATGTCAACTAAAATCCTTGTATTGTACTCAGCTGACAAAATAAAAACATGTCATGTCAAATAGCTGGCACTTAAGAAATTATTAAGAAAGAAGAGAGACAAAGTGCCTTGACCATTTGACTTTAGAGACTAAGTGTAAAAAAAAAAAAAAAAAAAAAAAAACAGTTACATTGTGGACATGAAAATAAAACCTTTGGGCTACTGCCACTAAAAGGAATGTCTAATATATTATGTGAATAAGAAATGCCCTCCTGAAGTCAATGTTGAACCCAAAGAAAAATTTGTATTTCTTTTTTAAAGCCAGGGCATCATAAACCTAACTTCATCTCTTTACCACTGAGAGGATATAGTAAATCAGTTCCTTAAAAGAGTTTTAATCACATAGCGTCACAAAGCTTGGGTTGAATGAAGACATCTATGACGTATATATTATCTCCTTTTATAAACTTTAGAGAAAAAGTTTTTTTAGACCTGGTAAGATGGGAAACAAATGATTCAAGATGTGCCTACGGCTTTTTTTTAACCAATCAATAAACTAAACAGAGATGAAAGAAAGTAAGAATTTTTTTAAACTCATCCAAATCTGGCTTGCACCTATCCCAGCCTTCACACAAAAAAGGAACACGTTAAATGGAGTCATTGGGGGAACTAGTATTCAAGTTTTATTAAACCAAGTTACTTGTAAATTACTTCAGAGATTATCACAAACTGCTTGTAAATTACTTTTGAGGGTTGTTATTTATCCTTCAGTCAAGGCACATAGACAAATGCTCCTTTATGATTTGGTTCTGTTTTTTGAAAGTGTCTGGCTGCTTAGGTAATATTAATGCAAGAAACGAGCTGCCTTTGCTAACTTTCCATAAGCCATATGTAAAGGCATCAGTCTCTGAGATCTCCCTATTGTGAATGTCAGGAAGACCCTGCCTCTCTGCAGTGGATTGTATCCAAGAAACCATACTGTCATCTTCTAAGCACGCCTGTACATTTTTTCTTCCTCATATTATCTCTGATGAAATCTTTTAATTATTTATTAAGTTCTATAGCATTTTACCTTTAAAGAGTCCAAATATTTTACAGAGAGTTCTTAGCACTGAAATTCAATAAATATTTCCAAGGCATTATGTTCCAATAGCAGGCAACAGTGAAATCATAGATAGAGCCTCAATAACTGACATGGAGCAAATGGAGGGGAAAAAAAGTACTGAGAAGAGGTAGCAATGAGCCTCCATACTACCTATAACTGTTTTTTGAAGCATTGCTTTAAAACCACTTCATGTTCTGTTACATCTCTTGGGCATGCTGTGACTCAGGGTGCAAAAAGATGACCAAGGACCTGGAGGCCTTTTGTTATGTGTGTATTTTAACACATGTGTGTAATTAATGAGTTTACACAGATTTCTTTACATGACAGGGCTTTCTCAGGATCATCTCAAGAGCTACATTCCTGATATTTGGCTACCATGTGCCAGCCACTGTTCTAAACACTTTGCAAACATGAATGCATTTATTCTGCACAATAACCTGTGAGGAAGACTATTATTAACCTCATTTCAGAGCTGAGGAAATTGAGGCCACAGTTGTGAAGTGGCAGATCAGAGCTTTGACCTCAAGACTGTCTTGATCAGGATTCATGCAGTTTTTCATTGTCATAAACTGTTTTTATGAATACTCTGAGGCCAGAAAATATACATACTGGAACCTTCTTAATTGACTTCCTCTCAGTTCTTTTTTTCTTTGATTTTATGTTTCTTTTAATTCTGTCTTGAAATTATAAAAAAAGATAGTTAATGAGTTTCTTAAAGCATAAGATCTACTAACCATCATTTGACTAAAGATTCCAAAGTAAATTACTATTAAATCTAATTTATGTTGATTTATTTTGTTACTGTTATTATTCCCCGTGCATTTATTAATCTTGAGGATTCTTTTAAGCCTTAAAAATAGCTCAATTACTTAAAGCAATATGACCTTTAATAAGTAAAATATGGCTAACAGAGGTTTGGGGAAATAATATAATAAGTTTTATTATCCAGAGAAAAATTTAATTTCATCTACCATGCTTTCTTAAACTGTTCAAACAGATAATGCAAAATAATATAGACAGGGTAACTAAAAAACAACAGAAATTTATTTCCTACATATAGGGAGTCTGGAAGTTCAAGATCAATGCCAGCAAAGACAGGTTTTGGTGAAGGTATATTTTCAGGCTAAAGACAGTCAATCTCTTGTATGCCTACATCAGAAAGACAGGAAGAGAATTCTCTGTGGTTCCATTTATAAGGATAGTAATCCCACTCATTCAGACTCCACTATCATGATCTAATCACCTCACAAAGACCCCACCTCTTAAACATCATCATAATGGGAATTAGTATTTCAACATATAAATTTTTGTGGCAGAGAAGAGGGATATAAACTCAGCCCATTGCACATGGTTCACCATATGTATGATTAAAATATCATATTCAACATTATCTTAGTAGAGTAAGATTTTTATTCAATAATGACTAGTTTTTCCAAGAAAATACAGTCATGTATTTAAACTCTTGCGGCCACAGGAAACTGGTAAATGATACAGTTCAGTCAGTCAGATAACTGAAAGGAAAATCATTCACCTTAAGTGTTAGATGGCAATAGAAAACTTTTCTTGTCATTGTAAGTAACTGAATGCTATGCTTTAAATGAATTCCTGAAAGTTTATGAGTTGGAAACTTAATCCCCAATACACAACGGTGTTGAAAGATGGTTAGGTCATGAGGTCTCTGCCTTCATGAATGTTATAGTGTAGTTATCTCAAGAGTAGGTTCTTTACAGAGAGAGTGGATTTGTTACAAAAGTGAGTTCAGACCTCTCACAGGTACATGCTCTCCTGCCCTTCTTCCCTCTGCCATGTAATGACACAATAGGAAGGCCTCTACCAAATGCAGTCCCTCAACCTTGGAATTCCCAGCCTCTAAAATTGTCAGATATTACTCTCTGTTCTTTATAAATTCCCCAGTCTCAGGTATTTTATTATAGCAGTATAAAATATAGGAAGACACTGAAGATCAGTAATTAAATTTACCATCTGCAGACTGAAATTATTTTGCCATGATGAATATTATAATCCTACTCTCTGACCCACCTGTGCCAACTTGGCTTCTGAAGTTTGCCAGTCATACATGATTTGCCCACTTTTGCTCAATGACTCCTTTGATCTCGAGCATCGATTTTGTTTATTCAGTCAGTTGTTTGGTATTATACTAAAATACTTATCCAACAAACATTCACTGAATACCTCTTCTTCCCCAGAGATAAAGACAAAAGGGAAAAGCAGACTTTCCTACTTTGAATAAGTCACTTATAATAGGAACATGAATTAATAAATGGATACCTCTCCACACCTGCTTAGTCAAGCAACCTCCTAGAGACCCTGCTGTTCTAGAGCTAACATTCTTTCTCAGTGCTACAGCTCACAAACTGTTTTCTTATGCAACAGACTAGAGAATTTTAGTAGCCCATTTGAAAGCAAAGAATTTGTCATGTCATGTGTCTCTGGAATCCAGGAGCTCTTGTTTCTTACATTTCTATATGTGCTATTCCAAAAGCAGCTAAAAAAATGTCCTTTTTGTGGAATAGATATTCAATAGTTCTTTAATTTGAATTATGCAACTTTTAAATGTCTCGGTTCATTGATTTTCAGGGTGTTCATACAACATTTCTATGTTCTCCACAAGAACTAAGAAAACAAAACAGGGCTGGGGAGATAGCTCAGTTGGTAGAGTGCCTGCCTCGCAAACACAAGGCCCTGGGTTCAATCCCCAGCACCGCAAAAAAAAAAAAAAAAAAAAAAAGAACAGTGTTTCTCTTTGGACTATACAAAATGAAGAAATGAGTAAGTATAGCAAAAAAAAAAAAAAAAAAAAAAAAAAAAGAATTCCATGATTCGTGTAATCTAACAAAAAGAGAAGTGTTATTATATAACCTGAGAAATTCTTTGGAGAACCAAAACTTAAATGATTTACAGGCTATCCATATTCTAACATTCTTAAGTGTTGAATTGATTATCCAGATGATATTCAGACTAACAAATAAATATTATAAAGTTCTCTGAAATATAAATGTTTAAGAACAATAATTTACAACAACAGAGACAACAATAGAGCCAATTCTACCTAGAAGAAAGACCTCTAAATACTTCCCTGTCAGAAATGACTCTCTGGATACAGATATAATCTGCTACCTACTCTTTTAATTGAAAACAGATAAAGCTGGCTTTGAGGTAATTAGTTTTCCTGCATTATAGTAATCAACAAAGTATATTTTAAATGCTTAAAGTAAAAGAGAGATTTTGCAGTGTAAGAGAATACAGTATCAATTCCCAGCAGAGTTCCTCTGCCTTAGGAAGAAGTACTTCATGCTTGAGTGGCTGAAAAGAGATCTAGAAACATAAATATCCTTTTCCATTTAAAATGTTGTATTGCATTTTGCTTAATTTTATCAGGCATGGGAGATAACGGGTTCATCTCCTTATAATGGGGGAGCACCAACCGAAAGGACACAAGCCCTTCAGGGCCTCTGTGCTCTGATAATCACTCCAAGGCTAAGAGATATTTTTCTTTTTAGCTAGAGATTCAATTGGATATCACACAGAATTTCAATTAAGTTTGGATTTCTCTGCAGCAATAAACCTTATTCCTACAAGTTAGAAGGTCTGATTTCACTTTGAATAATTTTTGCCTCTTAATCTTGTTCCTGTGTGAGCCCTTGATCCTCTTCCTTTGTGACTTAAAGGCAAATATCAAGCCCTGAGTCGATGGTTTGCTGGCAATCTCAGATTTTGTGTGTGTCAAATATTATATCTTGGTCTGAACTGCAGGGATTCAGAGTAAAACTTTGATTTGATTCCATCTAAAATCATGAGCAATTGTATATTCATTTCCCACCTAGTTTTCTTCACCCAAATGGCTTGTGACCTATGTTCAAAGAGATCACTGATAGCCAAATGGATTGAACACTGTGTATTTTCATTTCTTTGTAAAGGAAAAACTATCACTTGATCCCTTGCCAGCAAAAAAGAACTAATATCTCCAAAATGGAGATTTCTATGTAAGAAAGACCAGTTGCAACACAAAACAAATTATAGAAGCCAGTTAGGCAAAATAGAACTATTCAACATTATCTTTTGCTTAATTTAAAAGAAAGATGCTTTTTTACTGTAATTTCTTTCATCAATAGAAATCAAATGTATATGACGGTGGGAAAAAAAAAAAAACACTGAATTAGGAGTTAGGAATTTAAGCAAAACATTTAACCACTCTAAATCTCAGATAATTTTTAAAATATTAAAATCTTTCTTCCAATTTATGTACACAACTTCACTGGTATGTGTGGCTAATGAAATTTAAAAGAAAGCCCTATGAGATCTCAAAATGAAAGCATGTCCCTGACAAATACACCCAATTTTGGTATCTATTAAAATTTTTTTCCTGGCATAGGATTTTACCTTTACCGAAATGTGTAAAAGCATTTTCATTGGTGCTTCATCACATCAGAATATCTGGCAAAAATGGATACTTCTTAAAATTATGCAATAATGTAAACATTAGTTTTAGTTGAATCCTCATAGCAATAAAGAAATGTATAGTTTTAATTATTAAAAATGTATACATAAAGAGTAAAAGAATAACTTTTTACTGAAAACTTATTAACATTTAAAGAAGTTGTGAGGTTTCATTTTAAACTATTTTAATCTGTTTGGATAACAATTTTGCTATGATTTACTCCTTCTGACATGCAAAAGTAGAAATGTTGGACCAATTTATTCTTTCTAAAGTCTAAGAAGTTATAGATGGGTGTGGAGGTATACACCTGTAATCCCAGCAAAAGGGAGACTGAGGCAGGAGTACAAGTTTGAGGCCTGCCTTGAAAGCTTAGTAAGTCTCCATTTCAAAATAAAAACAAAAATTTAAAAAGATAAAAATTAAAGTCTAAGAGGCTATATACAGCCTAAAGGAGAAAGCAATAAATCTAAGATTTAAAGCCCAGGCTTGCCACCATAAGCTTGAGTGACTATTTGTGTGACATTAAATGAAAAAAAAAAATTAACTGTAGTTAAAAACATATAACATAAAGTTGACCCTTTTGAACATTTTTAATTGAAGCATTCAATAGTATTAAACATAGTCACATTTTTTGGGGGGAAACAGATTTCCAGATGCTTTCAGCTTGCAAATCTGAAGTTCTATATCCATTTGAGCAACTTTTAAATTATCTCTCAGGGCTGGGGAGATAGCTCAGTCGGTAGAGTGCTTGCCTTGCAAGCACAAGGCCCTGGGATTGATCCCCAGCACCCAAAAAAAAAAAAAAAAAAAAATTATTTCTCAGTTTTTTAATCTATAAAACAGGAGGTAATAGTGTCATTTAATATCTCTTTGGTGATTAAAGGAGATGGTCTCTGCAAAGCATATAACCTAGCACCCAGCACATATCTAGAACTCATTAAATGTCAGAAATTATTATGAGGGTTGCTTTAATTGCATACTGAACAGAGAAGTGCCTCATGTATCATAATATGTAGTAAGTCTTAGCAAACTATATAATCTAAAGCACTGGGCATTTTTAATCTAAAGTAATGGGCATTTTTAAAAGCCCATTTTTTATATTATTCTTGAAAATTCGTTTTAAAACAATCCTAGTTCATGCACAGAGCCTTCTCTCATTTTCATGTCTAGTAAATTTGGAATGATGACTAGGCAATTTTTAAGTAGCCTTATATTTTTTCTCAGACACAACTTCTCCATTAATAGATACCTCATTTAAATATGCTTTTTAGTGTACACTTCAAGTAAAGATCTCAATAGTAATGCTGCATAATCTGAGTAGATCTAAGTTAATGCACAACAGTGCAAAACATCATATGATTTCTTTGGTAGCCACAAATGAGTAAGATGCTATCTTCATCCTAAAGGACTAGTAGAGGGATTAGCAGAATTCGCCAATAACTAAACTACTGAGTTGGGTAGCTGCTTAGAAGAGAATACCAAGTCAATTAGGATTATTTCAGTAGGTGGATATGTTATGGCTTATGGACCCATTCTTCTATCAAATTGGAGGGAGCATTTTTTCCATGTTTTTGCTCTACAAATAGTACTGCTAGGATCATTCTTATATAGGTCTCCAGGGATGTATCTGTAAAAAATTGGGGGCTGATGTTCAGTGAACGTTTAGCTTTACAATATGATGCCAAATTGTTTTTCTAAACTGTTGTACCATTTTATACTCCTACCCTTACAGAATATGAAAAATCTATTTATTAACATTCCCTTCAACACATGATTCCATCGGAATTCTAAAGTGTTGCCAATTGAATTGTGAAAATTCTGACAACTGGTGACCAATTGGCTTCTATAAATTAAAATTCGGAAAGTTCTAAAAATTGTGAATAATAAATAAACAAAATTATGCCTACATGAAGCTTCTAAGTATAGAGAGCCTATTAAACAGAGGTTGAAACACAGGCAGAAAAAAAGAAAGAAAAGTAAGGAAGACTGTAAAACTAAAGAAACAAAGTTAGTGAGAAGACTCAGGTCAGGAACAGAAAATAGCAAAGTTTGTAGGAAGATTGGCCACATGCAGGGTGAACCTGGGAAGGTCATTTGGGCCTTATTGTAGGCATCACTAAATACCAGGATGAGAAGTATACACTTACTAAATTATGTTATTTGTATAAATTTGGAAATCATTTAAGAGAATAGAAAAAGAAATAACTACTATTCTCTTACTATTCACACTATAATGAAGACTTATGGAATCAAGCTTTTAGTTAAGTTAAAGTTCTTACACACAACTCAGACCTTAGTTAAACAGGTCTGGTGAGTGAAAACAGAGATTTTCTGACTCCACCTACCTCCTACCTTGTAGTACAGAAGTTACTCTAGTGATGCGCTGATGGAACCCAGTTAGGAGTTATCTGTTCTCTTAGCCATAGATCGTTATTTTCTGACTTTAGATTTCATGTGAAATATGATATATTTTCAATTTTAAAGACACTGATTTCTTACTCTACAAAAAATTTTCCTGTCTATGAATATTCAACAATTATTGGTAAAAAGTCTAATCGTAAAGTTTCTAAGAATGTTCATGTTTAAAAGCATAGTATATAAAAATATCAAGTTTTCCCTCAAAGATTAACTTTTAAACCTATTACCATTATATTCAATAAGCCACAGAAATTTCAAAGTAATATTTCCCAGAAAAATTATGCAGTATAAATCACCTTAATGAGTAATTTAAAGCAAATGATTGAAAAATAGACTTAGCAAGAATAATAAGTATAAAATGGTTTTACCCTCACAAGGGGGTAGAATATTTTCCTCAGATAAACAGAACTTATTGAATGAAACTGTATGTTAACACCTCTTTATGTTTTGTGAGGTTTACACTAGGGCGTAAGTTGGAGGTAATTATTTTCCTTCCCATAGATAGCAAATGCAAAATTCTTGAAAAACTTCATTAAATCAAACAGGAGCCATATTTAAAACCAAATGAACATACTTCTAGAATAAAGGGAACCTAACATGACAAACAAAGGGCATTTCATTGTACCTGAGATAGTTAAAATACTGCCATGTTACAGCAGTTAGGGAGATACTCGCCGCTCAACAGTTGACGGATAAGAAGAGAGGAGCCAAGGCAGTAGGGCTTTGTTATATCTTCCTCAAACAGGAGCAGAAGCCTGACCTCCTCTGATATGGCATGGCTGAGAAACTAACCAACAATTCATCCAGCAAATTTCCCAGACCATTGCCATTCCAGAGTATGAGATCTTGTTTTATCTTATCCCAAAATACTGATCATAGTGACTACTGATAAGGAAAATTATAGACAAATGTTGAACAGGAGGTATGATAAATGTTCATTTTAAAAAAGAAGAAAGAATTTGCAAATTATTGATAGACCTACAAGTCAATTAATTTGAAAAAAAAAAAAAGAAATTGAAGCAACAGTGAAAATCAAGACTCAAAGCAAGATAAAGATCCAACATGTATAATGTGTGTAGGTGTGTTACCATATAGATCTGGAATGTTCCCCAGAAGTTCATGTGTTAGGTAATGCAGTGAGGTTCAGAGGTGGGAATTTTTCCACAACGATGGGATTATGAGGGCTGGGTCCTCACCAGTGGTAGTTGGATGGACTACTCGGAGGTAGAACCTGGTTGGAGGAAGTAGATCACTAAGGGCATGCCCTTTCAGGATTTATCTTCTCTCTGGCCCCTTCCTCTCTCCTTTTCTGCTTCTAGCTGCCATAACATAAGCAGATTTTCTCTGTCATTATCTTCATCGGTCCAATGGTGCTAGCTGACCATGGACTGAGTTTTCTGAAACTATGAGACAAAATGAATATTTCCTCCTCTAAATTGTTCTTGTCAGGCATTTTACTCACAATGACAAAAAACTGACAAACACAATGTGTAAAGACCAGTTATCTACATTGAGAGTAAGATATGATACAATATATCACTTTATTATCAGGTCTAAAAGCAAGGATATGAGGCATCCCCAGTTGCAAGTTATCAACCTGTCCTGGATATTCCCTGAGATACCTTAATATTAATCTGTGTGGGCCTTTCAGGTGTGTAGATTTTCCATGCCCCACACCTGTGGAACCTGTGAACCCTCCTTAATCCAGTCTAAAGTTTAGCCTCCCAATCTCCCCATTGCAGCTTAGAGGTCTCACCAGTTCCATGAGCTCAGCCTGTGAGCTCTGTGCTTGGGTCCTGGCCTGGCTAGATATTCCTTGTAACTATTCCCTTCTGATTTTCCTGAATCTAATTCAGGATACGTCCCCTCCTGAACCTAGAGAATCTCCTCATCCTGCTGTGAACTTCTTTAAGGCATTTTCCCTTTCTCCTATATCTCCATGACATCCTTCACAACCATTTCAACTTGGAGGAGCTTTAGTCTAAGACTGGGTAAAACACCTGACCTCAGATAGTCTCTGCATTCTGAATAGCCCAAATCTCCAAGGTAGTAATTTCAAAGTCTGACCAAGGGTATGAGATGCAGGGAGAAGAAAATAAGTTTTGCAGGGAGGCAAATAAGTTTTCTAGAAATAATATTTTACCCTTGAACATCAAGAAAACTCTATATGAAATAAATAGTAGTTATTTTTATCAAGAGAGCATATCAACACTAAACATTGCAAAGTCAAAGTGGAAAATATAGTTAAAAACTTAGATATCACTTTGATATTTGGATGCATTAATGCAACTTTCTTCATGCTGTTAATCTCATAGACTAATGAACCACAGATTATATCTATGGGTGTAAAATTATAGTTTTTGTTTTACTGGGAATAGAGAAAAAACTTAAGTGTAAATTTAAACAGACTTGAGATATAAAATTATTATAATTGATCTATTTAAGGAAAGTTTTTTTTCTATTTTTAATCTTATGTAGACCAAAATATAAGATATTTAGAAGCAATCTTAATTGATAATATTTTTCAGGTAGAGGGAAAAAGGAAGGTGTGTGTGAATAGTGAATTAGCTCGTGAGACTTTTCTCCCTGATTCCCTACAACTGAAAACACAAATGTAAAGAAAAGGTGGTGGGGAGATCAGGGATTTGGTGTGTTTCTAGTATTATTTCACAACACTTCACAGTTTTGACATAATTCTACATGTGATGTGTGATAAGCAATCACCCCCAAGCAAGCTTTAAAGAGGACTCATGATCTCAAGATGCTGTGATAACTATAAACCAGGAAACCAGAAATGACAAGTAATTTCCATTGCTTCAGTAATGTGAAGAGTTTGCAATTCACCCTGGGAAATGCATTATTCCATGTTTTAAATGATATGAAGTGTGTACACAGCTGTTACTTTGGGAAGTAATTTATGACTGAAAGAGAAAATGAGTAGTGTTTTGGTGTCACCCTAAGGAAAAAACATTAACAACCTCAACAATATAATTCTGTCAATTTAATCAAAAGAGAATGATGTGAAATCAAGGAGGAGTGGCAAAACAAAAACAGGTTTGAAAAGTCTATAATCTGATTATTAGCAGGAGCAAGTAAAGGTATCTTTCTCAAACAGAATGAGACAAGGTCAGAAGTAAGCTAAACTGTACCACCCACAACATAAAAGGTTGTAAAACAGCGGAACTGTCTTGTATTGGATCATACAGGCAGGTCATGGAGTGTGCCAACTCACATTCGGCACTGAACTTTAGATCAAAGTGTTCTGATAATAATTTCGCTATAGCATATGCACTTTTTTTTCACATGCCATTGAATAATTTAAATGACTACAGAAGTTTGCTTTCTCAGATCCCTGTTTTTATTCCTATATCCAATCAGATCTTTAAATAAGTCCTTTCCAGGAAGAGTCCTGATCATGATCACAAGGAAAATCACTATCCTCTAGTCCAGCAGAACGGAAATTATGATCTCACTATAAAAAGGGAGCTATTCCACACCTTATTTTTTCCCACATTATCAGAGTGTTTTAAATGCACAGACAAATATTGTCTACACAGGTACCTGAACAAAATTTGATTTGTCTTTTTCACTGTTTCTTTCAAATACTTTAAAATGCTATTATAGATGTTTCAAATAAACATGATGATACATTGACTTATAAGCCCTTTTAAGAAATATTATTTGCAATATTACATATTACATATGACATTTGAGGTTCAGAAACATGCTGAATATAAGACTCAGTCTGAAAATTATCCTACATCGGCTCTATTATTTTGTTCTGTTTTATATAAATGTATTTGATCAAAAGCAATGCTCACTCTGACCTAGGAATAAGAGTGGTCACAAACCTAACAGAGATGCAAAGAATGAGATTTACAAAAAGAGGGTGAAAAGAATGGAATGTCAGTGTATAAACCATAACTCATAATAAGATAAATAATAAGAGTAAGAACTATATCCAAGTGAAGATAAATTGACATTCACACACAAACACACTGTTGCTATCTCTAGACTCTCAGCATTAATTTATTCCTGAAATCATGTCATTTAGCCAAAAAAAATAAAATAAAATAAAGATGAAAAGAGTTCCATTAATTTTAATAGGGAAAATTACCATGTGTTTTATTTCAATCCAACATGCTCATTGTTCATATACATATAAAAATGTCCATTAAGTAATGATAACGAGCTGTATAATGATAAATAAGAATAGGAAATTTAAAAAAAGTTGTTTTTATGTTAAACAGATTAAAGTTCATTCAATTCTTTTTACTTTGTGCCCCTTTCTCTTCATCCATTTTCAACACTTTAGGAGTTTATAATTATCTTCCATTCAGCTATACTTAAGAATAAAAATAGGCCATTTGCCTGCCTCTCACCTTCCATCGCCTGCCTTACACCTATCCATCACCCAACACACGAGGTTCACATCCTGTTCCTCTGACAACAGTCAGCAAACTGATCGCCCACTGCCAGTGGAGCACCAGCTGCCTGCTGTTACCTGGAAGTTCACTGTTACAGTACCTGCAGGTTTGATTACACGGGGCTGCCACCATTTTGAGACAACAGCCAGGCCCCATAGAACCCTTGACCGGACTGACTGAGCCCATCTCCAGGATCCCTCAGCCCAACCGATCACTCCCTGCCTCTGGGGCCCTCACATCCACTGACTGCTCCCTGCCACCAGGACCCCCAGACCAACTGACTGTGCCCTATCACCGGGACCCCAGATCGACTGATTGCAACCAACCTCCAGGATCCCACAACCATACCAAACACACCCGACCTCCAGGACCCCTGCCTGACCAACCACATCCCACCTCCAGGACCTCCTGCTGACCATGGTCACACCCTGAGCTGCAGCTCCCCATTTGCCAACACGATTCGAAGCCAGAGCAACCATCTTGGATAATCCTGGAAGCCGTAGCTCCGATCTTTAGGTGGGGAAAACCCATCCTGGGACACCTGCTGGAGGCTTGAAGCTCATTGTCAGGTACCTCTCATTCATAAGGCTTCTGAACTCTGGGAGGTTTCATTACTATATGACTGTTATACTGTAGATTTTCTTTTTTCTCCTTATTGAAAAAAAATTGAAGTTTTTATTTCTTTACTTTTCTTGCTCTCTTTTCCTTTTGTTTACCTGATCCCTCAGAGTCTCTTTCTCCTTTTTTTGCATGCTAACATCCAATTTCTTTTGATTACACTCTCACCCTTTCTATTATCTAGAACTTCTGTATATTCTTTTCTTATCCCATTAACAGCCACATTCTACATCCCTCTGCATCCTCTTTGTCCTCCATTTGAAACTGCCGACCTTATTGCAAATCTGTTTGTTTTACTGAAGATAATATTTGAACTCATTCTGTTTATTATGACAATTTTGTTATTGTCCTCATAGGGGCTATTTGGTCTAGGATTGCATAGTGTCTGAATTGGGCACTGCTAATATTGATCTCCCCATAAAGAAAGGGTTTTGGAAACCTATAGGGCCACTATAAGCCTATAGGGGGAAATCTGCAATACCCCAGATCTTCACTGCTAGAGGGGAAGATACATGAGCAACAAGAAAAAACAAGGGAAGAAAATGATCCAAACAAATCTAGAGTCTATATTATAGAATCCAATGACAGTATGTTAGAAGAAATGTCAGAAAAGGACTTCAGATTATACATGATTAAGATGATTCATGAAGTAAAGGATGAGATAAGAGAGCAAATGCAGGCAATGAATGATAATACCAATAAGTTGAAAGAGCAACTGCAGGAAACAAAAGATCATTTCAACAAACAGATAGAGATTCTCAAAAAAAAAACAAAATAGAAATCCTTAAAATGAAGAAAACAATAAACCAAATAAAAAACTCAGTGGAAAGTATCACCAAAAGACTAGACCACTTGGAAGACAGAACCTCAGACAATGAAGACAAAATATTTAATCTTGAAAATAAAGTTGCCCAAACAGAGAAGATGGTAAGAAATCATGAACAGAATCTCTAAAAACTATGGGACATCATGAAAAGACCAAATTTAAGAATTATTGGGATTGAGGAAGGCACAAAGATACAAACCAAAGGAATGAACAACCTATTCAATGAAATAATATCACAAAATTTCCCAAACCTGAAGAATGAAATGGAAAATCAAAGACAAGAGGATTACAGAACACCAAACGCACAAAATCACAATAGGTCCACACCAAGGCACATTATAATGAAAATGCCTAACATTGAAAATAAAGATAGGATTTTGAAGGCCGCGAGAGAAAAGTATCAGATTACATATAGGGGGAGACCAATACGGATAGCAGCCAACTTCTCAACCCAGACTCTAAAAGCTAGAAGGGCCTGGAACAACATATTTCAAGCTCTGAAAGAACATGGTTGCCAACCAAGAATCCTATACCCAGCAAAACTAACCTTCAGATTTGAAGATGAAATAAAATCCTTCCATGATAAACAAAAATTAAAAGAATTTACAAATAGAAAGTCTGCGCTACAGAATGTTCTCAACAAAATATTCCATGAGGAGGAAATGAAAAACAACAATGGAGGTCAGCAAAGGGAGGAACTACCTTAGAGAAAAACTACTCAAAAGAGAAACCAAGCCAACTTAAAAACCAAAAATAAGCCAAATGACTGGTAATACAAATCATATCTCAATAATAACCCTGAACGTTAATGGCCTAAACTCATCAATCAAAAGACATAGACTGGCAGAATGGATTAAAAAGAAAGACCCAACAATATGCTGCCTGCAAGAGACTCATCTCATAGAAAAAGACATCCACAGACTAAAGGTGAAAGGATGGGAAAAAACCTACCATGCACATGGACTCAGTAAAAAAACGGGGGTTTCTATCCTTATATCAGATAAAGTGGACTTCAAGCCAAAGTTAGAAGGGATAAAGAAGGACATTTTATACTGCTTAAGGGAACCATAAATCAGGAAGACATAACGATAGTAAATATTTATGCCCCAAACAATGATGCATCCCTGTACATCAAACAAATCCTTCTCAACTTCAGGAATCACATAGACCACAAAACAATAATTCTGGGTGACTTTAATACACCGCTGTCACCACTAGATAGATCTTCCAAACAAAAACCAACCAAAGAAACCATAGAACTCAATAACACAATCAATAACCTAGACTTAATAGACATATATAGAATATTCCATCCATCAACGAGCAGATTCACTTTCTTCTCAGCAGCACATGGAACCTTCTCGAAAATAGACCATATGTTATGCCACAAAGCAGTCCTTAGGAAATGCAAAAAAATAGAGATACTTCCTTGTGTTCTATCAGATCATAATGGACTGAATAGAAATCAATGACAAAATAAAAAACAAATTACTCCATCACCTGGAGACTAAATAATATGCTATTAAATGAAAAATGGATAACAAAAAACATCAGAGAGGAGATAAAAAAAAATTCTTAGAGGTCAATGAGAACGACGATATAACATATCAAAATCTCTGGGACACTATGAAAGCAGTACTAAGAGGAAAATTCATTGCATGGAGCGCATTCCAGAAAATAATGAAAAGTCAACAACTAAATGACCTAACATTACAGCTCAGAGCCCTAGAAAAAGAAGAACAGAATAACAGTAAAAGTAGTAGAAGACAGGAAATAATTAAAATCAGAGCTGAAATCAATGAAATTGAAACACAAGAAACTATTCAAAAAATTGACAAAACAAAAAGTTGGTTCTTTGAGAAAGTAAACAAAATAGACAAACCCTTAGCCACACTAACAAAGAGAAGGAGAGAGAAAACTCAAATTACTAAAATTCGTGATGAAAAAGGAAATATCACGACAGACACCAAGGAGATACATAACATAATGAGAAGTTACTTTGAATATCTGTATTCCAACAAAATAGAAACTACTGAAGACACTGACAAATTTCTAGAGACATATGCTCCTCCCAAACTGAACCAGGAGGACATACAGAATTTAAACAGATCAATATCAAGCAATGAAATAGAAGAAGCCATTAAAAATCTACCATCCAAGAAAAGCCCAGGACAGATTCTCAGCTGAGTTCTACAAGACCTTCAAAGAACTCATTCCAATACTTCTCAAAGTATTCCAGGAAATAGAAAAGGAGGGTACCCTACCGAACTCATTCTATGAAGCTAATATCACCCTCATACCCAAACCAGGAAAAGACACATCAAGGAAAGAAAATTTTAGACCAATACCCTTGATGAATATAGATGCAAAGATCCTTAACAAAATATTGGCAAACCGTATCCAAAAACATATTAAGAAAATTGTGCACCATGATCAAGTGGGGTTCATCCCTGGAATGCAAGGATGGTTTAACATCTGTCAATCAATAAATGTAATCCATCATGTCAATAGACTTAAGGATAAGAATCATATGGTTATTTCAATTGACACAGAAAAAGTGTTCGACAAAATACAACACCCCTTCATGCTCAAAACACTAGAAAAATTAGGGATAGTAGGAACATACCTGAACATTGTAAAGGCTATTTATGCTAAGCCCATGGCCAACATCATTTTTAATGGAGAAAAACTGACACCATTCCCTTTAAAAACGGGAACAAGACAGGGATGTCCTCTTTCACCACTTCTATTCAACATTGTCCTCGAAACTCTAGCCAGAGCAATTAGGCAGACCAAAGAAATTAAAGGGATACGAATAGGAAAAGAGGAACTTAAGCTGTCACTATTTGCTGATGACATGATTCTATATTTAGAGGATCCAAAAACCTCCTCCAGAAAACTTCTAGACCTCACAAATGAATTCAGCAAAATAGTAGGCTCTAAAATCAACATGTATAAATCTAAAGCATTTTTATATGCCAGCAACGAAACAGCTGAAAGGGAAATGAGGAAAATACCTCCATTTGCAATAGCATAAAAGAAAAAAATACTTGGGAATCAATTTAACTAAAGAGGGAAAAGATATCTACAATGAAGTTTACAAAACATTGAAGAAAGAAATTGAGGAAGACCTTAGAAGATGGAAAGATCCCCCATGTTCTTGGATAGGCAGAATTAATATTGTCAAAATGGTCATACTACCAAAAATGCTATACAGATTCAATGCAATTCCAATTAAAATCCCAATGATGTACCTTACAGAAATAGAACAAGCAATCATGAAATTCATCTGGAAGAATAAGAAACCCAGAATAGCTAAAGAAATCCTTAGCAGGAAGAATGAAACAGGGGGTATTGCAATACCAGAACTTCAACTATACTACAAAGCAATAGTAACAAAAACGGCATGGTATTGGCACCAAAATAGGTAGATCAATGGTACAGAATAGAGGACACAGACACAAACCCAAATAAATACAATTTTCTCATACTAGACAAAGGGGCCAGAAATATGCAATGGAGAAAAGATAGCCTCTTCAACAAATGGTGCTGGGAAAACTGGAAATCCATATGCAACAGAAGGAAACTAAACCCCTATCTTTCACCCTGCACAAAAATCAACTCACAATGGATCAAGGGCCTTGAAATCAGACCAGAGACCCTGCATCTTATAGAAGAAAAGGTAGGTCCAAATCTTCAACTTGTTGGCTTAGGATCAGACTTCCTTAACAGGCCTCCTATAGTTCAAGAAATAAAAGCAAGAATCAATAACTGGGACAGATTCAAACTAAATAGCTTTCTCTCAGCAAAGGAAACTATCAGCAATGCGAAGAGAGAGCCTACAGAGTGGGAGAAAATCTTTGCCACTCATACTTCAGATAGAGCACTAATTTCCAGAATCTATAAAGAACTCAAAAACCTCTACACCAAGAATACAAATAATCCAATCAACAAATGGGCTAAGGATATGAACAGATGCTTCACAGAAGAAGATCTACAAGGAATCAACAAACATATGAGAAAATGTTCACCATCTTTAGTAATAAGAGAAATGCCAATCAAAACTACCTTAAGATTCCATCTCACCCCAATTAGAATGGTGATCATCAAGAATACAAGCAACAATAGGTGTTGGAAAGGATGTGGGGAAAAAGGTACACTCATACATTGCTGGTGGGGATGCAAATTAGTGCAGCCACTCTGGAAAGCAGTGTGGAGTTTCCTTAGAAAACATGGACCCACCATTTGACCCAGTTATCCCACTTCTGGGCCTATACCCAAAGGACTTAAAATCAGCATATTACAGAGATACAGCCACATCAATGTTCATAGCTGCTCAATTCACAATAGCCAGACTGTGGAACCAACCTAGATGTCCTTCAATTGATGAATGGATAAAGAAACTGTGGTATATATATACAATGGAATATTACTCAGCTATAAAGAATAATAAAATTATGGCATTTGCAGGCAAATGAATGAAATTGGAGAATATCATGCTAAGTGAGATAAGCCAATCTCAAAAATCCAAAGGGCGAATGATGTCACTGATAAGCGGATGATGACACAAAATGGGAGGTGGGAGGGGGGCAAGAATGGAGGTAGGAGGGACTGTATAGAGGGAAAAGAGGGGTGGGTGGGGTGGGGGAAAGGAAAAAATAACAGAATGAATCAATCATCATTACCCTATGTCAATGTATGATTATGCAAATGGTATGCTGTTACTCCATGTACAAACAGAAATACCATGTATCCCATTTGTTTACAATAAAAATAAATTTAAAAAAAAGAATAAAAATAAGCACGGAAAAACACTTATGGGCCAAAATAGAAAGTAAATATGAGAGAGATTATTTACCCAAAGAATACAGTTATCTGTTCTCATGATACTAAAAAGTCTTCCAACACAAGTCTGGCAAAGCAACATTCTTTGATTTGTACATAGTGTGAAATTAAAATTTGTTCAGAATGATATTTTTTGACTCCAAATTGTACTATTGAAAAATTGATGAGTTTGTCTCTGCCTAAAACCATAATGTTTGAAAAATAGCTTCTTAAAATAAATTTCCTTAATGTGTATTGTAGTAAGGTTTTTGAAAACCTAGAATAAAATGTTAAAAAGCAGATAACTTTCCAAGAGTCACTAAAACAAAATGAATGTATGAGGTAAGTCGACATACATGTGTGTTCATGTCTGTGGATAAAATTTAAAATTCCATTAAATAAAGTATGGAACAAAATTATTGAAGTAAAAAGTCCTATTTAGATCTAGGGGGAAAATTAGGAAATTATGCTCTCTTCTACTGTCCTGATAACTTTTTAATACTTCCAATTTTTCAGCTTCCAACTTTTAACTTCTGCTACAACTCATGTAGTAGCAAAAACAGTCCTCAAAGGAGAACAGGTAAGCCAAGGCATGGTACATTCCTACTGATTCTCTATTTTGAGAGTCTGCCTTTAAAAGCGATGATGAAGACAGGCATGGTGGCACAGGCCTGTAATCCAAGAGTCTTGGGAAGCTGAGGCAGGAGGATCGTGAGTTCAAAGCCAGCCTCAGCAAACTAGGGAGGCCCTAAGCAACTTAGCAAGACCCTATTGCTAAATAATTTTTTTTTTTTTTAAAAAGGGGCTATGGATATGGCTCAGTGGTTAATTGCCCCGTGGTTCAATCCCTGCTATCTAAAAAATAAAAATAAGAAATTATGAGGAAACCACTTGATTCACTCTAAAATATGTAGAACATAAAAAATCTCAAAGCAGTGCCTTCTATCTAGAAAAAACAGCAGCTTTTTAAATTATCAAATAAAATTATAACTGATATTTCACTAATGTTTATCTAGATATGAATAATATCCTTATTTTCCATTTGCTACATAGTATATTATCCTTATTATCCATATACTATATAGTAACTTACTATATAGTGCACAGGATAAAAATTGTCCACATAGAGCAGATAGAAGGAAGAGCTACTTATAAGAAAAAGGGTGCACAAAGTTTACTTAGATACTCAAAAGTAGAGTAAATAGCAGAGGACTATTTTTATCTTCCCGAAAATGTATATATTTTATTTTCAGCCTCCATTTCAATAACACCTTTCAATTACACATGTTCTATATTTTCAGAGAAAATTGAGCTTAAAATGTTTAATTCTTCTTAGCATGCTTACTCATAAAAGGGAATTGTAATTAAAAATTCTTCATCATTCCAAGTAAAACGATACACTAATCTGCTTTATGTGTATTTGCTAGGAAGATTTTTGGGAGGAAACCAAAACCTATTTCATGGTAATTACCTGATCTTTTTTTTTTTTTAAATTCAATCATATTTAAAACAAAATGTATCATTTCTAGTTAGTACACAAATATGTAAGTATAATGGACTCAAATCCTATTTGACAAACAAAAACGGGTGTAATCCCATCCCCCAAAATAAGAAAAATCACTTAATTTAAAAAAATATTTGTATCTTAGTAGCAGTATCAAATTTGGGGGGTTATGTGAGGAACTAGTTTTTCTATGCTGGTTATTCCTCACTTCTCATCCATTTTATACCCTCTCCCTGTTTATCGCTATGCCCTATGCCTCCCTTGAGAGGCTGCCCCCCAAGAATCTCTTGCACTCTGACTTCAGTCATCCCAGGCAATGGGTGTCACCAGTAAGAAACTGGAAGGTGAAGTAAGAGAGTATGTTATTCTTCACCCACTGCCTCTTTCTTTGGTGTTTTGGAAACTGATCCATGGGTCCATTCTACACCAGACTTTGGTAAAACTGGATAATGTTGATCCTCCCTCTCAACTCCAGTCTTGAAAGGATTTCCAATTGTTGCTCATCTTTGTTTCAAAATCCCTGGTTGGTTCCCTTTAAGAAATTCTTTTATCAAGGTATCATCAAAATTCCATTTCCCACCTAGCCAATGAGAAGCAAGTGAAGACAAAGACTGGAGAGTCAACGGGCAGTTGGGCCTAAAAGCCCTTTGATTTGCAAGATTTGCTTCCTTCCCACGAAGGCTTTCAGGTCCTGATACAAAAGTTTCCCTGCTCTGTATAAGCTGGAGACTGATTCTCAGATTTAGGAGCAATATTATCATGATGGGATTCTAATTAGGGACTAAGTTAAGCTCACACATTCTCTGAAACAAAGTGTTTTGTATGTGAAAACCCAGTTATGAAAACAAGAAAAGACCACAGGGTTTGAAGTCTGCCTTCTGCTGGGTGCTCCTCAAGGTTTCCACTGAAAGATGAATAAAGCAATTAATTATACAAAAAAGCCAGATAAAACTCTGAGGTCTCACTAGGAATGTATCAGAATTACATGGACTGTTATTAACATAAAATAATTAATTCCATCAGAATAATTAATGAATTTCTGCTTCAAAAAATTTTGATATATTCATCAAAAAGTATTAAGTACTTATTGAGAGACCATTACCATATCACATGCATGTTCTTAGTTGTTTAAAATGCTCATGTTATGTTACCTTTTTACTTGGAATATAGGGACTCTATTATCTATATTTCATGTATACCTATTTTAATCTATATTTATATATATATATATATATATGTCTGTATGTGTATATCTGTACCTATAGCCATACATTTATCTGTAATATCCAGTAATCTATGCCTTCTCAAAGGATAGCAAATGTCAGGCAAAGACTAGGACCCTGGGAAACAGATTCAGGATCCCTGCAGGTGGAAGAAGACGCAAAACACAGTTAGGATAGTAGACATGTTTTATTCAGAGGTGGCAGCAGCCTCTAGCCAAACCCCATCTCCAGCTTCGGCCCCCACCAGTTCCATTTAGCCCCCTGAGTCCTTTCCATAGGCTTTTAAAAATATGCAGGCCAGAAATCAGGGGGCGTATGATCACAAGCAAATGTTTATGACCTTGACCACACACTAAAAACATAGCCCACTGGAAACCTCAGTGAGGGAGCCTAACTATAGCCATTTTGGGCCTGCCCTACAGCAAATAAGAAAGAGTAAAAGAGAGCCAAATGAAGGAAAGTGTAGTAGAAACAGGCAGAGAAGGAGCTGAAGACTATGTTGGTTATGTAGCTTAGGATATTCTAAAGCTACCCTTCCCCATTGCAAAATTTTTCCTTTGTCTCTGTCTATACTGTTCTGCTTTGTAACCACTCGCCACATGAGGCTATCAACATGCAAGCTAATTAAGTTTAGATTAAAATAAAGAATTCGGTTCATCACATTAACCCCATTTCATGAGCTAGTGGCTCTCATGCTGCACAGCACAGAATTGGTCCCTTTTGATTATTGCAGCAAGTGCCATTGGACTGCACTGCTTGAGACATTCTGATGACCACATCAAAATATAATGGCATGCAAATAGATTATGGATACTCAAGAATTGTTTGTGATAAAATAAAATAATCTAAATTCTTAAGATCTGCAACCTGATGACTGACTACAATAACTTCACATGTAAAATGCATGCTCTATGAACAAATTAAAACATCATTTTTGTTAGTTTTTTTTCAGTAAAATATCCAAAATAGTATTTAAGCAGAATAGAAGTTAATTTTTCTTATATATAATCATCCAAAAATAGTCTCCAAAGCATGGGATGGTGACTACAATTGGGGATTAAAAATCTTTCTATTTTGTTGTTGTTTCAGTCTCAAACCAGGCTTCCAGTCATAATCTGAGATGGATGTTCCAGAAAATAGAAGGAATAAGATAAAGAGAGGGCTGACATGATAGTCACATCTATCATGTCAGCTAAAATCCTATCATTTAGAACAAAATGGTTCAAATAATTCCAGGAGGAGGACTGGGGGATTTATTCCTTAATTGATGCCATAGACCCAGCTAACACTTTTATTACAACAGAGGGAGAGAACTATTAGACAACTCATTTTCTTTGTCCATATTGATGCATTTTGTACTCAAACTTTTCTTTTAATTAATTATTATTCCTCCCTCTGATAGCTAGTATTTGAGATCACTGACTTCATTATGAGTTTTTGGTAAACTTAAAGAATTAGAACTGTGATGAGCACTTTTGAGCTGGCAGATATTTCTTCTGTGTGTATTGCTGATTCTTTCCTAAATTTCAGAGACTTTTTAAAGAAATATAATGGATCATGGTACAAGAGGAAAGTTAAAATAATTGAATAAACTATATGTGATATTTGGAGAAAATTAAATAGAAAATTTCTATCTCCAAATCAATGGTATAACATGTTTTCTTAAGAATATAAGGCCCCCTCCAGTTTGCTGTCAAAATTTACTGAAGTTCATGGACTCTTATTTGTTGAATCACCTATAGTGGATAAGGATTTCTCAATTGAGTATGGAAATACTGATTTTATTAATTTGGCAATTAAAGTATCTACCAAGAAAATAGAAATTTGATACTTGACTTGGGTCAGAAAATCTGAAAAAATACAGTAGTTTTCAATTATTGAATAGAAATATAATGTATTACAAAATAGTGTACCTAATTTTCCCTCTAATGTATTTTTCTACTTCCTAATGGATTGTTACATAGACGATATTCAGTTGCATTTTTTTTATTTTTTAATGTTCTCACTTTCTGTTTCCCATCTTCATTTTCTAGTTGTCGGTTATCTGGTTTTTAGTCATATGAACTATCTCACAGTTATCTGGTTTTTAGTCATATGAACCATCTCACAGAACAAAGAATAATCGTTTTCTGAAGTGTTTCACATTACTAATAAAGAGATAATTTTCAAGCTATTTGAAAAATAAGTTTTATGTGGAATTCCTTTCCTTTCTGGTTTCAGGTTTGAGCTTTGACTAAATGTTTATTTATTTCATTACTCAAGAAACATTTGCTTAGTTAATAGCTTGAGAAAATATCCTGTCCAGAGAAATAAGGAGTCATCATTTACCTTTTGCTTTTCATTACACACAGGTCCTGTGCAGGTTTACAGCACTCCTAATCAAGCAGTCAAAATTATGTTTTGAATATCTTACATGCACTGGAATTTTCAAATTAGTTGAATGTAAGTTTCGTCCTGGAATGACAGCAACATGACTAGACAGCACAGGAGAAAATTATGTAGTTCAGGTTAAACACAAGAAAAGAGTGACCAAAACATTGTTAATTACAAACTTCAGGCTCTCTAGGCTGGTTAAGAGACAAGGTTATTATCATCGCTTATTATTGAAATTCAACCTTATTTCATGTTTTTATCCCCCAAATAAAAGAAAGGCAGAACTTTTCATTTGTAGGTGAACACACTTCTTTGCAAGTATAAATTATCAGGATAGATGAAACATTACCCTTGGAGTTTTGAAATAACTTTATGCTAAGTTGATTATTACATTTTATCTTCAAACATGGCAGTAAATTAAACACTAAATATAAAACATCCTGTACTTAAAGTTGCAGATGATTGACAGTCAATAAACATTTATGGAGTACATGAAAGGGTGATTCACTTAATTTGAATACAACCTGATTCCAATCAGAAATTGCCCATTATAAAAGACTTGGGCCTATGGTTAATGAGACAATAATCTCTATAACATTTATTTCATGAAAATATTAACCTTGAACAGTTTTTTAGCTATTGGGTTTTTAAGCATATCTTATTGGTTCTGTTGACTAGTATTCAACTGTCCATGACTTTGGACTTAAATGGATTAAGTAATAAATTGCGGATGTTTTAGAGACAGTTTGAGGGAAGCTATGATTACTTTTCTACTACAATGCTTTAGGAATGGGACACATTTTATTTCAAGAACTATGGCTATACAAGGTCAATGATATGTGATACCTTAGGTTTAGAGTCCTTTCAAGTTAAAAAAAAAGTCCTTTATTAAATTAAAAGAACTAGACAAAAAATCTTTAAATGTTTTTATTTTTATATTCATAATGTTTTCTTTAATAATTTTTATTTCATCATTCTAATTATTATAAAACTTACCCAAAGTAAATTCCAATTTCTACTTTGGGCAAATTTCTGGTGCACAGGTATTAATCAAAACACATTTCAGGCTGGGGATTTAGCTCAGTTGGTCGAGTGTTTGCCTTGCAAGCACAAGGCCCTGGGTTCAATCCCCAGTACAGCAAAAAAAAAAAAAAAAAAAAAAAAAAAAACAAAGAAGAAAAACAAAACACATTTCTTGAAGTCCCTTAGTATTCATTTCTCCCTTTTTTTCTTACATAGTAGAATTTGAATTTTATTCCAGTTTCCGAGTGATTAGAAGTGAATCCTCATAAATTAAACCCTCCTAAAGTAAACCAGAGAAGGCTGATATATCAAGAAAGGTATCTCTGATTTAACACTGAACAATGAGACTTGTAGGAAGATTTGAGGCGACAGTGCTTATGGGTAGCTTCCTCTTAAGAAAAAAGAAAAAAAGAAACAGAAGAAAGAGGGAAGACTCTTTTCAAGCAGTGGGTACATAAAGCCTGGAGAGAGCAATTGTGGCCTTTCTGGGACAAACTGGAGACCTCAATATGAGAACACAAGGTAACTGGACATCTGAGAGCTTGATCTCATTGTTGAGCCACTGAATGAGCCAACACTGAGTACCTGCAACCTTGGATTCCCTATTATATAACATAACCATTTTCATATGGTTTGTCAGTTGAGTGAAGCCTTTTCTTAGAACTGACATGGTCCTAACTAATATATAACACTACGATGATTTCCAGGAAATCGCAAACATCATGCAACAAAAGTTCTAAATTTATGCAGAAAAGAAAATATGTTTATTTAACTCTGCTAGCTGATTCTTGAATTAAACACAAGTATTCTTTATTATTCATGTAAGTAAATGAAGCTTCTTGTGTTTGGTGTGCAATATTTCCTTTCAGCTTTTTCCTCCTATTATACTTTTGTATATTCTAAATCAACTCCTTGTTTGTGATTAAGTCGATATTCTAGTATTAAAAGTGTTATATTATACAAATAAAGAAACCCATACATTTACTTTGAGAATTGGTTTTTACTTCTGAGCATTTTGAATACACGTGTAAGATAATGCACATTTTATAAGAGGTATTTTTAACAGTATTGTAAAAAAGAAAAATCTCAGGATAAACAGTTATGATACAAAATTAAATTTGGTGTGATTTTAGAATATGTCATTTTTAATAATGTTTTATCTTTCACTACATGAGTTAATATCTTATAAACAATGTCTACTGCAGTGCTTCATATGGGGGAAAAAGACTCAAAATCATCTAAAAAACTTTTTTAATATCATAGTAATTTTTAAACACATTCTTCCTTCTCAGTAATTTCCTCCCCCCACAAAAAATAAATAATTCATTGACTAAGAGAACAAAAGTGCCTGCCGCTTCCATTTCTAAACCCCATGATAAATATTGACACAAGGTTTTAGAGAAGCACGCATTTTTGGTGGGTTTAATTGATTATGGACTCTATGAGAAAGAATAAGATGACATTTTAATTTAAATAATATCTCCAAGTGTAAAATTTAAACTCCAAGAATGTTATAGAAATTAATTTATTTATTATATAAAACAACAGTAAATTTACCAAATACTGTTCACGAATATGACTAAGGGTTAGGAGGAAAAACGTTTGTATGAGCAGGCGTGTATGTTTATGTGTGTATATGACGTGCACAATTATGTTTGATATATATTAATTATACTTCTTTTATATATAGCTTTATATAATTCTATTTATGAAAATATAAATATACATATACTAGTATGAGCATATTTAATTTTACTCATGTCTATATAGTTTGGATTAGATCTGGAATATCCCCCAAAGGTCCATATGTTAAGGCTTAGTCTCAAGTTTTGCAGTATTGGAAGGTGGTGGAGATTTTCAGAGGTGTAGTCTAGTAAAAGGTCATAGGTCACTGGGGGCAAAAGAATAGTGAGAATCCAGCCCTTTTCTATCTCTCTTTCTCTTCCCCATCATCATGAGTTGAAGGCTTTGATTACCACATGCTCCCCACTGAAATGTACTGTTTCACCACAGGCTTTAAAGCAACAGAGTCAACAGGTCATGAAACCTCTAAAACTGAGGACACAAAATAAACCTTTCCTCTTCTTAAGTTGGTTTATCTCAAGTATTTGTTACAGTAATGAACAATTGACCAACTTATTACATATTTTCCATTTAATGATGTGCAAAAAATGTCTTTAGAAAATATGACTAAATACTTTCCAAGACCTCTCAATTCATTAATCCAAATCTGAGTATTATATGAAGTAGTGCAAGTATTACATGCAGTAGAACTTCTATAAGTTGAGTTAAATAAAGAAAAAAGAACCCAAAGAAAATGAGTGTAATACATAAATTACAGGTTCTCTTTTCTATCCCTATAAGCTTTCAAATATTGTATTAGCTCCTATAATATTTGATACTTTAGGAATCACTCTATGTATGTGTGTGTACACTACACATGTATATATATAACATATATTTATACACATTTACATATTCTGTAATATATTTCAAAATGCTCCTCTTAGTGTATCTATAGATCTAAATTTGCTAAATATAAACATAGACTTGTCAGATGCCAGGGTAAGAAATTAATTCCAGTAGGAAATTTTTTTCCTTTGTATTTCTACTTGGTAGTCATGAAATGTGTTGGGATTGTTTTGTTTTGTTTTCACTCATTGGCATGACTCATTTAGAATTTCCTGCAAAGAATAGCTCTAAATAATATAAACATTTTCCAAGTAAAAGTCCTGTTGTGTTTGTTTTAAGAAACAGATAAGGATCATTTTGTACTTAGCAGAATTTATTTGCATATAAACAATTAATGTGCTAAAGTTTTTCAATCTGCCATTGTCACATGAAGAATAATAAATATACACTGTGATTTTACTTGCATTATCACTTGTTTCCCTTTAAGACATGCATTGTCATATTATATCAGGAAGCATTAATATGAAAAGTGAAAAGAGGAAGAGAGGGAGGTAGGAAGAAGGAAGAAAGAAGCCAGAAAACAATTTGGTAATACCTACTGATGCTGGACTCTGGAATATTTTGTCCAGATGACAATGAAAATAAAATGGAGCGAGGTGAGTGGATTTGCAGGTAGGGCTTTTATTGGGGCTTCCACTTAGGAAGGGAGGTACCGCTCTGACAGGAAGATGTCAAGCTGTCTCCCTGAATGAAAGAAGGGAGCTCCTTTTCTTGGTTATTGCTGAGGTTGAAGTGTTGATTGGTTTTCAGTGTGCTCAACTTCAGCATTTTGTGCTAAAGTTATTGTGGTTATTCAAGAGAAAACATACAGGGCACTCCAATTTCAAGGATGCAAAGCTGACACTGGTTGAAGGTGGCACACACCAGTCTCCTGGGCTCTGTTGTCAGGTCATGAACCAAGACCCAGAAGTTCATTTGCCCTGGGTCCCTACAGTAGTCCATTTCTCATACCTATATTTATTGCAACAGTTATGCTTTGACATTTATTTTCCATTCACTTAAATGTTAATTAGACATCAATAAAATAGAATACTCTAAGAAATGGAAGAAACTGCAAAACTGTTAAGTATAACTCATAATAGGCTATATACAAATTATTTGTTGATTGAAAGAGGTTCGATAAATTGGCCATATTTCCATTAAAATTTTTTTGCTTTAATATAAACCAATCTGCATTTCCTTCAGTTTAGCAGTGAAAATCCTATATGGAAGATGCTCCAGATTTCATTTTAAGAGGCAACAAATTTGGATGGTTAATTTGTAAAGGAGCAAAGAGAATTAAGAGCACAGAATGGGATCACAATCTATCAAATGACATTTATTTATTGTATTAATGTATGTTTATTATACAAAAGTAAACACATTTCACCAGAGAACTCATGACTTCAAGAGGGAAAGTTCTCTTGAAAAGCCTCCTTCAAATTGTCATTCTGTTTTTGCAAGGATAGTTTTCTACCCAAAAGCTTCCCTGGCACTTAAATCACAAGAGCTAAAGTGACCATCTAGGCATTCATTAAGGACTCTGTATGCAGTGTCATTTCAAAATACTTTTTGAGGATCCTTTTTAAAATTTTTTTTTCAGTTTTAGATGAACACGATACCTTTATTTTATTTTATTTATTTATATGTGGTGCTGAGGATCGAACCCAGTGCCTCACAGGTGCTAGGCAAGCTCTCTACCACAGAGCTACAACCCCAGCCCCTTTTTGAGGATCTTGTTGCATTTTCCCAATTGCCTGTCATCCTCAGAATGCTACCACCTCTTCTCCTCCTTGATTTTTCATTGACTTCCTGCATTCCACAGTCCAAAAGCCTTGCCCTGGTATTTCCAGCCCTTGAAAACCTAGTTCCAACAATCTACCAGCCCACCTATGTGCCTATCCTCATTTCCTACTTCTCTACCCACAAACCTCCTCTTTAACAGTTCACCTGATTTTCTCACCCAAATCTTCACATGCCAGAGTCTTTTACCAACCCAAGACCCAATGCCTGCTCTACCTGAAATTCTCTCTACACTCAATCTCTGCTCCCACCATCGCATTGCCAGGAATAAAATACTTGTTCATTTATTTTTGTGTTTCTTCACTATAATTTGTTATGACTTAAAGTCAGTCTGATATCAGCATGAACTCACCGTCACAGAACAGTCTAGGTATATTAATTGAGAACAAATCAGTAATGGTGAGAGGACAGGACAATTCCCTTCATTCATTTCTTCATTCATTAACCACCTACCAATCACAACTCATAATCAGGCTCAGAAAACATGGGTGTGAGCAAGATGTAGCCCCAGCCCAGACAGTCAAGTCAGAGAAGGAAAGAAACATGCTAGAGATTAGAAACCAGACAGTCCCCTGTTACAGTACGGTTCTCCAGCTTGTCCCCAAAGAGTTCTTTCAGCAAGAATGATGCAAAAATATAGGTCAATATTATTCAGACAGTTTCAAAACCATCAAAGTTCTTGTGTAAAATCTTATTTAAAATTGTATGCACGTGGGTGTGTTTGTGTTTTGGTTTGTCAGCAATCAAGAACTCTTCTTTTGTAGCCAGAAAACTATCAACAAGAATTGACAATTTTATAGAGTCATCTTCAGTATCAATAACATGAGAAATAGTGTTTATGAAACCTGTTTGTAGCAGCTAAATGACAACTACTTCTTTTTATTCTGTTAAAAGTTGCACAATTATTTGTACAATTATTTGTTTCAAGTTTTAAGTGATTTGAAAATAATTTTTCCCTCAATAGCAGACTATGGATTTAACAGTCTATAGACCTAAACTAACTCCTATAATATTACTCTTTTATAATGTTCTATTATAAAAAATCAAGAATACAGTGTCACAGAAATGAAAATTCCCAGTCAGGCATTGTAGCACACATCTGTAATCCCAGTAGCTCGGGAGGCTGAGGCAGGCAGGAGATTGCAAGTTCAAAGCCAGCCTCAACAACCTAGGAAGGCCTTAAGCACCCTAGTGAGACCCTGTCTCTAAATAAAATATTAAAAAGATTAAAGATGTGGCTCAGTGGTTAAGTGCCCCTGGATTCAATCCCTAGTACAAAACGAAAAAATCCCAATTATACTTTAATACAACAATAATTATAATTTTGATCAAGTAAAAAGCTTCATCATTATACAGTACCTATAAGCAATCTGATTAGAAACCTTTGAGGTTTATTTTTATTTTTCCAGGACTATTATGTCTATAAGATTCATTTAATGAATTACAAAGTTCTAAACTTAAAAGTATCCATTGTTGAAGACTGAAGAATCTAAATTTTCTCCTGATCTATTCCATATTCTATTCATTTATTTCCCAAAAGAAAATATTTTGTATTCATTTCATATTTGCAAGTGTACCTTGCCTAGGCAGGTAAACTTATCATAACAAATGATGTGGAAAATATGTTTGACCAAGTTGAATGTCACTGCTTAAGGGATTTAAACTAAACTATAAACTTGAGAATGTAAATCATATTTAACCTTGAAAACAACTTGAGTTAAGGTTTTAAAGTCTAAAACCAAAAATGCCCTTGTTAATTTTAAATCAGGTGAACTAGACCTCAAATTCTTCTTAGACAATGTGTCTCAATTAATTCATAATTATATTCAAAATATTTAAGGCATCCCTCTATGAAAGGAGGGGATGGGTGATTTAAGGAAAGTCAACCACAAGGAATATAAACATGGCTAAAATTTAGGATATGCCTCACATGAGCTTTATCTGTGGAAATAAGGCACAGGCACACATAATATCCCAGAAATAAAGTAGCTCGGAAATATTGTGATATTTGAGGAGTAAAGTCTTTGTTTAAACATTTCAACAACAGTGAGTTCTATATATTTAATTATCAAAAATGACTCTGAAATAATAAAGATAAAACAATGCAGAAGAAAAATATCCTTCTGTCTCCTATGCCCTAGGGCAGGATGCTTAAGAACTCAGGTTGCTAGTTTTGAAATTCAGCTTAAGTCATACAGCACTGAGTGGACAAAACTGTGACTTAGTTCTCTCATCTGAAAAATTGCATAAAAGTAGAATCTACATTACAGGATTGAAGTGAAGATTAAACAATTTAAAATGTATAAACCCTTAGAACTTTCTACAATTTGGGAAGCTTATGACTACAGTCATTATTATATTTCAGTGTTTTTAACTCTGGCATGATAAACTGCCCCTTTGACCAAAACGCTATTATTGGTCTTTGTATTGTTTCTTCATACTGGTAAAATTTTGTTTCTGCATCCCTGCCCCCATAGATAGTTGCTCTGGTGACATTTCTTTATTCCTTTCAATAGTCTTAATCCCTAAAGATGATGTAAATACAGCCTTAGCTACTTTAGAACATTGTTGTAATACGTAATGAGGGAAGATATTTGAAGGATGAATACTAATTTGTCTTAAAATGCACTTAAATTTAAATTCATCTTGCAAAATCATGGAATATAAGGGTTTGTTTTGTTTTAGTAAATCAAATATGCTAGAAAAGTACTTTGAAAATATTGCATCATTCCATTTAAATATCTTCCAATCTTGTGACTAAGCATAGATTGAAAATATTCCATCTAAGAGAGGTATTGGCAAAGTGGGGATGGAACTTAAGAGAAGTGGGAGCATGATTGAAGTTTGATATTTGCATCATAGAAATGTCATTGAAACCCATTAATTTGTATAATTAATTTGCATTAACACTTATGATCATCATTTTTAAAAAAGAAAATATCCTTTTATAACTTTGAAATTTGGATTTCCAAATCTTTGGTATTTGGAAGGGAGAGTTGCTAACTGCTAATCCAAAGTCTCCAAATCAATACTTAATAGTTTATTGGCACCAATGCCAAATGCATCAAAAGATTTTATATAGAACAATTCAGCTTCACAACCATGAAGTTCTATGAAGTTTTCTTATTTTGGACTTGAACAGCTTCTAAAATTATCATTTTCATTCAAGTCTTCTGTTCCCTTGCAGTTAACTTCAGAGAGAATTCTGGGCTGCTTTGAGAAAATTCTGCTGGTCTTTGTGTCCTTGTGGTTTCTCATTCCAAGAAAACAAAAATAGACTGAACTGCTTTGTTTTGTTTTTAAGGCTAGATATGTAGAGGAGAGATGACTTTCAAAAAAACTGACTGAAGTAAGAATTCCTAGATAAAGAAATACATTTATACCAAATCATTTTTTAAAGTGACTTTATAGCTGGCACACTTCTCATTTAATAAAGATGATTTAATGACTGCCACTAAAGTTTTGTACATTAAAATGGGAAATACTGGGAATGGCAGTGGAAAGAAGGAATATGGTTTTCTGAAACTGTAATTACAGAGGTAAGTTCAACAAAAGCACTTAATGGGACAGAGAATATCCCTCAGGCAAGTCTCCCTAATTCCAATAATACTGTGTATTTTTTAAAAATTCCCCAGTGAGAGTAGGTATAGACATCATAGTAGCATCCAGAGAAGACATTCGGTATAATTATCAGAAATAAGGGAGATTGTTTTAATTTATCACTGCATGTAATTTTATGTCCAACCAATAATGCTAAAGCATTTAGGACCAAAACATGATTGATGATTCCTTCACAACTGTCATACACTGGGATTGGATTATTGACCAATTTGGACAGATTTGCTATTTATTTTAACATCTACTGACTATTTTCTATGTATTAAGTACTATTTTAATCGCTTTCCTTGTCTTTATTCATTTAATCCTTATAACAACCTCATACAGTAGATCCTATGGGACTATTACAAATGGAAAAACAGCCAACAAAACAAACAAAACAAAAAAATCTGAGGCACAGTATATTGAAATAACTTGTGCAATGCTCAGAGCTGAGAAAGGTAAAGAGTCTGAACTTGGGTAATCTGCCCATGGGTAATCTCCCCATGTTCTCACGCATTATTCTATTATTACTGTAATTACTTAGAATTCTCCACAATCTCAACTCACACTGAAATATTAGTAAATAGAACTGAATTGTGACAAGTCTATAGTAGAATACTTGTGTATAAAGATAAATTTCTGATTATAGAAGTGTTTGGCCTTATGAAATTTTGCTAAAGTAGAGAGCAACAAACCAAAGCCTACTTGGTTTTGGCATTTATAACCAGGGGCCTCATTTTAAGACAAAATATAAGCAATTACCTTCAAATTGCCACTTCTCAAACATATTCCTATATTCATATCATAGCAGTTAAAAAGCTAGGCCAAAATCCTCAGTGGTCTCCTCCCACTCTATAACTAGGCGGTATGACTTGTTAAGGATAGAGACTGCTCTACTTGTGAGTGTTGAAGAAGCCATTTTCATTTTGCCAACAATAAAATCAGGGTAATTAACATTTAATATTTTCTGAGTTGACCCTTATAAAGAAACATCTTAAGTAAAATAGAATTTTAAACAAATGTAGAGTTATATATGCTTAAATAATCATAATTTTATATAGTTTTAATATTTCTTATCACATTGACTTTGATCTGAAATACTCCATATGCCCCATGTCTATATGCCACATGCAAACACATACACACACACACACACACAACTACTGCATACCCTTTGGTGTAATTACCCAGAATGAGTTTGGCCTTGCTAGTAGAACATTCTGTAAGTAGTCCCTACCTAAGTTCCCTCGTGGTGAGCATCAGAACTCCATTTTAAAGGTCAGGTAAGTTGTAACTTCAAATGAGTAGTGATTTCACAATTTGTGAAGTAGGCACAATAATGGACGGCACCCTTCTCACCAAGACCATTGCATACTAATCCCAGGAACCTGTGAATATATCACCTTACCTGCCAAATAACTTTGCAGACATGAGTAAACTATTTTACTGATTTCTGATTTATTTTTTAATAAATTTAGACCTAAACAAGATTGGGGAGATTACTTTTGGTTATCCAAGTGGACCCAGTGTAATAACAAGAGTCCATATAAGAGGGATGCAAAAGGGTTGGTCAAAAGGGGAAGTTGTAAAGATAGAAACAGAACTGTGTGTGTATGGAGAGAGAGGGAGAGAGAAAAAAAAGAGAAAGAACTACACTGGCTTTGAAAATGAAAGGGGGACATGAGCCAAGGAATATAGGTTCCTTTTAAAAACTATAAAAGGAAAAGAAACAGATTGTTCTCTATAGACATTGGAAGGAATGTATAGTCCTGATGATAACCTCATTTTAGCCAAGTGAAACCGTTTTTAGACTACTGACTTCTCGAACTTTAAGACTAGTTCATTAACTTCACAATTAATTTGCATTGTTTTAAGCGGTAAGTTTTATGAATTTATTTTCAGTAGCAATAGGAAACTAATATATTTTGAAAAAACATCTATAGCCTGGGTTATGATTTTAAAAAAACCACAAAAAGAAATGTCAAAAACAATTGATCATTTACTTTAGCATAAAAGTCCCATGATAAACATCCAAGTCTACCCAATAAATTATAAATATCATAGAATGAAGTCCTTGGATCAAGATTCAGATTTTCTTAATAAAGGAAACAGTAAAAAACACTTAGACTCTGAAAAATGGAATAGAATTTTGCTATGATGTGATCCTGACTCCACTTATTCTGCTCTCCTCCTCCTCATTTTCTGGGTACTCTGCAGTTTCCTGGCTCCAGTGTATCCTTTACTGAGAGACTTGTATCCTCCTGCCAGAACTCTTATTAATCTTTGAAGATTATGCACAGGATCAGTGCATGTGATTACTCACACAGAATGTCTGGCAATTGATTTCTCTGAATGCTTGCTCACCTTCCCACTGCAGAAGGCTTGCTACTGGCTCTATCTGAGGATGTAAGGAGGACTTCTGTTTGTGGTCTTGACCCTCAGTACACTCACTAGACCATCTCTCAGCTCTCTCTAACCTAAGCATCCTTCACTTTCCTGCAACCTCAATGCCTGCTGTCACCAGCATCCCTTCTAACAATGCAAAAAACAAATTTTTAACCCTTTGGTGACAAGAACCCATGACCCATTAGAACTCAAATTTCACCAAAGTGCCAACCCAGTTGAAATTCTTCTGTGAGACAATTAACATAATTATGCGGGATTACACTGAAGTGTCACTATTTAGTAAGTTCGAATGCAATGTTGAACCTTATGACTGCAGCCCTTTTTTCACCCCCCAAATTTCACCCCTGACATTTTGGTGTAAATTTTTAAAAGTCATTTAAATGGTATGTTTATAGTACATGAGACTTAATGCAAGTTGATAGATATTCTTTTATAAATTCATGATGGGTTTTATTCATTTAGGTCTAAATTTCTTTTTTAATGGCCAGAATTCTCCACAATACCACATTATAAATCAAATGCCTCTATTTTAAATTAAAATGTCTGATTCTCTACAATAGGAAATTTGTTCAGATCAAAACAAGGTTTAAAAACCTCTTATTGTATCCAATTAGCTAAAGATTCCCAAGTGATTTCCAAATATTTAAGGAAGAAAGTAGTTTTTAATTGGGTTAAATATTATTAATAACATGAAATAATATTTAAATAATTAGAAGATAAATATATGTCTTACACACTATCAAGAGTGGATGAGGGAAACAAATTTATCAAAATACCCCAGGGGACATGTACAAGAATCAAAAGTCTAATGAGTTTTGAATCACCATATGATGGTTAGACTATAAAAACTGTTATCATCCTGCAAAAGAATGAGAGATGTGATAATCTAAGGTCATTAATTTTACCTCAATATTTTTACAATATTTTATATTTGGAGCAAGGCTCCACAGTTTTTCAGTTACCTTTACTACATAACAAGCCATCCCAAAATGTAGTGACTACAAATAACTAAAATGTCATTCCTTCAGATTCTGGGGGCTGCCAGGTGGTTTCCCTGCCGTGTTACCTGGGCTAATCTGTTACTGCACCAGCTGGTAGGTCAGACGACTGGGAGTCCCACAGCTGACTGGGGTTGCTGGTTGGCAGTTGGAGCCCTACATCCTTCCTCTAGCAGGACAAGGTGGACCCTTTCTAGGGTGATCTGAGATCATTGTCTCCAGATAGAAAAGGGAGAAGCTGCAAAGTCTCTGAGTCAAGATGCAGAACTCACACAATATCATTTTAACCACATTCTATTAGTCCAAACAAGTTGGACATCGAACCCAGAGTCAACATATGGGGGAAATGACTTTTCCTCTTTATGAAATAGCTGCAAAATAGTATAGCTACACTATGCAATCCACACATACATGGTGCACTTTAAGTCTTGTGAGGTGTCATTATTTTATAACACCCTTTTACTCTTTTGAGCCAATAATAAAAGACAAAGCTTAAATTAAGCATTTGAGTTCATGCCTGCAACAGAGAATCTTTTTTTTCCTAATCTTCATAATAGATATGACAGTTTTAAAGAAAAAAAAAGAAATATATAATGCCTTCACATATAAAGAAGTTTCATTTCAGAGTGTGGCATGGAAAATATTTAAAATTAACATTATTTTAACATATGAGTTGAAAGTATAATTTCATGAAAATAAGAGGGTGATATGGAAGGTACAGGTATATTTTCAGATAGAAATCTCATTTGCAAATAATAGGAACTGAAAGGGAAAAGGAATTTGTTGGAAGGATTAGTGAGCACTCAAGGAATCCACTGAAAATGCTGGTGCACCAACCTTGCAAAACAGGCACGAACCAAGAAACGAGAGACAGCTAAGATGACATGAGAGCTGTTCATTTATGACCTAAAGTTCCCTGCACTCCATTACTAGATTCAGAGGCCTTAGCCTAAAATGGAAAGGGTGGCCAAAGAGAATCTACCTCACAGTATGATAGTATTGACAGATTTGATTTTGTCAATTTTTAGTTATTTCACCTTGTCTAATACATAGGTGATTAAAAATATACACATATACACTAGTACATATGTACTACATGTATATATATGTATCTATATTAACACTTATAAATACAAGTATTCAAATATCACTTTTCTAAAATGTTGAGACCAAGAGTATTTCAGATTACAGATTTTTTTTTTCATAGTTTGAAACTTGTGCCTATACAAAATGTTATATCTTGGGGATGGAACCCAAGTATAAACATGAAATTCATTTATAAATAAACAAATAAATAAATAAATACACACACATATGCCTTACATATATACCCTAAGGGTAATATTTCATACAATATTATTAATAATCTTGCTCATGAAATAAAATTTGTATTCAGTGAATCAACAGTATGTTACTTGAATTATGCTAGTACTCCAAAAATTGCAGATTTTTGGAGAATTTCAAACTTAAGATTTTCAGATTAAGGATGTTCATCCTGTGTGTGTGTGTGTGTGTGTGTGTGGTGTATAAAAAGAAGCAGTGATTTATTCAGTTTTTAATCTAAAATCAATTTAATGTTGAATAGGATAATTATAAATGTAAAACTAAGCAAGTTTAGCTAAAATTTTTAACTTTTGTGGTTTTTGTACCAAAATACAACTTTTTGCTGAACTAAAAAAAGGGAAAGTGTTTATATTTTTCTCACTGAACTTATGTCAAGAAGTAAAGGAAAAACTTCAAATCAGGAGTTTCATATAATTCTTCTATATAATAAATGTACATATTAAATCTCACAGTGCATTAATGATGTCCCTCTTCTATATCATATAGTCCTCATTCTGAGAAGCTATTGAAAGTTTAAGTTAGGAAATGAAAGTTTTTAAATGTGTCACATCCATCTGGGTTAACTCTTGCATGTATAATCTTTGAAAATAATTTACTACACTTTAGAATTTTAAAAAATTTAAATAATGCATAACATTATCAAGAAAGTACAACTCCTCCTCAGATGCTATTGAATGTATACCCTAAAAGGAATTGTCTTCACACACCCTTTAGAAACAGTAGTATCAACCAACACCATATTAGTGACTGCCATTTACTGCAAAGCTACTATGTGCCAGTCTCTTTGGCATTTAGGCATAGCTAAACACGCAGCTCTGAGCAAAAGAGAAGCAACTAACTCAGTGTTGCCCAGTTAAGCTGTACAGGTGGAAGTTCAGTGTGAGACTATATGACTTCTATATTTTACCCTCTGTGGTGCTCCCTTGTTAAGAGAATCAACCTTAAATCAGGGTATCAATGAGAAGTAAAGGTTTTCAGGCTAAAAAGATATTGACAATGTGTGCAATTTATATTTAGTATAATTTTCAGTACATCAGGTAACTTCAATTTTTTTTTGAAAATTCTGACATATGAATGCTAACTCAATGGTTCATTTAAAAGATACCTCATGACCTTCCTTCACCCAAACTAGGTACCAAAGTTTTATAAGTTTAATTTTTGTACAGAAATGAGGCCAATAACCAAGATTCTGGGATTTTGACAGAACTTGGAATGTCACTTCATATTCATAAATTATTTCATTCATTTCTCACTTATCCATTAGTATAACAAATGCTTTTTAAGTGACTGCCATGTGTAGCTACAATATTAGTCTTTTTTTAAAGATGTGTAGTAGTCAGTGACAGCAGAAAACAGCAAAAACCTGAAGCTCATTTTCACTCTAGATCATAGATACAGTTCCCTCAACCATTAAAGTAATTTAATCCCCATTAAATACCAAATTTATTTCTATCTAATGTTTAATTTTTTAATCTTTTAGGTTTGTATAATAAAGTTGAGCAATGCCATTACTTATGAGATTGGAAAGATCCATGTGTTCTCAAAATCATTGTCACTCTGCAATACTCCAGAGTCATAACTAATTATGATTTTCAGCCAGGAGGAAAAGCATGAAGGAAATTATGGCTTCCATTTAGGATTAGAAAGTGAATTAATAGATCATCTTTATAAACAAGAAATAAATCAGCTGATAACTCTTCTACAGGCAAGAGCATGTAAATCCATAGCTTGCTAATACCTGTCAATAATATTGAAGTAGAAATTAGTAATTACCATATAAACAATCTCTCAGGGAAATGAAGGATCTACTTTATACTTTATTATTTAAGAAAAATAATCCTTAATTAAAAAATAAATGATATTTATGAAATCTTTGTTGTAAAACTTGAAACCTGGTGGAGGGATTGTGACTGTTGTTTTTAATTAGGTGAAATAGGACAAGCACATTTTTTTTTTTTTTTTTTTTTTTTTTTTGCAGTGCTAGAGATTGAACCCAAGGTCTAATTCATGCTAGGCAAGTCCAATACCACTGAGCTACATTCCTAACCCAATAAAACTTTCTTAAATGCATTCCTTTCTTTTTCTCAAACCAACATGATGGAAATACAGTACCAATTTCAATGTAAATAAATAGCAGAATTTTTAGAGAAGAATGATAGCACCTTCCAGATTGTGTGACATGTTTGCTATTGTCTATACTTTCTTCTTTATTTATTTGGGAAAATTCTATGGGGAATAACCCCATAGAAATATGTGTCTCTTCACCCAATATAAACCATCTGTGTACGTGCTGGTGGGTTTTCTCAAATTCCTATGCTTAATCTTCAAATCCAAAGTCAGTTCTGAAGGTGCAAATGCTGATTTACATCTGTGGCTTCAGACGTGTTAAAACTCCAGAATTTAAATAAATTAGCACTTTTTACTGGGTCTAAAAGTCTGAAAAATTCAGTAAGAACTTCATTAGAATTCCACCAGGGCTTCTTCAACCCTCGGATTTCCATCTTGCTCCTGGCAATCATAGATACCTCCTACAAGGTATCAGAATATGATCTAGCTGCTCTGCTGTGAACATATTAAAAAAGAAAAGGAATGAGTTCCATTAATTCTAACAGCAGATATCTAGAACTTCCTGGAAGAGGGTCAGAGGACAACATAGGTGGCCAACTGGTACGATGTGTGGGAGAATAACTCGAAACTAGTTTTTTATGGTTGTCTCTTCAGACTCATTACTGCATACTGGTGTGTGTGACCACTCACCTCAGATATTGTCAATCACATGAGTGGGAAACAGACTTGGTAGTTGGAGAGCAAAACACAGTATGTCAGATATGGAAGTTCTTCTTACAATATTTCTAAATTATAGAAACTATCAACCTTTTAGAGAAATTGAATAGGATGAGACACAAACCCATGTCTGTCTGACCCCAAAATCCCTTTCACCTGTTAACATTCTACCTCCATTCCATTTCATTATTAAAAATAATATTTGCCTATTGTAGGAATAGTAATTAAAACTTAAACTTAAATGCATGTTCTGGAAGTTTCTAAACATTCATTTCCATTTGCATCTCTGTGATCAACAACAAACTTTCTACTGTCCCCCACCTACAAAGTGTCCCTAATAAGATTCATTTTAGAAGACTGGAATGAAGGATTCCCAGATACCTGCTGGTGATTCAAGATTTCTTCATATTTAATCATCTATAACTAGATTTGATCCCCACCAACAATCCTACAAGGCAGAGGAAATAGTATCATTTCACTTCAGAGATGAATAGGTATTCTTGGAGAAATCTAACTTGCTGAAGGACACACGATTAGTCAATGTAAGTTCAAGGCCAAGCCTGAACCTCTCTAAGTTTTGGAACCATACAGTCACCTAAGTTGATTGTCTTTGACCCTGTATCTATGCTTCCTGTCAGGTACATTCCAGGGTTTATGAAATTTCTATGTTCCCTCTCTCAGCTCACAAGAAAAATCATGATCAATCACTACAATTACACAACTAAAAAGAAACTCATATATTACAATCCTTAAAACATGGACATCTCTTTTCTTCTGGTAACATATTTGAAAATCAGGATACAGACAAGAGGGAACATTTTTCACAGCACAAACATTTTTCCATTTATCCTAATATCTCTCTTACAGTTTAGGTAAGATTACATATACAAAATATCAAGTCACTTGAGTAGACAATATTAAAAAAATGTTCTTTTTACTTTCATGTATTGGGCTTCCAAAAGGTTAATTCATTAATGTAGCTTCATTTTGCATTCTTTATGCATGATTAAAATAATTAGGATCATGTTCTCTTGTTCCCCAGGTTCAAATGTTCCTGATGCTACTGACGTCCATGTAAAGAGCAGAAAGATGGCATTACCATACTAAAAGCCATATAATCAGCTGACAAACAATTTTACAGTCCAAGATTTTGGGACAAAATCTCAAAGGAAAGGAGAATTTTAAATGTAATATTTTACTACTGTTAACATTTGCCTGAATAACAGAATCCTTGATAGGAATCTTTCTGAAGTAACTTCTATAGCCAGACATTTTACATAGATTCCTGAATTATAGGGACTGCTAATGTCATTTGCACATAAAATGAAAAATAACCTAGGAAGAGTCACAGAACTAATAAACAGCTGGGCAATGATACAAACGTCTGTCTGTCTGACCCCCAAATCTCTCTTGCCTGTTACATTCTGGCTTAGTTCCCTTTCTAAAAAATGATATTGCATGCCACTCTTTGTATTGGATTATTGCAACAACACCAGATTATATCAGAATATAAATGTATATTCTGAAAGTTCCTAAACATTCTTTTGTCTTTTATCTCTATTGTCACTGGCTATAAAAAAAAAACTATGGTGATAGAACTTTCATTTAGCTTCTCAATCATATCAATGTCAAGCTTGAATGTATAAAGAAACCCCTTGATGGAACTCAAGTTCCATGGTGTACATTTTTACCAAACTTAGTTCAAATAAAATACACAGGACTAATGTAAAACAGGAGCTTAACTTTGTACATTTAACTACATAGCAAGAAGCACATTGATTCTTCATGCAAATGTTGTAGGCTACTTAAACTTAAATTGGTTTTGCTTTAGGAGACTGAAGTAATTTATTAAATAGAAAAATGTGATATACACAATATATCACACAGTTATAGGAAGTGATGAAAACAGAGAACAAATTAAAGGGAGAATAAATGAAGTGCCAAAATCATGTAAGGCTAACATCAGGAAAGTCATTTTTAAAAAAATATATATGTAATGTAGCTGAAATATCACATGTAACATAGCCAGTACTTCAAGATCCATAATTTCCTTTTCCATCAAAGGAAATAAACAAGAAATCACAATGATTTAAAAAATAAGTGAAACACCTATAACTTTACACCAATTTACCACCATGTAAACAGAATGCAAGCATTTATTTGTTCAACTTTATATGTCATATACATTTTGACTCAAAAATGAAGTTTACCTTATTTAATGAATTTTTAGAGTATATTAACATAATGTGCAATGAAATTATTTCTTATTTTGTCATTGATTTATTTTTGAATTTATCATACATGAATAAACAATTTTTTTTTTTTATGGCCAGAATCACTAGTCTTTCAAATCATGACCAGCCATTGTAGCTGTCTACACTCATGTTTAAACCGCTCTGCTTCTAATCATTCTCTATCTCTTCAGCTTTTTAAAAAAACTGTTGGACATGGGCTAGGGATATAGCTCAGTAGTAAAGTTCTTGTCAAGTTCTTGTCTCACATACATAAGGCTATGGTTCAATACCCAGTACGTGGGGGTTGGGGGTGAAGAGAACTTTCCATACCAAGAGTAATAAAAAGTCAATTGATAGCCTTAAGGTTATTTTATAATAATTATGTAGACCTGGGGCCACTAGGTAGAGTTCATAGTCCATAAATTCAAAAAACCAAGTACTATTTTTTCTAAGAGAAATGTCATATAACATGCATAAAAGTTTTATCTTAACATTTATTTATATAAGAAAATGCATGAATAAAAATAATTTAGATAGGAATAGAAAAACAACAAGAATTAAATTTGTTATCTATAATTATATCTTTTTAATTTTATCACCCCAATAAAACATCCATGCTTTAGCCAAAGTGTACAGTTTAATTGCTAAAAATGACTCATATTGTTAGACCTTCTGTCTTACTAGAAAACGTGTTAATCAAGGGAAGGTTTCTTGTGATGTCTTTCTCACCCAATTAAGATATGTCCTTACTTTGGAATGCTCATTTTATTAGAATGAAACATGATACAATAGAAGGACTTAACTATTGTCTTCCCTTCAAACCCTTCAAGTCTTTTCTATCATAGTGACATTTCCTAAACACCTTTCACAGGTAGCAGTATAGGTCATGTCTAAATTTTCTTCTAACTACTTCCCACACATATAACATGGACAACAATGTCAATCAATTAATCAGTTTCACCATAGTGACCCTGTTTGTAGACAGGATCATGTTTGATTTGGCTTCACATTTCAAAAAACTGTTTCTCTCTCATACACACAGTCACAAAATAATATTGAATGAATGAATGTGATCCTTGTACTTAAGAATTTTTCATACAAGTTGAGTGATCAAAAATAAGCACATCCGCACTAACATTTAAAGTAAATTTCTAAATAAAGTCCAAGGTAACTGTAAGAGGTTGTCATGCCAGTGCTTGACTCCCTGCAAAAGTAATTGTTCAGAAGAAATGCTATCAAAGTTTATGGGGGCAAAGACTCCTTGTCAGGATGGTCAAGGCAGGCTTTGCAGAAGATGTGAGAACTGAGCTCCATCATATAGGTTGAGTTGGTTGTGAGCATTATGAGGAGGTTTCTGGGAAGGGTGCCAGCAAAAGCATCAGCATTTCTTGAAAGTGGTGACTGATTCAATTACTTCAGAGCAGAAGGATCCGTTGAAAATGAAAATAACGATAGGATCTAGGGAGACTGCTTTTACATTGGGAAAAATCTTTAATGAGTGACTAAAGAGTTTTTTCCAGTATAAGAGTCAGCCAAATTTTTATTTATAATGGCATGGAGTGGTATTTTAGAAACACAAATTTTCCTTGAGTGTGCAGAATTAAAAAGGATCAAGTGAAGAATGGGATGGAGGATATCAACTAAAAGAATATTGGACAAATATTACCTAAGAAAGGTCCAAAGTAAAATAGCTTGAAGAAAAACAAAAAAGAAAAAGTTTAAATGTAAGTGATGTTGTCAAGAAACAGCTGATAGAAACTGCAAGACTGAAGGAATATGGGGCTTGAGAAGACAGAATGAAAAGACAATTGTTAGGTTTCAAGCCTGTTAAGGTTTGGATATGAGGCATCCCAAAAAGTTCATGTTAACAAATGCAGGAATGTTCAGAGTGAAATAATTAGGCTATGAAAACTGTAACCAAATCAGTGGATTAATCCATTTGATGGTTTATTATTTTGAATGGATGCTAGGTGATAACTGTAGGCAGGTGGGACAGGGTTGGAGGAAGCAGGTCACTGGGGGCATGACCTTAGGATTATATTTTGTCTCTGACTCCTCTTCAATTATTCTCTCTCTCTTTCCAAGCTGTCATGAATTCAGCACCTTGTTTTCTACCACACCCCGCTTCCATGATTTTTTGCCTCACTTCAGACCCAGAACAACTGAAATTCTGAAACCATGACCTCCAAATAAACAACTCCTTCAAGTTGTTCTTGTCAGATATTTTAGTCACAGCAACAAAAAGCTGACTAACTAAGGTCTTTGCAAAATAAGAATTTGGGAGGTACCAAAATATACTGAGAAGTCAAGAGGCAAGTGCATTTGAGTGGGAAAAAGGTTATTTCCTTCCAGACACAGTGAATTGATGGCAGATTAACCAAGCAGAAATTTGAAAGTGAGACCTTTGAGAAAAAACAAGATTAGGTATAGAGTGGAAATTATTTTCTGAGATGAATTTTCAAGTCCTGAGAAGAGATGAACTATGCTAAGAAGACAGCATCAAGAAAAATTTAATGGCTAGACTTGACATTGATGTGGTATCCGTGTGTAAGACAGGAGAACAGCAAGGGACTGGGGAAAGAGGCAGAAGAATGAATGAAGAGAAGGGCAAGAAAAGTTGGATTACAAAAATCAGAGGACAGAAAAGTGGGCAGGTATGGGGGTAAGGGGGGCACAGAGCTCAATGGTGGCCTAAGGACAAGAAAAATAAGGACATCAGTATCACTGTACTTAATGCTCAGGATGCCTGGAAGCCTAGATAAGTCAGGTTATAGACCCATCACAAGGACTTTGGGGAAGAAATGTTGTCAAAGAAGTGGAATGAGAGGCTTTCATCATCATTTTATGAGAAAGTTCAGAAGTGAGCCAGGCATGGTAGAGCATGCCCATGATCCCAACTAGTCTGAAGGTTGAGGCAGAAGGATCCAGGTTGAAGGCCAGTTCAATGGTAGAGCACTTGCCTAGCATGTGTGAGGCCTTGGGTTCTATCCCCAATACCACTACCACAACAACAAAAAAAAAAAAAAAAAAAAAAAAAAGAGACAGAGAAGAAAAGAAAAGAAAGTTAAGAACTGAAAATAAATGGTGAGAAAGAATAATAAGATTTAGAGGAAGATCTTAAGACAGGAAAAACCAAAATATTTTTATGAAGAGATGGGAGAAAATGAAGATCCTAAACATTTCCAGAAAAATTTAAAAGGAAGTTTGATACAGAAAACACATTTACTCTTAAAGAAAAATGAATATTTGATAGTTTCACAATTTTAGTAGAAGTTTCTCAAAACTCTACACTTAGTAAGGGATATATGCTGGTGAAAGCCTTCCATTTCTTTTGGTCACCTAATCAGCTTTCGATTTTTCTAAAATCTTAAAGACATTTAACTTAAAATCCTTACTCTCCATAAAACAGCTTTATGTGTCTCTTCACATTATTTACTTCTGTTGTTTTAAGAAAGGTGATAAAATAGCAAAGCCACATTGGAAAATAGAGTGAGAAATAATTCATTTCAAATCAAACGGATTTCCCCGAAGAAAACATAAGAAGTCAAAAATAGGGTTCCAGAAAAGAGGAGATAGTGAGAGGCTTGGGACCAACTCAAAGCCGCCGGGTGAGTCTCTCCCATTGGGGAGGCGTCCCGGATGGGGCAGTAGCCCCGGAACGCAGGGAACTTTGTGAAGTAGAGTTGCCCGGTGAGACGCCCCTCCCCCCACTGGAGCGGTAAACACGGACAACTGGGATCATCGTAGAGGAGGCGGCTCAGCACAGCGCTTGGACTCGGAGCGACCACTGGGGCTCCGGGCGGTGTGGCGAGCTGTTTGGACTCACAGCGATCACTTCTGAACACCGGGGGGTTGCCCGGAGGAAGAGGAGAAGCGCAGCAGGTTGCTTGGTCTAGGAGTGACTGCATCGGAGCTACAGGCGGTTGCCAGAGGAGGAGCTGCGTGGTGAGTTGTTTGAACTCAGAACGACCGTTCCTGAACACCGGTGGCCTGCCTGGAGGAGGAGCACGGTGGGTCACTTGGTCTCGGAGAACCGCTCCTGAACACCCGGGGGGCTACCCCGAGGAGGAGGAGGAGGAAAAGGGCAGGTGACTTGGACTCAGAGTGACTGCCTAGGGCTACAGGCGGTAGGCGGGAGGAGGAGACGCAAAGTGAGTTGCTTGGACTCCTAGTGACTGCTTCGGAATACCAGGCGGCTATCCGGGGGAGGAGGTGTGTGGCGGGTCTCTGGGTCTCGGAGCTATTGTACGGGGCTCCAGGTGGTGGCTCAGGGGAGGGGCCGCATAGCCAGGCGATTAGGTGCAGAGCAGGGTCCCAGGAGCTAGGCGGTTTCTTGCTGGAAGAGCCGCACAGAGACACGCCTAGGGGCAGAGCGAAGTTTCCAGGACTGCGGGCAGATTCTCTGAGGAGAGGCAGCCTAAGGAGACTCGCCTGCAAAGGGTGAGGCTCCCAGGCCCAGGAGGTAGGTCTGGGCCCCTGGGAACGTTGCAGAGGAAGACAGCCCAGCCCAGGCGGTACTTGTAGATTGAGGGGAACCTCTAGGAGGGGAAGTGACCAGCGAGACCTCCCCACGGGTAAGTCTTCCCTGCTGGGGGAGGTTTTCCCACAGGGACGGTAAAACCAGAGACACAGGCAAAAACAGGCCTTGCCTCAGCCCACAGCCTAGTTCCCCGTTGGATGACCATTGGTCAACAAGTGGAGGCACCTCTGCCCACTAGCAGGGAATATACCCCACCTGAGGGTCACCACCCCTAGAGAGGCAGCTTCTTCATGGAGCTCCGTATTATCAACTTCCTCCAAGACTTCAGGCTACTGAAGGATAAGAGGGGATATACTAGCAATCTTCAGGGACATTATAAGTCGATAGAGGAAATCTGCAATATCTTAATGACGCACTGATTCCTGAACAATATGAGAAAACAAGGGAAGAAAATGCCCCAAACAAATCTAGATGTTACATCAATAAAATCCAATGACAGCATGGCAGAAGAAATGACAGAAAGGGAGTTCAGAATGTACATAATTAAAATGATTAGGGAAGCAAACGATGACATGAAAGAGCAAATGCAGGCATTGAATGATAGCACCAATCGACAGTTAACAGAGCAAATACAGGAAGCAAAAGATCGTTTCAATAAAGAGTTAGAGATATTGAAAAAAAACCAAACAGAAATCCTTGAAATGAAGGAAACAATAAACCAAATTGAGAACTCCATAGAAAGCATAACCAATAAGATAGAACACCTGGAAGACAGAACTTCAGATATTGAAGACAAAATATTTAACCTCGAAAACAAAGTTGAACAAACAGAGAAGATGGTAAGAAAACATAAACAGAATCTGCAAGAACTATGGGATATCCTGAAAAGGCCAAATTTGAGAATTATTGGGATTGAGGAAGGCTTAGAGAAACAAACCAAAGGAATGAACAATCTATTCAATGAAATAATATCAGAAAATTTCTCAAATCTGAAGAATGAAATGGAAAATCAAGTTCAAGAGGCTTATACGACTCCAAATACACAAAATTACAACAGACCCACACCAAGGCACATTATAATGAAAATACCTAACATACAAAATAAAGACAGAATTTTAAAGGCTGTGAGAGAAAAGAACCAAATTACATTCAGGGGGAAACCAATACGGATGTCAGCAGATTTTTCAATCCAGACCCTAAAAGCTAGAAGGGCCTGGAACAACATTTTTCAAGCTCTGAAAGAAAATGGATGCCAACCAAGGATTTTATACCCAGCAAAACTTATCTTCAAATTTGTCGATGAAATAAAACAATTCCTTGATAAACAAAAGCTAAAAGAATTTACAAAAAGAAAGCCAGCATTACAGAACATTCTCAGCAAAATATTCCATGAGGAAGAGATAAAAAACAAAGAAGCAAATCAGCAAAGGGAGGAATTATCCTAAAGGAACTGTCAAATAAAGGAGGAACCAAGTTGTGTCAAAAAATAAATAAATATATAAATAAATAAAATTTTAAATATGAACCAAATGACCGGGAATACAAATCATATCTCAATAATAACCCTGAATGTTAATGGCCTGAATTCATCAATCAAAAGACATAAACTGGCAGATTGGATTAAAAAGAAAGATCCAACGTTTTGTTGCCTGCAAGAGACTCACCTCATAGAAAGAGATACCCATAGACTAAAGGTGAAAGGATGGGGAAAAACATACCATGCACGTGGACTCAGCAAAAAAGCTGGAGTATCCATCCTCATTTCAGATAATGTTGACTTCAAGCCAAAGTTAGTCAGAAGGGATAAAGAAGGACATTTCATACTGCTTAAGGCAAGCATAAATCAGCAAGATATAACAATCATAAACATCTATGCCCCAAACAGTGGCTCATCCATGTATGTCAAACAAATCCTTCTCAATTTTAGAAACCAAATAGACCATAACACAATAATACTAGGTGATTTTAACATGCTTCTCTCACCACTGGACAGATCTTCCAAACAAAAATTGAACAAAGAAATCATAGATCTCAATAACACAATCAATAATTTAGACTTAACAGACATTTATAGAATATACCATCCAACCAAGAGCGAATACACTTTCTTCTCAGCAGCACATGGATCCTTCTCTAAAATAGACCATATATTATGCCACAAAGCTAATGTCAGCAAATACAAGAATATAGAGACACTACCTTGTATTCTATCAGATCATAATGGATTGAAGTTAGAAATAAATGAAAGAGTAAAAAACAGAAACTACTCCAACACCTGGAGATTAAACAATATGCTATTATATGATGAATGGATAACAGAAGATATTAGGAAGGAAATTTAAAAATTCTTAGAGGTAAATGAGAAAAATGAAACACATATCAAAATCTCTGGGACACTATGAAAGTAGTACTTAGAGGAAAATTTATTTCACAGAGCACATTTAATAAAAGAAGTAAAACTCAACAAATAAACGACCTAACACTACAGCTCAAAACCCTAGAAAAAGAAGAACAGACCAACACCAAAACTAGTAGAAGACAGGAAATAGTTAAACTCAGAGTTGAAATCAACGAAATTGAAACAAAAGAAACAATACAAAAATTGACAAAATAAATAGTTGGTTCTTCGAAAAAATAAACAAAATTGATAAACCTTTAGCCACCCTAACAAAGAGAAGACGAGAGAAAACCCAAATCACTAAAATTTGGAATGAACAAGGAAATGTCACAACAGACACGACTGAAATACAAAACATAATTAGAAGCTATTTTGAAAACCTATACTCCAACAAAATAGAAAATTTCGAAGACATCAACAGGTTTCTAGAGACATATGAATTGCCTAAACTGAATGAGGAGGACATACACAATTTAAATAGACCAATTTCAAGTAATGAAATAGAAGAAGTCATCAAAAGCCTACCAACAAAGAAAAGTCCAGGACCAGATGGGTTCTCAGTCGAGTTCTACAAAACCTTTAAAGAAGAACTGATTCCAATACTTCTCAAAGTATTCCATAAAATAGAAGAGGAGGGAACCCTCCCAAACTCATTCTATGAAGCCAATATTACCCTGATACCTAAACCAGACAGAGACACATTGAGGAAAGAAAATTTCAGACCAATATCCTTAATGAACATCGATGCAAAAATTCTAAACAAAATTTTAGCAAATCACATACAAAAACATATTAAAAAGATAGTGCACCATGATCAAGTGGGTTTCATCCCAGGGATGCAAGGTTGGTTCAACATCAGGAAATCAATAAGTGTAATTCACCATATCAAAAGACTTAAAGTCAAGAATCACATGATTATTTCAATAGATGCAGAGAAAGCATTTGATAAAATACAGCACCCCTCCATGCTCAAAACACTAGAAAAAAATAGGGATAGGGGGAACATTCCTTAACATTGTAAAGGCCATCTATGCTAAGCCCATGGCTAATATCATTCTAAATGGTGAAAAACTGAAAGCATTCCCCCTAAAAACTGGAACAAGGCAGGGATGCCCTCTTTCACCACTTCTTTTCAATATCGTCCTTGAAACTCAAGCCAGAGCAAATAGACAGACCAAAGAAATTAAAGGGATACCAATAGGAAAAGAAGAACTCAAACTATCCCTATTTGCTGATGATATGATTGTATACTTAGAGGAATCAGGAAATTCCACCAGAAAACTTTTAGATCTCATTAGTGAATTCAGTAAAGTAGCGGGATATAAGATCAATGCACATAAATCTAAGGCCTTTTTATACATAAGCGATGAATCTTCAGAAAGAGAAGTTAGGAAAACTAACCCATTCACAATAGCTTCGAAAAAAATAAAATACTTGGGAATCAATCTCACAAAAGAGGTGAAAGACCTCTAGAATGAGAACTACAGAACACTAAAGAAAGAAATTAAAGAAAACCTTAGAAGATGGAAAGATCTCCCATGTTCTTGGATAGGAAGAATTAATATTGTCAAAATGGCCATACTACCAAAAGTGCTATACAGATTCAATGTAATTCCAATTAAAATCCCAATGATGTACCTTACAGAAATAGAGCAAGCAATTATGAAATTCATCTGGAAGAATAAAAAACCCAGAATAGCTAAAGCAATCCTTGGCAGAAAGAGTGAAGCAGGGGGTATCGCAATACCAGATCTTCAACTCTACTATAAAGCAATAGTAACAAAAACGGCATGGTATTGGTACCAAAATAGACAGGTAGATCAATGGTACAGAATAGAGGACACGGATACAAAACCAAATAAATACAATTTTCTCATACTAGACAAAGGGGCCAAAAATATGCAATGGAGAAAAGATAGCCTCTTCAACAAATGGTGCTGGGAGAATTGGAAATCCATATGCAACAGAATGAAACTAAACCCATATCTCTCACCATGCAGGAAACTAAACTCAAAATGGATTAAGGATCTCGGAATCAGACCAGAGACTTTGCATCTTATAGAAGAAAAAGTAGGTCCAGAGCTTCAACATGTCGGCTTAGGACCAGACTTCCTCAACAGGACTCCCATAGCACAAGAAATAAAAGCAAGAATTAATAACTGGGATAGATTCAAACTAAAAAGCTTTCTCTCAGCAAAGGAAACTATCAGCAATGCGAAGAAAGAGCCTACAGAGTGGGAAAAATCTTTGCCAATCATACTTCAGATAGAGCACTAATCTCCAGAATCTATAAAGAACTCAAAAAACCCTACACCAATAATGCAAATAATCCAATCGACAAATGGGCTAAGGAAATGAATAGACACTTCACAGAAGAAGATATACAAGCAATCAACAAACATATGGAAAAATGTTCAATATCTCTAGTAATAAGAGAAATGCAAATCAAAACCACCCTAAGATTCCATCTCACCCCAATTAGAATGGCGATTATCAAGAATACAAGCAACAACAGGTGTTGGTGAGGATGTGGGGAGAAAGGTACACTCATCCATTGCTGGTGGGGTTGCAAATTAGTGCAGCCACTCTGGAAAGCAGTGTGGAGATTCCTTAGAAAACTTGGAATGGAACCACCATTTGACCCAGCTATCCCACTCCTTGGCCTATACCCAATGGACTTAAAATCAGCATATTACAGAGATACAGCCACATCAATGTTCATAGCTGCTCAGTTCACAATAACCAGATTGTGGAACCAACCTAGATGTCCTTCAATTTATGAATGGATAAAGAAAATGTGGTATATATATATACAATGGATTATTACTCAACCATAAAGAATGATAAAATTATGGCATTTGCAGGCAAATGGATGAAACTGGAGAATATCATGCTACGTGAGATAAGCCAATCTCAAAAAACCAAAGGACGAATGATATCGCTAATAAGTGGATGATGACACATAATGGGGGGTGGGAGGGGTTAGTGTTAGGGTTAGAGTTAGGGTTAGGGAGGGGTGCAAGAATGGAGGAAGGTGGGACTGTATAGAGGGAAAATAGGGGTGGGAGGGGTGGGGGGAAGGGAAAAATAACAGAATGAGTCAAACAACATTACCCTATGTAAATTTATGATTACACAAATGGTATGCCTTTACACCATGTACAAACAGAGAAACAACATGTATCCCATTTGTTTACAATAAAAAAAAACCCAAAAATAATAATAATTTATTTGACTTAAAGGTCCACTGATTTCTCAGTTGTATCAAATTACATAGAATATTTTAATTATTTTGCTAATTTGAAGGAAGAACAGTGAATAAATTTTGAATCATTAAAAAAAAAAAGATAGTGATCCACATAGTTTGCAGAAAAGGTATGGAAGAGAGGGACTTCAGAATCAGGTGGGTGATGCCATTGACCAATGCCAATACAGATACGGCAAATATAGCAAAAAATAATTATTACCAGTGACAGATACAATTTAAGTCATAATGTTTAACTCATCCAAATACTTTTCTTATAACATTCTATGAAGTTTTTATATTTCATTGCCAACAGCTACAATTTCATAAACAGAAAACTTTCTGGAAATAAATTTACAACTTAGTTGTCAGAAACACAGAACATATTTTCCAAGGTTATTTTTTTCCCAAAGACAACGTAGTAAATAGTGATTCTTTTCCCAGAGGAACCTACAAAAGCCAATTTGTTCCATAGTGTATCTGAAATAAGTTGCATTTTAAATGACAGTAACATCATTGAAAGCGCTCAAATATTTCATAAGGTAGGGATTATTAGCATTGTACATTAGCAATGTGTCAATCAATACACTAGAACTAGAGACCAAATAAGTTGCTTAAGGTCCCACACAGTTTTAATACTATATACTATTAAGTGGTGTCTTGGGCAAGTTATTTGACCTCTAATGTTTCAATTGACTACTGAAAATATACATATTAATAATCCCTACCTTATGTTGAATATATGTAGTCAGTGAATCACTCTTTGTGGGGATATGTTCTGAGAAATGTGTCTGTAGGTTATTTAATCACTGTGCAAACATCACAGAGTGTACTTGCACAAATCTATGGTATGTACCATGGCAGAGACCATGTATTGTTCACCAAATATCATTTTATTGACCAAATATCATTATGTGGTGCATGATTGTGTATGCATGTGTGTATGCCTATATGTGTGTTTTCATATATTCATATATGTATAGACAGAAATAGAAAGATGAGAGAACTATTCTTAATGCTATGGTAAGGGATACAACCTTGGTCTGGACTAAATGACTTCTAAAGCACATTTTAGAATCAAAATTATATGGTTTTCTGCTCAGTTTGTTGCATCATTTTATATACTTATTCAGATTTTCAAGGACTGTAAAGCCCTTGTAAAGCTTCTAAACTTCTTTCACTTTCATTGAGAGTATAGTTAGAAGAGAATACTTTTCTGATGGATCTCTGAAACTACTTGAAAGAACTGTTAAAAATTAAGGTCTCTGGAATCATAGAGATCCATGTTCAATCTTCATTTTTTATTCCCATAATCTTTTCTTTAATTTAGTTTTATGGTCAGTCACTGAGACAGCAGAGGTAAAGGTCAACGTAATAATATAAGTGATGACTTTAAGCATGTCTTAAAATACGTACCCCAAGCATAAGAAAGAAGGCAGGTGGTGGACAGAGAGGAGAGAGAGGAAGCTTCTGTTTGTGGGCTAAGCATCTTGCTAAGTTAAATCATAATTCCACAGGTGAGGAGATTGAAATTTAAAAATACTTAAATTGTTCAAGGTCACATAGATATCAACAGACAAAATATATGATGCAAATTCACATACTTCAAGTTTTGCTTATCCTTGATTACCACCAGGGACAGCACTCTGGTTTGCCTAAGAAATCCATTTCTGTTCTTACTACCAGTTAGGCTATATTGCTCCCTATCCCAGAAAGGAAATATGTGTCTTCTCACTTAACCATGATGGCTTCTTTGACTTGGCCACATTGTGAGTGTCACTATGAACATATGATGTAATTTTGACAATGAAGATTTAGGAGATGTCAACTATGAAATTTCTGGGAGAACTTCACTTCTTCCTTAAAAAAAAATATTCTTCTTTTTTCCCATAGGTGTTGTTTTAAAAATTCACTTACTACCTAATACTTATGATCCTAAGGGGACACACTGTTACAAAAGCACAATAGGGAAAGGATTTTCATTCAGGCAAATAAAAAGAATTTGGATCCTACCATCACTGACCTGCTAAATTAATTCTGGAACTGAGTTACTATTTTTGTAGGACAGTGAATACTCACGTTTCTATAGTTACCTTTTGTTTACTTTTTTATTTTTTTATTAATTTGTTTTATTTTTACAGACTTCACTTTGATTCATTGTACATAAATGGGATGCAACTTTTCATTTCTATGGTTGTACACAATGTAGATTCACACCATTCAGTAATCATATATATACATAGGGTAATACTGTTTTATTCTACTATCTTTCCATCCCCCACTCCTCCCACCCCATTTTCCTCTACACCATCCAAATTTCCTTCATTCATCTCTTGCCCCCCTCCACCTTCCTCATTATATATCATCATCCACTTATCAGAGAAAGCATTTGGCCTTTGGTTTTTTGGGTTTGGCCCATTTCACTCAACATATTTTCCAACTTCATCCATTTACCAGCAAATGCCATAATTTTATTCTTCTTTAAGGCTGAGTAATATCTCATTGTTTATATATACCACAGTTTCTTTATCCATTCATCAGTTGAAGGGCATCTAGGTTGGTTCCACAATTTAGTTATTGTGAATTGAACTACTATGAACATTATTGTGACTGTATCACTGTAGTATGCTGATTTTAAGTCCTTTGGGTATAAACCGAGGAATGGGATAGCTGGGTCAAATGGTGGTTCCATTCCAAGTCTTCTGAAGAATCTCCATACTGCTTTCCAAAGTGGCTGCACCAATTTGCAACTCCACCAGCAGTGTACGAGTGTGCCTCTTTCCCCATATCCATGCCAACACTTATTATTGCTTGTGTTCTTAATAACAGCCATTCTAATTAGAGTTAGATGAAATCTTAGGGTGGTTTTAATTTGCATTTCCCTAATTACTAGGGATGATGAGCACTTTTTCATATATTTGTTAATCATGTGTATATCTTCTTCTGTGAAGTGTCTGTCTAAGTGTTCCTTAGCCCATTTATTGATTGGGTTCTTTGTATTTTGGTGTAAAGTTTTTAAGTTCTTTATAAACTTTGAAGATTAGTGCTCTGTGTGTGCTGAAAAGATTTTCTCCCATTCTATAGGCTCTCTTCATATTATTGATTGTTTCCTTTGCTAAGAAAAAAATTTTAGTTTGAATCTATTCCATTTATTGATTCTTGCTTTTATTTCTTGCACTATGGGGATCTTGTTAAGGAAGTCTGATCCTAATCCAAAGTGATGGAGATTCGGGCCTACTTTTTCTTCTGTTTGATGAAGGGTCTCAGATCTAATTCCTAAATCCTTGATCCATTTTGAGTTGAGTTTTGTACAGGGTGAGAGATAGGGGTTTAATTTCATTTTACTGCATATGGATTTCCTGTTTTCCAGCACCATTTGTTGAAGAGGCTATCTTTTCTCCATTGTATGTTTTTGGCACCTTTATCTAGTATGAGATAGCGGTACTTATGTGGGTTTGTCTCTGTGTCTTCTATCCTGTACCATTGGTCTACCTGTCTATTTTGATGCCATTTCCATGCCATTTTTGTTATTACTGCTCTATAGTAGAGTTTAAGGTATGGTATTGTTATACCTCCTGCATCACTCTTCCTTCCCAGGATTGCTTTGGCTATTCAGGGTCTTTTGTTCTTCCAGATGAATATCACAATTGTTTTCTCTATGAGGAATGTCATCGGGATTTTAATAGAAATTGCATTAAATCTATATAGCACTTTTGGCAGTATGGCCATTTATAGAATATTTCCTCCATCAACATGAGAATACACTTTCTTCTCAGCAGCATATGGATCCTTCTCTAAAATAGACCATATGTTATGCCACAAAGCAGCCCTTAGTAATTGCAAAAAACCAGAGATACTACCTTGTGTTCTATCAGATCATAATGGAATGAAATTAGAAATCAATGACAAAATAAAAAACAGAAATTACTCTAACACCTGGAGATTAAATAATATGCTATTGAATGAAGCATGGATAACAGAGAACATCAGAGAGGAGATAAAAAAAAATTTAGAGGTAAATGAGAATGATTATACAACATATCAAAATCTCTGGGGCACTATGAAAGCAGTACTAAGTGGAAAATTCATTGCAGGGAGCGCATTCAAGAAAAGAATAAAAAGTCAACAACTAAATGACCTAACATTACATCTCAAAGCCCTAGAGAAAGAAGAACAGAACAACACCAAAAGTAGTAAGAGACAGGAAATAATTAAAATCAGAGCTGGAATCAATGAAATTGAAACAAAAGAAACTATTCAAAAAATTGACAAAGCAAAAAGTTGGTTCTTTGAAAAAGTAAACAAAATAGATAAACCCTTAGCCACACTAACGAAGAGAAGGAGAATTCTCTGTGATTCCCCTTCTCTAGTGCAACTTGCCACAGTATTGCTCCTTCCCAACTTTTCCACTGTGTCCTTTATAACTCTCCTCCATAGCAAACTTCCCCATGGTCACATTGTATTCATCAATCTTACCCTCTGCCTCTTGACCTTAGTTGCAAACTCACTCTTGGCTCTCTTCAGAGGAATGACTCCCCATAAGGCCAGCTCTGAAATCACTCACTTTTGTCACTGTTCTCTAGACCTCAAGTCCTTCCACTCTCTTGAATGGCTTCATACCCATACAAAGAATGAAAACTCCAACACTCTCTCATCAGTTCACACTCATCTCTTATGTACTCTGCCACCAATTGTCAGAGGTCCACTACCACATGCACTCTCAGCTGGAATTCCTCTAGCTCTTAAAATCTTACTTTAAGGGGCTGGGGTTGTGGCTCAGTGGTAGAGCTCTTGCCTAGCATGTATGAGACACTGGGTTCAATTCTCAGAACCACATATAAATGAATAAAAATAAAGGTCCCTTGACAAGTAAAAAATATTTTTAAGAAAATCTTAATTTAAGCCTCCGTCTGAAAATAATCTCATATTACCCCATGTCTCACTCATTTACTCCCACAAATTCCTTCTTTACATTTTCCCCAGCCAGTTTGGAATCTAAGATCTATCATTTCAATATCTCAATAACTTTGTACCCTCAGTTTTGCATTGCCTCTGCCCAGACATCTTGAATTAATACAACTGTCCCTGACCAAAGCTGAAAAAATATGTTATTTGTCTGTGGTTTTGAGTACATAGATTTTCTTTAAGAAAATTTGATTACTTAGAGATAAGAGAACAGAAACTTTTTACTATCTTATGCAATAGGCTTATCCATTTCTTTGAGATTTTTAACTGGTGAATCTAATTAGATGAGCAAACTGATGATTTCAGATAGATTTTCTCAAGGAACTAAAGAACTACATATAGCTGGGAATGAGGAAAATATGCAATATATGAAAGCAACTTCAACCTCATTATTTAAAAAACAGACAGTCTTAAGCTTCCCTCTTTGGGAAAACTGATAGAGTGATGACAGGTGTCTTGCAAGGGAAACCCATGACAACATTGGATTATGTGTTTTCTTCTCCATGTTTGTGCTCAGCATAATAAAAATTATTAGGAAGCTCATTAATGAAAATTGGTCAAATTAACAATTTCACTAAATATAAATAGCATTTAACGCCTGTTTTTCAATCACTGAAGGGTAATATAAACAGGGAGGTTGGAAAATAGGTCCATACAGATAAGCATAATTGTATACTAAATGCATTTGACATAATTTTGTCTTAATTAGAAATAAACTCACATTAAGTTTAGGGAATATTAATATTTACTGATTTTTAAGGTTTTAACCATGGAATTACAAGAGTAACTCAACTATAAAGTATTTGTTGAACCTTCTAGGAATTTTGATATTTTTTTCATTTAAGAAATTATATGGAAAGATACTTTATACACATTTATTATAGAAAATTCAGAATTCCTATATAATATGAAGAATTTGAAGAGTTCAATAAAAATATTTAGTACATTCATGGAAAAAATGATGATTTTAGTATTAATAATAATTATGTTCAATATGACATAAATGCCTCTCTAGTACTTTTTCTTTTGCTATCTCAGTCTACCAATTTACAAAACCAATAATATCAGTCTATAATTTTTCATAAAGAAAAATACAAATCCTAATTACTTCTATAAGATCTCCTAAGTTATATATTTCTGTACATATTTATAAATTTCATAAAATACAGAAACATTTCTACATTAAAAGCTAAATAATTTTCAGAGGATTTCTGTAACAACACAGTGAAAAGACATTTAATATGAAGTCCATCAACTTCTCGTTCTATAAGAAGAAATGATATTCTATGCCTTGAAAAAATTGTAAACATTATGATTTTGGAATACTATTTACTAAATATTTATTTACTAAATATTTTCTAATTTTCCAATGGAAAAAAAACAAAAAGAAAAAAAGAACTATTCTAAGCAGTACTGTTCTGAAAAGTTAACAACATAAAATTGTACTGCTTTAAGAATCCAAATAGTTTTAAGATTTAGCTATTACCACTATTTTGTTTTAAAATGAGCCCCTGCTTAATTCAATTGACTAACAGATGCTTTGTCTATTCACATTAACCTCTCATGTCTTTTATTTCAATATAATAAAATGATGATCAGTCACCTAGAAGATCATCTGTTTTTACATGACCAAAGTTAACCATCAAGAGTGTTCTTCAAAATATCTACTATAACATGAATGAGCTATAATATAAAATTTTTTAAGAATTTTTTTATTGTCGATGGCCGTTTAATTTATTTATTTATCTATTTATTTATATATAGTGCTGAGAATTGAACCCAAGCACTCTACCACTGAGCTACAACCCCAGCTCCACTTACTTCTATTTCTTTACAAAATTATAAAATATCATCACTATAAAGAAAAAGCAAATTTGATTTTTTCATTTTTGCATAGAACAACATACAACATATTAGCCTGAAAAGCAAACATTTTGACAAAGATATTTATTATGTAAATCATTTTAAATAGTGGTTTTCTTTACAGAGAAAATCTAAAATCCCAACACTGCTTCTTTTATTTAATGCTCTGAATGTTACTCACTGCGATTAATCTGACTATTTAAATTTTTACTCATCCAACTTTAATGTGTTGGAGTATAAATCACTTATATAATATCTAGTATATTAGCTAATCAAAATTAAGTTTGAAATCCAAAGCCTCTGAACAGTTTCTAATTGCTTCATAGGTTTTGTCAGAATATTTTGTCATGCTAGACACACATATCTTCCTGTACAATCACAGGCAGGTTTCCTGACTAATGGGAAGCTCACATTATAATTTATCTTCCTAAGGGAAGGGTATTCCTTATAGAGGTTGTATTTAGGAAATCTCAGACACAAATTTTGAACACTTGGACTTAACGTCCTCTTTCCAAGATAACTATCTATCCAGGCTGCTGGAGGAGTAATTTTAGGGATATAAGATGGCAACTAGTCTTTAGAGATCCTACGAAGAGCAAATAAAAAGAGCAAATCCAATAAGAAACAAAGAGCAGGTGTTCTCTCAATTAGAAAGAAGAGAAGTTTCAGATAATGAGACTATGATGAAAACTAGTGGAGATCAACCTATAAAACACAATGCTGAGGTTGATTTTCTTCCCACATGCTCATCTGCATGCTTCTTTAATTAAATGAGCATGTTCGTTTGCATCTTTTAACACTTAATCTTGAAACAACTCCCTCTTTTCATCTTTAAGTAATGACAATGTAGATTGCTGAATATGTACAGCAGTGTAAGAAATTAGTTCATAAGTCTCTTCGTTAACAGAGGTACATTGTAGCATCTTATAGCATTAAAGTAAACACATCATAGTTACAGTGAAGATTAGCCTTGTTATTTAAGATATTGAAACTTTGTATGTGTATCCTACTTTTGACTTTGCAAAAGTTATTCTGGGTAGACTGCCTATATATATATATATATATATATATATATATATTTTTTTTTTTTTTTTTTAATGCACTTGGTATTTCCCAAGAAAAAACTTATTTAAAATTTCAGGAAAATTCTATTATCTAAATACAACATAAATAAATCAAAATCTTCCTGATAAATTTTCACAGTTGCAATTATTTTTACATTGTTTTATATGCTTCAGTAGACGTTCTGATGTCAAGATTCTTCCCTGAGCACATCACATGCACAGCACATTTACCCATCTAGTAATGGCTACAGGTATGTGTGTCTGCAGTCAGTCATTTAACAGCTCATTTTGATCAGGGCCAATGGATATGAGTGTCATGTAGGTTGCCATCAGTCTTTTGTAGGACAAGAAAAGGAGAACATGTAAGCTTTCCTTGTTCAAATTATAAAACTACATGTTTGACTTTTGGTAAGCTCTGGAATAATAATAAACCATTAACCCACCACCACCACAACCACCCCCAAAGGAAAAATGACTATCTACACTTTCATTGACAATAAACTCATGAAACATATTTCTCAAAGAAAAAAAATCTCTGGGTTCTCTTTGCAAACCCAGATACTGGTGAGGTAGTAGAAACTTTAATTCAAAAATAGAAATATCAGTTTCTCAAAGGCTGTTTTTTCTTCTTTTTGTTTCAATATTGGAAGTGCATGCTTTTCCCTTATCAACAAAGCACCTTTAATACCCCCTTATAGTTTACTGGAAAATAAGAAGTGCTGATGCCGCAGAACAGCGTTCAGAACATCTCATGTATGGCTCCATCTATTCTGAAATCCTTCACTATAAAAATCTGCCCAGAGCCACTATTTTCATTCTTTGGATATAAACTTGAAAGTAAAGACCTTTTCTATTTCAAGAAAATGTATTATGCTAGATTTTTTTCCTTCAAAATTCCTCTAAAGCAGGTTAGACAAAACAAATGTCCTCTATCAATTCTACAAATACACAGAATTTCCAGAAAATTATTAAAAGAACTACTTGCATATCATTATTATAATCAACTCACTCTTGTAGAAAACATCTTGTCACTTTTCATTCATGGAATTATATCTTCTCAATGTCAGATAGTTTGAAGAATCACAAGCATGAAATATGGTTCTAATAGTTGCAACAGTAGTAGAAACGAAGTTGCCAACAGAATACCAGAATTGGCAGACAGTAAAATCCATCTCTTCTTTAAGTATTTCCTTTTGGATCCAAATACACTAAAGTTGAAGAAAGAGGTTGGCCATGGTTCCACCTGCGCATTAGATCAAGGTAGGAGAGAAGGCCAAAGGGTAAAGAATTCTGCCATCAAGTTGAATACCATCTTTTGGGAGGATTGGTAAGTTCTGGTTTTCAGGCATTGTGTCCTGATTTTGTATTTAAAATCTTTACAAAATTGGCAGAATCAAAAAAAATAATAATATTATTACAGCTAACACTAACCCCATAACATAGAGGCAAGAAATAAATTGATTAGAATTTCTTTTTTGGAAATTTCCATGATAACTGCACTTTGAGTTCCTCCACAAACAGAAGACTGAACTTAGGAATGACAAATTACACCAACTCAAGCAAAGGCTGTAACCAAACTCTCTTGTCCTATCTCCATTCTGAAAAATGGGGAAAGGAACATTCCCAGCAATGCCTTTTTGTTTTCCTGATTTGCAGGTACAAAGTTTTCCACAGAGAATTCTGAAATACCAGCATAAATGAACTAGTTTATCTCATACAATTGAAGCAATACAATTCTCGTATAGAAAGCCTTTAAGCAAAGCAAAGTAGTGGTAGCGATTAGGTTTAAATAAAGGCTCTGTGTGTGGAAGAGGTCTACATATCAGAACGAATAAACAGCATTGTTTTAACTTACTTTATTAAATATACCTGCAACACATTCCATGTAAAACATAACCCATTTGTTATGTAATATAAATGTATTTTAATAAAATTTTGCTTTTCCACTCTATTAGATTTTTCTTTCCCTGTGGGTTGAGAGGGAATTTATTTTTAGAGTCTAACTTTTCTCAAGTTTCTTATGAAAGACTTTGTATTTTAAGATATCTAAAGGAATCAACATTTCTGAAAGCATGTGCACAAAATGATAGTTTTTTAATAGAAGTCTGTGTAAGTTAAACAGATTATGTGCCCTATTAGAAATAAATAAAATACCAAATCTGAGACTAGTTGAGCAAAAAAGTAGTTAAACTTGGTGAGATGTGAAATTAGGTTTTAATGCATGCAAAACACATTCCAATGCATATTTTTAGGTGTAGGCTGATTGACTTTTCTCGGTGTTTAAAATTAAAAGCTGCCTTTAGGCAGTTAAGAACCTTTGGAGAGCATTTGATATTACTAAACTCAAGCACTTCCATTTTGCTCTACCATACCTCCATGCAAATACCAGCACTAAAGTCTCATCCCAGGACAGGTTTTGATGTAACCATCAGCTAATACTTACCCCATACAGCTGATTCATCAGCATCTCTTCTCAGGGTGAACCTGCCACTTTACGCAGGTGAATACACTTGTTTTTTAAAAAAAAAATCCCAGTCATGTTTTTCTCATTCTTACCAACCTTCATGAATATCCCATTAGCAATAATAATGAAACAACAATGGATCCATGTGTCAAACATCGGTGACTGTGTTCATAACTCTCATTGTAATCCCACAGTCTATATGCAGTAAGTACAATTGTTAATCCCATTTACCATTTAAAGAAATTGTCATTTGGTAATGTTAAATATCTTGCCCAAGGTAACATGGCTCACAAGTGGAACTTGAAATGAATACATGTCTACATGGTTCCAAAACTAAGCAAAGAAAGAGTGTGCTGTAATTGGCTTTTCAAAGATTGTTGGATTGTATTAGCTTCTCCTTCATCGTGCAGGTCGCAACTCATTTTACTCCAACTTCTCTAAAAGTCCTTTTGTACTCAAATTAAACTCTGTTTAATAACTATGTATTAAGCACTTGAATGCAAGATATCTGGCATGGTAGGTAGCTATCATATGTGATTATTATTTATTAATCATTATTTAAATGCATTTTTGTTCAGAATTTAATATTCCATGAATTTAACTCTTTCAGGGATTGTATGTGTGGGTTACTGCCATGACACTATTTTCCTTAACTTTCTCTTGTGTTTCTTCAGAAGAGTTGTTTTGTTAGGTTTTATATAGACATGGAAGTGTGTGACTGAAACACAAACTAAAAATCTTGATTTTTTTAAGCTCAGTTAAAATACACTGCTGAGTCAATATAATCTACAAACTATGATATATAAGGTACAAAATTTCAACTGCAGTTTCTACTTTCATATGTATTATTTATTCCTATTATTTACTGATCAAGAATGAGAAATGCCATATTCAATAAAATATATCTGGGAAAGATATGTTTTTACTTTATGACTTCAGACTGTGAATGGAATTCTATCTCAGGATACAGCGATTCTATTCATAGCACATTAATTTTATTACACAATAGTATAAGTGATATCAGAATCCTAAGTAGATGATATATTTACCTAAATGTTGAATAATACTCATCTCATCTAAATGAATACTGAATGAAACGGAAGGTTTAGGCTAAGAATAGATATGTTCTGGGTGTATAGATCATTCCCAACTCATATTCACATATGTCTCATAATAAATTTGAAGGGGAGGGGAAGTTGTAGAATTAATATAGGAAACAACATTCATTCAAGGATAATTAATTCAACAAATATAAACTGAGTGCCTACTATGTGGAAAGCATCTTTTTAGGTGCCAGGGATTTTAAGAATTTAGGTGTAAAAATAATTTGATGATAGTTGTAAAAAAATTTTTCATTAAATTGTTTCATTGAAAAAATTTTTCAAAAATTTTTAATTTTTCATTAAAAATATTTCCAACAAGTGACATACTTAAAAATGTCTTTGAAATGGATAGATCTGCAATATCATTATAACTAACAGATAAGGATATTAAAGTAATTTCAAGTTCCTACAGACACACTGAACAATTGAAATAGCAGGCAAAAATCACATTCTTCCATATAATCTAAACAATACCCTAAAATCAGAAATTTTTGAATAATCAACATATGAGGAAGTAATATTTTAACAAGTCAATTTTGTGACTGTTTGGATAAACTAATGCTTATATACATATATTCCTAGTCCAAACTTCTTGTTATCTAGTCATATTCTAATAAGTTTAAGAATCATATATATATAATGGCAAGTGTATTTTCTTAATGTCAATTACCTAACTACCACAGGGGCTAACTGAAGTTACTAAGAGAGAATGTAGAGCCATCAAAGCTCCAGGCCATGGAAATGGAGCCTTGCCATGCCCCAACTCTGATCACCTGGGTAATTCTCTTTACAATTAGAGAAGTTGAGCTCTAAGCATCTAGTGCCTAGACCACATGGACTCAACTAGAGTACAAGCTCTTAAAAACTGTATAAACAACAGTACATTAAAATCAATATATTTTGTCCAAGAAGTCTGTGTGTGTGTGTGTGTGTGTGTGTGTAACTAAATTAGGAAAAGAAACCATAATTTCGGACAGAGAAGCAGTGATATCAACAATTAAAAACAATAAAGGAAAGAGAATATAAAATGTACAATTGCTACAGTTCCATTTTAGTTGCAACTAACTAGGACTTCATAAGAGCGTAGTCTGAGAACAATTCTCTTAATCTAAAGGAATGGTTTAAATGATGGAAATTTGAGACAACTGGGAAATTTTTTCCCCAGGGCGTATGAAGTTTACAGAATCTTAAATCATCGTGCATGGGTGGCTTTTTATTTCACAAAAGTTAGAGTCTACCTTATAATGCCTAAAAATCTGCTAGCCTGTGGCTAATCTAAAATTGAGTTGAACTAGGATTACCATCACTAATTCCTGGAACCAAACATCAAACATATGGAATCTGGAAAGAAATTTCTCCCAAGGCTAAGCATTACAGAAAAGAGAAAATTCAAAATCAACTACATAATGGAAAGCTTGCAGTAAGAACACTCCAGCTATATAAATATAGTTTTTAAAATATTTTGGTGTATATCACTTCAAAAGATTCCAAACAGGAATTTTCCCACCTGATCCAAAGATGAATTCTTATGTCATCATCACATGGTGATAACTTCTTATAAAAAGCCTGGAAATACAGAGTTAATCATTAGTCACAGGAACTAGCTATCATTTGCTCATTATTTAATTGATATTTTTATTTTGTGTTGGACCAAGTAATAATAAAAAAAAAAAGTAATAAAAAAGAAAGCAGACTAGAACAGATAGCATTCGTTCCCTCAGTATAAAATTCTGGTCTACCACCAAATATTGCTAAAACATATCAACAAGAATGTGATAAATATCTAAGATTAGTGGTTTAGAAAATAACATTAGATATGTAAAACATGTAAAGCAAAATCCATAGTCCTCACTGTATATCATATAGTTATATTTCCCACACTTCAGATAGCATAGAGTCAATGCAGAATATAAATAAGATAAAGTAGGACCTAATCAAGGTATAGTATAATCAAAAAGGCTACAGTTGCTGGACCAAATCTTCTTTATAAAGATAATATGAGAGTCCTCAGACAAACTCAGTTAGTAATGCAGTCTAATATTCTTCATTCACAAAGATTCAAGAAAAGCATAAAATACCAAGCTGTGCAAATTGTTTTAAAATTCACAAATAGACATATCATAGTAAAACTGAAGAACACTAAAGAAAAAAAGAGGAATTCACAGTAGCTAAAGAAAAAATAAATATTTTTTTCTTAAAATGACATTAGGGTTAAGATCGGATTTCTTATTGACAATATAAGAATAAAGAAGACAGTGAAATACCTTTTATGTTCTAAGGAAAAAAAAATGCCTGATATCTGGAAATGTACACCCAGAAAAAAAATTCCAAAATGAAATAAAATACTTTTTCAGACTACAAAGAAAAGTAAGTTTTTCACAACCATAGATACTTCAGACAGCAGAAAAGCAGTTCCTAGGATGAGCAGGAATCATGAATGAAAATGGCAGAAATAACGTATTAGAAATTGCATCAAGTATAAATAAATGCAGTAAATAAAAGGCAAAACATTACTCAAATGGATTTCTATAATCTATGTATATGCCATATACAAGAAATACATCTAAATTTTCCACCTACTGAAGATTTAACCCAGGGGTGCTTTACACTGAGTTACTTATCCAGTACATTTTATTTATTTATTTATTTTTAAACAAGGTCTCAAGTTGCTGCGAGCCTCGCTAAGTTGCTGAGGCTGGCCTTGAACTTGTGATCTTCTTGCCTCAGCTTCCTGAGTCACTGGGATTATAAGCATGCACCACTGCATCTGGCTACATCTAAAATTTAAATGGACAAAGTAGTTGAAAATGAAAAGATGAAAAAATATATATCCAAAGCACTAACCAGGGCTGGGGTTGTAGCTCAGTGGTAGTGCACTTGACTAACATGTGTGAGGCATTTGGTTCAATCCTCAGCACCACATAAAATAAATTAAAAAAAAAAAAAAGGTATTGTGTTCATCTACAGCTTAAAAAGAAAAAGCACTAACCAAAATAAACCTGGGTAATGTTAAAGTGGTATTTGAGAAACCTGATGTAGCTGAATTAAAATCAGACAAAATAAACTTAAAGGCATAAATCACTATTAGAGATAAAGAGGGTTGATATGTGTTAATAAAGTCTTAAATAACCTGGAAAATATAACAATGTCAAATTTACATATGTCTGACAACACAATTTCAAGGACATAGGCAGAAATTGAGAAATAAGAAGAAATACGTAAATGTCCTGTCAAGAAATTGTTAGCATACCTCTTTCATAATTTAAAGTTAAAGTAGAAACAGCATGAAGAAGAAACAATACAATTGACACAAGAAGCTCTGGAACTTCTCAGACAGAAAATAAATTGAATGTGTAGTCTCCTCAGCCCAGTCGAGAGGCCAAGGGTAGCAAAAAGGGAAACTGAGAAAGGAAGTTAAGTTATAAGAGGCACCATGCACAAAAAAGAAGTCAGTAATCAATTTTGCAGCAGTATCTAATAAACCAACTGACCACAACACCTTGAAGTTCTTTCTGCTATCCTGGAAATAATCAGGAAGCTTACATGTATTCCAGTAATTCAAATCTAGTTTCACAGCCAGTGCTTGAAACAGCATGAAAAATAAGCTTAATAAAATTTACATATGTAAGACTTAGTCTCCAACAAGTGAAAAAATACACACTCTTTTCAAGGAAACTCAGAACATACACAAGTACAGATTTTAAATTGACCCTAAACAATGTTCAACAGGGTTCAGAAGACCAGTTACATACAGGACATTTTCTCTACTGCAATGCAATTTAGTTAAAAGCATATGCTGGAGCTAAACCTACCCAACATGTAGGAACACAAAGGAAGAAACAACCATCTCTTCCTGGGACTAGCAACAGATCAGTCAGTAGGATTTCTTCTGGCAAAGAAGTGAAGATGTGCTGGGTGAAGAATATGTGCATTATGACAAGAAAGGAAACTGGCATGAACAAGGAGAAGTGAGTTACTTGGTGAAGTGTGTCCCTGTGCGTGGGCATGTTGGAAGAAAGTAGGAGCGAGATCGTAGAAGGCCTGGAAATGAGCACCCTCTATATTATGTTTTATTATGATGAGAAGTATGGATCATGAAATAAGCAACTGGAATCAACAAGAAAATTTAATCAGATAAAGGACAATAATTTTTATTTTAATCTTAAAGGAATATCTGAAAATATGAAATTGTGGATGCCTTGGATGCCAGCCACTTGGAGATTGGCTAGACCGAGAGAGGATAGCTAAGAAGGGTTAGGAAATCATGGACAGGTGCCCACCTTGCAAATCACACATTCCTAGGCATGTTCTCCCATTCACTGCTGTCACTGTACATCTTCAGTTAGACCTTACAACCCCATTTCTACCTTGATCTATGCATATCTACGTTACCCTACTCCTATGAAGCCCATATTACATCCCCTGTAAAAACAACTAAAACACTATAATTTCTACTAAAGTACTTAAGATAACACAGGTAAAATAATTAGATTGACATTACCTGGTCTACCTGCATTGAGATTCCCACAGGCCCACCTCCTTGTTTGCTTAACTGGCTTACTGTGTTAGAGGAGTGTCTTCAGACCACCTTAAAGAGACAGAGCTCTCAAATTCCCAGAGGCAGATAATATTTTTGACTGTAAGAAATCTTATTGAACTGTCAAAAATACAGAAAATCAGCTAAGAAAATTGTTAGGTGTAATTTATGGCTCTGGAAGTGTAGCGCAAAGATTCCATCAATGCATAAAATCAAAATTGATCATTATTATCTCTAAATAATCTGTGGTTGCTTTTCTCCAACCTGAACATTTTTGTCACAGTTAATCAGTGGCTACTGTCAGGGATAGCTTCCAAAGGCCATTTTTTTCCTTCTTTTTTTGAGATTACCCTTAGGCAATTCTAGAAACTTCTAAATCTCTCTCCATCTAGCATTAGGCCCAGTCTTGGTGTCCCAGTTTCTAGTCTTTTCCAACTTATTTTGAGATGACTTACTGGAAATTTATAAAAAGAATATATATATATATATATATATATATATATATATATATTCACATATATATATATATATACACACATATATCTTTGCATTGATGCTGACCCCACCCCAACCCTACAGCCATATCGCAATCACAACAATATAGTCAGCATCACTGCAAGAAATTCATGCATATTTCTTAAGATGGGAACATGATTTAGGATTTTAACCAAACATGTGGAAGAGAAGACACAGACTCTAAGGTGTGGTGGACCTGTTGAACAACTAGAGGAAAGCAGGAAAGTCCACTGGAAGCTTCAGCTCATGCTGAGTGAATGGTGAAATGCTAAACAAGAGCGAGGATGCTACAGGAGGCTCAGATTTACCAGGAAGCAAAGGGTGCACTCAGAGTTGCTAGACTGAAGTGACTGAGAAACACAGAAGTTTCTGTAGATTGCTGAACCTAGAAGAGGAGGTCAGATGGCTCAAACGAGAGGAGGGAGGTGGATGTGCATTACTGGACAGCATCAACTTGTAAGTGAAAGGAGAAGCTGCATGGGTAGATGAGGTCGCCTAATGAAGCATGGCAAAGAGGAACTGGAGACACATCATGAACACAATTCCAGGCAACATGGACTTTGGAAAGGACACACAAAAGCTATCAAAAGATTCTGAAAAGTAAAAGATCAAATGAGTAAGAATTCCTGTAATGCATATACATTGGAAATAATTCAAAATTAAATTCCTACTAATAATTCAGTGGTGTTTATACCAAAGAGCAACAAGGTTTATATCTAATAATACCACAGTGAATTGCAGGACTTTTAATGTAAAATTTGGACATTGGATTATTTAAACCAAAGAGAAAGACAGACTAAGGAAATCAAATGACTTCCGGGGTGGAACATTGATGTTTATTATGTTTGTATTTATGTTTCCTTAGAATCGTTCCTTCTCTTTCAATTAAAATATAAACTACTGCTGCCATCCCTACATTTTCACTGATGTTTCATGTTATCTTTTTTCATTTGCACTCTGATACTATTCATCAATAACAATGGGTAGAAAAAAATTGTAGTTTAGTCTTTTGGATTTTTATTATGTTATGTCTGCTGGCAAACACCAAAATATAATTCCACAACTGTAAATGAGCCAAAAAGATGAATGGCATATCTCTTTAAACATCAGAAAACCAAGATAGAGAAGACAAAAACTTACACACTGCTCATGTTCACAGGCAATTTTTACAATTATAAAAGTCTACGAACATCAGGTTAAAGTATACCATTCCTACTTACTTATATGAGATAGAATACTATTTATAAAAATAAAATTTTACTATGCTTTGAAGTATATTTTTTAACAGTTTCTAGAATTCCCTTCAGGTATACCTAAATATGAAATTTATTTTTACAAAAAAAAAAAAAAAAAACAGTTACTGCTTATAAAGATTTAACTTTATAAGATCAGATGTGTTTTTATGTAATATAAATTATAAGCTATTGTTTTAAGAAATTAATGATATATATAACAATGTTATACATTATGTTATATTGCAGTTATAATTACATATTGTATACAATATATTGTATTTTATAAATACCAATCTGCTGGTAAATATTATAACAAATTAGTATTTATAAAATGAGGGCATGTTTGTATTGTAATCAGATTCAGAAACAGATAAAAGCTCTTCAATTGTACTTACCACATGCCAAGAATATATCTAACTTAATCCAGTTGTGTACAGAATTTCATATTCTGTAATTACTAAATGCTCATAATTTCTCCCAGGAATGAGGTAATAATGAGGAGTTTTATTGACAAAACACCATGTAGGAAACTGCTTACTCTTTGAACTATGACTCAGGCATGAACTTTAAGAAACTTGATGAGATGAAAGAAAATCTAAAAGTCTAAATGCCTCTGCTGCCTAGAGCAATCAACTGATCAAAACATTGATTTTTACAAAGTAGATTTGAAAACATTAAACAAAATGCTGATTAAGATGAGCTCATTTATTTTAGCATTTTCTAAAATAATATCTCCACATAGACAAGAGTAATAGGAATTAGAAATTCAGAAATTTATCAGCATAGGTGATCATTTTTCACAAATGCCAAATCTGAGAATAATAAAAAAGTAATAATGACTTAAGCAGAGTGTCTTAGAACAAATTCCAATAACATGTGCTAAGTATCATCGTTTTACTCTAAGATTGTAATGGCAAACATGTTCAAAATCTACACAGTTATGACATACAGTAGAAGTCATACACACAGCATAACTGCAGACATACAGTATTATAATTTAAACTTTCTAAACTCTGTAGCCCCTGACAAAGTACAAAAAATGCAGAGTTAAATATTTCCATAAGAGTTGTGAAACAATGTGTCTTGTCCACTAAAACATTATGAAAATAACTGAGTCTCATAAAAGTTTCTAATAATTTTAAGAATATCTATTTGTGGTTAATAATTCTTTATGAAAGTACTTAAGAAGAGGAAAAAAGTATTATGAAGCCTAATGTGGGTCATAAATATGTCTCTGCAGTAAAGATAAAGGGGGAACAAAGGTAAAAAAGAAACACTGTATTATCATGAAAAAAATCCACATTAAAAAAATCAACCAGTTGCTTAGAAGTAGAACTAATTCCTTTACTAAAACTAGATAGAATTTCTCTATTGTGTATCTCATATTGAGAAAGAGGTGGAAAGCTAAAGTAAAATTCAATACATTTTAAGGTAAGCAATTTATTTCCTTAACAGTTTTCCTTCTGTTTTGGATTTTAAAAACCCTCAAATAACTGAGTAGATACATACTATGGCATCACAATGATAACAGCATTTTCCCATTCATGACATTGATTTATTATATCATGTTTTACAAAAATGCTCTCAATCATGGCAGCTGAATTGGCTGTTTCTGCCCAAGAAAGAATCAAAAGCTCTTTTATCTTAGGTAGATAATATTTCTGAAGCCCTTCTAAGGAAAAATGGGAGTTTAAAAATAAAAGTAGAAATAAGTGAGATAATGATAACATGTGGGTTAGTAATGGAAACATTACGTTCCTCTAGCAATGATAAATATAGTAGGCGCTTGGTGCTCAAAGATTTAAGGTTTGCATTTTTAACTATTCTGCAACAACACGAAAATTCATGTCTAATAGCCATTAATAATTCTTCTGAGACCATGACGAAGCATACTTATGCAAGGCTCTGACTGTGTAAGGGAGTGTACTCCAGCACTCAGAATCCAAGGCTCAAAAGAGCTGTATTGTGTTCTCTTCTTAGGTCACTTAAGCAGTCACTCTAGAGCAAAAACAGAAACCAAGTTGCTTTGAGAAAAATGATCTCCAGAAGGATGCCCAAATCTAGAACTGATGATAAAAGAAAAACATCAAAGGAAATAATGATTCTTGACTAGAAAATGTGTGTTACAAGCTAAATCACATCTAGCTATACCCCCAAACACCAACACTCGCAAAGGTTTTGAGAAGCATCCTCAGAAAAGGTATTATTACATAGCAATTCCCCTTTTGAAGGTAAAAGAAATATTCTTCCCAAATACTGTTTTATTACATATATGTATGTCCTCATTTACATTTCCTGATGTTTTTTTCCTAACAAAATTTTTTTGGGAAAAGACATAAAAGACTATATCAAGACATAAGGCCATATTTATTTTACAGTTGATTATTTAATTTTGTTAGATTCAAAGAGTGCTTTTAAGACCTTTAATTTCATTGTGGATTAAATTACCTAGTATTGATGGCTAGGTTTCTGGTATACCAGAAGTCTAAGCACTTGATAAATTTAGTGTCATACATTTTTTTAAATTTCAAGAACAGAAACTAAATGTACAACAAACAGAAATGTCAAATCCATGCAAGAAGTTAAATTCAGTTTACAGCCCTAACAAAATCAGTGATCTAAAGAGCAAAATAATGAGGAAGACTAGTGGAATTTGATAAATTTTATAAGGTTTAATTTTAAAACATTGGTTTAAAGTTATGAAACTATTATCCAATGGTCTCATTTCATGATTCATCTATCATTTTCTGTTGGTGTTTCATGAACAAATATCAAAGGACAATAATTTGACCCAAAGATTAGGAAGGAGTAGAATTGCTTTTAAAAATGCAATGTGAACAATTATTCTATAACCAGAGTAAATACTAGGAGCATAGCTGAAATTCTTTCAATCTTCTTTAAAACAAGAATGCTAGAGAAATTCAACGAGAAACCTCCACCATGAATTCTTTCAGAACTTCCTGAATTTTGGCCTATATATATATATATATATATATATATATATATATATATATATATATATGAGGATAGGATTTGGAAATTGAAGACATAGATTTGAGTTCTAGTCTATTATACATTAACCTTGTAATTCTGGACAATTCACTTTATTTTTCTGAGTCTCCATTTTGGCATCCATAAAATGAAAATATAATATTGGATCAGATAAACCTGTTCTGATGTTCAGACAAAGAAATCGTTGAGGAATAAAAAGAGCCATATTGACTTTGTCAATTTGAAAAGGAGTTTCTTTGGTCCTTCTCGAAAAAAGACTTGTGGGGCTGGAAATATAACTCAGTTCGTAGAGTGCTTACCTCGCAAGCTCAAGGCCCTGAGTTCAATCCCCAGCACTGCAAAAAAAAAAAAAAAAAAAAAAAAAAAAATACTGGAAGCCATAGAGGCGCAGACCTGGAACTTCATTCGAGATTCACAGGTCCTGAGGTTTTTACCTTGTATTTCTCAGTCTTAGAGTTCTTGATCCACTGCCAGGACCTAAAGAAGGAGGAGACTTGATAGGGTCCCCAAACGCCTTTCCTTTCATTGGTTAGATGATGAGCTTGTTTACAAGATATTGTCTAAACAAATTTTTCAGTTGTAGCTAAAAATGATTAAAATAAAACAAAACTCTTTAATCAAATCCAATTCCTGCCCCCTCCACCCTGCAACACCTGAGAAACCCAAGACAGAGAAGTTTTGATGAACTTGTCCAAGATGCCACTCCTGGTAAAGGGCAGAGCCAGGGTATGAACAATATCTTCCAAGTACTGCTCTAACCGGATCAACACTCTTTCCACCACACAAATGAATCTCCTTAAAGGTCACAAGCTGTCCGATTAGGAAGGAGAGCTTTAGTACTTCTCTGTACCTCTGGATTCTAACTGCTTCTGAGCTCCATTCCGGTGCAGGATGACTGTATTAATATCTAAGGTTAAAGACAGCCCTTGCTTCACAGATATGCATTGCCATGGCAATTACAGTCTTCGTGGCTGAATGCCGAAGTCTTTTAGTTTTAAAGGACTTTAATGTCAATTTGGCATAGAAACCCTCTAGATAACCTATTCAATACCAATGAAACAATATAAATATTCTGAAATTTGACCAGGGCTGGTAATATTTTTCAGAATCAACCTACAAAAAAAATTGTTTAGAAACATTAAAAACCTCTCAAGACACTTAGTACATTTTTTAATTTTAAAAATTAGACTATAAGACTTTGTAATTCTCTTAAAAAGAGAGTAATCCTTCAGTTTGCTCATTTTGATAGTTAACCTAAAAGACTCTAGTTCATTTCTTTGGGAAATAAGATCACCTGATTCTTCTAAACATTTTCCAAGAAAAGAAAAAGAGTAAAACAAAAAATTTAGATATTAGTATAGTAAAATGTATACTGATATAAAATAAGGTAGCATACTTTTAGTAACATGGAGTTTTAGGTGCTGAGAATTTTATCACAATTCTCAACAAGTAAGCTTTAAAGTTTTGTTTTGACATATAAACATTTACTCATTTTAATAGTTACCAATTTAAATGCATATACTCAAAAATTCAGTGAACTTTGAAAACAAGTAACTGGTCATTTTCCTTAGTATCCTGAAGTTGTAAGCTCTGCCAAATTTTAATTTAGCCGAAATTCCAGTATGGTATGAGAAACAGCTCACTAAATACTATTTAAAAGGAATGCCCCAAATACACATGCTGGCTTATTGACTTACAGCATTAAGCCATCTCGTGAAGCTATGAATTTGGGTCCATAAATCTTGAAATATTCTCTTACTGCAACTTCAAAAGTTGATGTATTTTCAATTGGTAAAATCCAAAGATCAGCAAAAGCTGTGATAGCCAGTGAGGAGGTTGGGATATATACCTAGTAATGACAACAGACCACGGAAGATTTTGCAACTAGTCATTTGTATGTTTTTCCTCAAATGCATTTTCCTAAGTCTCTTTCCACACTTCTTTCATCCTTCCGAACTGTATAGAGAATGTTCCACTAGTATCACTTGAAGTTTATTTCACTTTGATTAACACCATTTCTGAATATAAAAATATCTAGGTTACAATGTGCCATATATTTCAAAATAACTAAAAGAATAAGTTTCAAATATTTTGCTACAAAAAAAAGTGAGGTAATAAATATATTAATTAGTTTGATTTAATCATTCCACTTTGTACATATATTAAAATGTCATGTTGTACCCCATAAATGTATACAATTATAATTTATCCATTTAAAATAAAATCAAATTTAAAAATCAAGGTTAATTATTACTGAATCTTTATGGCTAGTTTTTGTTATCAGAAGATCTGAAACTGAATCTGGATGGATGAATTTATAATTCCATAAGCTATTAAAGAAGTCAAATAATTCAGTACTCACAAATAAGTTTCTTTATTCTAAACCAACAAATGAATATATAAGGCGCCTTGCTAAAAATATAGCATGTGTTGTAGAGTACTATTTTTCACTATGGAATGACTAGCATAAAAATATACCACCTACTTACACTCATCACAAAGCCTCCCACACTGCAGCAAGCTCGACTTTCCTGGGCTGAGTGTCTTATTGATGAAAAAAAAAAAAAAAAGAAAGAAAGAAAAAAAAAAAACATTTTTAGAATTCCTCTAGGTGCCAACTCTCCTGTTTGAATTGTACATAAATGTAGTATGAAGCTGGTTTTAAGACCTCAGCATTTTTGAACCAACGATTTGTTTAAATACCTTTGCATATTTTTGCTAGATTACCATTTCCTGCCTGTACAATACTTTCCTAATGACCTGATTGTATTATTCTGAGAAGGTTTTGCCTCACCTATCTAGGGCAAGTTTCAAGTTCTTAGCAGATGAAATTTTGTTCAAATTGAAGGGACAACATTAAGCAACACTGACTGGATTTCCCTAAATGAACGCAAACAATTAAAATCATTCTTATTGAAAAGTTTGTTTAAAGCATCTCAGGATTAACTGTGGTTTATAGGTTTTGCACCTTACGAAATAATAATTAAGAAAATATTCCAGAAGCACATTGTTCATTTTCTTCAAGGTGAGAAAGTAGAAATTTTCTCATTTTAACTTCTAAGCAATTATCTCATTAAAGAAACAACCCTAACAAATAAGTAAAAACTGGAATCAAAAATGATTGCAAAAACTGTACTATATTCTTAATGTGCTCTGCTTATGATTCCCAAGCAAATTACAATTATCTACAAATATATTCTTAACATAGGAAACCATAATTTTCTAATTGTTAACTTTGTACCAGTGAATTAAACCCCATATTCTAAAAGTTGAGTCAAAGAATCAACAACTTCCTACACTTAATCACAACCATTGATCCAGCCTCAAAGTCTTAAAAATAAACCTTACGAAAAGCAAATATAAGACCATCAACTCTAAAAATTAGTAGCAGTTTCTGTTCTAGCACATAAGATCAGTTTTTCAAAAGAGAGAAACTACAAAGCTAAAGTTAATATTTAAATATCAACTACTAAACTGCATAGAGTCATATATAACTCAGAGATATTCCAGGATAGAGGATGCTTTTCCTAATATCAATATTCATTAACACCCACATTTCCAAAGTAGCAACCCAAATTTTGGGTTGTTTGATGTTGTTTCTTCTCTAAAACAAACACTAAGGCAAAAATTCAGAGTAAAGTTTATACATTCATTGGAGAAAGAAACAGAGATCAAAGGAAAAGTACAGACCAAAATTCTCTGGTTGAGAACTCTCTCCCTTTTCACCACTGATCTGTTTCATCAGGGGCTTGTGTGCAGAATAGAAGATGAAACATGCTTGCCTTCATTAGCAAGTTTTACACACATAGCTGTATTTTAGTTTTCCACCAATAAATCCCTTAATATGCATATTATATTTATGATAATGATGGCAGTGATTTAACACTTACTTACTGAAGCTTATCTTTAGTCTAAAAAGTTACAAAAGGCAATGTTATTTACTGTACAGTACATCAAAGTCTATTGCTCACACACCTGGCACAGTAAAAAACATATATTTGTGCTCAGATCTTATAAAGAAGAGTTCATCCCAAACAAAAATAAAGAATTAGTAAAATATACCTTTCTTAGAACCTGAGATAAGCAACTTCCTGTAATATTAATGATCTAAAACTAAGCTAAATTGAACATTTAGAATGATATACACATTTACCAACTCCCTGGAAACATTGTTTTGTTTTTGTATATTTAAAGCATAACAAAAACTAGAGTTTTATGTGGATGTGCATTAATGGAAGCATCATTGGACCACTATAAGAAAAGTCAAAATGGTCAAATAATGCCAAAACAAATATCCCCGCTTTCTTCTCTCTCTCCATCCATCACCCTGGGCAGTTCTCTAGTAAGAAGCCACCAGAGAATAGCTGCAAATGAAATTGTCTATGAAACCCAAGCATATGCATTCTGCTCTAAGAAGAAATCCAGACAAGTTAGTCCACATGCAGTATATATATCACAAATCATATGTATTTTATCCAAAATTCAATATTCCAGGGTGTATTCAAAACTGATGACAAGAATTTATTTCCCAAACATTTTCTAAAAAGTCTTGCCTACAGCTTTGACTCTGAAAAGTAGTTTGCTCTGACATAATTTCTGGGCAACTTCAATTGACCCTTTTGTCTAGTATTCCTTCATTTCTTCAGAATCATTGCCAACACTCTCCCTCCTGTCCCCAAACTTCTAGTTCTCTACCGTTTGCTGCCCATCCACAAAGTTTAGCACACTCTGGCTGTGAGAATCTTGAATCAATGTGTAGTAGTATTCGGGTTAACCTGGGATCCTCTACTAACACAGAAGTTTCCACAGTGGGTTTACTCTTTTTGCTCATTTGAACAGTTTAGTGGTTATGTTGGTTCAGAGGGGGTTATGCTTGTAGGGAAGTAAGGGAATATTAGGAAAAATGATCACCTCCACTCACTTTTCCCTTCCATTTCTCATAAGAAAATGTATTCCTCTGAGCCATACCCTGTAGATACCAAACAACAACAACAAAATCTAGATACTCCACCTCTGCATAAACATACATCACATTGTTCATGCTGTATTTTGCATATCAAATAAAACCTAACACTTCTCCCAAGAGACTGGGATGCCGATGAAAGGGAACCAAGGGATCTTTTCAAACACAAAGGTAATGTGTCCTGTCTCAGCAGAGTACAAGGATAATAGGAGACTTCTAGTTCAGGCCAAGGTCTACTGACTGTGACCTTGACCAAATCACAGAAACTTGTTTGCCAACTTTAACTGGACCGTCAAATCTGCCTCCTCCCCACTTCCTCCATGGAGCCCAGAGTCTTAGATGGACGTGATGTTTAACACCGTTCTACCATACTTCCTCTACCCTGGTTGTGTGTTTCTCCTTCTCCTTTAATGTAGTGTGAAAAGCCAGGCGAAATGGGCTCTTGGACCAGATATGCTTGGTGGCTATGGCAGAAGTTTTTGTGCTCTTTGGGGAATTTTCCCCAGCCCTGAGCTCAGTTTACTGGATAAACCCATTTCCTTGACATTCAGAGCAAACTTCTAATTAAGTTTCTCCAGCGAGAGGAGAAATCTAAAGAGTCCTCACCTGATCAGTTCATCTGAATCTCTAGTAAAATAGTAGAGTGTACAAAATGCTTAGAGATAAATAATGGAAAATTAGGGGGAGAAAAGGTTCCTAGGATCGCTCCCTTTGTACTTTTTCGTTTACGGTGAGCGGGACATTTAAATTGTTTTGTGGTTTGTTGATTTTTTTAAGTTTATTTATTTTCTTTTTCGTGTGTTCTAAAGGCCCTGCAGGCAGCGATGCCCACCAGCAGAGGGGCGGATTGGCAGCCCGGGCAACCCCGCACTGTCGAGAGGAGGACCCGGGAGGCAGAGGGCGCGGCGAAGACGCGGGGCGGAGCGGCAGGCACTGGGTGAGGGTCCCGGCGCCCCGAGACCCCGCCGGCGGGGGAGGGGCGCCTGGAGGATCCCGATGCCGCCCCGCCCCCGGACCCGCTCCCGCCTCCCACTCCCCTGCCCCTGTTCCTGAGACCCGCTCGCGCTCCCGGGGTACCGGCATAAGGCACGTCAGCTGCGCTGGCATCGCCCGCCACCCGGGGACCCTCTCCACTCCTTGTACTTGGGGTGTCCCCGGGCCGATCACCAATTCGCGCCCCGGGCAGTAACAACCCGGGGGGAAACCGTGTCAGGTCCTGGGAGGGAAGGGTCTCGCGGTGTGCTGGAATAAAACCCAGAGGTCTCCGCAAACGCCTCTAGAACGCCAAGCTTCGAGCGGAAATAGGCTGTCCCTGTGTCGGGCGGGGCAGAAGCGGGTTCTGAGCGGGGGACAGGAGGCAAAGTGGCCTCGCAGCTCGGACAACTTTGCTGGGAAACCGGGCGACAGCGGACAGAGGTGATGCTGCCGCGGCCGCTTCCCCGAGCGAGCTTAACCGGCACCCGGCGCCGGGTCTGGTACCCCAAATGCTGTTGTGAACTGTGGAGGAGGAGGAGGAGGAGGACAGGGTGGCTGTTGACAGGAGGAGCAGAAAGGGAGGGGAGCCCAGCCCCAGAGCGCAAGGGAAAGCCGCCCTCCATGTCCTCGGCCCAAGGAGGGGCGCCGCGTCGGGGGACACTTCACCCCAAAGGCCCACTCGCTGTCCCACGGGACCACCAACTATTCCAGCGGCGCTAGCAAGAGGCAGCGAAGAGAAAAAGACCCGAGAGCAAGAGAGCGTGAGAAGGGAAGCAGAGACGCCCGCCCGGAGGATCACGTACCTTGAGCTCCTCAATGTCCAGGTTTGTTGATCTGTCCATGGAGCGAAACTAAAGGAAGTGGAGAGGAACCGGGCAAGTTGTTCCAAATAACAATCTAGTCTTTTAGTTTCCAGCTTAAACTCAGCTTTATCCTCCTCCAAGCCCTGGCAGCTTCTCTCAGTCTCATTCTCCGTGGTCACGCCGCCTCCACCGGTTAAAAATAATAAAAATAAATAAATAATAATGATAATTTACTTTGTTTTTACTTCCTCAAAGATTTAATGACAGGTGATCGGTGCTCGTTACCGCGGTGGAACACAGCTCAGTCGAATCAAGCACGGGGGAAAAATCCACTCTATTTAAGATTATTTCTTCTTCTGCAATAAGCTTAGAAACCAGCGAATTGCTGCATCCCAAGAAAAAAAGCTGCTTCCCTGGACAGCATCATGCGGCAAATTTCAAGCAAATGTGTTCAAACTGAAGAGAAGAGTATATGATAAAAGCCTTCCTCCGTCAGGCTTACTCTGGTAGCTAATTTAGCACACTGTGAGTCCCAGGCATTAGCAATGATCAATTTCCCTGGCAAGATAACCGAATCCCCGAAGTCCTGCATAGACTTAAAAAATGTCTTGCAGCTAAGAGGTATTCTCTCAGTGGGGAAAAGAAGATAATAAAGTCTGAAGGGAACGTTCTCCTTTGAAGGTTATGCTAAAAGAGTTGAGAGAATAGGAGGTGGATCCTACAGAGAGAAGAGGGAGAGAGAGAAAGAGAGGGAGAGAGCAATTTTCCTCCTGCTTTGCTGTTTTACTGGCCTTCACCACCAGGTGACTGACTTCACTTCTCTCTTCCCACAGCCAGCACTAAGGGGATTTCTCTCATCTGTCAAAAAGCAACATTTCCTCTCCAGACAAATACTGTCGCTGGGTCTTAAAGACTGCCCTCTGTCCGGAATGCGCTAGGTGACAGGCATTTTAATTCATTGCAACGTTGCCTCATCTAGTTCCTATGGATCTGGGAGGAACATGCTTGTATCATTCTCATGTATTCAATTGATCTCTGCTAATTTTGGTTTCGGGGTTAAAAAAAACCACAGAACTTAAAAAAGACTTTTAAAGATAGTGACAAATAGGAATATTAAAAGAAATGTCTTTCAGTGATGCAATCCTTCTTATGATAATGTAATCTTTTATTGGAAATTTGTTTCTTAAATACTTTGACAGGTCAGTGGGTTTAACTCATGGATTGAGGAATTTGGGGAAAGGATTCATTTTCTTCATTAAAACGTCTCAGTATAAAATCTTGACTTTTGAAGGCATATAAGGTATTAAGACTTGATTTTTTTTTTCTGAAAAAAAGAGCATGTAAATGCTTTTGTTTTTAAAATAATATCTCCCCCCACCACCACCACTTTTTTTCCCCTTAGAAATTAGATGTGCAAAGTCGAGTCTCCTGGATTTCCCTCTCTAACTTCATCGTGGACCTCCCTGGCTGAGCTCCAGCACCTTCAGTGGGACCACCTGCCATTTCTTCTGGGCTCATTAGCACAAGCTCTTGCCCCTCAATTGGGGCAGCTTTCTCCTCCTCTCACTCTTTGTATATTTGACACTGTCATGCTGTAGACTAAAATCAGCTCTTCAGGCAGGATTTTCATCAGGTGAGTCTCTGAGATATCCTCTGTTCTTTTGCCATTGTAGTAACTTCAGTGTATCATTATTTAATATATGCATTTATTATCTGTTGTGTGTTTATGTGACTCCCTCAGTAGAGTATAAGCTCTTGAGGGCTGGTTCCATATCTTCTTAGTCATCAGTATTTCCAGAGAGCCTAGCAAACAACAGGCACATCACTGTGTGTGGAACAGGCAAATGTTCCAGAAAAGAGCCTTGCAGCTAGTACTAACCCCAGAAATCCCTCCTCCCCTCCCCCCACCAGCATGTACATCCTAATTTTCCTATCTTTTCTGCAGCTAAGGTTCTGGGGCTCAGTTTTATCACAAGCACACTGAGTTCTTTAGTTCAAGGCTATTTCTACTCCATATGCTTATCAAAGCTATCTTTCTTTCAAACTTTGATTTCTGCCTACCGTATTCAAGGTTTACATCAAGTAGCCACTAGTCCATAATTAGTGAGGCTGAGCATCTAATTCTCAAATTTACATGTTCATTTTACGTAATTATTTTACATAACATGATAAAAATAGTAACATTGCAGGTTGAAAGTAGATGAACTTGTATTACAAAAAAACTCTAAAAAAGAGCTACTTTTCTAGAAAGTATCAGCAATTCCATAGGAATAAATATTACATAATATTTTTTTAAAGTCAAGCCCTTCCACATATAGTAATTTTATATTCCCTATCAACTTGTCAATGCCAAACTTAGGAACAATGATAAAACAAGAAAATTCATTTTGAAGATACTAGCAAAATGATATTTCTCAGATAGCTTTCAGATTTGCAATTGTGAAAATGTTTCTGTAAAATAAATGTATCCATAAAAATAAACATTAATGTTTAAGTATTATTCAGAAAATGAAGACTCCATAAGGTTTCTTAGAATAGCATAAAATTACAATCAAAAGAAAAGGTGATGTTGTACTTAATAATAAAGTTGATTAAACTTACAATATTTTTAAAAGATATATTCAGCTATATGTATGTGTGTATGTTTGTATAAAATAATTTTCATTCCTCCTTACTGAATTTGAAAATAGAAACTATATCCAACAGAATCAGTTTCATATTTGAGTCTAATTAAATGTCTATAAAACAAGACACTTTCAAGTCTTTTACTATTTCATGAATTCCTATGAAAATTCATCAGCCTAAATAGTCCTGAATTTTAAAAAAAATTGAGTCAATTGCAAAAATGTAATTTGCTAAAACACATTTATTTATATTATCTTTCAAGGCAATCAAGCTCATTTCATTTGACATCAAACTAGATAAAACAGCTGTCAGAAAACAGAATAACTACACTTGAAATAGGGCAATGGAAGGATGTGGAAACTGAGGAAAGGAATAGTTTCTAGATGTCCTGAATCACAACTTCGAAACTAAGAAATTTATGTGAAGACGAAATCATGGTAGCACATGGTGGAGCATATCAAGGAATCAAGGGGGCAAAATTCAGTTTAACAGAGGTACAATTCATAGGCAAACTGCACAGAGCAATTACAACCTCCAGCCAAAGGGAAGGCAGTATGGAAACACCTGTAGGTCATGAGATGTTATATTTCAGGATCATTCATCCAGAGATACATTCATCAATGTCATCTCTACTCTGCAGTTTTAAAGCAAATGTACACCTGTCATTATGCATTTCTTCATTTTAACTAATTTATAGAAGTAGAAAAAGTAAATCAATATTCTTTTTTCCAGTAGACAATTTAATTCTTAGTCATCTATGGTTTAAAAGCACTTAGAGTTTTAAATTTTTTAGACCTTTATCCTCCTTTCTTCAAACCTCTTGCCAAATTTGCAATTTTATGCTTTTATTTGGAATTTCATAGTATATCACATAGCAAGATTATATTTTATTTCAGTGTTCTGAAATTATTTAAAGAAGTAATGTAGCATGATTCATTAAGAGTATTAAATAACTTATTTATATAGTTGCCCCCAGTTTACATGTGCTGATTAACATTTGTGTTGAGATGATCAAAACACCATAGAAAAGAATTATTTCCCCAAAATATTACTTTTCATTCCATGAAATTACATACTAAGATATAAAACACTGGGTTGTTTTTATTTTTAAATTAGACATGTAATTGTTAATATGTGAATGAAGACGAAGGAAAATAAATTAGCTATTAACATTGTGATGTCATTGAAAAATATTTTTTGACTTTTCCCAAAAATGATCACCTCTGTTCTAGCATATACATGCATATTAGTAGAAAATAGTGTCAAAATTAAGTTAATTTTTGATAACCTTAACTTTATATCATACTCCTACTCTAAATTTTTCTCCAAGGGGATAAAAGAAAAATAGTGTCAGTACCTCAGACAACAAGAGGAAACAAAGTAAAAGAAAGGAAAGAGAAAGTAAGTAAAAACAGAAGAATAAAACAACAAGGGGATAGAGATATGCTTGCTTGTAAATAAAAAGAGGCCAAAATGTTTAATTGAAGTTGCCAAAAATTTGAAACTAGGAATCTTTCTTTTCAGATTTAATGGAGAAAAAAAAATATTGGCAAATGTACCTTTTTAGTTAAGTTATATTCAGCATATAGCCACATACTATTTTAAAAGTACTTCAGTCATAAGAGTACCTGTGCTTTAATATAGGTTATAGTAGTCTATAAAAGATAAGGAATGTTTTGCAGAATTTGAAAAGAGTGGTGATTAATACTAACAATCTTAGAAGAATCTCCAAAAAAAAAAACATTATTTATTGGCGCTCAGAGTCATGAACATTGGTAATTACCGCTTTGAGTTTTAAAAACAACATACTTCAAAAATGCCAAATGTCCCATGGTGTATAAGAAATAGAAGCATAACAAATCTACACACATACACACACACCAATAGTTTGATCAAGTACAAATTAAAGATAATAACAAATGCATAGCATTAAAGTTTTTTTTTTTGCAGTTAGTTTAACAGTAATAATTAAGAGAAGGAAGCTAGCACACATTAAAGAAAAACATATCACAATTATAAAAGCACAAAGAAATGGAAAATAAGTGTTATCAAACAACTTTAATCCAAAGTCACAGTATCTTCACTTTCCTATCAAAAATTACCAATTTATCTAAAAGTTTTAAATGTTCAAAAATAATGATCCCTAAAAATTATAATGACACACCAAATAAAATATAACTGCAATTTTTTAACTTTAAGGTGAACAATCTTCATATTAGTAATCTTAGTAGTATTATTAGAAACAATTTTGCTTCATTGACCCTATGTTGATTCATTTCTACTTAATATCTCAGTTCTTTAACAATATCATCTCAGTTCTTTAGTTAATTTCTATAAGCAGGCTTAATATCAATTCTTTAAGCTAAACATTTGGAAAGAAAGTGACTTTTCTAGAACTATTTTTCTTTTCCAACAGAAGAACCTAAGATGGTCATCCCCCTACACATACAGAAGTGACAAACCAATATAATAACAACAATCAAACCTTTATAAATTGTCAGTCTTTCAATGGGTTATACTGATATCACTTACAAGGAATAGATCATTATGAGGGACAGGTCGAGAGAGAAAGAGAGAGAGAGAGAGAGAGAGAGAGAGAGAGAGAGAGAGAAAGAAAGAAAGAAAGAAAGAAAAAGATAGAGAAAGAAAGAAAGAAAGAAAAGAAAGAAAGAAAAGAAAAGAAAACTAAGGGAAAAAAAAGTCTGAACAGTCAGGAGGAACTGAAAACAGTATATTGTCCTTGGTGGAGTACTTTTATAACAGAAAAAAAAAATACTCTAAGAAATCTGGAAGAAGTACTTAATTTGATTAAATTCTAAACTAGGAGTCTTTCAATTAACTTTTAGTTTGGAAATTTTCCTACTCTGATAATGACAATGAATGATAACACAAAATAGAACATTATTGTTTCTCTTTTCTGTTCATTGGCATGTAATTGTTGTTTGAAAATTCATTTTAGGAAATTAAAGTAAAATTTCTTTTCTATTTACTCCTATGTCTTCACTAACTAAAGATGAAGATTAAATAAATGAAATAGTATTTAATAAACTAATCACTTACAATGAATATTAAGTAATAGCTTAAATATAAAATTGAATTCTAATGAATAAGCTGCAACTAAATAATGACAATGAAATTTTGATTGAGTCCTTTTCAATTCAGCATTTTTATGAGGTTTAGGGTAGAGTCTGAAGAATTTCCAAACTTCAGTTTTACTAACATCTATTTACAGTTTCTTATTGTCTTCAACATGCAATATAGCCATGGATCTTTAGCAGCTTTGACAAATTTCCTTTAACAGGCAAATTTTGATTTCTTGGTCATTGTTAAATATTCTTTTATATAAAGTTTTTTGACATGCCACAAGAATATAAATGAAAACTTAAATAAATAAATAAATAAATAGGAGTAATACTATGTTGTTTAAACTATCATTGACCTACTTAAAAAAAATAGTAGAGGAATGCAAAGTGGATAAACCATGTTTACACTTGCAAGATAAACCATGTTTACACCCAGTGTTCACAAACTGCTTAATAAGTCATAGCCTCATCAAAGTCCATGCAGCATGATACCACCTAGACTCATGTCATATTTTGCCCATTTGTGGCTTTTGAGAGGACCAAGTTGGGGAACGTCTACTCAAAAATTTTAAAGCCTACTTATGTATAAAAATGTTGTTACATAAACTGATAGACTCTTTATATTGAACTGAGAGTGCACTCCACACCAACTGCAACCTGACTAGTGCCATAGGTCAGAATGACAAGCAGGTCCCAAGAGGCCAGGATATTTGTCTTTGTTCTCATTAAAAATAAAATTTTACAGGCTTTTGCAAAAATTAAAAAAAAAAATCTAGGCAAAAAGATGTTCCTTCCCAGTGTGGGGTCCTGTAGCTTCTTTCCTTATCATCAGATTCACCTTCCTATGTTTGGCTTGTATTCTTGGTGCTCCTCAAAAAGTGTCCTTAAGAAAAAGTCCGCAAACCCTGCTCCTTTTCAAAGGTGTTTTTGGGCATAGATGTTTGAAAGGGTGGAATTTCTTACCAACATAATTGGATATGTGAATATCTCTGATCTACAGAATGGTGATTTAATTTATCTGTGATTAAGTATATTTGTTTTGATTGGCAAAGCACATATGGATAAAGTACATGGTTTTTAGGGGTCTGCAGAGACAGAATGAGACATCTGTATAGATTTTTCCTTGATAATCCATTTTGGAAGCAGTCCTGTATATAGTAACTTACAGCTCATGTAATAATAACTCCTTCATAATTCTTTGCTACTATATTACTCTTTTTCATATGGCAATATTACAATTTTCTACCTGTATTTTTTTCTGATATAGAAGTAATATATGAATTTTCTGTGTTTTCATTAAAAACTAATTTCACAAAACTACATTTTTCAAATGTATTTTATAAATGTTTATGTATGAATTACCTATAAGACTAGAGAACTTTTTATTTAGTTTCTCTTTGTTCAGTGTTAGCTCTGAATTACAAAGCCACTGTCTTTCCCTTATTATGCACCAATCAACCTTAACTGTTATGTCATCAGAACTTCACTCAAAGGAAACATTTCCAACATTCTATAGTTAACAAAAGTTTTATTTGTTAAAATATCTTTTATTTTTACAGACACACTTTGATTCAAGTTACTAATTTTTTTATAGAGAGAGAAAAAAATGACTTCAATTTTAATCAACTTACTTACACCTCTTTTATAAATGAAAAAGGAAATTTTGGACCTTGCAATATTAAGAATATTAGGACCACTAATTGAAGGTAGTCTTTAAAATAACTATGTAATTTGTTAATCATTAAATTTATTGAAAGTCAGTGTGCTAGAAATTCCAGTTTTAGGAAACAGTGAGACCTTGAGCATTTAAAATATAATCAATAGCAGACAACAGAATGGAAAATTCTAAGACATGTTCTAGACCATCATGAAGGATGCACCCAGGGTCAGAATCCAGTTCTAATTTTATAGTCAGGGCTTGACAAAAATCTCTATTTCTCTCTTGGATTTCAGGTACAGAAAATGGTGTTTTTAGTATTTGTATTCCCTCCAAACATTTAATGTGGGGTATGGTGAAAACAGAAGTAAACTGGAAATGAAAAGAGATGGATCCTAGTATTGGCTCCTCTGCTCATTTTTTGTAACCTTCTGAGTATTTTTTCATTTCTTCAGGCTCCAAGTGTCTTAAAATAATGAGGCTCTATTAGAAGAGTTAGAACTCTTCACAATCACCCTCTACAAAACAGGTCAAAAATGAAAAGAGCATTAACTTAAAGCATCTTATACTATGGAAACTCAGTAGATATGACTGTATTTTCCTTTAAAGCCCTTCTAGTTCTAAAAACCTGTTATCAACTTCCCTTTCCTCATGGGCATTCAGTAAATAGAAACATACAAACTATTAGAATCACTGTCTTTATTGATGGGATCGTGAGTGGCTTTTATTTTCCCATTTTCCTACCATCTAGCAGACAACATAGACAACAGTTCGAATTGATAGAAAATATTTCATAGGCTGACAAAGAATTATTAACTATATGTATATATATATATATATATATATACACACACATACACACACACACACACACACACATATATATATATGTGTGTGTATACAAACATATAGAGAAAGAGATCACAAAGCACTCAAAAAAGAATGAGTAAAAGACGCAAACACTTCATGGGAAAAGTTAACTGAAGAGAATAAATGTATGTCCATTCTTATTATTATTCAGGAAAATCCAAATTGAATAAAAAAGGTAATGTTTCATACCCCTGTATTGGTAAAAATGTTTAAATCTACCAATAGAATGTTTGGGGAGAATATGGAACCACTACAATGCTTTCATAGTGTTGTCTTGATTCCAGACATAAGTTGGTTCAACAATACTAGGAAAATTAACATTTTCTAAAAATTCTAATATATACGTACTCTAGGAACCAGAAATATAAACATATTTCTGTGTCAGTGAACATAAATAATACTAGCTATGACAACACTCAAATCTTAATGTCTTACCACAAGTTTGGGTTTTTTTGTTCCTCTCATGTTTTGCTATGAATCAATGTGGCAAGAGTTGTGTGCCAATTACTAAATCTAGAACCTCTTCTGATTTTTTTTTTTTTTTTCGGTACTGAGAATTGAACCCAGGGGCTCTTAACCACTGAGTCACATTCCCATCCCTTTTTAAGACAGGGTTCCTCTAAGTTTCTTAGACCCTTGCCAAATTGCTGAGACTGCCCTCAAATTTGAAATCCTTTCTCAGCCTCCTGAGTCATTGGGATTGCAGGCATGTGCCACTGTACCCAGCTCTTGAATTCTATAGTCTTAAATCTTCTAAGTTTCTTCCAACAAGTCTGGAGAATAAATAAGGAGCAGTTTGTTTCTATCAACCTAAATACAATCAAGAGGATTGACCATGCTATAGAAAATGATGGAATTTTGTGGAGAAAAAGGAAAAGAGAACATGGATACTGATGAGGCCTAACAATCTTAATCACATTTACTCCTTGTGGTCACCAAATACCTCTTTGCTCCCCTGTGACCATGCACAATGTATCATCCTCTTTCCAAATAACCCATCTAAACACTTTATCCAGATGCATACTAGGATTCCAGTTTTAAACACAGTCTTTTCTAGATGTGGCTTCTCAACATCCAGTCACATGAATTTTTTTAAAAAATTAATTTTCTCCCAAATTCCCATACATAAATGTACAATGGTGACAAAATAATCATAAGAAACCATGCTTATTAAAAGGAAAACTATACACAACCAATATTCACTGACCACGACAATGATGAAGAACCTTAAACAGATATTATGCAGATACCTTATGCTAGGATTGGAGAGTGTTCTCTGACTTGACCCTGATGTTACTGGGAAGGTATCCCTGCTGCAATGCTGTTTAGCTTTCACACATTTTGGAATTTTATCCTGCATTCATCGTTCTCTTTGGTCACATCTGAAATGAGTGTGGGGGAGTTTTATCTTCTTGGGTGCTAGACTACTGCCTGCTGAAGTTAGTTTTGAGAGTTGTACTAGTTTGCTAGGGCTGTCATAGTAAGATATTGGGTGGCTTATACAATAGAAGTTTATTTGCTTACAGTTCTAGAGGCTAGAAATTCAACACCAAGGTGTCAATACGTTTGACTTCTTCTGAAGTTTCTTTCTTTGGTTTGCAGATGGCTGCCTTCTCATTGCATCTTCTCCTGACCTTTCCTCTATTGCACATATCCTTGGTGTTTCTTGATATGTTATGGTTTGGCTATGAGGTATCCTCTAAAATTACTGTGTTAATGCAGGGATATTCAGAGGTACAATGATTAGATTAGGAAAGCTAATATCAGTTCATCCTAGTTTTAATGAACTGACTGGGTGGTAACTGGAGGCAGGTAGGGTATGGTTTGAGGGGACGGGTCACTGGGGATATGTTCTGGAAGGGTTCATCTTCCCTGTGGTCCCTCTACCTCTCTGTTTCCAGGTCACCATGAGGTGAGCAGCTACCGTCTGTGCTACCCTTCCACCATGGTATTCTGACTAACATTGGGCCCACAGCAATGGAGTCAGCTGACGATAGACTGAACCTCTGAAACTGTGAGTCAAAAGAAACCTTTCCTCCTCTAAGTTGTTCTTGTCAGGTATTTTGGTCACAGCAACAAAAGGTGACTAACAGGGTGTCCAAATTTTCACTTCTCTTAAGAATTCTAGTCAGATTGGATTAGAGCCCACCTAATGGCCTCATTTTAATCTAATCACATCTTTAAATGCTCTATTTCCAAATATAGTCACATTACAAGGTACTGGAGTTTAGATTTTCACACAAACTTTGGGAGGTCACATTTCAGCACGTAACAGAAGTCCAAAAGTTATTTTGCAGTGGGAGCATTCAAATTAAGGTAATTCTTTGACCAAGAAAATCTCTCAAAATATTAGTAAGCTTATGATCTACTTATTTTCTTTAATTTCATGAGTCAGGGACCACACCCAAATTTCTTTCCTAGAATTCTCAGATATGCTTTCTTTCTTTGCTTATTCCTCTATATCCCTTTTGTAAAACTGAGTATGACACAGCAATAGTAGACTTGGAAAGATCATTCTTTTTTTTTTTTTTTTTTTTTGGAAAGATCACTCTTAATCTGAATTTTGCTACAAATCTGACGTTATAAAGAAGATTTTTTTTTTAACTGATCCTTTGCCTGAAAAGTTTCTTTAAAATTAAGTTTCTTCAATAAGAATACAAATAGAAATGAGTGCTGGAGAGGATGTGGGGGAAAAGGAACACTTATACACAGCTAATGGATTTGTAAATTAGTACAACCATTATGGAAATAAGTTTAGTCATTCCTTAAAAGACTATGAATGGAACTACCAAATGACCTAGCTATACTGCCCATAGAATTTATTCTAAAGAATAAAGTTAGCATATTATAGTGATAAATAAATACCCATCTTTATAGCAGCACAATTCACAATAGACAAATTATGGAGCAAATCTAGGTGTCCATCAACAAATGAATAGACTAAAAAATGTGGTATATATACACAGTGGAGTTTAATTTAGCCATAAAGGAGGAAGAAATATATCATTAGCAATTCAGAGATTGTATGTTTTGTTATATGTGGAAACTAGAGAGAAAAAGAGGGAAAAAAAGGTAAAAAAGGAGGGTTGGAATTTTATGAAATTAGAAGGGAACCCAAGAGAATAGAGGAAGGGGAGAGAGAGGAGGGGTGAGAAAGGGGAGGTATTGGGGAACTAAACTGATGAAATTATATTGTTTTATGTATGCATGTATAAATGCCTAAAAATGAAACCCACTATTACATAGAATTATAATGTACCAATAAACATTGTTGAAAAAAATTGTCTCTTATCAGATCTAAAAGCAGTTGACATTTCCACCCATTTGGTGTCCCAAATTTCTCAACTGTTTCTGGTTCCATTCCCTTGTTCTTTTCCTCACATCTCTTTCCTAAAGTACCTTGCCAAAGGCAGGTAGCACTCACACAATGAATATCCCCCTTGCCAATCTTTTCCTCTCCAGTTGAAAATTCAGTAGGTGGATGACCTGCCTTCTTAAGTTTCCAGTGACAAGACCCTTACCAGATTTTTGCCATGCTGTAAAGGTACTCTCTAACATTTAAATCTCTGGTTTGATCTCTTGTCACGCTTGACTATTTTGCCAAAGCCACATGTTGGTTATTTCTAGTTGGGAGATAAGGAAAAGGGATGAATAGGAGAAGATTCCTGAGAATAATCTGGGAAATGGCGTGCATCACATCTTCTCACAGTGTACTAACAAGAAGGTACTCACACACAGCTCCACCTGATTGCCCAGAAGCCTAGAAAATACAGTATTGGTGTATTGCTAGAAAGCCTGGACATGGGTAAGCATGGAAATTGTCTAAGACCAGAACTGAGAGAATCTTTTGCTTATTTGTTGATTGTAGCAAAAACAAAACAGAACAACTCAAATATAAGTTAATATTAGGATGGATACATATTTAAACATAAAGAGTCCTGTCACATAATCTTAAGTATAAGAATATGTAAAACTAAATGAAGTATTAAGATGGATGATGCTATTTAATTATACAAACATGTTGTAAAACTATCAAGAAATTCAAGTATTTGGAAGATTGATGAAGCTGGCACATGCAATTCACCCCATGCTTATGATACCCTCATCATTGCCCCATCTCTTGATGTATTCATTCATAAACACTCATCTAGCACCTCTTACATCTCTTGCCCTGAGCACTTTGCCTTAGGTTAAACAGTCCTGTGACCTTTTGCAAAGTAAAAGCCTCTGAAAGGAACATTTCCTAATAGTTAAACAACCCACTAGTTCAGAAATAGAATGGTCAAGATAATCAAAACAAATTGTTCCAGACATTGATTTTCAGACCTCTGTGTATTCCAGCAAATATGGTGGAATGTTCACATAGAAGCACACAAAGAATAGTTAAGCCTTTGACTTCTTTTGCCATCTTATGGAATCATACCATATTTCTAAACTGGAAAGAGACCATAGACACAACATTTTATAGGGAAGAAAAAGCCAGATGCACACATGAATAGAATTGTCTAAAGTACACAGAGCCAGAGCTAAGACTAGAACTTCTCAAAATATACAGTAAGGAATATTAAAATGAGAAGCTATCTCAAAGGTTACCAATGTTTATCTATGATGGCAACAAAAATCAGAGAAATAAATTATAGAAATAATAATAGTTTATTATATATAATTGCTATATAATCATTCATAGATTTCCCACATATAAAAATATACTTATGTTCTTTCTACATAGAAAAATAGTCTTCACATCTTCCCCTCTATAATGTTTAGCTCCACAGCCTTTGATCATTTACTTCCTATTTTAATCACTTTCTTGCATGTAATACAAACTGAATATTATTAAAATCTACTATTGCTAATAGATTTCTTTGGTGTGTGTGTGTGGTACTGGGGAATGAATTCAGGACCTTGTGGATGTTAGGAAGGCACTCTGCCACTGAGCTATGCCTTCAGCCCTTGACAGATTTTCTATTCGATTTCTAAGGCAGTGATAGCAACATTTTCTTCTGTTACAAAATATTGCAAAAACATTCTCTTTTCAGTTATACTGGAATTAACATGTCCCTATTCTAAGCTCCTATGTAGCACTTGATGTATATTCATCTCTCTACCAAGATTTTGAAGTTTTTAACCAGGTGTCCATGTATTTGTCTAGCAAAACACCTAACGCAGAATAAAAATATCAGAATTATTTCCGGACTAAATGAATTTTACAGAAGTTCAATCTATTAGACACATTCACACATATACACACAGTAATAATGACTGCTGACAAGGGTTTAAGATTTATTATCTTTTCTTGGCCTTGGGAATGTAATCAGACTTTTATCTTCTTTTGATAATCAATATGAATATTGGTATTTATTATATTATTCAAAATGGTTGCCATTGCTACCACAATGTGATACTTGGTGTGGAATTCATTTCACAGATTCGTGGAGTTCACAGTGAAGCAAATTGATTGCCATGAATAACTCCATTTTGTATTATGGCTCCATCTTGTACTTAAGGATGTTTTTCTTTTTTTTTTTTTTTTGGCAGGCACAACATCTTTATTTTATTTTATTTATTTTTTTTTTTTTTTTATTGTGAACAAATGGGATACATGTTCTTTCACTGTTTGTACATAGAGTAAAGGCATACCATTTGTGTAATCATACGTTTACATAGGGTGATGTTGGTTGATTCATTCTGTTATTTTTTCCCCTTCCCCCCACCCCTCCCATCCCTCTTTTCCCTCTATACAGTCCTTCCTTCCCCCATTCTTGCCCCCCTCCCTAACCCTCACTCTAACCCTAAAACTAACCCCTCCCACACCCCATTATGTATCATCATCCACTTATCAGCGAGATCATTCTTCCTTTGGTTTTTTGAGATTGGCTTATCTCACTTAGCATGATATTCTCCAATTTCGTCCATTTGCTTGCAAATGCCATAATTTTATCATTCTTTATGGCTGAGTAATATTCCATTGTATATATGCCACAGTTTCTTTATCCATTCATCAACTGAAGGGCATCTAGGTTGGTTCCACAATCTGGCTATGGTGAATTGAGCAGCAATGAACATTGATGTGGCTGTATCTCTGTAGTATGCTGATTTTAAGTCCTTTGGGTATAGGCCAAGGAGTGGGATAGCTGGGTCAAATGGTAGTTCCATTCCAAGTTTTTTAAGGAATCTCCATACTGCCTTCCAGAGTGGTTGCACTAATTTGCAACCCCACCAGCAATGTATGAGTGTACCTTTTTCCCCACATCCTCGCCAACACCTGTTGTTGCTTGTGTTCTTGATAATCGCCATTCTGATTGGGGTGAGATGGAATCTTAGGGTGGTTTTGATTTGCATTTCTTTTATTACTAGAGATGTTGAACATTTTTCCATATGTTTGTTGATTGTTTGTAGGTCTTCTTCTGTGAAGTGTCTGTTCATTTCCTTAGACCATTTGTCGATTGGATTATTTGTAGTCTTGGTGTTGAGTTTTTTGAGTTCTTTATAGATTCTGGAGATTAGTGCTCTATCTGAAGTATGATTGGCAAAGATTTTCTCCCACTCTGTAGGCTCTTTCTTCACATTGCTGATAGTTTCCTTTGCTGAGAGAAAGCTTTTTAGTTTGAATCTATCCCAGTTGTTGATTCTTACTTTTATTTCTTGTGCTATGGGAGTCCTGTTGAGAAAGTCTGGTCCTAAGCCGACATGTTGAAGATTTGGACCTACATTTTCTTCTATAAGATGCAGGGTCTCTGGTCTGATTCCGAGGTCCTTAATCCATTTTGAGTTTAGTTTTGGGCACGGTGAGAGATATGGGTTTATTTTCATTTTGTTGCATATGGATTTCCAATTCTCCCAGCACCATTTGTTGAAGAGGCTATCTTTTCTCCATTGCATATTTTTGGCCCCTTTGTCTAGTATGAGGAAATTATATTTGTTTGGGTTTGTGTCCATGTCTTCTATTCTGTACCATTGATCTACCTGTCTATTTTGGTACCAATACCATGCCGTTTTTGTTACTATTGCTTTGTAGTAAAGTTGAAGTTCAGGTATTGCAATACCCCCTGCTTCATTTTTCCTGCGAAGGATTGCTTTAGCAATTCTGGGTTTCTTATTCTTCCAGATGAATTTCATAATTGCTTGCTCTATTTCTGCAAGGTACATCATTGGGATTTTAATTGGAATTGCATTGAATCTGTATAGCACTTTTGGTAGTATGGCCATTTTGACAATATTAATTCTGCCTATCCAGGAACATGGGAGATCTTTCCATCTTCTAAGGTGTTCTTTAATTTCTTTCTTTAGTGTTCTGTAGTTCTCATTGTAGAGGTCTTTCACCTCTTTTGTGAGATTGATTCCCAAGTATTTTATTTTTTTTGAGGCTATTGTGAATGGAGTAGTTTTCCTAACTTCTCTTTCTGAAGATTCATCACTTATGTATAAAAATGCATTGGATTTATGAGCATTGATCTTGTATCCTGCTACTTTACTGAATTCACTTATGAGTTCTAAGAGTTTTCTGGTGGAATTTCCTGGTTCCTCTAAGTATATAATCATATCATCAGCAAATAGGGATAGTTTGAGTTCTTCTTTTCCAATTCGTATCCCTTTAATTTCTTTGGTCTGTCTAATTGCTCTGGCTAGAGTTTCAAGGACGATATTGAATAGGAGTGGTGAGAGAGGGCATCCCTGCCTTGTTCCAGATTTTAGGGGGAATGCTTTCAGTTTTTCACCATTAAGAATAATATTAGCCATGGGCTTAGCATAGATGGCCTTTACAATGTTAAGGAACGTTCCCACTATCCCTATTTTTTCTAGTGTTTTGAGCATGAAGGGGTGCTGTATTTTATCAAATGCTTTTTCTGCATCTATTGAAATAATCATGTGGTTCTTGACTTTAAGTCTGTTGATATGGTGAATTACATTTATTGATTTCCTGATGTTGAACCAACCTTGCATCCCTGGGATGAAACCCACTTGATCATGATGCACTATCTTTTTAATACATTTTTGTATGCGATTTGCTAAAATTTTGTTGAGAATTTTTGTGTCGATGTTCATTAAGGAAATTGGTCTGAAATTTTCTTTCCTCGATGTGTCTCTGTCTGGTTTAGGTATCAGGGTGATATTGGCTTCGTAGAATGAGTTTGGGAGGGTTCCCTCCTCTTCTATTTCATGGAATACTTTGAAAAGTATTGGAATGAGCTCTTCTTTAAAGGTTTTGTAGAACTCGGCTGAGAAACCATCAGGTCCTGGACTTTTCTTTGTTGGTAGGCTTTTGATGACTTCTTCTATTTCATTACTTGAAATTGGTCTATTTAAATTGTGCATGTCCTCCTCGTTTAGTTTAGGCAATTCATAGGTCTCTAGAAACTTGTTGATATCTTCGAAATTTTCTATTTTGTTGGAATATAGATTTTCAAAATAGCTTCTAATTATGTTTTGTATTTCAGTCGTGTCTGTTGTGATACTTCCTTGTTCATTCCGAATTTTGGTGATTTGGGTTTTCTCTCGTCTTCTCTTTGTTAGTGTGGCTAAAGGTTTATCAATTTTGTTTATTTTTTCGAAGAACCAACTATTTATTTTGTCAATTTTTTGTATTGTTTCTTTCGTTTCAATTTCGTTGATTTCAGCTCTGAGTTTAACTATTTCCTGTCTTCTACTACTTCTGGTGTTGGTCTGTTCTTCTTTTTCTAGGGCTTTGAGCTGTAGTGTTAGTTCATTTATTTTTTGAGTTTTACTTCTTTTATTAAATGCGCTCCATGAAATAAATCTTCCTCTAAGTACGGCTTTCATAGTGTCCCAGAGATTTTGATACGATGTTTCTTTGTTCTCGTTTACCTCTAAGAATTTTTTAATTTCCTTCCTAATATCTTCTGTTATCCATTCCTCATATAATAGCATATTGTTTAATCTCCAGGTGTTGGAGTAATTTCTGTTTTTTGCTCTTTCATTTATTTCTAGTTTCAATCCATTATGGTCTGATAAAATACAAGGAAGTGTCTCTATCTTCTTGTATTTGCTAACATTAGCTTTGTGGCATAATATATGGTCTATTTTAGAGAAGGATCCATGTGCTGCTGAGAAGAAAGTGTATTCACTCTTCGTTGGATGGTATATTCTATAAATGTCTGTTAAGTCTAAATTATTGATTGTGTTATTGAGATCTAAGGTTTCTTTATTCAATTTTTGTTTGGAAGATCTGTCCAGTGGAGAGAGAGGCGTGTTAAAATCACCTAGTATTATTGTATTGTGGTCTATTTGGTTTCTGAGATTGAGAAGGATTTGTTTGACATACATGGGTGAGCCACTGTTTGGGGCATAGATATTTATGATTGTTATGTCTTGCTGATTTATGGTTCCCTTAAGCATTATGAAATGTCCTTCTTTATCCCTTCTGATTAACTTTGGCTTGAAGTCCACTTTATCTGAAATGAGGATGGATACCCCAGCTTTTTTGCTGGGTCCATGTGCATGGTAAGTTTTTTCCCATCCTTTCACCTTTAGTCTTTGGGTATCTCTTTCTAAGAGATGAGTCTCTTGCAGGCAACATATTGTTGGATCTTTCTTTTTTATCCAATCTGCCAGTCTATGTCTTTTGATTGATGAATTCAGGCCGTTAATATTCAGGGTAATTATTGAGATATGATTTGTATTCCCGGTCATTTGACTCATTTTATTCATTTATTTGCTTATTTTTGACACGACTTGGTTCCTCTTTGTTTGAGAGTTCCTTTAGGATATCTCCTCCCTTTGCTGATTTGCTTCTTTGTTTTTCATTTCTTCTTCATGGAATATTTTGCTGAGAATGTTCTGTAATGCTGGCTTTCTTTTTGTATATTCTTTTAGCTTTTGTTTATCATTGAAGGATTTTATTTCGTTGTCAAATCTGAAGGTAAGTTTTGCTGGGTATAAGATTCTTGGTTGGCATCCATTTTCTTTTAGGGCTTGAAAAATGTTATTCCAGGCCCTTCTAGCTTTTAGGGTCTGGATTGAAAAATCTGCTGATATCCGTATTGGCTTCCCCCTGAATGTAATTTGGTTCTTTTCTCTCACAGCCTTTAAGATTCTGTCTTTATTTTGTATGTTAGGTATTTTCATTATAATGTGCCTTGGTGTGGGTCTGTTGTAATTTTGTGTATTTGGAGTCCTGTAAGCCTCTTGAACTTGATTTTCCATTTCGTTCTTCAGATTTGGGAAATTTTCTGAAATTATCTCATTGAATAGGTTGTTCATTCCTTTGGTTTGTTTCTCTAAGCCTTCCTCAATCCCAATAATTCTCAAATTTGGCCTTTTCATGATATCCCATAGTTCTTGGAGATTCTGTTCATGATTTCTTACCATCTTCTCTGTTTGTTCGACTTTGTTTTCGAGGTTAAATATTTTGTCTTCAATATCTGAGGTTCTGTCTTCCAGGTGTTCTATCCTATTGGTTGTGCTTTCTATGGAGTTCTTAATTTGGTTTATTGTTTCCTTCATTTCAAGGATTTCTGTTTGGTTTTTTTTCAATATCTCTAACTCTTTATTGAAATGGTCTTTTGCTTCCTGTATTTGCTCTTTTAACTGTCTATTGGTGCGTTCATTCAATGCCTGCATTTGCTCTTTCATTTCATCGTTTGCTTCCCTTATCATGTTGATTATGTACATTCTGAACTCCCTTTCTGACATTTCTTCTGCCATGCTGTCATTGGATTTTATTGATATAACATCCAGATTTGTTTGAGGCATTTTCTTCCCTTGTTTTCTCATATTGTTCAGGTATCAGTGGACTGCAGAGATGTTGCAGATTTCCTCTATTGACTTATAATGTCCCTGAAGATTGCTAGTGTATCCCCTCTTATCTTTCAGTAGCCTGAAGTCTTAGAGGAAGTTGATACTTCGGTGTTCCCCTAGGTAGCTGCCTCTCTAGGGGTGGTGGTCTTCAGGTGGGGTATATTCCCTGCTAGAGGGCAGAGGTGCCTCTACTTGTTGACCAATGGTCATCCAAAGGGGAGCTAGACTGCGGGCTAAGGCAATGCCTGTTTGGGCCTGTGTCTCTGGTTTTACTGTCTTTGTGGGAAAACCTCACTCTGCGGGGAAGACCCACCCGGTGGGGAGGTCTCACTAGTCCGTTCCCCTCCTAGAGGTTCTCCTCAGTCCACAACTACCGCCTGTGCAGGGCAGCCTTCCCAAGCAATGTTTCCAGGGGCCTGGACCTACCTCCTGGGCTTGGGAGCCCTGCCCTTCGCAGACGAGTCTCCTTTGGTGGCCCCTCCTCAGAGAAGCTGCCCACAGTCCTGGAACCTTCGCTCCACCCCTCAGCTGGTCTCTGTGTAGCTCTTTCAAGAAAAGGTGCTTAGATCCCCGGCTCAGACCGTGCTTTGCACCTAATCACTTGGCTATGCGACCCCTCCTCTGAAGAGTCACTTGGAGCCTCGTACATATGCTCCAAGCCCCAGTGACCCGTCACTCGTCTCTTCCTCCAGGCAGGTGTTCTGTGTGGGCGCTTGGAGACCAAGCCACTCACTGCGCACCTCCACCTCCTCAGGACAGCCCCCTCCCCGTTGTTCAGGCAGTTGCTGAATCCAAATAGTTCGCCACCCAACTCTTTCTCTGGCAGCCCCCGGAGCCCTGGCAGATTGGTCCAAAAAACCAAAAAACCAAGCGGTGTGCTGCTCGGCCTCCTCTGCAAGGTCTCCCACTTTCCGAGCTCACTGTTCCAATGAGGGTAGATGTGTCTTGCTGCCTGGGCAGGGCAGCCTTCCCAGGGGCCCAGACCTACCTCCTGGGCCTGGGAGCCTCACCCTTCGTAGACGAGTCTCCTTAGGTTGTCCCTTCTCAGAGACGCTGCCTGAAGTCCTGGAACCTTCACTTCGCCCCTCAGTTTGTCTCTGTGTAGTTCATTCAAGAAAAGGTGCCTAGGTCCCTGGACCGGACCTTGCTATGCACCTAATCGCCTGGCTATGCGACCCGCCCTCTGAGCAGTCACTTGGAGCCTCGTACATATGCTCCAAGCCCCAGTGACCCGTCGCTCGTCTCTTCCTCCAGGTGTGGGCGCTTGGAGACCAAGGCACTCACTGCGTACCTCCACCTCCTCTGGGCAGCCCCCTCCCCGTTGCTCAGGCGGTTGCTGGATCCAAACAACTCGCCGCCCCACTCTTTCTCTGGCAGCCGCTGGAGCCCTGGCAGATCGCTTCAAAACCAAGCAATGTGTCGCACAACCTCCCTTGCAAAGATCCCCGCTTTCCGAGTTCACTGCTCCAGCAGGGGAGGTGTGTCTTGCCGCCTGGGCAGGGGCAGCCTTTGCAGGCAACGTTCCCAGGGGCCCGGACCTCCCTCCTGGGCTTGAGAGCCTCACCCTTCGCAGACGAGTCTCCTTAGGTTAGAGAATCTGCCCGCGGTCCTGGAAACTTCAATCCGCCATTTTTCGCTCCGCTGTCCGTTTTTACCGCTGCGGCGGGGGAGGGGCGACCCGCCGAGTCACTGTACTTCACAAAGTTCTCTGCGTTCCAGGGCTACTGCCCCTTCGGGGACGCCTCCCCTATGGGAGAAACTCCCCGGGCGGCTTTGAGTTGGTCCCAAGTCACTATCTCCTCTTTTGAATCTTGAGTCCTGGAGCAACATGAAATGCAGCCGCCCTCTAGTCCGCCATCTTGAACCTCTCAAGGATGTTTTTCTAAAGATAGATCTTGTGAAGAAATAGGGTGTTGGGATTTCAAAACAACACGTGCTGCAGACAGCCAATTAGTATCTCAGTTCTGAAAACAGAAATTTTCCAAGAAAATTATGACACTATCTGGGAAGGGAAGTTAGGCATTAACTGGAGAAAAACATCTTGTATTTTTATAGTTAAAGTTTCTGCTTGCTGGCACATAATGCTGCTTGCTGATCACAATAAAAGAATCAGGAGTCCAGCAGCTTGTTAGCTCAGCTCACTCATAGCTTAAACTACTCCTTGAGTTAGTTTTCCTTTATTTCATTGCACCGGCACAAATTTCTCACAATAATTTAAAAGCCAACATCACAGCTTGGTCAAATCGCACTGAGTTACAGGGGGTTGGTATGGGAAGGGAAGAGTAATTTCAGAATGACTTGTTTCCCAGGTCATTCTGAACATAGGAAAGGGGAATGAGGAAAGTTACTTCAGGAATACCAGACACCTGACAGCATCATGAGTTGATCATGAGAACAACCCAGAAAAGACAAGGCAAAATCCAGAAAGAAAATACTGTGTATTGAGTAAAAATGTGTACCTAAATCTCATATTCCCAATTATTAATTCTGAACTTTGGGCAAGTTGTTTTAAGCTTTTTGTGGAATAATTTATTAATCTTTAAATTGAAGGCTTCATGGAAATTAAATTAGTTAATACATTTCAAGTGCTTAGAATAATAGCAGGCATATGGTAAGTACTAGATAAATGTCAGCCACTCTTTTTATTACTATCATATTATAATTGTTGGTATAGAAGTCAGAAGTCAGAGGTGAGCTGGATATCTGAGTACCAAGTGGAACTGAAGCTATGATCATCAGAGGACAGGATACACGTGTGGAAGAGATGGTCATTAGTAAGATATTAGTAGGGCTGGGGAGATAGCTCAGTTGGTAGAGTGCCTACCTCACAAGAACAAGGCCCTGGGTTCAATCCCCAGCACGGCAAAAAAAAAAAAAAAAGATATTAGTAAGGAAGGTTCTAACTTCACTGTGTCCATTTGAGCTTGTGATTTGACACCTTCTTCTTGGGTTGGAAACAGTGCTATAAGTGTGCAACAATTTGAGGATCCATGTCAAATAGATGCATTTTCTTTCTGTCCCCTGTTCCCAGATAATAATGTGATATCTGTCATTTCCCCTCTGTGCATCCCTGGAGTGTCTTTTTTGCCAGTGTCAGGAGCCAGGCCTCCAGTGTCCTCCAAAAAATCATGACTGGGCCTCCCGCAAGGTGCCCCCGCTGTGCATGATCCCTGCCAACATCAAGGCTTCTTCTGCCAATGGCTGCCAATGCCTGCACTGGGTTGCAGTGCCCACAGTCAAGAGTGCTGATGCATCCAAGATCCAGCCAAAGTCACAGAGGAGCAAAACTGTGCCAGAAACTAGTTCTTAGTTTGGCCTGGCTTCCAACAAATATTTGGATTCCCCACTTATTGAGGGACTCATGTGTGAGGCATTTTTCTGGACAGTACTTTTTTAAATTTTTGCTATAGTATGATGCATGCTTTTTTTTTAAATTCATAATTACCAATAGACTGGTGACCATAACATGATATGTTTGATAGTTTTAAAATTTCATGAAATGTGACAATCTTCTCTTTTCTCCAAGGCAATACTAATACAATAATGTATTACTCTAAGGTAAGTATAGAAGATGACAAGTTTAGGAATGATGATATTAAGAACAAATAAAGAGAATTCTTGAAGAAGTTAGAAAAGAGGTATACAAAAGCAGTTTTAACTTTTATTTATTGATTTATCTCCAAAAAAGAACATTCAAGTAATCGTCTTACCTAACAGATATTATTTTAATAATTAAAGTGCAGCAAGAGTCAATATTAAAGAAAGACTCACATCATTAGCTTATAAATCTTTTAGTCCAACTCTTATATTATGGGCCTCAGTGGTACTTTTTAGTCCAATTTAAACATTAAACCCTCAACCATTGCTTCAGTAATGAAATTTGCTTAATGAATTTTACTAATGCATTCTTGGCTAACAGCAAACCTTGTGTTTTAGCACTCAGTTTCTTAACTCCATCTACTAGTTCATTTACTTCCACAACTACTGTGACTTCCTTTCCTCTCATGGCAGTCAGGTGTCCCTCCTGCTTCCTGGGGTTAATAACTTCCTCTACCTCCATCTGACTTCTTTTCCTTTTTCATACAGAATTTTCTTACTCTCCTCTTCTATATTTTAAAGCTCTATCTCTCTACTGGTTATGTAAAGATGTCAAATCTTCATTCCTGTGAACACAGAAAAAATTTTAAATCCTACTCATTCCATGACCAACTTCCCTTCCCAACCAAAAGATCTTAACTGGGCCTCCCTCAAGGTGCCCCACTATGCCATGCACTTGGAAGTAATTGGCAAACTCACTTCCTCCATTTCCTTATTAACCTTTCTCTGTTCAATCCCTTACAATCTAGCTTCTGCTTTCCAAAGAGAGACGTCAACAATACTTACTGGATGCAGGGTCTTTGGGCGAGGGTCGGGAGGGTTACTTAACATCTCCTTTACTCTTAACTGAATCCCTCATCTTGCACTGGCTCCCATAACATTTCATTTCCCTTCTCAGTCTAGACAAAACTTTGAAGGTTGATTTACCCAGGTCACCATCACAACTCTAAAATGCAAATCTAATGCAGTTCTTTGTTTTAAAGTTGCCTGACATTTCCTGTAAGATTTAAATTTTTTAAACTTTATGTTCTACTTTATAAGATGAACTCACTGTTCTCTGTTGGAATCATATACGGTTTCCAAAATGCCAGAAATTTTGATGCCTCAGAATTTGTGTATATGTGGTTTCTCCTGCCTGAGATGGTCTTCAGAGAAGACTAGTTCATTTACTTTCAGTCACTAATAGCAACACATAATTAATATATTATTATTTCCTTTGAGACAAGAGAGGACTCGCACATTTCATGCAATCTCAAAACCATCTCATATACCATGGGGTAGTCACACGTCTACAATATATAGGAAGATCTGCTAGGCTCCAGGGATGCAATCAGGATGATCATGTGCCCCGCCTTTAACACCAGCCATCTCATAGACGAGATTCTATCTGTCTTTAGTAGGCATTCCATTAAAACCCTTTGATGGTTTCCCATTATTTCCCACTTCTAAAACCTTTAACTAGGTTGTCATGAACTATATAACTTCTCCTGCCCTTCCTACTTTTGCAGGTTTTCATCTCACACCTGTCTCTAATCCATGTCCAAAAAAATCTAGAAGTAAACTTTCTTCACTATATATGTTCATCAGTTGACAGTTCCTGAAAACATATCTTTTCTGCAGGCTTCCCATATTAAATAATAAAAATAAATGTTGCAATATATCAGAGCCCACAAAATTTTTATAATTGAATGTTCTGAATGGCAATCAATTATGTATTTAATACAATCAATTATGTATTTAATACATGAATTTTTGCTCCCAAAATTAGAGGTATCCATATCTTTCAAACAGTTATTTTTAAATTAGGATATATAAGGTCTAAATTATTGTTTTTAGATAATCTCTTATCTCATTTTATCAGCCCATGATATGTGCATGTCTCTGCAATCTCTATTGCTATCACCTGCTCCTTTCTTGAATTTTTTTTCTTTGACATCTGATTTTCCTCTTACTGTTCCAGACTCACCTTTTCACCCTCCTTTGTAGGTCTTTCTTCACCAGTCTATTAAATTGCTGTTCTCAGGTTTCTTTCTTTGCTTATTTTGGTTCTCTTTACTTTAACTCTCTCTGAAAATTTTATCCAAAGTTTAAGACTTCAATTATCTTCTAATAGTGAAGAACCCAAGATTTATATCTGCAGATCACATATTTTTATCATGATGTGGATTTATAAAATCGTATTTCACATTCACCTCTGAACACACCACCAGTACCCTATCTATATTCAGTATACTTGTAAATGAACCTATACATTTATCTCCTAATTTAAAATTTTTTTCTACATCCCTAATCTCTATTGAGAAATACTTGGGCCATCATTGTATCCTTCTCTTTATGTTCAAAAATCCAGTCAATTGGCAAAACTTGTTATTTTTACCTGGAAATATTTCTCCAGATACTGTTCTTGAACCATTTTTGCTACTGTAGCTCTACTTCAGACAGTCATAAACACACTGCAATTCACTCTTCTTTCAATTAGTAATATTTGATATCTCACTGGTCCAAGTATAAATAGTGCAAAATTAATAACTTAGATCATTACTTTTCCTCACACATGACCTACGATATAGTACTACCACAGCATATAAACGTTGGTCATTCATTCACTCAACAATGATGTAGCAAAGCACTTACTATGTTTTAGGCACTATTCTAGATGCTCTGGATGAATCAGAAAGCAAAACATGGAAATATACCACCTCCCTGGAATTTATATTCTAGCAGAGAACACAGGCAATAGATAATCAAGAAAATAAATGAAGACATTACTAGCATGTTAGAAAATAAGTGACACCATGAAAAGAAAACAAAGATCAGATTGATGAGGATGAGAAAACCAAGGGAGGCCAAGTTGGAAATAAAATAAGGTGTCAAGATAAAATTTAGCAAAAACATAAAGAAGGTGAGAAAGTCACATGTGCATTTATTAGAATAAATATATTCAGACAGAAGACAGTCTATGCAAAGGTCATATAATAAAACATGCATAATATGTTCTAGAAATAGTAAGAACACCATAGTTGGAAGGAAGTTTCAAGGGGGAGAGAGATAGGAGGTGAGATCAGAGTGAACAAACATTTCAGGTCATTCTGGGGACTTAGGCTTTTACTCTGGGTAAAATTATTAAGTAAAATGTAATAAAGTTCTTCTTAAAAGGAAGTGAACCAGAAATCTTTAAGTTATTCACTAATATAAGAAAAATAAATTATGACTTCATAAACCATTGGTAGCTCTAGTAAAACATCTTCATTTGAAAGTATCATTGGACATTTAATGTTGGATTTCTTTCACATGTCTTCTAAATTTGAATTAAGTGAATAAAATCAACAAGCTTTTTGATTGCAGTGTTTTGACAGCTCACCACAGGTATGTTTCTGACACTGCAGCAGACCACAGTTGTTCAAGCTTCCTTGGGCAACAGGATATGAAAATGTTCCTAAAAGTCTAGAAAGGAAGACCAGCACCAAACACCAGGTAAACTCTGTTAAGAATCGCACCGCCCAGCAGAAAGCACAATTTTAAAACTGCTTCTTTAAGTTAAGTATGAAAAAAGAAGTTAGTTCATGAAAATGAAGCAACTGTCCCTAATTAATTAGTAAGGAAATGTTCCTGTATTTTGGAAATGACCTTTGAAAGAGGTCCCGATGTTCTGGTTTTATTCCTATTTTTGGAGAACTTTGATATTGATGGAAAGCATCAACTGTGAGGGTGGAGGGAATTTTGAGCCCTTTGTGATTCTCTGAGTGACCTAGTACACTAGAAAAACACCTAATTGGGGGGAAAAATGGCTTCATCTACCCCCTTGCAGGGCTTCACATGACCTCTCTGCCTTAGTTGGGCATCCAAAGCCATAATTGCTGAGTAAAAAAATACATCCATTGATTAAGAAAGGCTGCTATACTAGTTCAACTTTCTGTTATGTGTCTAGGCCAAAATTTAATCTGATTTTTCTCCCCATAAATCTCTAGATATACTTTTGCCAATGTTAAAACACATTAGAAAAATATATCTTTTCAAAATATTTATTTATAGTACATTTATATATTAGTAAACATTTATATATAAACATATATATATAAAATAAATCTAGGGATATAGAGTTTTGACTCAACATGTTAGGAGTTTGTAAGTCAGGCTTTCATCCATATAGCAAGAAAAAACTAATAATTTAAAAATCAGCAGCTTTTCTTGGACTCCTCAGAGAGCTATAAGTGCAGAGCAAATAGCTACCCCTAAATCTGAAGAGAGAGGTGAATCAGAGTCATGTCCAGTATCTGCTTATTTGAACAGAAGCCACCAGAATCATAAAATGCTGGAAACACTTAAATGGTAATTTAATGAAATTGCCAGAAGCTGAATGTAAACTAGAGGACATTGAGAAATTCTCTGGGCTTCAGTCCTAGGAGGGACCTCATATTTTTGTTAGTTTTATGTCTGCGCACCCCACCAGGATCTTACATTGAACAGTCAAGAAAGAATCTCTCTAGACCCTAGCAAGGGAAGAAGAGTAACCATTCTGAAAGATGCCCATTGATATCCATAATAAAAACTTACTTTCAAGTGGAAAAGGCTTTGCTAGAACCTTATTTCATCTGGAGGAAGAACGTTATCTTTCTAGTCTCATCTGAGAAGGAAAAGTTATATTATTGGACCAATAAAATAATTGTGAAGGTTACAGTCCAAAAAAACACTAATATCTTACCAAAAGATATGCAATTCTGCCTCTAGCCCACACCTTACCATCATGATTGGTATAAAGCTCCAATATGGTAACTAGTTTATAGCTGAAAGAACTATAAAATTCAGAATTTCTCTGGGAAGAATACTTAAGGAAGTCCAAAGCCAAGAAGGGAGATAAGAACAAAGACAATAGAGAATTTTAAGCCTCTGCCAACTTGTAGTTACAGCAAAATTGTATACAGCCTAACACCTAGACAGATTAATATCAATCCTCATAATGCCATTTGTCTATATTCTCTGAATTGAAAGAAAAATGTCTAGTCAAACAAAATTATAGTGCATACCAAATGAAAAAAATTCTGCAGAGACAAAGCAATCATCAGACTGAGAAACAGCTGTGACAAATATTGGAATTATAAGAGAGAACTTTTGAAACTTTCATTAAATGCTACAGATCATACTGAAAAAGTTATACATACTGTAAGAAGCAAACATAGTGAAAGACATTCTAAGAAAAAAGTCAAAATAATGCTAGAAATCAAAAATACAGTAACCAAAATAATGAATGCCTTTGATAAACTCATCTGTTACTGGGAAAGATTAGAGGAAAGAATCATAAGCTTGAAGATAAATCTATAGACTTCCAAATAGATGTGTCAGAGATACAAAAAAAAAAAAAAAAAAAAGAATGGAAAAAATGTTGATCATCCAAAAACGATTGGATAATTTCAAAAGTTTTAATACAAGGAATGAAAGGAAGGAAAGAAAATATTTGCTGTCATGATGACAAAAAACTTTCCTAAATTAATGAGAGAAAAAAAGGCATAAATCATGGAGTTCATAGAGCACTAATCAGGAATAAATACCCCAAAACTACTCTTAGATATATTATATTCAAATTACAGAAACCCAAAGTTATGAAGAAAATCTTAAAAGAAGCCAGGGAGAGAAAACATTGAGGCCATTTAAAAAAAAAAAAAAAAAAGATAAGAATTATGTTGGGCTTTTTCTTAGAAGCTACATAAGTAAGAACAGAGTAGACTGAAATATTTAATGCTGAAAGAAAGAAGAAAGAAAAATCACTAACCTAGAATTCTATATACAGCAAATTAGCCTAAAAAGAACAAAAGAAATAAATGCATTCTCTGGCAAACAAAGACAGAAGAAAATTCATTGATATAAGACCTTGCAAGAAATGTTAAAAAGTTCTTCAGGCATAAAAAAATATATTACAGTTCAGAAACTTAAATCTAAACAAAGAAAGGAAAAGCTACTGGTGAGGAATAAATTAAGATAAAATAAAGGTTTTCATTTTATATTCTTAATTGATCTAAAAATAATTGTTGAATTATTAATAGCAACAAATATCCTGAGATTGTAGCATAGGGACATTTGATGGGAATATTATAAGGAATATGACAAGAATTGGGGAATATTATTTTATGAGGTAATTACATTCATGAAGGAAGATTGTTATGGTTTGTAGAGTTTGTGTCTTCCAAGGATTCATGTTTTGAAAACCTGGTCCCAGGGTATTAGTGCAAAGTGATTATGTCACTAGGGGTACTGCTCTCAGAAGGAATTAGTATAGTTCTCATGAGAGCCTAGGTAATTCCTACAAGATTGGAAAAGAGCAAGACTGAACCCTTTTCAGTCTGACTTGCCATATGATCTCTTCCGCAAGTGCTCCTGCAATTGTGAAGCCATCTACCTTGAGGTTCTCGCTAGAGGTTGAAAAGTTGTGACTGCCTAGCCTTGACTTTCAGCCTCCAAAACTGAGTTGCATAGACCTCTTTTCTTTATAAAGAATCCTGCCTCAGGTATTTTGTTATGATGACAGAAAATAGTTTAATACAAGAATAGTATTAATTGAAGTTGGACATAGATTGCTTTAAGGAATATGATGGAAACTCTAGAACAATCAGTAAAAAAAGTATCTAAAAGGCAGTATAATTGACACTGAGAGGTGATAAAATCAAGTGTGTATGCAAAAAGATTTTCCCAGAAAAAGTAATTACAAATGAAAAAGTAATAAGGATCCTCATTTGAAAACCACAGAGGCAGATTGTGGTTGGTCAAGCACAAATAAAGTTTATTGGGTAAATATTAAGTGAGTGGGCTAGTGAACCAGGTTTATGACTAAACTTGTAAAAATAATGCCCTAAACCACACAACAGAAGGGGCTGATGAGAAACCCTCTGCCACTGGCACTTGCACTTGCAAGTAGCAGATAGAGCCAGATTTCACTGCAGCTTCTCCCAGCATCAGTCAGAATACCACTCCTGAACAAGAATCCAGATTAAACACACTGCCATCTACCCAAGCCAGATGCTCCTGCCATCCTCCTCCTCAGAAAATGGGTTAAGCACAGTGAATCGTTCCTCAAGCTGCTAATTTCCAAGTCAGATTCTCCTATAAGATACCTGATTGATGAGATTTAGGCACATAGCTGGGCTCAGCCACAGAGAGAGTTGTGAATCAAGTTTTCTGACTTCCACCATGGGAAGGTGAAACTCATAAGGGAGGAAAATTGCCAAACATGCAGGATTATATTCAAAAGTTCTAGGCAGCCAGAAAAACTAAAGCCAAGAGATATTTAGAACATTTCAAATTTATACATTGCCTGAAATTCTAAAACAGGATGATCCCATTTCTTAAAGGAAATGAATATAATATTCATTGTCCTTAGTCAAGGTTACAGAAAGATTGAAAAAAGCATCTGTGGTTATATTAAAAACTCGTGGAGACTTCTGTGTAACAAAAGACCTTAGGTAGTCTCTACCTAGCACAATCGGTAGAGACTTAAAATTACAATAGACTGAATACACTGAAGCCTCACAACCAATTGCTGTAGTGTTAAAAACCATCAATAATTCTTTGTCAAACTTTCTAATATCAATCTTTTACTTTGAATAAATATATATATGTCTGGGGAGCCACTTATGACCAGCAATGAAAACCAGCTTGGTGAGCTGTCAGACAGGGAAATCTGGCTTCCAGGAACTGGCAATCATTAAGAGATTGTTCCAGATCACCTGAAGTATGTGGCTTCTGTGCAGAGTGGCTCACTGCCTGGAATATGCTAGTCCTGCTAGGATGACCCACTAGAGCAAATGACTTCCTTAACTCCATCCCATCTTGTTCCTCACAGAAGTAGCTCCTCCTGGTCCCCCTTTTCCCTGTATGACTATAAGTAAAGGGAAGGTGGGCTCCTCCATTTTTGTTAGAGCCAGATGTTAGCATGGTTCAATCCATCACACCCCCTTTGATTTAAAAAAGATCATTGTCTCCTGTAGTTATTCTATTAAATAAGTTTCTTAGTGATTAATCTATAGCTAGCTCATCCCTCCGACAGAAACCCTTTCCCTCATCCACGCTGGACATGGAAGAAACCCTATATATATGCATTAAACTTAATACATAAAATATTTTAAAAGTAAATAAATAACATAGTAAAAGTTAGTGACTCCCAAAGGATAAAATTTATGAGAATAAAAATGATGATTAGATTCTTGTCATATAATCCACAATGCTATGTCTGTTATTTAAATAGAAACATCTTGGTTTCCAAAATTTCATGCAGACTTGAATTTTCCAGTTTTCTATAAAGAGTGTTGAAGCCACCACTCTGTCCTAATGAAAATTAAAAAAACTGATCAGACTGGAAACTCAACAACTCCTCTTGGATCCATGAAAACAGGGAGAGAGACACAGGTAATCCGCTACACCCAAAACTGGGGAGACGAGAGACCAGTGCAGAGAATCATCGCTTGCTACAGCAGAGACTCGTCCACATAAACTGCACTGGGAACCAGAGGCAAGGTCGGAAAACCTCAGTTCTGGTTGATGAATTGCTGGAGTCTAAGTGTGAACAAGTCTAATGATTTAAAAAATTCTTGGAACCAAGTCTAAAGACACCTCAACATTTTGGTACCTCCAGGAACCCAACCAGGTTCTCAGAGTAAATTCTATAGAAAAAGCCCTTTCTGCTTCTGTGAGGGAGAGAAGAAAAGAAACCACTTTGAAATATACCAGAGTATTCTAGTTTTAGCAAGGATTGCCTTCAGAAGAAACTAGTGAATGAGGGCCTAACTTCTCAGGTTTCAGTGCCTAAATGACCCGGAAAAATAGGAAGCACTGAATTCCAGCTGGCTTCAGCCCCTGATGTGGAGAAGGAAAGTACACAACTCCATCTCATGCTAGCCTTCCTCTCTCACCTAAAAGAAGGCTAAGGGGAAACTGAAAAGCACTTGTGAAGTTCAAGTCCAAAGACTTAAGCTCATTTAAATACAGAGACCTAATTAAAGAACTACAGAACTATCACAGAACCCCGGTCTCCACACCTTGCCACAACATTATTAAAGGGCTATTTGCACCAGTACCTTTTACCTGGTAGAACGTGTCTGCTATTGAGAAAAAAAAAAAAAAAATCATTTGATAAACTAGACAGAAAAAAAATTGAAGATACAGATCAAACACCAGAACCAGATTCAGATACAGCAGGAACATTTTAATTATCAGACTATGAATTAAGAATTTTAAAAACAATGCGATTGGAGTGACATCAACGAGATGTCAAAACTGGGCTTTCCAGCGATATTTCACAATAGAAATATCAATTTGGACAATTATCCACACTCAAATGTTCCTTCATAAGAGATGACAGATTACAGCACCTGATGCATTTGAAGAAATAAGAAAAGACACAATGAAGAAGGTAGGAAGGACAGTTTGACATGACATTCATCATTCTTTCTCCAAGATCAGATAGCACAATACAAAGAGAGCTAAATTCCACAAGGGGCACAGAAAGTAAAATGACCATCTCACTTCACCAACAGGCCTACCCTATGGGAACCTGGCACCAAGCCCACCGTAGCACCAAGCCAGCTCTATGGCCCCAGGATCCACACTGGCCCCAGGGACACACATTTACTCACACACCAGCCTTAGGCTATATTCAGCAGTCCCTATGGCTCTAAGTTCCAGGACAACACTCAATCCAATCCACCTTTGTATCCAGTTATATTTGCCATAGAGCTCCAATAATTCATTCCTGTCTCTATAGCCCCAGGCACAAGATCTGCTCTGGTCTCAGGCCATTTTCCACAACCCAGTAAGTCCTTACTTATCAGTAATTACTTGAAATATAACTGGATTAAATTCTCATATCCAAAGTCATAGAATGAATATTTTTTAAAAGCAACCAATAGTATGCTCTCTACAAGAGATGCATTTTACCTTTAAGGACACATATAAACTGAAGTAAAAGGATAGAATATTCCATGCATATAGATAGTGAGGATAACTATACTTATGTCAGAAAAAAAAAATAGATGATGTCAAAAACTGTCACTAGAGTTTAAAAAATACTCTATAATGATAACAGACCAATATAGCAAAAGGATAAAAATTGTACATAAAAATATATTCACCCAACATTGGAATGTGTAAGTATTTAAAGTAAATATTGACAAAATTAAAGGAAGAAATGGACATGGATACTAAAATAATAGGAGACTTCATTACTCAACATTTAAATTGGATAGGAAATTAATTAGGAAACAGAGGACTAAACAACACTATAGAAATAAATCTAACATTTACACAGCACTTTCTATTCCAATAGCTGCAAAACATACATTCTTCTCAAGTACACATAGAACATTCTCCAGGATAGATCATATGTTAGGTCAGAAAACAAATCGAAACAAATTTAAGAAGATTGAGATCACATCAGGTATATTCTCTGAACACAATGCTATGAAATCGATAAGCAAATAGCAAAAGGAAAATTGGAACAGTTGCAAATATGTGGAAATTAAATGACACACAATAAGTGGATCAAAAACAGAATCAAAAGAAAAACTTTAGGCAAATGAAAATTAAAATACAACATACCAAAACTTATGATATGTAATAAAACCAGGTCTATGAGGGAAATTCATAGCAATAAATGCCTACAATAAGAAAAAGACGTATCCCAAATAAATAATATAGTTCATACCTGAAGGAACTATGAAAAGAACAAATTAATCCCAAAGTGAACAGATGAAAGGAATAATGATGAGAGAAGATATGATTGAAAAAGATGCTAGAAACACAATAGAAAATATCAAAGAAAGATTTAATTTTTTGATACTATTAAACAAAATTTAAACAACTGTAGACCAAGAAAAAAAAGACTCAAAAAAAAAATTACAAATGAAAGAGGAGACCTCACAATGGATATTACTCAACTATAAATAATCAAAGGAAGCTATTTTGAACAATGGTATATCACCAAATTGAATAACCTTGAAGTAATAATAGAAATATACAACATAACAAACTAAATTGTGAAGAAATAGAAATATACAACACATCAGCAACGAGTAAGGAGAAGTAATCAAAGTAATAATAGAAATATACAACATAACAATCTAAATTGTGAAGAAATAGAAATATAGAACACATCAGCAACGAGTAAGGAGAAGTAATCAAAAACTTCCCAACATGAAATCCCTTGATCAGATGGCTTCACTGAAGAATTCTACTAAACTTGAAAAAAGGAATTAATGTCAGTCATTTTCAATCTCTTCCAAATCAAATTCTTCCACCAAAGAGGAAAACATTTCTGCACAAATTGTTAAAGGCCACCATTTCTCTGACCCTTAAGTGAGACTATACTACTGTAAGAAAAGAAAATTATAGTAAAATATCCCTGATGAAGATAGATAGGAAAATATTTTTTTAAAATACTAGAAACTGAATTAAATAGTACTTTAAAAGGATTCTACACCATGATGAGGTGGTAGTTGTCACAAGAAGGCAATCATGTTTCCACATACACTAATCTGTAATCTGTGCCACATAAACAGAATGAAGGATAAACATCACATGATAATCTGAACTGATGCAAAAAAAATTAACAAAATTCAAAATATTTAAAAATCAAGGTGTAGCTGAAATATACCACAATATAATAAAGATCATAAATCACAAGTCAATAGCTAGCACCATACTTATGAGTGAAAAGCCAGACGCTTTTTTTCCTCCAAGATCAAGAACAAGACAGGGATGCCATCTTCTCAATTCTGTTCTATGTGGTCCTAGAAGTCCTAGACAGATTAAATAAGCAAGAAAAAAAAAAAAAAAAAAAAAGGTATCCAAATTAGAAAAACTAAATTCTCTGTCTTCAGGTGATATGATCTTATAGATGGAAAACACTAAAGACTCCACGGAAAAATTGTTAAACATAATAAACACACTCAGTAAAGTTACAGGATAAAATATCTTCACACAAAAGCCAGTACTGTTTCTAAAAACTAACAATGAATTATTCAAAAGGAAATTACAAAAACATTCCCATATATAACAGGGTTAAAATGAAAAAAAACATTTAGGAATATATTTAATGAGAAAGGTGAAAGGTCTGTGTACTGAAAGTTAGAAAACATTGATGAAAGACATTGCAGAAGACATGAAAAATGGAAACATTGTTTTCAAATGGTAAAATGATCTGAATAGACTTGTATAAAAAGAAAACATACAAATGGCCAACAGGTATATGTAAAAATACCCAACATCACAGATTATTAGAGAAATGCAAATTAAAGCCACGATGAGATATCATCTCACAACTGTTAGAATAGTTGTTTTTAAAAAGAAAAGAGGTAAGTGTTAGGGAGGATTGGAGAAAATGAAACCTTTAAACATTATCTTTGGAATAAATTAATATAGCCATATAAAGCAGTATAGTGGTTCCTTAAAAATACCAAATAGAGCTACCACATAATCCAGTAATCACTAAATGGAGAGATATCCAAAGGAAATGAATTAAGAATGTCAAAGAGATATTTATCCTCCTATGTGTATCACAGCATTCCTCACAATAGCAAATATGAAATCAACTTAATTATCCATGCATGCAATGTCTTTCGTGTGTGTGTGTGTGTGTGTGTGTGTGTGTGTGTGTGTGTCTCAGCCGTGGTTTGCATGCTATGGGCCAGCTGGAAATTAAAGTCTGAAAAAGTAGTATTAAGAAATAGTATACAAAGGATGCAAGAAATATATGTATTCAAAGCCAGGCTTGACAGGTGGAAAAGACCTGATGGCTCTGATCCTAACAAGGGGAAAAAGTTTGAAAATGCTTTATTTATAGAATTTATGGTGAGGAGGGGTTCTTCAAGGTAAACCAGAAGCTAGAGGCTGTAGGGAAGTTGTCCTGATTGGGGACTTACCATTTGTGAAGAAATTCTTCCTCCTCCAGGCAGCTGGTGCCTCAAGGCTATTTAGGAGCACTGGTGTCTCTTTCACCCCAGGGAAGCAAGCATCTGAATTCAAAGCCATGAAACCCATGAATTCCATCAGTCATGGAACGTGCTCCATTAACATCAACCACCTGCAAATGGGCATGTCTTTCAGTACCTTTGAACTGAGAAGAACCCAAAAGGGCAGTCCAGTTGTCCAAGTCTGTGGAGTTCAAAGCAATATTTATATACATATTTTATATGTATATATATAATACATATATAATATTATATATATGCATATAATGCACATATAATATATATAATATATATTATATATACAAATATATAAATGTATATGTGCATGTGTGTGTATACACATACACATATACAAATATGAAATAAATATTATTCAGTCTTATAAAAGAAGAAATTTCATTCATTTGCAATTACATGGATGAACCTGAAAGACATTATTCTAATTGAAATAAGCCAGGCACACAAAGATAATATCCCATGATTTCATTCATATGTAGAATGTAAAAATATAATCACTGAAGGAGAAAGTACAACAGTGGTTATGTAGACCTGAGGATTGAAGGGAAGAGGGAATGGGGAGATGTTGGTTAATAGATACAGATAACATGATATATTGTGTACTCAAAAATTGCTAAGATTGTGGGTCTTAATTATTCTCATAACAAAAAAATATGATAAATTGTGAGATAGTGGATATATTGTCTTAGTTGTGCTAATCATTTCACAACATATAGATAAAGAATCACCTGGTATATCATAAATGTATACAATGTTTATTTGTCAATTACATTTCCATATAACTAGAAGATTATTTTTGATTGTTTTTAGATGTAAAATAACAATCATTAGTATGATGAGGGCTAAAATGTAAAAAGAAGAACAGATGGACAATATAGGCAAAGAGATGCAAATCATGAAGAGCCAAAAACAAAATGCTGTAGATCAAAAACACTGAAATAGAAATGAAGAATGACTTTGATAGGCTCAGTAATAGACTGCTCATTGCTGAGAAATGAATGTCTGAGTTTGAGCATATCTCAACTGAAATTTCAAAACTGAAGATCAAAGAAAGGAAACACTAAAAAAAAATAAATAAATAAACTACAATACCCCAGAACTATGAGACAAGTACAAAAGATGTAACAAACATATATTTGGAATACTAGAAGAAGAAAGGAAGATAAGAAATATTGAAACAATAATATAAAATTTCTCCAAGCTAATGTCAGGCACCATATCACAGATCGAGGAAGCTTAGAAACTATAAAACTGATTAAATATAAAACAAGCCAGGCATACTGGTACATGCGTGCAATCCCAGCAGCGAAGGAGACTATGACAGGAGGATTGTGAACTTCACGCCAGGCTCCTTGGCACTAGGGTAAGACGGCCCCCTCAAAAACATGCAAAAGCAAATTTAAAAAGAAAAATACATACCTAGGCGTATAATTTTCAAACTAAAGAAACTCAAATACAATAAAAAATTTTGAAAATAATCTGAAGGAAAGAATTACCTCTAGAGGAGCAAAGATAATAATTATATTCAATTTCTCCATAGAACCATGAAAGCAAAAGTAAATTCAGAGAAATATTCCAAGTATTGAGAGAAACAATATCAACTAGGAATTCTGTTCCCTATGAGAAAATACATGATATGTGTTACATATGAGACACACACACACGTATATAGATGAAACTTTTCAAACAAACAAACAAACAAACAAAAAATGGAAGGATTACTGCCAGTAGACTTGGTGTGCAAGAAATGTTCAAAGATGTTCTTTCAAGAGAAGGAAAAAATAAGGTCTACATGAAGAAAGAAACAGAGAAGATAAAACAATAAATTTTCTTTCCTTTTTCCTTTTCTTAACTGCTCTAACAGGTAAGTGTATTCAAAGTATTATCAACAATGTATTCAATTATGTATGCTTATGTACATGTGATAAAAATGTACTTTTATATGCCTATACGTAAATGAAATGAATAACAGCAATTTTCCAGGGACAAGAGGGAGGAATTAGGATAGTTTTGTTATTAAAAGGTACTCTCACTACCCTTAAAAGAATACAGTCTTATTTGAAAGTAGACTTGTATTACTTGTAAATGCATATTGCAAATTCTAGAGCAACCATCAAAACCGTTTTTTAATATAACTTATAAGAGAGAAAACAGACTTATAAAATGCTCAATTTAAATCACAAAAGGCAGAAAAGGTGGAATATAAAAGTAGGAACAATGAGTATATAGATAGAAAACAATAATAAGAATGGTAGATAAATCCAATTATACAATAATCACTTTGAGTATCAGTTTCAATACAACAGATAAATGAAATACTGTCAAAAGATCAAAAAACAACACTCAACTATATTTTATCTGCAAGAAACCCACTTTAAATATAAAGACACAAATCAAAGTAAAGATGCACTGTGTAATACTACTCATATGAACCAGGAGTATATTAATTTCAAACAGAGTGGACACAAAACATGAAAGTTATCAGGGATAAAGAAAGGCAAGAAAGAAGTAAAATTTCCAAAAAGACAAAAATCCTTAAGGTGTATTCAGCTAATACCAGAGTTTTAAATTATGTGAGGCAAAATCTGAAAGAACTGCATAGAGCAAGATGTGGATCTATTATTAAATATGGAGCTTCAATACCCTTCTATCTTAAATGGACAAATCCAGCAGTTAGATAATTAGTGAGGACGTAATATCAATCAACTGGATATAATTGAAATCCATAGACTCTTCATCCAACAATAGCAGAATATACATTGTTTTCAAGTTCATATGGAGCATTCACTCAGAAAGGTCACTAGGTCATAAAACACACCTTAATATACCTTATGGAATAGAAATTATATAATACCTCCTCTCAAACTATAATGTAATTAAAATAGAAATCAATAACAGAAGGATAACTGGAAAACCCTAAAATTCATGTAGATTAAACAAAGTACTTCAAAATAACAATGAGTCAAAGAAAAATTCTTGTTCAAAATTTTAAAATATTTTGAACTATGTAACAACTGATCAAAATTGGAGAGATTCACTGAAAACAGGGTTTAGAGAAAAACTTACAGTATTGGATGCATATATTAGAAAAGAAGAAGTACCTAAAAGTAATAATGTAATAAGTTTCTACTTTATTATAGACACTAGAAAAAAAAAGAGCAAATTATTCAAAAGAAATCTGGAGAAAAGAAATAATAAGAATTAGGACAGAAATCGATCCAATGGAAACAAACAAAAAAAAAAATCAAAGGAGAAAATCAGTGAAACTAAAATCTGGTTCTATAGAAAAAGTCAGTAAAATTGATGAGTTTCTAGCTAGGCTAACTTAAGGGAAAAAAGAGAAAGAAAATATAAATTTCTAATGTTGGAAATGAGAGAGGGACTTTATTATAGAAATGAACATTAAAAGATAATAAATGAATATTATGAAAAACTATAACCTCAGATTTTATAAGCTGGATGAAATGGGTGAATTCCATGAAAGACAATCTATGAAAACTCACACAAGGAGAAATAATAAACTTCTGAAACAGAATGAGCAAGACCCAAATGGGTTCACTGGTAAAATCAACATTTAAGTAAGAAATTACACTAGTTTTTTTATAACCTATCTCACAAGACAGAAGCATCCTCACTCATTCTATGAGGGCATATATACAGTAATACAAAAAAACAGATAAAGATAGTGGAGTGGGGAGAGTTATAGAACAATATCTCTCATAAACATATATACAAAAACACTCAAGAAAATTTTAACAAATTGAATGAAAGAATGTATAAAAATGTATATGCCATTACAAAGTGAGATTTATCCCAATATGTACAGCTGGTTCAGCAGTCAAGATCAAATGTAATCTATCACAAAACAGGTTAAAAACAACAAAAAAATCACATGATGAAATAAGCAGGTATCAAAAAAAGTTTGATAATATCCAGTTCCTATTTATAGTAAAGGCTCTTTACAAAACTAGGAATAAAGGAAACTTTCCTCAACTTAAAAATAAAATGCTACAATAAAATACAGAAAACTTTATGCTTTGTGGTGAGAAATTAAGAGTTAACCCACTAAAATCAGGAACAGGGCAAGGATGTTTCCTCTAAACAATCCTTGAAAATACCTATAAAGCTAACAAACTGAAGTCAATCACTTTTTTCTGTAACCTAAGTAGTCCATCCTAACTTGAATGGACAAATGGATGATATCTGTAGATAGGTGGGGTGTGTATGGAACATGTGACTCACTGGGGGTTATGCCCTTGAAAACTTCATCTTCTGTGACCTCTCTTCTCCCCTCCTCTCCTCTCCCCTCCCCTCCCCTCTCCTCCTACTCCTCCTCCTTCTCCTCTCTCTCTCTCTCTCTCTCTCTCTCTCTCTCTCTCTCTCTCTCTCTCTCTCTCTCTCCTTCCTGGCTGTCAAGAATGGATCAGCTTCCCTCCATCATACTTTTATGCCCTGCCACATTGGGCCTAGAGCAATGGAGTTAGTTGGTTTACCTTGGACTAAATTTCTGAAACCATGAGATAAAAATAAACCTTTCCTTCCCAAAGTTGTTCTTGTCATATATTTTGGTCACAGAAAGAAAAACTTAACACAGAAATTGGTACCAGAATTGTGGTCATAGTTGTGACTAACCTGAATATGTGGTTGAAAGTCTTTGGAAAGGATTTGCCTGAGGAGTTTGGAGATGGAAGTTGGAGAAACTTTATAGAGTGTTGTAAGTGCATCTTGATGGATCATTCTGGTGGGAGCTCAGAAGACTGGAATGCAGACAGTAAAGACTGTTCTCAAGAGGTTATAGAGGGGATTCTATTGGATTGTATTAGAGGTCAATCATGTTATATCTGGCAAAGAATTTGTCTAGATTTTGTACATGTCCTGAGACTTTGTGTGAGGCTTAATATATTGGTGAACTAATCTCGTGGAGGAAATTTAAAGTTAGAACAAGAATTCAGGCAGAGGCATGGATTTTGCTGACAGCTTTAACCAGGTTTACTGTGAGAATTGGGAACAGAAAGAGAGGATAAAGATTTTATAAACTTGCAGTTTGACTAGAATGGTGCATGTAAAACTCAGGCTATGACAGGTGTGGTTATTGAAGAGATTACAGTCACTAAAGAGATACTAAGTACTTTGCACAGGGAACTGGGAATTGTGACTTAAGGGCAACTCAGGAATTTTCAAGACCACATCCATTGCTGGATCAAGGATGTATAGGAAAAAAATTATTTTGAGAATTATTTTGGGGTCACCTTGATCACATGGGTAAATCTAGAAAGTTGTTTCACCATGCTCAACTGTCCAGGCACTAAGAGGTTGCTGTAGCTATCATACCACGAGGCCCAGCTACTGTGACAACTGACAGTAGACCTTGACCTCATCCATTTGGTGCTGGTTCTGTAGGAAAGCAGGATACTGGAAATAAGCATTCATGGAATCTTCCACCAGGATTTCAAAGGATGCCAGGCAAAGTGTAACAGGGTCAGAATCCCTGTGGGCTACCCTTGTGAGTGTGATGTGCAAAGCTGTGAAAGTAAAGCTGAAGTTAAAATGAAAGCCCCAGAAATTAAGAGATGCCCTAACATAGACTGTCTACCAAGAACAGCTGGTGGTTGTAGAGATAGCCAGGCTAAAAAAAAAAGTCATGTGTGCTGCAACCTGCAAGGCCAATTGGGCAGGACTGCCTAAGACCTTTGTAGTATACATCTTGCCACCACACATCCTAGATGTTACTTGCAGAGTTATGACACTTGTTTGCCCATTGGGGTTTCTGTCCCTCCCTTTCCTTATATTCCCCTATTCTTCTGTTTTGCAATGGGACTGTTTACTCTGAGCCATTTTATATTATCTAAATAGATGATTGGGTTTTGATTTTTACAGGGACTATAAGTCTCAGATAAGATTTTGGATTTAGACATTTGGGCAATGATAGAACTGTTAATAGTATAGGACTTTGGAAATTGACTAAAGGCATTTTGCATTGTGAGATGAACATTAATTTTTAGAGGCCATGGGCAGAATGCTGTTTTGAATATGAAAGCTTTTGTGTTAATGCAAGACTATTCGATGTAATATGATTAGATTATGACATCTGTAACCTAAGCATTCTCATTCATTGCTGGTGGGAATACAAAATGTAATACAGGTTGGCAGTCTTTTACAAAAATAAATATGCTCTTATCATAAGATCCAACAATCACATTCTTTGTTATTTTCCTAAAGGGAAACTTAGGTCCACCAAAACCCTACACACAAATGTTTTTAGTAGCTTTATTCACAACTGCCAAAACTTAGAAACAACCAAGAAGTCCTTCAGAAAAAGAATGAATAAATAAGCTATGGTACATCAGGATAATGGAATATTATTCATTGCTAAAAACAAATGAACTATCAAGCCACCAAAAGATATGAAGGAAACTTAAATGTATATTATAAAATGAAAGAAGTCAGATTGAAAAGGCAACAAATTATATGATTTCAACTATATGACATTCTTGAAAATACAAAACTCTGGAGTCAGCAACAAGTTTGCCAACTGTTTTAGGCACAGAAGTGTGGGCCATCAGAAAGGGGAGGAGTAGGGGGATCACAGGACTTTGAGAGTAGTGAAAATACTCTATGTGATACCCTATCCATGGAGATATGCCATTATAAATTTATCCAGACACTTAGGATGTATAGCATAGAGTGAATCCTAATGAAACCAATGGACTTTGGGAGACCATAATGTGTCAATGTAGGTTCATGAATTGTAACAAATTCCACTCTGGGGGTGGGAGGGAAATTGATAAAAGGGAGGCTATGCACATGTGAGAGCAAGATCCTATGGGAAGTCTTTCTATCTTCCCCTTCATTTTGCTACAAGCCTAAAATTGCTCAGATAAAATAAAAAGTAATAAGGCTTGCAGTCTGAAAGAGGCTTAATTTATAATCAGAGATTGTTTTAGTTTGGAAGAAATCAATTTCAAAAATACAAAGTATCATGATGGTCATAAAAGATAAGGTTAATGCAGATATTTTTGTGTAAGTGGCTAAATGGATGTAGAACCTGAAACCTGAGTAATAATAGGTACTTACCTAAATATGTTATGCTGTTTTAATATAAACAAAATCTAGTATCCCCTTAAATCATTGCAATATGCCTCAATATAGCTTATCTTCTTATTTTTCTGATGAAAACATACTAGAAATTAAAGCACAAAATGAAAAGTTGAAAGGATTCCAAATTTTGTTTCTTAAAATCCACTAATAGTTAATAAAATGTATACATATTAATTTTATATTTGTCTACTCCTACTATGGTTCTATAATCCTATGACAGATTTGTCTTAAGTTTATAAATTCAAGTAATGTATATGTCAGTGTCAATAAACATTTTTAATATGGCCTATTTTTTTCTGTTTATAACATCAGTTAAGTTTCTGGACTAGACCATGCTAGTTCACCCACGTTCCATTCACAGAGCAGTGTATAAACATTCTTAAACTGACAATCCTCAAAACCTCCTAAAATGAGAACATCTGCACTGAACAAACACAAATGATCAGGATAGCAAACTATAAAAAAGAAAAATAAGGGTATTTTATTGTTAGTACTATTAGCAAAGGGACCTGTGCTGTGGTGAGCCAAATTCTCCAAGTGCATAAAACCCTCCCTGGAAATAAATTAGTTACTTTAGGAAGCTACATTAACTCTTTCTGCCCACCAGAGCCCCGTTTGTTGCCAGGAAACATAGACACAGGATGGCTTACCCACACAAAAAATGCTAAGGGAGTCATTGATTCTTACCATTAACCACTGCCTTTCCATTATGGCATTTCTCTGAAGCAGATCTCCACTTTTCAAAGTTGACAGTTTTTTAATGTGTTATATTTTGCCTATTTCTGTAATACTTTAGATTATCTGTTGGAACTGACTAGTACTATGCATCAACCTGCATGTTAGTTTATACTTCAACATACCTTCTTTACCCCAAATACATAATAAGGATAGATAAAAACATGGACAACTGAAAATAACAAGAAGAGCTGTGGCTGAGGATTTGCTCAGTGTTAGATCTAACATGAGTTTTGTGATTCAGAGACAACCAAAAGGTCTCATTTGAACTGAGGGTCTAAAGTTCAGTTTTCTGCTTGCATTTAACAAAATAGATAAGTTGAAATTCATATATCAAGGCCCTTACCCCCAGTGCCTCAGAGGTTATAGAGTCTTTACAGAGATAATAAAGTTAAAATGAGGTTGGATATAGAGTCTTTACAAAGATAATAAAGTTAAAATGAGGTCGTTAGCGTAAGCTTGAATCCAATATGACTACTGCTTTTATACAAAGGGGAATTCGGAAGACACACACACACACACACACACAGAACATTCTTTACAAATGAAGGCAGAGGTCAGGAGGATGCTTCCATAATCCAAGGAATGCCCTAAATGGCCAGCAAACCACAGTTACTAGGAGAAAGGCATGAACAGATTCTTTTTGAGAGTGCTCAGAAAGAACCAACCCAGTCAAAACTTCCATCTCAGACTTCTTTTTTGCACGTGGGAATTGTGAGACAGTAAACTTCAGTTGCTTAAGCTACTCTGCTTTTCGACTTATGATATTTTCAATTTATGATGGATTTATTGGGAGATAATCCCAACATAAGTGAGGTGAATCTGTATTTAGGATTCTTGAATGTGAATAATAACCACTGAATTAAAGATCTATGGAAAATATAAGCTCTAAAGAAGACCCAGTTGAAGAGAAAAGAAACATGGTCATGATCTATATACCCCCAAATCAACTCACAAAATAGACATAAAAAATACAAAAAGTAAAGTTAAGATGTGGATTAAAGATTGAACAGCTGCAGCATATGTTCTATCAGAACTTCAGAAGGGAGAAAATGGCAGAGAAACTATACTTGACAAGAAGAAAGTTAGGAGTTCTCCAAAATTTAAAACAAACAAACAAAAACACAGTTTCTTAGATCAAATGCTTTTTCCAGGAACTGAGTGACATATATATATTCATATATATATAGATATATGAATGCAGACTCAGGCACAGCATGGTAAAACTACAGGTCTTCTAAGGTTTTTTGTTTTGTTTTGTTTTTGTTTTTGTTTTTTAAATTCTTAAAATTTATCAGAGGGAAAAGATAGATTACCTGCAAAGGAGTGCAAATTGCTCTGAAGCTGACGTCTCAATAGCAATAATAAAAACCAAAAAATAATAGAACAATATCTTCAAAGTGCTAAGGGAAAAGAACACAATGTGACATTCATCTAAATAGACGTTCTAGAGTAAAGGCAAAATGAAGACATTTCAAACAGAAATGGCAAGGAAAAGAATTTACAGCTCACAGAACCTCAGTGTGTGTGTGTGGTGTGTGTGGGTGTGTGAGTGCGCACGCGGTATCCAGGGCCTTGCACATGGCTAACCAAGTCTCTACCCTAAGCAACACTCCCAGCCCTGAAATATCATTTTTTTTTTAAATAGTGTAATTCCATACAGGTAAAATGAGACTAAAACAGTATCAATAAGTGAAAGTAATAATTAATTATATTGGAAAATTTAACAGCTAGATTTGATATGATTAAAGCTCTAGGAAACAATATATGTAATAACTTTAAATAGGAGATTAAGACATCTGAAAGTCCTTTTTTCTGTTTAGTAGGGGGGCAGAAAACACTAAATAATTATAGATTTATAATAATAATTTGTATGACTAATAAATATGTGTTAATTGGAAACAGTAAAGAAATAAAAATTCACTCTGTAATTACAAAATCAGTGAAAACAGAACTGTAAATACAGAAAAAGTTAACAATTCAACAAATCACAGGGAGAGGAAACAAAGAAAAAAGATTATAATTAATAGCATGCAAGTTGGAAGAAATAAGTATAAATATATTAATAATCACAATATTACTTAATTATTCTCATCTTTCCAATTGGAAGAGAAATAAATCCAGATTGTTGTATTCTGCTCTCAAGAAGAAAACTTCAACTGGGTGCATGCGTATGTTCTATCTATGGAAAATATAAGCTCTAAAGAAGACCCAGTTGAAGAGAAAAGAAACATGGTCATGATCTATATACCCCCAAATCATCTCACAAGATAGACATAAAAAATACAAAAAGTAAAGTTCCCAGTGGCTCAGGAAGCTGAGACTGAAGAATCTAGGGTTCAAAGCCAGCCTCAGCAGCAGTGTGGTACTAAGCAACTCAATGAGACCCTGAATTCAATCCCCAGTACCCTCCCCGCAACCAAAAACAGAAGAAATCTAAACAAAATGCTTTAGAAGGTAAATTATATGGGAAAAATGATAAATTATGTAGATTTTAGTAAAAAAATCCAACATAGTAATATTAATATAGAACAAGCTGGACTTTCAGACAGAAGACATTAAAGAAGTAATGTGAATAACAGCATCAAGGTAGGGTGATATGAGGAAGGTGATGATGGGTGACTATTTTAGATTTGAATCTCTGTTATGTGGTAATATTTAAATTTCTGTTATTTATAAGTCATCCAATTTATCGTATTTTGTTACAGCAACTCCAAGGGCAAAGTCATAGTATAGCCTAGCTGCTTCCACAAATAGCCCACTTTTACATAGAACTGGGCAGATGTCAGGAACCAACAGTAACCAGCAAACAACATGACTGCACTTGTGCATGCAATTTTGGCACAGTTTGTGGGGGAAAAAAAGAAGGAATTGAATGCTCACCATTTAATTGGAGATTAATTCATTGTTATGAATCTGCTTTTGAATACAGAAGCAGATGTTATTAATAAGAGAATCTAGGCTCTGTGTCTGATGCAAATAGTTTCCAAAATATATGGAAAAATTAAAAAGAACAGTGAAAGCTATTATGTTTAGCAATATACCCATTTATATTAAAAAGTATTTGATATAGTTGCTTGTTCAAAACATGCTCTTAATGGTAACTACTGCTGCAGAAGCTACTATAGGTTTGGGACAGTAGAAGATCTATTCTTCTGAAGTTTTGTTTTTGAATGATGAGCATGCATTCTTTTAATTTTTAAAAAAACCTTAATTATTTTTCAGTTTTCCTTTTACACAATAGCCTTCAATTTCCATTTTACTCATTTTCCTCTATTTGACTAATTTGACTACCAAAATTCCCCACATGGATTCTGAGGCTGTTAAGGATGAAAACAAATTACTTAGGCATAATTTTATTTTACCTATAAGTTGCCTATAATAATAGAAATAAATGGTATAAAACTTGTTAATGCTGTACATTGAATCTTAAAATTTTTAGGCAGAAATCTTTGGAATTCTTTTAAATAGATACTTTATAAATCATATGAAGTATTTGCTTTGACAGATAATGTTCTGTTCATGTTTAAAATATACTCCATTTTCAATTTTTTTCTTTGAAATTGTGGGAAATGAGTCACTAAAAAAGGTTCACTTAACATTTTCCTCTTGAACAAATTGAAAGATTAATGCTCTTTTTTTTAAGACTCAATTTGATTTAACCTGGGATTATGTTTATTTCTACGGTATTAATAGAAGAATGATCTTTATAATTCAGAATGCCCTCTGTATTTACTAATACATGTGCTTATAATTAAAACCTATTTTTAAGGTATATTGAAAGTATACTGTAGCCTCTTGTCAGTATTAATTTTAAGTTAGAGACTGAAGTTGTGGCTCAGTGGTACAGCGCTTGCCTAGCATGCATGAGGCCCTGGGTTCAATCCTCAGCACCACATACAAATAAAATAAAGGTATTGTGTCCACCTACAATTAAAACAAAATATTTCTAAAAAAAGTAATAAGTTAGTAGCATCAAAAGAAATATGCAGCAATTGGGGGTGAAGACAGCTCTAAAATTGATAAAAACATCTTCCCTTGAAGTACACATAACATTCTTCCATTCTTGTAAAAACTGTCAAAGTTTTGGAGCTGTGCTTATTTATACCAATTTCACTTTGACTCGTGATTCTTTATAGGTAAATTTGGCATAAAAAAATAAAAATAAGTAAACTTATTTTTAAAAAATTATAATTACACTAGGTTTTGATCTAAACCTAAGAGTCAATTTCTGAGGACTTGCACTTCCATTTTCTTCTTAACACTTATTATCCTCCCAAAGGGTCTTCTTTGTTTACATATTCATTTTCTAACTCTTTCCCTTCTAACCACTTCATAAACCCAGCACCAAACTGTTAGCTTCATGAAGAACAGGTCTTTATCTGTCTGATATAAACAGCACCCAGAATCCAGTCCTTCAGAACTGAATGAACAGAATGGTGCCTAATAAACAATTGTTGAATAAATGATTTTATATGATTTAGTGTACCCTTATATATAATGCATATTGCCTATTAAGGACTTAATTTTGTTGAATAACGTACCTTCTCAAATTGATTTTTCCTAGTTAAAACATGTCTATAGTTGTAATTCAATTTTTTTAAAAGTCTTCTGATAAATACAGTGAAATTAAAAAAAAAAAAAAAAAAAAAAAAAAAAAAAAACTAGTTCTAAAATGCTGCCCACTTTCTCTGCCAAAATTCCTTTCCAAATTCAAATGTCACTTAGAAGGTGTGCTTTAGGAAGCCATTGTCAGCTATTAATACCACACCAAGGAAGTGTTAATCAACTGAGTGTTATGCGGATGAATCCTGGAGGAAGAATTGAGGAGCTAAGGAAGCTAACACTGTGAGACCAGAAGGGAGTCAGAGGGGGAGCACCCTTCAGGCTGCAGGATGAGGCACTGACTGGGAGGAGCCAAGAGGAAAGTTTCCTCTGTGATTTAAAGAGTTTTCACACATTTCCCTCCTTGATCAGCCTTTGCTAGTTATTGTATGGTGATTTTTTAATTCTTCCAATCTAGTGCACACACAGGAAAGGATATTTGGGTTCTCAGTGGTTTATTAATTTGTATGAAGTTAGGTTTCAATTTTAGTTAGTTTTAGTCTTGGATCCACAAGATCACTACTTACTAAGGAGAGACTAAGTCATGCAAAGGCTACCAATGACCATATTAAAAGCAACACGACTAACACCAATAACGGGTCCTTGAAGATACATGTATAACTATGCCACAGTGAAACCCACCATTCTGTATAAATAATATGCACCAATTTAAAAAGTAAAACAGAGAGAGAGAAAAAGAAGGGGAGAGAACATTTGCTCTCCTGCTAGCTATTCATATAGATGATTTCACATATTATTTAGAATAGCACTACAAAAGTTTAGCACAGAAAGATATTAAGGTCAAGAGAAGTAACCTCAATATAGTCAGTGGAGCAGTTAGAATTCAAACCACCATTGACTGACTTTAAATCACATTGTCTCTCTGTTCTGCCAGGATACCACCCCTTTTTCCCTGAATTAGTAAAAAATGTAAAAGAGAATAATCATTGCCCCAACTACCAACAACACTTACCTGTTCTGCAGTGCCCTTTGCTACATGGTTGGTTGATTGAGTACCACAGAGCTTAGAAATGAGACATGCCCTTAAAGACCAGTCAGTGTAAAAGATGAGAAATATAAACATGCAGAAGAGTTGAGGTTCAACAAATTATCACAATATCTATTTTTTGATGCTTTGGAAAAAAAAAACATGACATGTATTTTAATCTGAATGATTATTACAATAGAGAAATAAACAAACAAAACACTGAATCTGCTCCTTAAAGTTTTATAAGCATCAGAAAACCTTGGATAATTTCAGGAGCTTGGTCTTATCCATGAAGAATATCAGTTTCTTTGTTTGCTTTTAGGGTAGCATTTACATATGCTTACTTGATTTTGAGACCCTTTACAATATTAGACAGTATAACACACAGGGCATTCAAATTACATCGAGGAACAAAAATCTCAATAAATGATAGATAAATAGCATTCATGAAAAATCAGAGTAAGCAAGCCACTATAGCCAGTAAAAATTGCATCAAGAGAAAAAGAATAAATGGAAATATTTTGTATATTTGGTTCAAGTTTATCTCAAAGACAAACTTTTTACTTGAACCAAATTTCAAGGAGAATGATTATTTTAAATAGGTCTCTTATATAAAAGGTTTCTTAGCAAATTAATTAACAGTTTCCTCTAGGAGTGAAGGTTAGATAGAGTATAGCAGATTCCAAATTCTTTGTTGTTAATAGGTTCTAGAATGTTAGTCATGCATTGATTACCAAAGGATATTTTGGGCAACATTTGCAAAGCAAAGTAATAAACAGATCTGGTCAACTCACTTCTAAAGACCCTTTGAGAATAATCTCAACATGAACCATTTACTGGCTTTCATAATGAGAAAGGTGAATTGGGAAATACCAGATGTTAATGAAAACCTATTCAAAGCTATGCCTTGAATGGGAGGTGGATCATTTCATTCAAGTCTAATTTAGACAAGGGGCAAATTATTTAATAATTATCCAATATACTTCCTCTAAGATGTGCTATAAAAATATTCTGAACCACCAGTTTATGTTTTAAAATTAAACCTGTATAGTGCCAGTGGTATAGTGGCCTTTCCTCAGTCTCCATGACTTGTGGAGGAGCACGGATTGTATTACATAGGAAATATTACAGGTCATGAACTTTTTTGGTGGGGGGGCTTCAAAGGAAATTAATTAGAAAATAATAATTACAATGTTTTAAATTTATGTACTGTTCACCAGGTACAAAGAGGTACTTTTATGTATTATCTCATTTGATATTTATAAGTTAAATATAAACCATGATTCTTTGACATTTTGAAATGTGACTTTTTATCAAATTAAAATTGAGCCTCTGAGGTCACCAAGCAGTTTGATTACTTATTCTTTTATTTATATATTCCATAAATATTTATTGGACACCATGCTAAGCGGTAAGAATAAAGAAGTAAATAAAGAAGTAAATAAAACAGAGTTTTGGTAGATGAGACAATAAATGATGAACTGCACAGTTAATCATTTTATGATGATTGTGATAAGTGGTCTGAATAAAAGAGTGCAGGGTCCTATGTTGGTGATTGACAGGGAGATGTGACCCATGCTTGCAGATTACAGAAGACATCCTCAGGGAAGTGGTATTTTACCTGACTTCTAAAGAACACATAGAGATTAAGTGTAAAGACTTCTAGGTAGATGTAGAAGTTGGAGAAAATAATCCAAGTTCCATGATGTAATAATTCTGTAAATCAGGTACTGCTAGACTGACAAAACATGTGGAAGTGACTTGGAGGGATAGTAGTTGCAGAATATTCAAGATGAGGTAAGAGATGGTCAAATGTACAAAATCCTGCTGCTACAGATTTTCATCTGTGTTCATGTGACAGCAGCAATGAGTGTTGAAAAACCAATGAAGACTTAAAGCAGGAAATGGAGATGCCCATGTATTCATCTGCCTACCTACCCTTGAACTAGAGTTTACGGATTCTTGTGAAAAAACATTTCTGTATGCAAAGCACAATAAGTGATATGCAGAGAACAGTCATAGATGCTGTGGGACCTTATATACTCATGTCCACAGTTTTCTATTATGAAGAAGGAACATAAATAACAAGATTAAAGGGACAGCCTATAAATGTAAGTCACATAGAAATAAGCTATGTCAAAGTAGTACTACTTGAGGTATTTTGATAAAATTTGAGTAGTGGAAGATCTGAAAAAGATAATAATCACAACAACATGAATCAAAATTTTATGGTATCTCAGTTTACTGCATGCTATAATTTCACTAGAGTCTCACCATAACTTGCTGGTGTAAGCAGGATAGGGATTATTCTCACCTTACAGGTAAATGAACTGAAGTTTGTAAACGATAGATCTCTTTTGCCAAGCATGCATACCAGGGATATAGCCTGACATTAAACATAAGTTTCCTGACTCCACTGGATGCCTGCTTTTGTACAACATCTAAAGAGAAGGAGAAGCCTGTAGAAAACCTCAAAGCAGGAAACATAAATTACTCTATGTGACAAATATTGTAAAACATTTATGACTCTTTCCATTAACTAAACAAAATAAAAAGATGTTATAAGCTTTCTATCTATAATGTTATAATATTTAATTTTCTCTTCTAGTAAAAGAGTTGTGGCTCAGTGGTAAAGCACTTGCCTAGCATGTGTGAGACCCTGGGTTGGAATCTCAGCACCACATATAAATAAATAAATAAAAGATCCATTGACTACTAAAAAAAATTTTCTTAAAAGTATAATGTCTTTCACACAACTATTGTTATGCCTCCTAACTCCAGTTGTGTTCTTACAAGTGCACCTCTTGCTTTGTTAGGTTTCCCTCACATACATAATATTGGGGATTATCACAGATTATTTAAAAGGAGCAAATTTTTTAAAAAATTCAAAGCCAAGTGTATTAATTGAGTTGATAAATGCAACTGATTGCCCCTGCTTGCCTTAATTTTTTTCAGTGCATAGAAATAATTAATTGAGAATATCGAAAAAAGTTATGTAGTTATCAAAATGCTTTCCTTATATCATGACTCATATATAAAAGGAAAGTGCAATCAGTCTTGAATGGTGAAGTGTTATTCTTGGTCCAATATGCTAGTAAAAGACAGGAAGTTGGCTGCTGCTAGCTTGGCCAATGTCACTGTCAAGAAGTGACTTCCCTGTGTGTGAGTGTGTGTGTGTGTGTGTGTGTGTGTGTGTGTGTGATTTATTTTCTACCTGGATTCCTGACAGACAGAGTTCCCAAGGTGACACCTCTGCTGAGGACTTGGAAAACCCCAATTTTGTTCACACTTTGTTATCTCAGGGTTATGAACTCCATGAATGAAATAAAAGTATATACATTTGCCCCTTTTGAGTTATTGCTCGTTTTGGCCTACCTTCTTTTCCTTCATTAGTCCTAGGCATAAAGCCAACATGAGATTTATTTCTCACTTGTGGCCTCTCTTTTCTAAATTGTCTTTCTGTTATTTATGGACAGTAAAACTAATGCCTAAACCAATGTTGAGTTCCACTTTAACCCTTATTCATCTCGAATAACGGATGATCAAGTTATCTGACAGCCTCAGCACACATTTCAAATGAGATTATGACAACTTAACCTGCAGTGATGCCAACAGTTCTGAAGTAATTCTTTGCAGTCACTTTACTTTCCAAATAATTTAAATTAACTCATTAGTTCTCAGAAGAGTTTGCAATATTTTCTTGAGGGGTATTTCTAAAAGTTTCAGCACTAATCAGTAGTATTTCAACATGCTCATCCCAAACAAAGCAAGGATAAAGAAACTTAAGGGTTAAAAAAATTGTAAAATTATTTTGCATATTGTGTTCCTCTTCAGGATTGGTAATCCACCTATAATTCCAGCAACTGGGGAGGCTGAGGCAGGAGGATTGCAATTTCAAATACAGCTTCAGCAACACAGAAAGGCCCTAAGCCACTTAGTGAGACCCTGTCTCAAAAAGTAACAGTAAAAAAGAGCTTGGATGTGGTTCAGTGGTTATGCAATCCTGGATTCAATCCCTGGTACAAAATAATAATAATAATAATAAGATTGGTAATACATATTAGTATTTACTTTAATTTTAAATTTTATATAGTAAAACATGTTTTTTGTGTGTACAGTTCTACAAATTTTAATGAATATATGGATTTTCATAACTTCCATCTCAGTCAAGAAACAGAGTGATTCCACACCACTCTTAAAAATGCATTGATTTGAACCATTTAAATTATAAGAGCAATTTTCTGAAGTAGATACTGATATCATCTTCATTTTAAAACTGGAAAAACAAAGGTGCACAAAAGTTTAGGTCACGTTCTCAAGGTTAAAGGGATAGGAAACCACCAAATTGGGATTTGACCCAAGAAAGTTTTTTTCCAGAACCTCTATTCCCAACCTCTGTTTTTTTATACTCCAAAACACTAGCAGCCACTGTTGTCTTCTCTATCTCTAAAATGTCATATGTTCATGAGTACCATGTAAATAAAATTGTATAGACTCGTATACTGTGTAACCTTTGCAGACTGGCTCTTTTCACTCTTTATAAAGAATTTGAGATTCATCGAGTTTTATGTGTATGAATAGTTTATTCTTTTTACTGCTGAATCCATTGCATGGGTGCACCGTAATTTCTTAACCTATTTATCCACAGACGGACATTTATTTGCATTGTTTCCAGTTTGAGGATCACAGAGCCACTATTAATATTCACAGGTAGATTTTTGTGTGGACATAAGTGTTCATTTTTCTAGGATAAATATACAGGAAATGGATGGTAGTCTAATGAAGTAAATGTATATTTAACATTATAAGAAAATACCAAAATTGTTTTCTAGAATGGTTGTGCCGTGTTTCATTGCCACCAGGAATGTATGAATATTCCAGTCTTGTCATTTTCTTTTTGGGTTTTCATGTCCTCCATGATTTTTACTTGAGCCATCCTAATAGGAGTCTAGTAGAATTTCATCATAATTTTAACTTTCATTTCATGATGTTGAATATCTTTCTATGTGCTTATTTGCCTGCCGTAAATCCTCTTTTGGATTGAAGAGTCTGTTCAAGACTTTTCTCATTTAAAAATCTGAATTGCTTTCTTGTTGTTGACCTTTGAATGTTCTTTATACATTCTGAACATAAATTCCTTGTCAGATATGTAAATTGCAAGTATCTTCTGTTAGACTAGGTTCTCTCTGTTTCTTGTTTTTTGGAAAGAAAAGATTTTTCATTTCTAGAAAGTCCAATTTACCAATGTATTATGTTTTATTTTTTTATTTTGTTGTCATGTATAAGCACTTTAAGATATTTTTAATACCAAACCCTAGGTTTGAAGATTTTTTTCCTTTATATTCTACAAAAGTCTAACATTTTTTTTTTTTTTTACATTTAGACCTCTATGAACCATTCTGAAATAATTATTACATAATATGTGAAGAATGTGTTCTATAATTATCAAGCAGATCCAGCTGGCTTCTGATGTTTCTCAGTTCTTCTATATCCTTACTGATTTTTCATATTTTAGTTCTCATAGTAACTGAAAATTGAATGTGTAATTTCCTAACCATAATTATGAATTTGTTTATATCTAAGTATCATCAATTTTTACTTTGTGTATTTTAAAAAATATTTTTATTAGTTGTTGATGAACCTTTATTTTACTTACTTATTTATATGTGGTGCTGAGAATTGAACCCAGTGCCTCACACATGCTAGGCAAGCGCTCTACCACTGAGCCACAACCCCAGCCCTACTCTGTGTATTTTTAACTATTGTTGGATGAATAAACATTTAGGATAGTTATGCCTTCTTGATGAATTTACCCTTTTATCCTTATGTAATATCCCTCTTTATTCCTAATGATTTATTTTTACCCTTAAGATTGCTTATTTTGATTTATGTTTGTACACTACATTTTTTACTTCCATTTGCTTTTGACTACCTGTATCATCTTATTTGAAATGAGTTCATTTTATATGGCATATAGTTAAATCATGACTTTTTCACAAATTCCAATAGTCTGTTTTTTAATTCTCATAGCTAACACATTTACATTTAATGTATTTATTAATATAAATGTTTTTAATTCTATTGCTTTATTATTTTTTCCCTTCTTTTCCAATGTTTCTTTGTCTTTAGCATTATTTTAACATTTTGTAGTACTGTATTTAACGTATTTTCATTACATTGAAATCTATTGTTTTAGACTTTAATCTCTGTGTATAATTTTTACTCATTACTTCTGGAATTACTATATATACTTAATTTGCCATAGACTATTTACATTTAGCATTTTACAACTCCAAGTGAATGTAGATATCTTACCAAATTGTAGATCCCTTTATCCTCTTTTTATGTTGTTGCTATCATGTGTTATATTTATATTACACTCAACCTGTATTAGATAATGTTATACTTTTTGCATTCAAGTGTCAAAAATATTTTAAGGAACTCAAGGGAATAGTCTATTACATATATTCAGATATTTATTATTACTTTTGCTATTCTATCTTTCTCAATACTCCAGATTTCCTTCTGATATTATTTCATGTCTGCCTAAAGAAGTTACTATAATCACTCTTTTATCATAAGTCCAAAGGAAATAATTTTTCTAGTTTTCCTTCATCTGAGATTATCCTTATTTTATCTTCTTTCCTGAAATAAAGTATATTTTCATTGGATATAAAATTTTTACTTTGTTCAGTAACTGCTACTTTGGCATCTAATGTTTCCAATATAAAATCTGAAGACTTCAAATTTTTGTTTCCATTTGGTAATTATGTGGTTTTCCTCTGGTTTTTGTTATTCATTCCCCTTGTTTTAATTTTCAACAATTTGATTATGGGGTATATAAGTGTACATTTCTTTGTAATTATACCACTTGGGATTTGCTGGGCTTCTTAAATTTGGGATTTACCTTTTCCTCCATGCTTGGAAAATTTTCAAATGTCATTTCTTCAAAAATTGATTTGTTCTTTGTTTTGTTGTATTTTGGTTTCATTTATATTGGGAGGATGTGCTCTTTGTCTTCTTCTGATACTCCAGTGACACAAGTGTTAAATCTTTTAGCATTATCTAACAGGTCCTTGAAGCTCTGTTTATTTATTAAAATCTTTTTTGCCTCTGATGTTTACATTGAATTTTTTTCAATTTTTCAATCTTCAAGTTCACTGTTTAATATTTGTGCTACTGAAACAATTCTTCAAAGGTTTTATTTTCATTATTGCATTTCCTAGTGCTAAGATTTCCATTTTTTCTTTCCTTTATCCTTTCTTTGCTGAAATTGTATATCATTCCATTTTTTTTTTAAGACAATTTTTACTTCTTTTTTATTTCCTGCTAGGGACTGGACTCAGAGCCTTGCACACAACTGCCAAGTGCTCTATCACTGAGGCATCCCCTTAGTCCGTAAACAAAAAAGAATTAGTCAAATAATTTCAGCTTCAGCTTCTGTGAAATCATATGTATATTTTCTTCTCCTATGTTACTTAGATTATACTAGTTTCTCATATGACAAATAAGTTTGAACTGTATTCTAGACATTTTAAATATTATGTTATGAGACTTGTTTAAATAGAATTTAAAGGAAAATGTTAATATTTTCTATCCGCAGGTCATAAACACAGTTTGGTTCCAACTACAAATTCAAACCAGCCTTTAGTGGGTAATTGTTTCAAAGTCACTTCTGTTTTCAAAGTCTATGAAGTGTTTTTTTAATTTGTCCCATGTACTCACCACCTGTGCCATTCTGAGGGTTGGGTGTTGACCTACTGCTTATTTTGGTTCTTGAAATCTTTAATATATTGTTTACAAAAGATGCATGCTTCTTCAGTTCAGAAGGGAGCACAGGGTTCATTAACAACTGATTGAGTCACTTTGTTTTACCTAGACAGTCTTCCTGGTACTTTGGTTTCTCTTAAGCTCCTGTTTTGTGCCTCTGACCAAACCATCATGCCTTATTTGCCATGTTTTGCTGTATACTTCCCTCAAATGCACTCGTATCTGGAGCCAATGAGCAGAAGGACAGAGAAAGAGAAAGAATAAGGAAAGTCTCTGTCCATCCATCCTCATGGATCACAGCTCCTTTCCACAGAGAATAAGTTTTCCTCAAAATAATTGTGTGTCTCTGTAGCCACCAGTGTCACCACAAAGAGGACCACTTTCTCATTCTCCTCGAACTCCCTCTATCTATGCCAAAATCTTCCTATGGGTCTCAGATGCCTGATCAGGACGGTAGACAAATAAGGAGAAACAGCAAATACACAGATATTGGTGGTACTTTGGCACTGATCTTCTCATCTTCATCAACTGTGATTTACTTTTAAGAGCCTCCCTTTGCATTCTGCCCTATTTCTGGAGCCACGTTCACTGGGAGAGGCAAGGTGGAAATGTGTGTACACCATCTTACCCAGAACTGCACTCCCCTCTTTAGCATTTTAGAAGTTCTACTTCCTTAACCATTTTAACCTATGTTTGTTTCAAACATATTTATCCTCAGAACCCTGTTTTCACCAAATGTTTACTAACAGCATGGAGAATATTCTTCAGGAATATATTTTCAAAATCATTGCTTTAAAATAAAGCCAATATTTCAACAAAATTATTAAAGTATTAATTTTTAAAAGTTAACTGCTAGGAGAATAAATACATAGTATTCACATGCATTATCAACATATTCATTAGATCTTTGTTTAAGAAAATAATGCCTTCACAAAGCTTCCCAGCAGTACATCTGCCTATGATATATTTAATATCCTTTGAAGTGTGAATACAAATATTAATTACTTAAAATCATTAATCAGTTTAACTCTCTATGGTGATTCTACAGATCTAATGTATAACCTCCAGCTGACTCACATGACACATTGTATTATATAACTCTTGTTTATATAGGGGCATAGAGACAGACTTCGTGCTAAAATTAAAAGAAAGCAAAGCTTCAAGATCTATTCTTGTGAATAGATCCACCCAAACGTCCTACAAGCTTGAGAATAGTGAATCCTCTAATTTTAAACCTCTGCCAGAGGCACCCTATAAAAGGGATACCAGTATTTTATTCACTTTGTAAAGGTACACATACAAAGAAAGTTGGACATATATCATTTAAGTTAACAAACTGTTTCTATTTATGGTACATGAATTATTTAATCAATTTTCTTGACTTAGAACCTAAAGTGTCCCTTGACTTCTTCTGACAAATCCTACACCCATCTACACTATTGATTTTGTTCTTAGCAGCCTCTCCAAAAAGCACAATTTGACTTGGACCAATTTATGATTATCAGAAATCAACCCAGAAATGATGACATACAGCACAGCTTTATGTAATATCCTCTTACTATAAAGTATGAAACAGAATTCATCTTGTTGGCAACAGAGCATCTGTTAATAACAGATGGGCTCCCCAGATATGGTGCATGAGACGATAGTAAATAGCAAGTGCTTTCTTAGAGAGGTATTGGATGTCCTGGTTTTCAAAATGAAAATTCTACCTTGGTTCTATATGTGAGATTTTAAAAATTTTGTCTCTATTTTGTTTGTATTTCCATGATTTTAGAAAATGCTGATTTTCAATTTACTTGTTCTTCCCTTTAGAATTCTAACTCTGCAAAACACAAAATTGTTGGCAATTGTCTATGTGTGTCTGTGTGTATGTGTTTTATAAATATAAGCCCTAATTTGGCTTTGAGAGTGGATATAAATTTTAGCCCTGCACTGGCAGGACTCCCGGGGACATGGTTGTGGGTGATTAGATTGTATCCCAATGCATGGCCTAGTGCCAAAGTGTCTGAGCCCGGACAATGTGTCCCCCTTATAGGAAACTTGTTTAAAATGTCAGATACCTATGGCTCTTTTCTGACCTGGGTGTACTTTATTTCTACTTAGGTAGACACTCTCTATAAGGCCCCAGACCAGAAAAGAAACTAAGGTTATGTAAGTTGGTAAGGTGAGACATAAAGAAATCAGCACAACTAAACACATGAAATTATAGGGCATTTTATTACTTACAGGTCCCAAATCAAAGAAGGCAATATGTCTCTCACAGGCAATAAGAAAACAGGAGATGGCTGCTACACATGTACTAAGATAGAAGGTAGAAAGCACAAGAAAAAGAAAGAGACCCATAAGTCAATTCTTCACTGAAGTCTAGGGCATTACACTTCTCAAAGGAAGTTCTATTTGGTGGGTTTAGAGCAAACAGACATGAATTCCATTGGTGTTACACTATAAGAGGTAGTCAATGCAGCATACCTGAGCAGATCACACTGGGAATGGGGATCAGTAGGGTGAGCCCAGTGGGTTGTATCTAGTTGTCTCATAGAAAGGTAATCATCATTATGATCAGTTGTTAGGCAGGTATATGTATTGACCACCTTGAGGAACTGGGAAGAGTTACAGAGGTGCAGCACTGAAAATTGTCAAAGGTGACTATTCCCTGCTTCTAGTACAAAATATTTACACTTATATTCAAAGTGGATGCCAAAACAACATAAAGTTATAAGAATTCACTATAATGTGTGTGGTGCAATAGTGTCTGAATCAGTTTAGGTTGCTCTAACAAATTACCACAGATTGTTGGATAAATCTGAACAACAAATGTTTGTTGCTCACAGTTCTGGAAGCTAAGAAGTACAAAGTCAGATATTTGGTGACAGTTTTCTTCCTGATTTTTAGATAGTCACCTTCTCCTTATCTCTTCACAGCATGAAAAAAAACTGAAAGAGGAGAAAGTCCCATGTCTCTTCTTGTTTATGTAAGGACATTAATCCCATAACCTAACTTTAATTAATTACCTCCCCAAAGTCTCACCTCCAAATTCATAGTGTACTACATTCAACATGTGAATTTGGAGGAAACACTAGTATCCAGTCCATAACAACAAAAAATAGTTCCAATAGTACCTAATTCATTTTGTAACTATTCAAAATAAAGAGATATGTAGTAGTGTAACAGAACTGTTTACATAGGAAAAGTTTTCTCAGTGATGGAGGCTATATCTATTTTACCTTAATCATGCTAGTCAGCTATCTGTTGCTACAGCAAATATCCAAAATAATCAACTTATAAAGAGAAAAGTCTTATTATGGCTCATCTTTGGGAGGTTTCTCTCCATGATCTGTTGGCCCCATTGTTTTGAACTTGTAATAAGACAGCACATCACACCACTGGGTATGTGACAGAGCAAAATCCTCACCTCAGAATGAGGGGTGAGGGTCCTACAATTCCTCTCTAGGGCACACCCCCAGTGGCACACCCCCAGTGGCTTAAAGATCTCCCACTGAACCCCATTTCTTAAAGGTTCCATCACCTCCCAACAGTGCCAAGCAATGGACCAAGCCATTAGCACAGGTGTCTTTGGGGGACAGTTTTAAACTATCACACTACTTTAACTTAACATATCTAAGTAAGAACTAAAGTAAAAGAGGAGATAAACTATGAAAAACTTGTTACAATATTTTATATCAAATGTTGCAGAATGGTTGGAAAATATCTTGTGTGATGACATAAAGGCCTTTGGAGTGGGAATATCCTTACTGATATCTACCCTGGCACTCATCTATGGGAATTTTGGTTTCTTTTTAAGTCTAGTGAAGATAACATTTTCCTTGCAAGGTTATTTAGATATGTAATGGGTGTCAAGCATTTAATTGTGTTAATAATTCACTAATATGGGGTATGCAATGTACCAAGAAAAACACCTGATATGGGGTGTGTTTTCAATAGTTAGCACTAATCCCCTTTAGTAACTACCTCATGTGTTTAAACTGGGTTTAGAAGTATGAAATTTTCTCATTTAGAGAGATTTTTGTTGCATTTTTGTTCTATGTTCATATCTTCTTTACCAATATCTACTTAAAAACAAAGTTTAGGCCATTTTACATTTTTCCCTATACTTATATTCTGAGGAATATCAAATTGTTTTATTAAAGATAATGAATTTTGGTTGAGACACTGTATCAAGGACTTGCAGGATGCTTTTGCTACAAAGCACTGACTCTTAACTTGAATCTGGAGATGCCCAATGATTAAATAAAAAAGCAAGATCAGGTTTAGCATCTCTACCTTCATTTCCTATCTGTCTCCTTTATTACCTTAAACATTAGGTATAACCGAGGAATTATCAACAGATTGGCCAAAGACAGCTTTTACAACATCCTGTTCTAGACCCTGGGAAAGATGTCCATGAGTCTCCAGCCATTGCCCTAAAACTTCAAAAAAGCAGAGCCTTGCAGGCAGATTACCCCAAGATGACACTGCCCCCAAGCAGGAGCAATCATCTCATAATGGAAAACGAATGACCCACTTAAAGATGACAGCAATAGCGCTTCCCTGGAGCTTCACACAATCAGTCCTGAGATGGTGACCCACCAGACCACAGTTTGACCAAGACTGTTTCATTATGTCCCACTCCTGCCCCAATTCTTCTGCTATTTAGTCCTAAAGCTCATGTCAGTAGCCCATAAGACAATGCAGAAAGCACTGGTTCCCTTCATATAGATAGACCGATTTAGTCCTTTCCTGCTTTTCTCCACTCATTTTTTATAATTTAGGGTGCAGGCAAGTGTCAAGGCCTGAATTGTTGGGACCCCCCCCCGGGGTTGGGCCTCTGTCCATGGACACTGGTAAAAATATCTTGTCAAATTTTTCATTTTTGTTCCTTAACAAAACAATCTATATGAAACATATTTCTCTTAATAATCGGTTATACTCATTCATATTTTTTTTTGTATTTTCTCTTTAGAACCTCATTCTATTCATACTCAAAAAGTATAATTTAAAGATTAGAAGACTCTAGCATCTGATATAAAATTACATTCCCTTGTCAATGATTAAAATTATGATTTTTTGTTTTAACATTGTAATAAGAGAGTAGAATCATTTATTTTTGTTGAAAAATTCTCTGAGAAAAGTATGAAATCATAGTATCTGCCCTGAAGACTTATTATTGAAGAGAATCTTACATTTTATTCAAGTAGGAAAAATTACCCTAATTCTCTAGCTAAAGAAACTATATGGAGTTTTTTATTCCAAATTGCCTGTTCATTTAATCATGACAAAGATTTATTTAGTCCTATCTATGTATCATTCACTATATTAAGTAAAATGTAAGTAATACTATAATAAATATAATACCTGGCATCTACCTTCAAAGAATTTATAATTTAATATAGGAGATAATTTTCACCAGTGAGTTTCTTGGGCAAGGAGGAAGGTTGTGGGAGAGATTGACTGATCTCTGATACACTTATAAAATCTGTGCATGTCACCACCACTAAGATTCTCATGCCCCCAACCCCCACTGTGAAGGTGCTTCTGACCCATTCCTACCCCAACCATCAAGCATTCCTTCCATGGTGAGAAAGAAGGAGAAGATGTATAAGTCAGCCTTTGAAGCTGCGACTAAAATACCTGGCATTAACTAGAAGAAGGAAAAGTTTATTTGAGGCTCATGGCTCAAAGGTTCAGTCCATGGTTGGCTGATTGCATTGCTCTGGCCCTGAAGTAAGGCAGAACACCATTGCAAAAGGACATGTCAGGGGAAAGTTGCTTCTTCTCTGGCAGTGGGAAGCTGAGAAAGAGACCAAAGCACCAGGGGCAAAATATAAACCCTAATGGCACTTCCCCAGCGACCTACTTCCTTCAGCCATGCCCCACACTTTGGAATAAATTTATGTAATTTAATCTACTAGGCAACAGAAAAGCCATTTTGCACTTAAGAATTAGATGATCAACTTTATACTTTAGAAAGATTAATATGGAAGTAGTATGCAGAAAATAGGAAACACAAAGTCATATTATGAAGAAATAGGAATGTATCAGACAGTTTAGGATGCATTGCACAACGCCAAGCTAAAGAAACTGGAAATCGACAAAGATAAAGCAGAACCCCTTTAAAATTGAAAGCAACTTCCTGAAAACTGCTTTTCTGAGACAGGAGTTTCCTCCTGCTGCGAATGGAGGATGAGAAGCTGTCCCTTTGCCATCCCTAACCATCAGGCACCAGGGAAAGTGAGACTGTGACAGTTCTGATGGGCACATCCTGACAAAATCTGCATATGTATGTTTCCTGCCTTCTGCTCCATGCTACACTCTCTCCTCTCATAAGAGCTGCTCATGCTCCTGAGCCCCAGATGGAGATTTGGGAAAGAGAAATTCTCTTCCATTTTCTTCAAACAGCTTTGAATAGAACTATTTTCTTCATTGTCCTTTGAATTTCAAATTTTAGTGGAGCCACCCAGTGGAACTTTTGTTCCCACTATCAAAGAAAACAGACAAGGAAAGACAGAATTCAGAGATAAAGACGAAAAGGTTTGGGATTTAGAAATATGGCTACTTGATGAAATGACTGGAAGGCAATAACAAAAACACAACAATCATTTCCCTGGAAGTTTCTGGCCCAAGTAACTGAAACAATGATGCTATCATAAATCAAAATCTCAACACTGGGATTAAAAAAAAATGAGTTCACTTTTAAGTCTGTTAAGTTTTGGGTACTAGTAAAAAAGTGTAGTGGAATATAGAAATAGATTTGAGAGCTGTAAATGAAAGAAGCATTGTGGAGATCTGGAGGGAATAAGTTGGGGAAAGGAAGATTTTGAGGATAAGCACATTTTGAACAGAGAAAAGAGGAGATGACGACAAAGATGACAATGACAATGATGACAAAGATGACCAAGAGGATGACAATGATGACAAAGATGACCAAGAGGATGCCAATCAAGTTTATGCAGTAAAAACTATAAAAACTTAAGGAAAACCAAAAAAAAAATATATAGAATATGAAAAAGTAAGAGGAACAAGTACAATAGAAAAAAAGTTGAATAAGTGGGAAAAGGAGGTTAATGTTCCAGAAACCAGAGGAACTGAAAAAGGAAGGCAGAGGTGGCCATCATGCGCTCAGATGAAGGAAGAAGAAAATTTGGAAACTTGGAAGTTAGAGTTCATGATTAGGAACTTATTAAAGTGGTGGGCTAATAATTTAAATAATAAGAGGTTGAAAAGCGCCAATGTAGTACAAGCAATGTAAACTATTTTTTCAAGATATGTAGTAATGAAGAAAAGAAGGTGAAGTATGGTAATTTGAGAGACATTGTTTTACAAAAGTCCTAAATACTTGTATTTTAAGGGAAGGATGGCAATTCACATGCAACATGACTGGTAAAGAGTTTGGGGAAGGTAACTCACAAGAAGTTACCAAAAGAAAAAGTATAAATAAAAGAATGAAAATAAAAAGCAAATGAGTTAGAACTGGTCAAAAGGAAAGAATACTAAAAGAGTGGGAGATTTTGAATAGAAGATATGTAAAAAGTTTTCTGGAAAAATGTTGCCATTGTCAGAGTAAAACCATAAGCAACATCTTCTGGGAGTAAGAAGTTGGGTAATTGAGATGGTGTTTAAAATAGTGAGACACTGTAATGGAAAAACCACTGTGGTTGATAAGATTAAAAATCAGTAAGATGTAGATAAAAACTGCCTAGAATGGAAAGAGCTCCCATCTCAAGTCTGTCTGTATGTGAAGTGATGCTCCCAGACACTTTTGTGAATTATTGCCACATTTTTATCAGTTTAAGACAAGGAATAGAGATACCAAGAGGTCAAACCCATCCAGAGCTAAGAACTCCAAGGCTACATGGAGAAAATTCATGGGAGTCAATAATTTTACGATTCTAGTAAAGGTATTGCTACACTGGTGAACAGACTGGACAGGGAAAGAATGTAAATTAGACAATGATTTGGCAGACCTCAGTCATGGAGAAGAATAAAAGATTAAAGCTATAATAATGGTATGTGTTGTGGAGAGATCCATAGGAATGATTGAGAGTGCTTAAAATTGAGAAGTTAGAATTTGAAGTACAATCTTTGGACTCCTAGACCCAAGGTTATGTCATGATCCTGTTGGATGAAAGTGGAGAGAAGGAGTAACTACCATCTCCTTTGCAAAATGCATACACTAAGTTTAGCCAATAAATGTTGGACAGACCCAAAATAATGGCCTGTGCCTTACATATTTCTCTGCATGTGTATTTACTCTAATATCCAGTGCCAAGTCTATGTATCAGTTATTTGTACATGACTTGCAAAGCTATTTCTCCTGCTCTTGCATCATCTTTTAACTGTTATTTACATGTTAAATTGCATTTCTAACATCTCCATTTGGATGACATTTCACAACCAAACTGTTAACCCTCCTGAGCCTGCTCCTCCCAGGCCTTCTAATTATATCAAACTCTCCATGCTGCTTAACCAAGGGCCTAGGAATCACTTTTAGTTCATCTTGGCTCTGTCCCCTACAACCACATTTAATTCAGCAGCAAGTTTCCTCTACTCTCGTTTTAGCCATTTATTCTGAATCTGAGCATTATTCTACCTCCACTCCTACAAACATTTATCAATTAGAATACAATTGAATTCCTTCTTTCTGCTTCTGTTTTCACCACCAGCCATGACAAAACATTTTTCCACACAGCAGTCAAAACAATCATTGTTTTGTCTTGAGTTAAAGCTCTGTGATGAACCCCCTTGCACTTATAAGAAAATTTCAAACTGCTTACCATGCCCTGCACAGTCCTCTGCGAGGATGCCCTGACAATATTCCTAGCCTTGTTTGGGACCCAGCATTTTCTCTCTTGTGTAGTCCTTTTACACACTGCATTTTTCATTCTCTCACTTTACAGTCTTCATAATATCCATTCCTTCCACCAGAAAGACTCTCCACAACTATTTCTCTTCACTACTCAGGTCTCAGATTCAATGCACCCAGGAGACATGACTCAGTCTGAAGTTGCCCCCTTGGTCACTATCAACACTACATACCCTGTTACTTCCCTGCAGATTCTTGTATGTACCTGATATATTTATTAATTAACTTATTTTTCTATCTCACACATTAGATGTTAAACCTTATCTGTTTTATTTATCACTATATCCCTACTACCTAAAACAATGTCTGTTGGGGTCTTTAGCCCTCTTGCTCTTCTCGACTAGTGACAAGGGAAGGGAGCACTCCCCAACAAGGCCAGACCAGGAAAGATAGGGCCGACTGACCTCCGGCACCCAGCCCTCCGGGCGGAGGACAATCAGACACATCAGGGAGACCAGTCACAGCAGGAACTCATTTATTGAGGAAGTCACACAGCTTTTATGTAGGGTGAAGGTTAGGCGGGAACCAATCAGCTTAAAGGTCAGCAAGGGAGGGGTTTCACGCAGGTGAGAGTCCCATAGGACTATATGGCAAGCACTCACGTTCGTGGAACTGTTGTTAACCAATCCCTGACAGTGGTCCGATTTATCCTCATTAACTTTTGAAACCACCTTTGAGGCCTTGATCTTGCTCACCCTCCAGGAAGTAAGGAGTCAGCCTGAGTTTTTTAACGTGTTATTCGTCCCAACAAATGTCTGATACATAACAGGCATACCATAAGCTATTTGTCAAATATGAAACAATAGGTGATTAAATTGATCAAATTTGAATTTGTCATTATAGGTCATCTACATCCAGCACATAATGACAAAAGAATGCAAAAAATGTGTCTTATTCAGACCAGTTCTTATATTGTTTCTCGACTATGGTGCCAGGGAAGAAACGTATCCATTTTCCTCCAGAATCATTCCTGATAATCATGCAGACTTATCTTTCAGTAATCTGCTCTTCATCTCTGATCCACTCATTTATACAACCATTGGATCTGTGCGACCTCTTATAGTATTGGTTACCATATTTACTATTTAGTACGGTGGCTCCTCTCTTGGTAGGCACACAATACACATCAGAATAGTGAGGCTTACTACTCCCTTTCGAATGAGTAGTTGTATTTATTTGTTTTCAAATGATCTCTGTCTTCTCTACTGTTTTTTGAAAGATAAGAATTCACAAATATTAGCTAAAACATCCGGTACAGAGAAACCTTGTAGAGCATGTTATTACTCACTCTCCACTTCTTAATAAAAACTTAACACCTACCCACCAAGAGAAAGGACCTCAGATGTTCATCTTAAATGTAAGAGTAGTAGTGAGGCCACTCCTAGTTTCGCATACTTCAAGTTAGAAGAAGTAGACATTAAAGAACCAGACCAAAGTTTTACACAAAGGAATTTCATAGGATTGGAGAAATCTCTGTCTCTCTACTCTGGATCATTTCACCTCTTTCCTAAACAAAATCTGCTGCAATTTGGGGGTCCCTGGAAGAGAAGACTCAGATAAAGTGGCTGGATTGGACCTCTAAGTATTTACACCAGTCAAAGGAACACACTGCAGCAAATTTGATTTCAGATTGTATGTTTCAGGAATTTATTTTTAAATCAATGTTTTCTTCTGAAAGTTTCTATATACAATAGAGTTTTTATTTTCAATTGAAAACAAAAAAAACACCTCCATGATTTTATAGAAGATAGACCTGAGAATAGCCCTGGGGGAGATTTGCAATTTAATCTGTTTTGCATGGTTAAAAATTCTCTGAATTATCAATTATTGAAATTCATCATCACTAAAATCTTATTTGTATGACAGGTAGAATTTATTCTGTAATAGTCATAAGTGTGTGCATCATTTATATTGTCAGCCACCCACCATAGAACCTTTGCTACAAGTGCAATCAAGTCACTATTGCCAGGAGAAGGGCACATGGGCATCTGCACAGGTAATCATCCAAGGACAGAGTGCTAAGGAGATTGTACAATATGCCATGATTTCAAAGTTGCAAAACCACAGATCCTTTTAGAGGTAAGAAAGCTGGTTGTGACAATGATCATAACATATCACACTATTTGTGCTGGAGACATTCTTGTCAGTGTTCTTATAAGTAGTTGGTAGCATCTATGGATGTGTTTGTTGCTAAAATGAAAGTACAGAGTGCAATATCTTGACAAGCTTCCATTAATCATTTATCATCAGTGTCTCTAGGGTCCTGCAAGTTTGGCTTGCCAAACATTTTCACTAACATCCATCATTCAGTTGAGTTATATTGTCTTATCCTTCTTTCTTCACCAACAGGATACTGTGAAAGTCCCATTTAACTTAATATCTTTTACTAACCTTTTGTCAGGAATGTAACAAGGAAATACAAAAGTATTTCCCTATATAATGAAAAATTATTTTTTGCTCTAAAAACTTAGAATTTGATCAGAAATCCTTGCAATAAGCATTCTCACATTGTATGTGAGAATGTACATTAGCATAGCCTTTACAGAAACAGTATGGAGATTCCGCTTTAAAAATTAAAAATAGAATTGCCATATGATCCAGTTACCCCACTACTGGGAATATCTCCAACGGAAATGAAACCAGTATACTGAGGAGACATTTGCATTTGTATGCTTATTGCATCACTATTCACAGTAGTCAAGATTTGTAAACAGTTTAAGTGTCCATCAAATGATGATTGGATTTTTAAAAATGTGTTTATGTGTTCAATGGACTACTACTCAGTCATAAAAAGGCTAAAATCCTGTTATTTGTAATAACATGAATGGAACTGGAGAACATTATATTAATTATAATAAACCAGGCACAGAAAAACAAACACTGGGGCTGGGGAGATAGCTCAGTTAGTAAAGTGCTTGACTTACAAGTACAGGGCCCTGGGTTCGATCCCCAGCACTGCCAAAAAAAAAAAGAAAGAAAGAAAGAAAAAGAAAAACAAACACTGTATGACTGTATGATCTCACCCCTAAGTGGAATCTAAAACACATGGTCTCACAGAAGTTGAGATTAGAATAATAATTACCAGACATGAGAGGGTGAAGGTAGGGAAGATTAAAGAAAGGTTTTTCAACAGATACTAAGTTACAGTTTGATAAGGGAAATAGGTTCTGGTGGGCTATCTCACAGTAGGGTGTCATAAATAGCAATAATGTATATTTCAGAAAGATAGAAGAAAGAATTTTGAATGTTTTTACCACAAGGAAAGGATAACTGTATGATAAGACATATTTACTCTGATTTGAACATTACATAACATGTTCATGTATCAAAAGATCACATGATACTCCATAAATATGTTCCGTTTTTACAAGTCAATTAAAAACAAAGAAAATTGTTAATGCTGACCTCCTCCAACTTGAAACTTCCAAATGATTTGTTTCCACAGAGCTATAGTAACTGATGATATTTCTTAAGGAGACATAAAACATATAAAAGCTAGGATCAGAGAAGCCTTGGAGGAAACTCAAGATTTTTATAAGAAATATACTGAGAAAAGTGGTCCCTCCATTTTTCTAACAAACCATGCAAGCTAGCAAGTGACTGAGAGGAAATAAAAATCTAGAAGAACTTGTCCTTTAAAGGTAGGTACTGTTCACACTTTCAAAGTAGCATTTCAATCCAAACATAGAAATTAAGCTAGTCATTGTTATGTCCAAATTTAGAAACAATTTAATTTTAGCGGGGGCAGAAATGGGATGAAAAACAAGTAATAAGGCTCTAGCGTTTAGTCTGGCACTTCCTGCTAGCTGAATTTAGAGAAGATACTTAATTTGGTAAAACACAATAAGTACTTTTTCAATATTTATTGAGCATACACTGTGTATAGTCATGCAAAAAGGATAAAGACATTTTCCCTAGGGTACTTCTAACCTGAAGTAGTCTACGCTTTCAATTAACTGCAAAATTTGGGGTCTAAATATAAAGAAATTTTATTTTTCCAATTGTTACCACCTCAATATTATTCATTCTTTCCCTGGGTACTATATTTCCTTAAGGACAAATCAATCTTTCCTTTACAGACTTCAATTCTTTCATTTAGTAGTCTCAAATTCCTATTCAAAGCAAAATTCACCATGTGATCTGCCCTCTTATCGTCTCCTCTTTCCTCTTTCTCCACACAAACTCTTCTCTGCAGAGACCCAGATGGGTTTGGAGGCGAGAGAGGAGTGTGTTCTCCTTGGGAGGGCAACGAAGGTTAAGTTGCTGTCTCTCTCCTGATTTAACTCATGTTTAATGAATTATTGAGGAAGAGAAGAGAACTGAACATGTTCCACTGTCCATCCAAAGGACCAATTACAATCAGCCCCCCCAATGCTGATGTACCCTTATAAAACTCAACTATATTTTCTGGATGATTCTCTTTGAACAGCCCCCATTATTCATTCTTTTGAGGGACCCATGTTTTTTTCATCCTATAGTGTTTCCCTGCAAGATTTTGGTCTCCAATTTCATCCCACTGGGGCCTTCAGTGTCATGCAAGATCCATCTTTCACCTGCCTCAAACATTGGACACTCTAGAGAGTAGTCACATTCCCCCTCTGATTCAGCATCCCACAATGCCATCTGCCACCATCTCTCACTTCTCCCTTAACATTGGGACAAACGAGCAGCTTTGGAGTAGGCTTTCAGCTAGGGAAGATGGCAGCCTATCCAAATGAAGACACAACCAAACTAGAAGGATGAATCTTCTAAAACCCCACTCCCTTAATTGTATGAAGAAACCCAAATGAGCACACCCTTCATTATCCTCTCAAGAGGGAAGGTGAAGATGTAGGCTCCCCTCACAAACACTGCACCCTCCTCTTGCTCCCTGTTCTCTTTTGCTCAAAATGTTAAAAGCCACTATTCCACTGAAACCCATCTAACTTACCTGTGATGGGCCACTGGAGTCTTGCAGTGAAAAATGAGCCCTCTTTTAGCTCAGCCAAAGATCATTTAGAAAAAGTCCTCCAATCTTGGCCCTGTCCAGCAAAGTCTAGAAAAATACAAATAATTTAAACAGTATCTTCTGTTACATCATTCCCTTGAAAATTTTCTCCAAGATTATACTTTAGTAACCACACTCAATTTAAGGCAGGTATCCCTTTTAAACAATTGGCAATTATTACTAATAATAGTCTTTATCTGGTAGACAAATCAAAGCAATCCAAGCCATGAAGCAAGATAAAAGTAATCTTTGAATTATAAGCATTGTAAAAATTATTAACTTCATTCAAATTTAGATGGAAACAATAAATTAAAGAAAACAAAATTAAAGTATGTGATATCTTTGGAAAATTCAATGTACATGATTTAAGAGTTTTATGAAAATTGGTGCTTGCTGAATTTTAAACTTGCCTTGGCAAGATAAAGAATTAATGTAATTGGGACTGGTGTAGTTCAGTGGAAGAAAACATGTGTGATCACTGGGTGTGATCCTTAGCATCACATAAAAATAAATAAACAAATAAAAAATATCATGTCTTCCACAACCAAATTTTAAAAAAGAGAGAGAATTAGTGTGATTGCCTAAATGTGCTGCTAAACACTATTTGTTTAAACTATGAAATTACATATAAGGCATACCTTATCTTAATAATTTCTTTGAGCCAGGAGTGGTTGTGCATGCCTATAATCCCAGCAGCTCAGGAGGCTGAGGCAGGAGGATCGAGAGTTCAAAGCCAGACTCAGCAAAAATGAGGGACTAAGCAACTCAGTGAGACCCTGTCTCTAAATAGAATACGAAATAGGGCTGGGCATGTGGCACAGTGGTTGAATGTCTTTTAGTTCAATCCCTGGTATCCCCCCTTAAAAAAATTTTTTTTTCCTTGATTTCTGCATTGCATTATTTAATTCTAGTTGTTAACTTATGGTTAATATTAATTCAATTCCTTTCCATTTGTAATAGAAAATAGCTATTAAAATTGTGCCTTATTGTTTAAAATTATTCTTTAGTAATTAGAATAAACAACTTATTAAACATGAACCATTCCATTAACAAAGTGAAAGAAAACTAACATCAGCTTATTTTCAAACATCAATGCATATTTTGTAGTTTTCTTTAATAAGCCATAGTGAAAAACAGAAGCAAAAGTTAAACTAAACTCTGGTGCCAAGTATTTAATCAGCCTTAGTTTATAAAAAAAACTGTAAGCAAATATATAATACATTCATACCTACATACTTAAATCTCTTACTGCATTGATTGAAATATTAGTGGCAATATTATTTATGAAGAATTATTAAGAGAATAGTGTCTTCATGAATGGTTATTCATTAATATCAACTTATTAAAACATCAGTATTAATTCTTTTATGCATTCTACATATAGGTTCCCAATCTGGAATCTAAGGTAGGAAAGATTTCAATCAACATTCTTAGGAAAAAGGACAGAAAACTCAGATGTCAGATTATCGAGGCTGCTGGAGCCACAAATGTAATTTTTAGAACTGAGAGAAAGAAGAACAAAAGCTCTTGAGGTTTTAGTTCTGTGTTTATCAAATTCATGAGTAAAGATATTATATGAGATAAAAAAAGTTATGCTATCACAGTTTAACAATTAACTAAGACGGTTAAGCAATTTATCAGTTTAACATTTGTTTGAGACACCTTGAAGAACAAAATTTATATAATTCTTATAAACTGAATGTGGTTGAAGTTCTAATAGCTCTCCCATGATTGTACTCCATATCTGAATTAGAGAAGTCATGGTTTCATTATACCTTTTTGAAAGTTTGAGTTCATACAAATATTTCACTGTGCTTTCTCTAGAGAATGTTAGAACTAATAACCATCCTTGTATTCAGGTGTAAGAGGATAGAAGCAGTATGTAAATGCTCTGTACACAGAAAGTCTCTCTGTTTGGGACTCTGTGTTCAATTATAATGTTTTTCCAAAACAAAAAGGAAACATGTTGGGAGTACCTAAAGAACGCATAGCAAATATTTGGCACAGAGTAAATAATTATTGAAAAACTAGAACAATTGAGCAAATAAGTGAGTGAAGACTCTGATATGCTGAGCTTTAATTCTGCCTTCAGTAATAAAATTGGTTCCAGGACTTTATGGCCATACTACTTACAAAATTTTATTTTTGTCAAAAATGTTCTCATTCTACTTAATTACTTATTTTACCAATTTAACTTAGAATTTTTTGTGACCAATTCAGAGGGTGAAAAGTGTGCATACTGAACAATTTCAAAGAATGTATTTCAGGATCTGAACACAATTTCAAAGCAAGATTTTCAAAAAATAGTTTTCAACATTGGCAAGATCAATTTTCACGTCTGAGGCGGCAAACAAGAAGAAACACAGAGGTGTCCTTCTCCACACAAACACTAGATGTAGTTAAAAGAAGTTAAAAGAAGTCTACACTGTTAAATTTCTGAGGAGCAGAAATTGAGTAAATAACCATGACAGTAAAAACCAAGGGGAATAAATGAAAGAAGAAAACAGCAGTCCAGCATACAAGAAAAGGGCCAGAGAGTATACCAGACAAAGGTCAAAGCAATTCAGCAAGGCCAGGCAAAAAAGGTAGTGAGGGACACTATCGGGGTTTAAGTTTCAGCACCTCAGCAAGAGGCAGATTAGTGGACCCTACTGACCATCACCACCTCACGTAGTACAGGCAGCCGAGGCAAGTCTGTCTGGCTCCAAAAGCAGCTCCCCATTGCTTTCTTCAAATGCTTCTTTCCTGAGATCCAAGGACATGGTCTCAGAAAGTGTACTGAATGAATGGATAAAGTAAAGCATGTTAAAACCAGAAAATATTTGAACATTCTGATCATGTGAATTCTAGCCAAGTGAATTTTGTTTGGCAGCATGAATTATGTCTGACTACCTGCGTATGCATGTATGTATACATGTACTTAACTAATTTGCACTTAGATCCCTGAAGGCTGATGATCCTTTCTCTATTAAACTATTTTCGTCTTACACTGCCCCTTACACACACTCCCGTGCCCCAGGTGTATGATAATTTACCATGTGAAAGGTACTTCTGGATTATCCTCCCTGTCATTTGTTCTAAATCAAGTCTACCAACACTGGTATAGCATGTAGAGTATGCCTTTGTTTTTTTGCCAAACAACATGTTAATCCTGTGAGCTGTCAGAGAAAGCGTCATGATGTCCACACAAGCATATCTTCCACAGCCTCAGAAAGGTATTAACAATAACATAAGGAACTCATTTCTGCACAAGAGAGGAAATGTGTCATAGGCACCAGGAGCACAAGTCCCAGGGCCAAGCTTCCTGGGTAGCTCCTCCTTCAGCCTCAGGCAAGACACAGAATTTCCCTCCACTCAGCTTTCTTATCTATAAAATGGAAAGAATAACAATAGCAACTTCCTCATGGGGTTAATATGAAAAAAGCTCCTAAAATAGTCCCTGACAATGGAGTGTTCAATGAATTGTAGCTATTATTTGCTAAAATGAATTCTAGAAAAATAATAAAAACGTTCAAATAGGATTGTGTCCATTCTGTTTTGAGACTTACATCAAACATCTTTCCTGTTTTCACTAATCTAGGTTTACTCCTGCAAGACTTCAGTTCCTCTGCTTTACTGTCTGATAGGACTAGGGGTCCAGCAAGAAGCCCTCTGACTTCTGAGCTTCAGTTGCTTTACCTCTAAAACAGAACAAAAAGACTATGTTTTTGAAAGTGGGCAACATTCAGATGGCCCAATTTTAATTGCCCACCATGAACACTCATTTTATCTATAACTCACGTCTTTAAATTCTAAGATGCTAAAATTGTGTAAATCGCTTTTTCTTGGGTGGGTTGACCTCTATCTCCTGTTATTGCTCTTTCTCCCCATTCCCAGAGACCTTTGAAACAGACTGGAGAGAGCACCCAGGGGACTTGTTGAACAAGAAGAATGAGTTAAGCTGTTAATTGAGAGTGTCCACATCAATTTTTCTGGGGATGTAAAGGAGTTTTCTTTGCTGCTTCAACATCAGTCATTGTGTAGCTCTGCCTCAGATTGTTTCTCTTTTAAAGAGCACAATATCAATTTCATAGCCCACGGGGAATCTGAGAAAAATTAATGAAATTATATATGACAGTTAAAATTTAATAAAAACAGTTAAAGAGGGCTGGGGTTGTAGTTCAGTGGTAGAGCACTCGCCTAGCATGTGTGAGGCATTGGGTTCAATCCTCAGCACCACATACAATAAATAAATCAATAAAGGTATTGTGTTCATCTACAACTAAAAAAGGTTTTAAAAAGAAAACAGTTAAAGAGCTCAGTAAAAAGGAAAGGTATGGGGCTGGGGTTGTGGATCAGTGGTAGAGCGCTTGCCTAGCATGCGTGAGGCACTGGGTTTGATTCTCGGCACTGCATTTAAATAAATAAAATAAAGGTCCATTGACGACGTAAAAAATATATATATATATTATATATTAACAATAACAATAAGGTATGGCCAGTAAACATGACATATGATATTGCAACAAATAGGGGATACTGGGCTCCAAGCCTTCTTATATATTGTTTTGACACACTGTGTACAGAAAAAGGAAGATTGTATGTATAGAAAATTTAAGACAATTTAGAAACTCTTCTAAATTCCTGCTACAAAACATTTTAGTGTTATTTCTCCATCATTGAATAAAATACAATTGAAAACTATCACAGGAAACTGTGTTCTTGCCATTTTTGTAAATAAAAGAATCTTACAAACAATGCTGAGGGAAAATATTTTAGGTGACTCCATTTTTACACTAACATCATGTAAGTCTGGTGCTACATTCTAGTTTCTGGTCATTTACTCAGAACATTTAAATTTTTTCAGGGATATTTTCCAGCTCATCCTGATGGACACCTATCTTCCAGTGTGTATCTTTCTATGTGTTAAATACCATAAGCATCTTTTCAATCTCTTCTGAAGAACTGCTTTCAAAGGACAGTAGTATTCTGATGTTTACAGAATAATGCCACTTATATATGAGTTTGGTTTCCAGTGTTTACCATCAGTCTTAGTCTGGGAATCAATGCGATTCTGTATCTGACACAGACAAACAAAGTTCTTCTTACAGACCTCAGATTGAGTCTTTTCTACCATCTTAAATATCACCAAGGAAGCTACCCTGAAACAAGATGTTTCTTTTTGAACATTCAATGAAAACTCTCTAAGATTTAACCAAAAATAATAGTGTCGACCTTGGTATCTGATAGGAGTAAAGCAAAGTTTGGAGGGCTCCCAAACAAGCTAGGCCAGAAAGTGCTAACACTTCCGTTAAGTAAAGATACCTCTCCATGTCTCTAAGAGCTCTTCTCACAGACTATTTGTTGACATCCACTTCACTTTTTAATAACTTGTGCTTCTATTTCAGAAAGGGAGATTTCCATAGCCAACAAACAACAGCTTGCAAATGCTGTTTTTCTTCACTGAAAAAAAAAAAAAAAAAAGCTAACATAAAAATGCTGTCTTCTAGAAATATGTTCAAATTTGTATAGATGTTTACTGATAATTTTCTCGCAACTTTTATTTATTGTTCAAATACACAAACTTTATCATCTCACCCACTTATAACTTTACAGTTCAGAAACATAAAGTACACTCATATTGTGCAGCCATCGGTACCACCCGTCTCCAGAACTGTATTTATCTGGCAACTGAAATCCATTAAATAATGTTCGGTATTTCACCCCCACCCCCATGCCTGCTGACAGCCATCAACCTACTTTCTGTCTCCGGGACTTTGACTACTCTAAGTTCTTAAGTAAAATCATATTGTATTTATGTATTTATGACTGACTGACTCAGCATAAAATGCTCAAGTTTCATCCATGTGGTAGTGTATGTCAGACTTTCTTTGTTAAGGCTGAATCATATTCTGTTTTATGTCTCTTTCATACTTCACATACCCATTCAACTGTTGATCAACACTTGGCTGTGTCTGGTGTTTTCGCTACTGTGATTAGTACTACTTTAAACATGTGGTATGAATTTCTCTTCCAGACTCTGCAATTCTTTTGTGTGTATACCTAAAAGTGAAATTTCTGGATCATATGGTAATTCTGTCTCTAACTTCTTGAAGAACTGCCATACTGGTTACATAGCAGTTTTGTCATTCACATTCACACCAACAGGCTCAATCATTTCAATTTCTTCACATCCACACCACTACTTGTTAATTTTTTTTAAATTACTTGTTAATTTTTGTTTGTTTGTTTGGATAGCAGACCTGAGGGTGAGGTGGTATATCATTGTGCTGTTGATTCACATCCCTCTGATGATTAGTGGTATTAAGCATTTTTGCTATGCTTTCTTACCACTTGTATATTTTCCTTGGAGAAATGTCTGTTCAAGATTTTTGCCCATTTTTTAATTGGGTTACTCTGTTGTTGAGTTTTAGATTTTCCTTATACATTCTGCATCTTAATCCCTTATTAGATATGTAATTTGCAGATCTTTTCTCCCATACCATAGATTTCCTTTGATTCTGTTGATAGTGTCTACATTGTCATCAAAAAAAGGGGTCAGTGTAAGTAACATAATTATTCCTCATGACAAAATTAGCAGTGAGGATGGGATCATTCCAAACTTGGACAGAAAGAGTTTCAAAGATGTTCTTTGCTAAGTCTCCCCGGGGCCTTCCAGGGCTCCAGATGTCCTCGCTCTTCAGTTCCACCGCCCCCCTGTCGAGCTCATTCCCACTGAGGGGCAGCCACCGTGCCCCACCCCGCCGCCTGTGGTGCTTGGTTCTCTGTTCGGCTTAGGCGTGGTACCCTCTGAACTGGCAGGTCCGGAGCAACCCCAGGATAGCGACCCCAGGCCGACCCTCTGGGGCCCAGTTCAGTGCAGAAGACCCTCGGCCCAGCACGCTGTGATGGGCGGCAAGGTTCAGCCCAGGCAACTATGGATGGTGGGCACTGCAGGACTCCACCTGCATTAGCTGCTCAAGGTCTGGTACACCTCCAGGAAAGAAAGAAAATTTGAAGAAGAAAGAGTGGCATCTACCTGGCCAGGAAAGAGTAGAATATCTGAGGAAAAAAACCTTCAAAATCTTACCCTAAGCAGTCGAGGAGCGAGCTGTGGGGTGAGCCAGGCCACCTACATCTCGAGGTAAGCGGTCAGCAGATAACCCGCCCAGCCAGCAGGCCAAGGACAGACTTCATAACTGAGCGACCCACCTGACCCCTGCACCTAGGTCGGTGCCGTCACTGGTTGGTCGTAGTGGCAGAGCAAGCTGATGGGCAAGTCAGGCCACTTGCATCACGGAGGTAGCAGGTAGGTACCCAACCCACCGGCCTTGAGGAGCGGGGTGGCGGGTAGCCAACCCGCCCAACCACCAGGGCAAATACAGATGCCACCACTGAACAACCCTGCCCAACCACCACGCCAAGGTTTGTTGCCATCAGGAGTTAGCCAGAGGCTTTTTTATAGGCTGCTGCAGGCATTTTGAATTACTCCTGAGGGCGTGGCCATCATCATTGGAAGGGCAGCTCCCTTCCTGAGACACCTACAGGAGGCTAGAGGACCTTTGACAAGACCCAGGAGCCAAGAGAAGGAGGTATTGAGAGACTCGGGACCAACTCAGAGTCACCAGAGAATATACCCCACCTGAAGGCCACCACCCCTAGATGGCCAGCTTCCTAGTGGAGCACCGCATTATCAAGGAACTCCAATACTTCTGGCTACTGAAGGCTAAGAGGTGAGTTATTGGAAATCTACAGAGATAATATTAGTCAACAGAGGAAATCTGCAGTAACCCAGAGTTTCTATTAGAGGGGTAGATACCTGAACAATATGAGAAAACAAGGGAAGAAAATGTCCCAAACAAACCTAGATGGTATAGCAATAAAATCCAATGACAGCATGGCAGAAGAAATGTCAGAAAGGGAGTTCAGAATGTACATAATAAAAACGATCAGGGAAGCAAAGGAGGAGATGAAAGAGCAAATGCAGGCATTGAAGGATGAGATGAAAGGGCAAATGCAGGCATTGAATGACTGCACCAATCAACAGTTAAAAGAGCAAATATGGGAAGCAAAAGATCATTTCAATAAAGAGAGATATTGAAAAAAAAAACAAAAAAAAACCAGAAATCCTTGAAATGAAGGAAACAATAAACCAAATTAAGAACTCTATAGAAAGCATAACCAATAGGATAGAACACCTGGAAGACAGAACCTCAGATATCAAAGGCAAAATATTTAATCTTTAAAACAAAGTTGACCAAACAGAGAAGACAGTAAGAAAACATGAACAGAATCTTCAAGAATTATGGGATATCATGAAAAGGCCAAATTTAAGAATTATTGGGATTGAGGAAGGCACAGAGAAACAAACCAAAGGAATGAACAATCTATTCAATAAAATAATATCAGAAAATTTCCCAAATCTGAAGAATGAAATGGAAAATCAAGTTCAAGAGGCTTATAGAACACCAAATGCACAAAATCACAACAGATCCACACCAAGGCACATTATAATGAAAATACCTAACATACAAAATAAAGTCAGATTTTAAAGGCCATGAGAGGAAAGAATCAAATTACATTCAGGGGCAAACCAATACGAATATCAGCAGATTTTTCAATCTAGACCCTAAAAGCTAGAAGGGCCTGGAACAACATTTACCAAGCCCTGAAAGAAAACAAATGCCAACCAAGAATCTTATACCCAGCAAAACTTACTTTCAGATTTGACGATGAAATAAGATCCTTCCATGATAAACAAAAGCTAAAAATTTTACAAAAAGAAAGCCAGCATTACAGAACATTCTCAGAAAAATATTCCAGAGAAAGAGATGAAAAACAATGATGTAAATCAGCAAAGGGAGGAACTACCCTAAAGGAACAACCAAATAAAGGAGAAATCAAGTCATGTGAAAAAAAAAAAAAAAAAAAAAGAGCCAAATGACAAGGAATACAAATCATATCTCAATAATAACCCTGAATGTTAATGGTCTGAACTCATCAAACAAAAGACATAGACAGGCAGATTGGATTAAAAAGAAAGATCCAACAATTTGCTGCCTGCAAGAGACTCATCTCATAGAAAGAGATGCCCACAGAATAAAGATGAAAGGATGGAGAAAAACATACCATGCACATGGACACAGCCAAAAAGTCAGAGTATCCATCCTCATATCAGATAATGTGGACATCAAGCCAAAGTTAGTCAGAAGGGATAAAGAAGGACATTTCATACTACTTAAGGGAAGCATAAACCAGCAAGACATAACAATCATAAATATCTATGCCCCAAACAGTGGCTCATCCATACACGTAAAACAAATCCTTCTCAATTCCAGAAATCAAATAGACCACAACACAATAATACTAGGTGATTTTAACACACCTCTCTCACCATGGACAGATCCTCCAAACAAAAATTGAACAAAGAAACTATCGATCTCAAAAACACAATAATTTAGACCTAATGGACATTTATAGAATATACCATCCAATGGAGATCGAATACACTTTCTTCTCAGCAGCACATGGATCCTTCTCTAAAATAGACCATATATTATGCCACAAAGCTACTGTTAGCAAATATAAGAAGATAGAGATAATACCTTGTATTCTATCATATCATAATGGATTGAAATTAGAAATAAATGACAGTAAAAAACAGAAACTACTCCAACACCTGGAAATTAAATAATACGCTATTGTATGATGAATGGATAACAGAAGATATTAGGAAGGAAATTTAAAAATTCTTAGAGGTAAATGAGAACAAAGAAACAACATATCAAAATCTCTAGGACACTATGAAAGCAGTTATTACAAGAAAATTTATTTCATGGAATGCATTCAATAAAAGAAGAAAAAATCAACAAATAAACGACCCGACACTACAGTTCAAAACCCTAGAAAAAGAAGAACAGAGCAACACCAAAAGTAGTAGAAGACAGGAAATAGTTAAAATCAGAGCTGAAATCAACAAAATTGAAACAATAGAAAAAATTGACAAAATAAATAGTTGGTTCTTTGAAAAATAAACAAAATTGATAAACCCTTAGCCACACTAATAAAGAGAAGGAGAGAGAAAACCCAAATTACTAAAATTCAGAATGAACAAGGAAATATTACAACAGACATGATTGAAATAGAAAACATAATTAGAAGCTATTTTGAAAATCTATACTCCAACAAAACAGAAAACCTCGAAGACATCAACAGGTTTCTAGAGACATATGAATTGCCTAAACTGAACCAGGAGGACATACACAATTTAAATAGATCAATTTCAAGTAATGAAATAGAAGAAGTCATCAAAAGCCTACCAACAAAGAAAAGTCCAGGACCAGATGGGTTCTCAGCCGAGTTCTACAAAACCTTTAAAGAAGAGCTCATTCCAATACTTCTCAAAGTATTTCATGAAATAGAAGAGGAAGGAACCCTCCCACACTCATTCTATGAAGCCAATATCACCCTAATACCTAAATCAGACAGAGACACATCGAGGAAAGAAAATTTCAGACCAATATCCTTAATGAACATTGATGCAAAAATTCTCAACAAAATCTTAGCAAATCATATACAAAAATATATTAAAAAGATAGTGCACCACAATCAAATGGGTTTTATCCCAGGGATGCAAGGTTGGTTCAACATCCAGAAATCAATAAATGTCATTCACCATATCAGTAGACTTGAAGTCAAGAATTACATGATTATTTTGATAGATGCAGATAAAGCATTTGATAAAATACAGCATCCCTTCATACTCAAAACACTAGAAAAAATAGGGATAATGGGAACATTCCTTAACATTGTAAAGGCCATCTATGCTAAGCCCATGACCAATATCATTCTAAATGGTGAAAAACTGAAAGCATTCCCCCTAAAAATTAGAACAAGGCAGGGATGCCCTCTTTCACCACTTCTATTCAACATTGTCCTCAAAACTCTAGCCAGAGCAATTAGACAGACCAAGGAAATTAAAGGGATACAAATAGGAAAAGAAGAACTCAAACTATCCCTATTTGCTGATGACATGATTATATATTTAGAGGAACCAGAAAATTCCACCAGAAAACTTTTAGAACTCATAAGTGAATTCAGTAAAGTGGCAGGATATAAGATCAATCCTCATAAATCCAATGCATTTTTATACATAAGTAATGAATCTTCAGAAAGAGAAGTTAGGAAAACTACCCCATTCACAATAGCTTCAAAAAAATAAAATACTTGGGAATCAATCTCACAAAAGAGGTGAAAGTCCTCTACAAGGAGAACTACAGAACACTAAAGAAATAAATTAAAGAAATTCTTAGAAGATGGAAAGATCTCCCATGTTCTTGAATAGGCAGAACTAATATTGTCAAAATGGCCATACTACCAAAAGTGCTATATGGATTCAATGCAATTCCAATTAAAATCCCAAGGACATACCTTACAGAAATAGAGCAAGCAATCATGCAATTCATCTGGAAGAATAAGAAACCCAGAATAACTACAGCAATCCTTAGCAGGAAGAGCAAAGCAGGAAGAGCAAAGCAGACTTTCAACTGTACTACAAAGCAATAGTAACAAAAACGGCATTGTATTAGTACCAAAATAGACAGGTAGACCAATGGTACAGAATAGATGACACGGACACAAACCCAAATAAATACAATTTTCTCATACTAGACAAAGGTGCCAGAAATATGCAATGGAGAAAAGATAGCCTCTTCAACAAATGGTGCTGGGAAAACTGGAAATCCATATGCAACAGAAGGAAACTAAACCCCTATGTCTCACCCTGCACAAAAATCAACTCACAATGGATCAAGGACCTTGAAATCAGACCAGAGACCCTGCATCTTATAGAAGAAAAGGTAGGTCCAAATCTTCAACTTGTTGGCTTAGGATCAGACTTCCTTAACAGGCCTCCTATAGTTCAAGAAATAAAAGCAAGAATCAATAACTGGGACAGATTCAAACTAAATAGCTTTCTCTCAGCAAAGGAAACTATCAGCAATGTGAAGAGAGAGCCTACAGAGTGGGAGAAAATCTTTGCCACTCATACTTCAGAAAGAGCACTAATTTCCAGAATCTATAAAGAACTCAAAAAACTGTACACCATGAATACAAATAACCCAATCAACAAATGGGCTAAGGATATGAAGAGACACTTCACAGAAGAAGATCTATAAGCAATCAACAAACATATGAAAAAATGTTCAACATCTCTAGTAATAAGAGAAATGCAAATCAAAACTACCCTAAGATTCCATCTCACCCAATTAGAATGGCGATTATCAAGAATACAAGCAACAATAGGTGTTGGAGAGGATGTGGGGAGAAAGGTACACTCAAACATTGCTGGTGGGTTTGCAAATTAGTGCAGCCACTCTGGATAGGGATAACGTAGTGTGGAGATTCCTTAGAAAACTTGGAATGGACCCACCATTTGACCCAGCCTATACCCAAAGGACTTAAAATAAGCATACTACAGAGATACAGCCACAACAATGATCATAGCTGCTCAATTCACAATAGCCAGATTGTGGAACCAACCTATATGTCCCTCAATTGATGAATGGATAAAGAAACTGTGGTATATACATACCATGAAATATTACTCAGTCCTAAAGAATAATAAAATTATGGCATTTGCAGGCAAATGGATGCAATTGGAGAACATCATGCTAAGTGAGATAAGCCAATCTCAAAAAACCAAAGGACGAAAGATCTCACTGATAAGCGAATGATGACACATATAGGGGGTGGGAGGGGGGCAAGAATGGAGGAAGAAGGGACTCTATGGAGGGACAAGAGAGGTGGGAGGGGTGGAGGGAGAGGAAAACAAATAACAGAATGAATCAAAAACTATTACCCTGGGTAAATGTATGATTACACAAATGGTATGCCTCTACTTCATGTACAAACAGAGAAACAAGATGTATCCCATTTGTTTACAATAAAAACAAATTTAAAAAAATGTTCTTTGCTGCTGGCTAATCAATCATTCTGATGGGACTTTGCCACGTGGTAGGACTTTGTCCTGCTGGGTCTGCCTGAGTGCTGTTCATGTGGTTTTGTGGTTATATGTTGCCTCTTTTGAGTGCTGGTAAGACTCCATTCTAAGAGAAGATTGTGTCATGTTCTAGTCCCAATAACATCCCACAGGATAATTCTTCCCAATCATGATGCCAGAAAGTGGGTGATTACAATGTATCTTTCCCTGGGATCCAAAGTCACTGAACCAATGTGAAATAGCTATTTCTCAGTGTAACTGTAAGTTATACAATATAAGGAAGGACTTCTACAGAGAGATGGGGTTCTTTTATTGCTGGGTCCCACTGAGTGCACATGACTGAGTCCTCTGCTGGAAAGTTGAGGAGGCAGGTGGGCTGCAGGATAGGTGGGTGACCATTCTACACACTTGGATGAGTTTTTGAGGTGCATTTGGGAGGAAAATAATTTTATCTCCTTCCTCTCAGCCTAATGCAATGCAGGTCTGGGAAAGTCCATCATGATACCAGCAAGGCTTCCTGCTGCCCAGCTCTTGGCCCATTCTTCCTGCATACTTTGCTGCTGTATCTGTTCTTTCCTGATCCCATGGGTTATCACAGATTCCACTCATGGTGACTCAGTGTAAAAATTGGGAAAAAATTTAAAGGACGGAGCACTTTCTTCTGCTCTCCCTAAAACACTTGAGATTTTTTAGGTCATTCCGTATTATAAATTTCATAATCAATGTGCTTGGGCACCTTTAAATGCTTCTAGTGTCTACCCTTAAAATTAAATTGTTAAGAGAAATTGCCCTCCCTGTATAAACTTTATCAGCTCCTCTGTTGATTGAGACTCCCTAAAGTGGGTTATCCCCAGCATGGGCTACTTGGAACCAGGAATTTGTCAGGTTAAAAACAAAGAGAAAGAAAGAAATTTCAAAGAGAAAGAAAGAAATTTCAGCCACCCACAGATACAAGCCATTAGAAAAGAGTTCACAGAAGAGAAGGAGGAGGAGGAGGAGGAGGAGAGATGGAAGGGGGAGAAGGAGGAGGAGGAAGAGGAGGAGGAGGGATGGGGAAGAGGGAGAAGGAGAAGACTAGAAGCAGGAGGAGAAGAAGAGAACAAGGAGGAGGAGGAGGAGGAGGAGGAGGAGGAGGAGGAGGAGGAGGAGGAGGAGAGAAACTAATTATTATTATCCTGAGGACAAGACAGGGACCATTAGGAACAGAAGGCCAAGAGTCATCAATCCCCTTCCTCTTCATTTTTGTTTCTTTTTTCCTCCTGTCAGTCAGAAACAAAAACTAAATTCCAGGATTTAGGCAACTACAAAACAAAAATAGAAAAGGGGAAAAAATGAGGTGGAAACCACCACTTTAAGAGGCAATAAACCCAAAAAGTTAAAAAAAAAAAAAAAAAAGGCGGGGTGGGAGGGACTTTAACCCTAAACACCAAGCAAATGCCAGGTGAAGCAAACATAATGCTAGTCCGAGTTTATTTCCGTATTGACTAAAACAACAACCACCCACAAACCCTCAGTACAGGGGGAGAAAATAACAGATAATCAAATAAGTTGTATGCACATACACAGTATTTTAATATAAATGTATAATAAAGTACTTATAGACACAACATATAGCTAAAATGAAGTACCATCATTTAGTCCAATCCCCAATCCAGCATTCATACAAAAAACTCATCCATTGAATAATTTAAATAAACAAAGATTTAAAACATATTCATTGAAGACTCAAGATGCCATACTAAAGCAAGGGTGCCTGTCTCAACACCAGACTTACAAAGCACAAAGATGGCTAACAAAGAAACTCACCAAAACTTAGTACTGAACTGTAAAACAAACAAACAAATCTGTAGAGTCACAGAGGTCAGAAATGCACACAGAAATACTGTGTTAGAGATGCACCAGGGTGGGCACCAGACTGGATGCCAGCAGCAGTAGTGAAAGGGAGGGTCAGTACACACAGAGGAGATGGCATAGCCAGCACATAAAGAAATTCAAAAATAAAGAAGCATTGACTTGGGTAATCTGTGGATTAGAGAGGAAGGCTGATTTTAATAAAGGGAATTAGTAGGGGAAGTGAATCAGTGAAAACAAGTCCAAAAATAACTCCCACGAGAGGGGAAGCATTTGGAGAATGGAAAATGGGTGCACGTGCATATCTACCAAAGAAGGTGGCCACCCGTTCCACTCATGCAGCCTGAGAAAGCAGTGCCTACTTGGTTCCTGAAGCTGGAAAAAAGAAGCAGTCCTGCTACCAGAGAAAGCGGGGCTCCTCTGGGCCCCTGCAGCCAGGGAAAGTGGGTGCTCCTGGACTGCCACACTCCTACCACCCACAAAAGTGCCACCCCACCTGCCCCTCTCCCACCACCAGGAGACCCCTGATCCTGACCAAAAGTTGCCAGAAGGCACCTGAAACAGAGAGTCAAATAGGCACAAAGAAAAGTTTGCCTGTATTTTTCAGGCTCTGGATCCCAAGAGAGAAAACTCCCAACATCACTGGCGCTATAGCAGACAAACAGGAACATCTGCCCTCCTTGGCAGATACCCAGTATTTCATATTGAGAGCAATGAAGGTGATACCTGTAGAGGTTTTGTCCCCATACTTTAAAAGTGGATTTTGCCAGAGACCCTAGAGATCCAGACATCCTGCAGAGACCAGCATCCCCGCTCCAACAGAGGTTGTAGAGCAATTCTCAAATACCCACCCAGAAAGTTCCAAAGTTCCATTTAGGTTAAACCCCAATTACTGGAATCTCCAATTTAGAACTCCACAACAACCCCACCATCGAAACATAATTTGTCAACACCCAAATTGTGCTACCACACTGTATTCCAGGAGACTGGAAGTTGAGACCTATTACAACCATGTTTGTCTCCTAGCCACAAAGTTTGACAGCTCAGAAAGGAACACAGAGGTGTTGGGCTTAACAACCCCAACCCTCATCCCAAGGGTTACAAAGTCAAAAACAAATACAAAGAATGAAAATTCATTCCTGTTGATAGTTTTGACTACCTAAGCAGAAAAAAAGCTTTTTATTTCTCAGTAAGATATTTGTTCTTTTCTTTCCTCATTTCTTTTCTTTCTTCATACTACAATTGTTAAATCTATTCTTTTTCTTCTTCTATTTTATTGAATTTTAACATCATTTCATAATATTATATAACTTTGCTTTTTTCCTATATGTATTATTTGTGTGAGTGTACATGGGGGAGTGTGTAGGAACTATATGTACTCTACATGGATAGGTTAAAAATCATGGATATTCAAGTATTCATTTTCATGTTAATTGCTTCTATCTACACCTTTGTACTATTTAGTCTTAATTTATTTTAGGTGGGATTCAATTTTACACAGGTTTGAGCTGTCTTAATCTTATAGTTGCTGGTTTTTCCATACCTGGGTTATCATCCCTCTTATTTTCCCCTCATTATCATCTTCTTCCACCAACAATCAAATTTTTCCTGTTCTCAAGTCCTCTCTTTTTCTGTTTTCTGTAACTCTTTTATTCCTTCTTCTTTATAGTCAACATCTACTACCTACCACTTGCCTCTTCTTTGATCACTTTTTTAAAACAGTTCAAACTTTCTCTCGCCTTCCTACCCTATATGCTCCTTGCTTAAGAAGCTGTAATCCCACTAAATAATAGAATTGTATAGTTTATGTAATTCATACCCATTCATGTTGTTGTGATAATTAATAAAATAGATGATATAGTAGACATTTGATGTTGAATGCCTGAAATAGTCCACAGTTTTGTATTGCTGGTACTGATTTAAAATGTTGACCTCATCATTCTTATATAGGTGGCAATTAGTGTTTCAGATTTTGTAGTAGACACTGGACAATTATCTCAAAACTATATACCTGTGGCTGACATTAGTGCTACTCCAGGGTCCCCTCACCTCCAGGAAGGGCTGGAAAGTGATTCAAAACCCTCAAAATCATAGAGTAGAGGTTCTGCTGCCTCAAGAAACACAACTCAGTCAAGCAACAGTGAATCTCACTCCACATGGTCCAATGCCACCTGAACCTAAACATTATTTCTATTCATAGAATTGGGGAGACAAAAATTCTAAACAAAAACCAGGCCCCAAGGAAGAACAACCAAAAGAGAACTTCAGGACCCCCACCTTAACATATACTCATATATTAATTACAGAGATAAATATTAGGATAAAAAGAACTATACACATCAGGATATATGTATAAAAGAGAAAGGTAAATCCATCTCAAATTTTGCAGAAATTCAGGAACTCTGGAAACAGGTAAACATATCTTCCCCCAAAATTTATAAATCACCCAACAAAAGATCCCACAGACACAGAAGAGGATGAAATTCCAAAGAAAAGTTATACAAATCTGATTATTAAAATGTTCAGTGGTTCCAGAAATATGGCTCAGTGGTAGAGTGCTTGCCTGGCATGCATGAGACTCTGGCTTCAATGCCCAGCACTGCCCCCAACCAAAAAAAATGTTCAGTGAACTAAAAGAAGATAGAGGGAATGAATTAAGAGAGCAAATAAAGGAGATTAAAGATCATTTCAATAAAGAAATAGAAATAATGAAAAGAAACCATTCAGAATTCCTAAAAATGAAAGACACAATGAATCAAACATAAAATTCACTTGAGAGCATTACCAAAAGACTAGGCAGATTGTGTAGAAAATATAACTTTTGCACATGAAGACAAAACCCCAGGTCCTGATGACAGGACACATGAATTTGAGTATGCAGAATGCAATAAAGGGAAGAAATAATATAACATGATCAGAATACTTAGAAACTCTGGGACAACATCAAGAAACCAAACTTGAGAATCATTGGGAGATAGAAGAGAAGATGGAGATACAAGATAAAGGCATTAAGCACATTTTCAATGACATGGTCACAGAAAATCTTCCCCTTATCAAAAAGGAGATAGACATCCACATACAGGATGTATACAGGATGCCAAATAGACCTGATCAGAAGAGAAGTTCTCCAAGACACATCATAATCAAAATGACTAAAGTAGAAAATAAACAAAGAATATTAAAAGCTTCAAGAGAGAAACATCAGTTCACATTTAGAAGCAAACCAATAAGGCTCACTTCTGACATAAAAATTCATACACTAAAAACAAGGAGAGTCTGGAATGAGGTTTTCCAAGCTCTAAAAGAAAACATTTGCCAACAAAGACTGCTACACTCAGCAAAGCTCTCTTTCACATTCAATGGAGAAATCAAACTTTCCATGATAAAAGTAATCTGAAAGAATTCATGACAACCAAGCCAGCAACACAAAGAATTCTCAAAAATAAACTGAACATAGAAGAACCCAAAAACACATTCCAAAACTTTCATATAGATGAGGATCGATAGAAGACTAATCATCTAAATGAGATTCAAGACAGAATTAAACATAGCAAAAAAAGCAAATTGGCAGTAATCACAAACACATATCCACAATAATACTGAATATAAATGGTCCCTACTCCCCAAATAAAAGACATAAATTAGCAGGCTGGATCAAAAAACAAGATCTAACTATATGCTGTCTGCAAGAGACTCATCTCATAGGTAAAAACACTCACAGGATAAAAGTGAAAGGACAGAAAGAATACATGCAAATGGAGTCCACAAAAAGGCCAGACTAGCTATTTTCATATCTGCAAAGTTGATTTCAAGTAAAAATTAATCAACAGAGATAAAGGAGGATCCTGGTAATGGGATGATCCAAGAAGAAGATATAATTATAGGAAAAATACATGCCCCAAATATCAGTGTACTCAATTATATTTAAAAATATTCCTTGGAATTAAATCCCAGTAGACCCCAACACAATAATACTAGGTGACTTCACCACTCTCCTGTCACCCATAGACAGGACATAAAAGCACAAAATTCATAAAAATTTATGCAACCTAAATAATACTATAAATAAAATGGATCTATTAAACATCTGCAGATGATTTGACCCCAAAATAGCTGAATTTACCTTTTTCTCAGCTGTTCATGAACCTTTTCCAGAATAGACCATATTCTAGGCAACAATGTAAGTCTTAGCAAATACAAATTAAATTGATAAAATCCCATGCATCCTATCAGACCACAGTAGAATAAAATCAGAAATCAATAGCAAAAAAAACAGTAATAATAATCCATGAAGAATGGATCAAAGAAGAAATTTGAGAAGAGACCAAAAATTCTTAGAAACAAATGAAAACAAAGATACAACAAATCAAAATCTCTGGGAGAGTATGAAAGTACTAGGAGGAGAATTTATTGCATTGAATGTCAACATCAAAAGTAAATACATCCCAAATAAATTAGCTTATGGTATACCTCAGATTCTTAGACAAAGAAGAACAAACTAACTCCAAAATCAGTAGAAGAAAGGAAATAATAAAGATCAGAGTCAAAATTTATGACATTGAGTATAAAACAACAAAACACAGGATCAATGCAACAAGAAGTTAGTTCATTGAAAAGATAAATAAGATTGATGAGCCCCCAGCTAAACTAACCAAAAGAAAGAGAGAGAAGACCCAAATAAACACAAATAGAGATGAAAAGAAGCTATTACCCCAGACACTTCTGAAATCCAGAGGATCATTAGAAATAATTTTAAAAATTTATACTCCAGTAAACTGCAAAATCTGGAAGATATTAACAAATTTCTAGACACATGAACTGCCCAAATTGAACCACAAAGATGTCGAAAACCTATACAGACCAAAATGAAGTAAAAAAATTAAAACGTAAATTAAAATTCTACCAACAAAGTGATATAACCAGAAAGCACAGGAAAAGATGAATTCTCAGCTGAGTTCTACCAGACCTTTCTCAAATTATTCTATGAAACTAAAGAGTGAAGAACATTCCAAAATACATTCTATGAAACCATTATAACCCTGATACAAAAAAAAAAAAAAACAGACAAAAACACAAATAGGAAAGAATACTACAGACCAATCTCCCTAATGAACATAGATGCAAAAATCACTAATAAAATATTATCAAACCATAATCAAAAACAAATTAAGAATACAATACACCATGAACAAGGGGGCTTCATCCCAGGTATACAAGGGTGATTCAATATATGCAAATAAATAAATGTAATTCACTACATAAATAGAATTAAGAACAAGAACCATGTGATCATCTTAATAGATGCAGAAAAGGCCTTTGATAAAATAAAGCAACAATTTGTGTGTTAAAAACACTGGAGAAATTAGAAATAGAATAAACTTACCTCAACATTATAAAGGTTATGAACCCCAAGTCAGCATCATACTGTATGGAACTTTTCCTCTATAATCAAGAACAAGACAAGGATGCCCACTCTCATCACTTTTTTCAATATAGTTCTCAAAACTCTAGCCAGAGTGATAAGACAAGAGAAGGAAATTAAAGGGATACAAATAGGAAGAGTAGAAGTCAAACTATCACTGTTTATTGATGACATGATACTACATCTAGAAGAACACCCCAAAATTTTACCAGAAGATGCCTATAGCTGATACATTAATTTAGCATAGTAAAAGGACATGATCAAAACTCATAAATCTATATTCCAAAAACAATTCAGCTGAGAATGAAATAAGGCAATCCATCCCCTCCACAATATCCTCAATAAATAAATAAATAAAATACCTGGGAATTAATCTAACCAAGGAAGTAAAAGATCTCTACAATGAACACTATAGAACACTAAAGAAAGAAACTAAAGAAGACCTAGAAGATGAAAAGACCTCCCATGTTCTTGGATAGGCAGAATTAATACTATCGAAATGACCATACTATGCAAAACAGATTCCATGCAATCTCCATCCAAACACCAATGACATTCCTCAAAGGACTAGAAGGAAAAACAGTTGTTGAATTCATTTGGAAGAATAAAAGACCCATAATAGCCAAAGCTATTTTGGATAAGAAGAGTGAAGCAGGAGGCATGACAGTACCTGATCTCAAATGATACTACAGAGGTATAATAGCAAAAACAGCATGGGATTGACATCAAAGTAGATAGGAAGACCAATGGAGTAGAACAGAAAGAACTGAAATAAATCTACATACTGATAGTATGTAGTCATCTGACATTTGACAAAGGTGTCCAAAATACATTAGACAAAAACAGTCTTTTTAACAAATGATGCAGGAAAACGGGATATTTATATGTAGAAGAATGAAATTAGATCCCTATCTTTCGCCCTGCACAAAAGTCAAATTGAAATGCATCAAAGACTTAGGAATTAGACCAGAATCCTGTTGGGATAAAATAGAGTCAATGCTTCTTCATAATATAGGTGCAGGCAACAATTTACTTAACAAGACTCCTAAATCTTGAGAAATAAAACCAAGAATCCATAAGTGGGATGTCATCAAATTAAAAAGTTTCTGCACAGTAAAGAAAATAAGACAGTGAAGAAAGCACCTACAGAAAGGAAGAAAATCTCTGCCAGCTTCTCCTCTATCAGGGGATTAATATCCAGAATATATGAAGAACTCAAAGAACAGCTGGTCATGGTGGCATATGCCTGTAATCCCAGCAGCTTGGGAGGATACACCAGGAGGATTGCAAATTCAGCTAGCCTCAGCAATTTAGCAAGGTCCTAAGCAACTTTGGAAGACTCTGTCTCAAAATAAAAAATAAAAAGGACTGGGGATGGGGCTCAGTAGTTAAGCACTCCTGGAATCCCTGGTTAAAAAAACAAAACAAAAACTCAAAAAACAAATAACCCAATCAAAAGCACTAAACAGACATTGTCCAAAAGAAGAAACACCAATGGCCAAAAAATTGTTCAACATCTTTAGCAATCAGGGAAATACAAATCAAAAATACACTAATATTTTACCTCACTCCAGTCAGATTGACAATGAACAAGAATACAAATAATAAATTCTGGCAAGAATATGGAGGGAAAAGAACATTCATACATTGTTGGTAGGACTACACATTATTACAACCACTTTGGAAAGCTTTATGGAGATTCCTCAAAATAATAATAATAATAATAAACAGGAATGAAACCACCGTATGACTCCTCAGTATGGGATAAAAAAAGGACTAAAATCACATACTGTAGTGATACAGAAACTACAATATTTATAGCAATCACAATTCACACTAACTAAATGAAATCAACCCAGATGCTCATCGATAGATAAATGGATTTTTAAAAATGTAATATATTTACACAATGGTGTTTTACTCAGTCATAAATAAGAATGAAATAATGGCATTTAAATAAAAACATGAAGTAATATACACAGACTCAAATTCAAGGATCAAATGTTTTCTCTCATTGGAAACTAGAGCAAAATAAAGGAAAGAAGGTGATGGAATGGGGGATTGTATATCATGAAGACATAGGGAAGATCAGTGGAGTAGCAAAGGAGAGAGGAAGGAAGGGAAAGAGAAATATGGAATGAATCTGTCAGAATCATGTTATGTACATTTATAAATGTACCAAACAGAATTTCACCTTTATGTATACATAGAAAGTACCAATCAAAACTAAATTCATAAAGGGATAAAAGGAAGATCAATAGAGGAGGGAGAAAAGGGGAAGGAGGAAGAGAGGAAAAGGGAGGGAGAAGGGGGATTGAAATCAGTTCCTTGTATGTATAATTTTGTCAAAAGGAACCTAAATACTATGTCTGAAAAAACTGATTGGCCCGGGTGTGGTGGCACATGCCTACAGTCCCAGCAGTTCCAGAGGCTGGGGCAGGAGGATCACGAGTTCAAACTCAGTCTCAGCAAAATTGAGGGACTAAGCAACTCAGTGAGACCCTGTCTCTAAATAAAATACAAAATAGGGATGGTGATGTGGCTTAGTGGTTGAGTGCCCCTGAGTTCAGTTCCCAGAACACCCTGCCAAAAATATTGATTGACTTTTGTGTCCATAATACAGATTCAAAATTAATTTCAGCATTTGCTAAAATACACCAACTGACAAAATTTCACAGACTTAATAAGTGGTGTTAAATTTACAGTTATACTAGAACATCTAAATTTTAACAGTGTAGCCCCATAACCTTGGGAAAGTAAATATAAAATAATAGGTATGTTTCACTTTAACTATAGCCTTGCTAAATTTCCCATAGTCTTAGTACACATTTTCTTAAAATATTTTGTATTAGGCATAGAGGCTCTAACATAAGATAAAATAAATTAAAATTAAAGTAAGTTTTTGGCATTTACAAATTAGCTTGATAAATGGAACCCCGTGGACCTCAGGTAAAATAGTTAATATGGCTCAAAGTCAATTACACAAGGACTTTCAAAGATTAAAACTCATTATATAAATACTAAAAATAAAAGTGAGATTATCCTCATTGCTTCTCCAAAGTTTGTTTTAAATCTAAAATAAATAAAAGGCACCTAATCATGGATTACTACAATTTTAATGATATGGTTTCATCTAATAAGATCCTTATAACCAATATTAATTATTATGATGATGATTAAAGTTTCTATTCATCACAAACTGGTAAATATTTTGCCCTTATAGACTGTCTAACATATCATGTCTGGTGATTATTTCCAGTGCCTCCGAAGAAACACAATTCACCTTTCCAAAATTAGGATACCTCAAGAACTTACCATCACTCACAGTCTTACAGACAAGATCATAACTATATCTACCTTTCTCTAGAAGCACAGTTATGACATTGTATTGATAACATCCTCCTCCAAGGAGATTCAGTTGACATATTTATTAATGACACATGTCACTGGAAGATCTTTAGTCCTTTTGGGGTTCCAGTGACAACATACGACTCTTTTTCAAATTTTACTTCAAAATTAAAATCAACATCTGCTTTTGTTTGTGCCTTCAGAAAACTGCTCTAAGCAAAAGTTTTCTCTTCTACGCTTCCTGGAGTCTCCGGATCACTTTAAATGACCATTGGTTATCCCAGGGATTCTGATGCACAAAATTTCCTCTCTTGATCTCCTGCTATCCACCATTAAAATAACAAATGACTGACTACCCACTGGGTTCTTCTGTAAACAGAGGTTCTCATGGATCCTGAACCTGTATCCGTCAATAATTGTCTGTCCATTATGCTCTGTGCTTTGTGAACAGAACACTACAACCTCAGCATGACTGAGCTATGAAAGTTACTATGGTTTGAATATTTATGTCTTTCCCAAATTTACATAGAAACTTTTTATGGTATTAAGAGGGGGGATGTTTTAAGAATGATTAAATCATGAAGGATCCACTCTCACAAATAGAATTAACACTCTTATAAAACAGGCTTTAGAAAGCTGCCTGGCCTTTCCATCCATTCCACCATGTGGAGACACAGTGTCTGTTTCCACTGGAGGATGCAGAAGTAAGGCACCGTCTTAGAAGCACATGGTAAGAACTTACCAGACACTGAATCTGTCAGCAGCTTGATCTTGGACTTCCCAGCTTCCAAAGCTGTTAGAAATATATTTCTATTATTTATAAATTACTTTGTCCAAGATATTTTGTTATAGCAAAAAGAGTGGACTAAGACATAAGACCTCCCTAAGACAGAATAGAACCTCTGGGCCCTTTGGTATGTTTAATCTGCAAAAGGGAATGACTTCCCCTGTCCAGTACCACACAAGATGCCAGGACACTGAATGAGGTCACCACTACCCAAGGCACCCTGACTATCTGGGAAGCTTCTTGCAATTAAGTGAATAGCTGTGTGGGTAATTTACTATATGAATGGAGCTGCTAACTATTATACGTGATGGAGTTCAGTTGGATGTTGCTTCTGTTCATTCCTTAGCCCAAATAGCTCTAATAAATAATGGAATCAATAAAACAACATACTTGGCCAGACTTCAGGCAGTTTTCTTAACATCAGATACCATGGACAACAAGTGACACCATCTTCACATTTATTTCAACAATTAAGCCATTGTCCCAGAGTTATCCCCTTTGGGGTAAAAATAAATAAAAATTAAAAGCTAAAGCAAAAACCAAATACACAGGAACAAACTCTGGAAATTTTTTTCCTCAAAGATATACAAATTAATAGATCAAAATCACACATGTGGTCTACATGAACTGAGGTCACAATAGCATTACCAAAGTACTTCTTACTCCTTTCAGAGTTGTGACATTACTAATTATAACCATGACACAAATCTCACTTCTTTTTTTTATTTATTTATTTTTATTGTAAACAAATGGGATACATGTTGTTTCTCTGTACATAGAGTAAAGGCATACCATTTGTGTAATCATAAATTTTCATAGGGTGATGTTGGTTGATTCATTCTGTTATTTTTTCCCCTTCCCCCCACCCCTCCCATCCCTCTTTTCCCTCTATACAGTCCTTCCTTCCCCCATTCTTGCCCCCCTCCCTAACCCTCACTCTAACCCTAAAAATAACCCCTCCCACGCCCCATTACGTATCATCATCCACTTATCAGCGAGATCATTCTTCCTTTGGTTTTTTGAGATTGGCTTATCTCACTTAGCATGATATTCTCCAATTTCGTCCATTTGCCTGCAAATGCCATAATTTTATCATTCTTTATGGCTGAGTAATATTCCATTGTATATATATGCCACGGTTTCTTTATCCATTCATCAACTGAAGGGCATCTAGGTTGGTTCCACAATCTGGCTATGGTGAATTGAGCAACTATGAACATTGATGTGGCTGTATCTCTGTAGTATGCTGATTTTAAGTCCTTTGGGTATAGGCCAAGGAGTGGGATAGCTGAGTCAAATGGTAGTTCCATTCCAAGTTTTCTAAGGAATCTCCATACTGCCTTCCAGAGTGGCTGCACTAATTTGCAACCCCACCAGCAATGTATGAGTGTACTTTTTCCCCACATCCTCGCCAACACCTGTTGTTGCTTGTGTTCTTGATAATCGTCATTCTGATTGGGGTGAGATGGAATCTTAGGGTGGTTCTGATTTGCATTTCTCTTATTACTAGAGATGTTGAACATTTTTCCATATGTTTGTTGATTGTTTGTAGGTCTTCTTCTGTGAAGTGTCTGTTCATTTCCTTAGACCATTTGTCGATTGGGTTATTTGTAGTCTTGGTGTTGAGTTTTTTGAGTTCTTTATAGATTCTGGAGATTAGTGCTCTATCTGAAGTATGATTGGCAAAGATTTTCTCCCACTCTGTAGGCTCTTTCTTCGCATTGCTGATAGTTTCCTTTGCTGAGAGAAAGCTTTTTAGTTTGAATCTATCCCAGTTGTTGATTCTTGCTTTTATTTCTTGTGCTATGGGAGTCCTGTTGAGAAAGTACAGTCCTAAGCCGACATGTTGAAGATCTGGACCTACTTTTTCTTCTATAAGATGCAGGGTCTCTGGTCTGATTCTGAGGTCCTTAATCCATTTTGAGTTTAGTTTTGTGCACGGTGAGAGATATGGGTTTACTTTCAATTTGTTGCATATGGATTTCCAATTTTCCCAGCAACATTTGTTGAAGAGGCTATCTTTTCTCCATTGCATATTTTTGGCCCCTTTGTCTAGTATGAGGAAATTATATTTATTTGGGTTTGTGTCCGTGTCCTCTATTCTGTACCAATTTTGGTACCAATACCATGCCGTTTTTGTTACTATTGCTTTGTAGTACAGTTGAAGTTCAGGTATTGCAATACTCCCTGCTTCATTTTTCCTGCGAAGGATTGCTTTAGCAATTCTGGGTTTCTTATTCTTCCAGATGAATTTCATGATTGCTTGTTCTACTTCTGTAAGGTACATCGTTGGGATTTTAATTGGAATTGCATTGAATCTGTATAGCACTTTTGGTAGTATGGCCATTTTGACAATATTAATTCTGCCTATCCAGGAACATGGGAGATCTTTCCATCTTCTAAGGTGTTCTTTAATTTCTTTCTTTAGTGTTCTGTAGTTCTCATTGTAGAGGTCTTTCACCTCTTTTGTGAGATTGATTCCCAAGTATTTTATTTTTTTGAAGCTATTGTGAATGGGTTAGTTTTCCTAACTTCTCTTTCTGAAGATTCATCACTCATGTATAAAAATGCATTGGATTTATGAGCATTGATCTTGTATCCTGCTACTTTACTGAATTCACTTATGAGTTCTAAGAGTTTTCTGGTGGAATTTCCTGGTTCCTCTAAGTATATAATCATATCATCAGCAAATAGGGATAGTTTAAGTTCTTCTTTTCTAATTCGTATCCCTTTAATTTCTTTGGTCTGTCTATTTGCTCTGGCTAGAGTTTCAAGGACGATATTGAATAGGAGTGGTGAAAGAGGGCATCCCTGCCTTGTTCCAGATTTTAGGGGGAATGTTTTCAGTTTTTCACCATTAAGAATGATATTAGCCATGGGCTTAGCATAGATGGCCTTTACAATGTTAAGGAACGTTCCCACTATCCCTATTTTTTCTAGTGTTTTGAGCATGAAGGGGTGCTGTATTTTATCAAATGCTTTTTCTGCATCTATTGAAATAATCATGTGATTCTTGACTTTAAGTCTATTGATATGGTGAATTACAATTATTGATTTCCTGATGTTGAACCAACCTTGCATCCCTGGGATGAAACCCACTTGATCATGGTGCACTATCTTTTTAATATGTTTTGTATGTGACTTGCTAAAATTTTGTTGAGAATTTTTGCATCGATGTTCATTAAGGATATTGGTCTGAAATTTTCTTTCCTCGATGTGTCTCTGTCTGGTTTAGGTATCAGGGAGATATTGGCTTCGTAGAATGAGTTTGGGAGGGTTCCCTCCTCTTCTATTTCATGGAATACTTTGAAAAGTATTGGAATGAGCTCTTCTTTAAAGGTTTTGTAGAACTCGGCTGAGAACCCATCTGGTCCTGGACTTTTCTTTGTTGGTAGGCTTTTGATGACTTCTTCTATTTCATTACTTGAAATTGGTCTATTTAAATTGTGTATGTCCTCCTCATTAGTTTAGGCAATTCATAGGTCTCTAGAAACTTGTTGATATCTTCAAAATTTTCTCTTTTGTTGGAATATAGATTTTCAAAATAGCTTCTAATTATGATTTGTATTTCAATCGTGTCTGTTGTGATATTTCCTTGTTCATTCCGAATTTTGGTGATTTGGGTTTTCTCTCGTCTTCTCTTTGTTAGTGTGGCTAAAGGTTTATCAATTTTATTTTTTCGAAGCACCAACTATTTATTTTGTCAATTTTTTGTATTGTTTCTTTTGTTTCAATTTCGTTGATTTCAGCTCTGAGTTTAACTATTTCCTGTCTTCTACTACTTTTGGTGTGGTCTGTTCTTCTTTTTCTAGGGCTTTGAGCTGTAGTGTTAGGTTGTTTATTTGTTGAGTTTTGTTTCTTTTATTGAATGCACTCCATGAAATAAATTTTCCTCTAAGTACTGCTTTCATAGTGTCCCAGAGATTTTGATATGATGTTTCTTTGTTCTCATTTACCTCTAAGAATTTTTTAATTTCCTTCCTAATATCTTCTGTTATCCATTCCTCATATAATAGCATATTTTTTAATCTCCAGGTGTTGGAGTAATTTCTGTTTTTTACTCTTTCATTTATTTCTAGTTTCAATCCATTATGATCTGATAAAATACAAGGAAGTGTCTCTATCTTCTTGTGTTTGCTAACAGTAGCTTTGTGGCATAATATATGGTCTATTTTAGAGAAGGATCCATGTGCTGCTGAGAAGAAAGTGTATTCACTCTTCGTTGGATGGTATATTCAATAAATGTCTGTTAAGTCTAAATTATTTATTGTGTTATTGAGATCTATGGTTTCTTTGTTCAATTTTTGTTTGGAAGATCTGTCCAGTGGTGAGAGAGGCGTGTTAAAATCACCTAGTATTATTGTATTGTGGTCTATTTGGTTTCTGAGATTGAGAAGGATTTGTTTGACATACATGGGTGAGCCACTGTTTGGGGCATAGATATTTATGATTGTTATGTCTTGCTGATTTATGGTTCCCTTAAGCAGTATGAAATGTCCTTCTTTATCCCTTCTGATTAACTTTGGCTTGAAGTCCACTTTATGTGAAATGAGGATGGATACTCCAGCTTTTTTGCTGGGTCCATGTGCATGGTAAGTTTTTTCCCATCATTTCACCTTTAGTCTTTGGGTATCTCTTTCTAAGAGATGAGTCTAGTCTCTTGCAGGCAACATATTGTTGGATCTTTCTTTTTTATCCAATCTGCCAGTCTATGTCTTTTGATTGATGAATTCAGGCCATTAATATTCAGGGTTATTATTGAGATATGATTTGTATTCCTGGTCATTTGACTCATTTTATTCATTTATTTGCTTATTTTTGACACGACTTGGTTCCTCTTTATTTGAGAGTTCCTTTAGGATATCTCCTCCCTTTGCTGATTTGCTTCTTTGTTTTTAATATCTTCTTCATGGAATATTTTGCTGAGAATGTTCTGTAACGCTGGCTTTCTTTTTGTATATTCTTTTAGCTTTTGTTTATCATGGAAGGATTTTATTTCGCCGTCAATTCTGAAGGTAAGTTTTGCTGGGTATAAGATTCTTGGCTGGCATCCATTTTCTTTTAGGGCTTGAAAAATGTTGTTCCAGGCCCTTCTAGCTTTTAGGGTCTGGATTGAAAAATCTGCTGATATCCGTATTGGTTTCCTCCTGAATGTAATTTGGTTCTTTTCTCTCACAGCCTTTAAAATTCTGTCTTTATTTTGTATGTTAGGTATTTTCATTATAATGTGCCTTGGTGTGGGTCTGTTGTAATTTTGTGTATTTGGAGTCGTATAAGCCTCTTGAACTTGATTTTCCATTTCATTCTTCAGATTTGGGAAATTTTCCGAAATTATCTCATTGAATAGGTTGTTCATTCCTTTGGTTTGTTTCTCTGAGCCTTCCTCAATCCCAATAATTCTCAAATTTGGCCTTTTCATGATATCCCATAGTTCTTGGAGATTCTGTTCATGATTTCTTACCATCTTCTCTGTTTGTTCGACTTTGTTTTTGAGGTTAAATATTTTGTCTTCAATATCTGAGGTTCTGTCTTCCAGGTGTTCTATCCTATTGGTTGTGCTTTCTATGGAGTTCTTAATTTGGTTTATTGTTTCCTTCATTTCAAGGATTTCTGTTTGGTTTTTTTTTCAATATCTCTAACTCTTCATTGAAATGGTCTTTTGCTTCCTGCATTTGCTCTTTTAACTGTCTATTGGTGCGTTCATTCAGTGCCTGCATTTGCTCTTTCATTTCATCGTTTGCTTCCCTTATCATGTTGATTATGTACATTCTGAACTCCCTTTCTGACATTTCTTCTGCCATGCTGTCATTGAATTTTATTGATATAACATCCAGATTTGTTTGAGGCATTTTCTTCCCTTGTTTTCTCATGTTGTTCAGGTGTCAGTGGACTGCAGAGATGTTGCAGATTTCCTCTATTGACTTATAGTGTCCCTGAAGATTGCTAGTGTATCCCCTCTTATCCTTCAGTAGCCTGAAGTCTTAGAGGAAGTTGATACTTCAGTGTTCCCCTAGGTAGCTGCCTCTCTAGGGGTGGTGGTCTTCAGGTGGGGTATATTCCCTGCTAGTGGGCAGAGGTGCCTCTACTTGTTGACCAATGGTCATCCAAAGGGGAACTAGACTGCGGGCTGAGGCAATGCCTGTTTGTGCCTGTGTCTCTGGTTTTACCGTCCTTGTGGGAAAACCTCACCCAGCAGGGAAGACTCACCCGGTGGGGAGGTCTCGCTGGTCAGTTCCCCTCCTAGAGGTTCCCCTCAGTCCACAACTACCGCCTGGGCAGGGCAGCCTTCCCAGGCAATGTTTCCAGGGGCCTGGACCTACCTCCTGGGCCTGGGAGCCCTGCCCTTCGCAGACGAGTCTCCTTAGGTTGCCCCTCCTCAGAGAAACTGCCCGCAGTCCTGGAACCTTCGCTCCACCCCTCAGCTGGTCTCTGTGTAGCTCTTTCAAGAAAAGGTACTTAGATCCCCAGATCGGACCGTGCTTTGCACCTAATCGCCTGGCTATGCGACCCCTCCTCTGAGCAGTCACTTGGAACCTCATACATATGCTCCAAGCCCCAGTGACCCATCACTCGTCTCTTCCTCCAGGCAGCCACCCGGTGTTCTGTGTGGGCGCTTAGAGACCAAGCCACTCACTGCGCACCTCCACCTCCTCAGGACAGCCCTCTCCCCATTGTTCAGGCGGTTGCTGAGTCCAAATAGCTCGCTGCCCAACTCTTTCTCTGGCAGCCCCCGGAGCCCCGCAGATTGCTCCAAAAAACCAAGCGGTGTGCTGCTCGGCCTCTTCTGCAAAGTTCCCTGCTTTCCGAGTTCACTGTTCCAGCGGGGGAGGTGTGTCTTGCCGCCTGGGCAGGGCAGCCTTCTCAGGCAACGTTCCCAGGGGCCCGGACCTACCTCCTGGGCCTGGGAGCCTCACCCTTCGTAGACGAGTCTCCTTAGGTTGTCCCTTCTTAGAGAAGCTGCCCGCAGTCCTGGAAACTTTGCTCTGCCCCTCAGCTTGTCTCTGTGTAATTCATTCAAGAAAAGGTGCCTAGGTCCCTGGACCGGACCGTGCTATGCACCTAATCGCCTGGCTATGCGACCCGCCCTCTGAGCAGTCACTTGGAGCCTCGTACATATGCTCCAAGCCCCAGTGACCCGTCACTCGTCTCTTCCTCCAGGCAGCCACCCAGTGCTCTGTGTGGGTACTTGGAGACCAAGCCACTCACTGTGCACCTCCACCTCCTCTGGGCAGCCCCCTCCCCGTTGCTCAGGCGGTTGCTGAGTCCAAACAACTCGCCGCCCCACTCTTTCTCTGGCAGCCGCTGGAGCCCCGGCAGATCGCTCCAAAACCAAGCAGTGTGTTGCACAGCCTCCTCTGCAAAGTTCCCCGCTTTCCGAGTTCACTGCTCCAGCGGGGGAGGGGTGTCTTGCCGCCTGGGCAGGGCAGCCTTCCCAGGCAGCGTTCCCAGGGGCCCGGACCTACCTCCTGGGCCTGGGAGCCTCACCCTTCACAGACGAGTCTCCTTAGGTTAGAGAAGCTGCCCGCAGTCCTGGAAACTTCAATCCGCTGTTTTTTCGCTTCGTTTTTCACTGTCCGTGTTTACAGCTCTGGCGGGGGAGGGGCGTCTCGCCGAGTCACTCTACCTCACAAAGTTCTCTGCGTTCTGGGGCTACTGCCCCATCCGGGACGCCTCCCCTATGGGAGAAACTCACCCGGCGGCTTTGAGTTGGTCCCAAGTCACTATCTCCTCTTTTGAATCTTGAGTCCTGGAGCAACATGAAATGCAGCCGCCCTCTAGTCCACCATCTTGAAACCAAATCCAAATCTCACTTCTTAGAGTACATAATGCTGAGCTCTTGATAGAAGCATTCAATAGCATTTTCTGTTCCCAGATATCCTTTTCAATTGAAAGATACATTGGTGTCTTCAAACAACCTGTTTTCAAAATCCAGGCCAAAAGTAAACCCCTGAAAATCTCTGTCTTATGTCTATGTCATAAATCTATATCTATTACTTGATGATCTCAAATTCTTTAATTCTTTGACTCTCTCAATTTTCTCCTTTTCACTCAAATGACTTTTCTGTTTACATACTTCCCCTTGAAACCTAGGTTTAATAGCCCATCTCTCAACTGGCAAAATTTACACTTACATTTTTTTCCTACTGACTACCCTCTTTGATGCTTATATCAGAAAAATCAGAAAAGGTAAGAAGTTCATAAGAATATAACAAATCTTCAGATTAGTGGAACTACACTTCAATAGACATGACTATCAACTACAGGACTAGGGGTGCAGCTCAGTGGTAGAGAACTTGCCTTGCACGCACAAGGTTCTTGGGTTCAAACCTCAGCACATGTATATTTTATTTCTATCAACCAGACCTCACCTTTTTCACAGTAAATATTTTTTATCTCTTTGAACATCTAACATACTGCTTATGTTCTCATTCATAGTGCATGTACAACCTTTCATTTCATACAGAAAAAGTCCATCAAATGGAGATTTTTTTTTTGACCTTATTGATACCTAGAATAAAAATCAACTGGACTGCCAAATCTGAGAATCTCAACAAACCCCTATCAAAAACAATCTGAAGATAACTACACCAAGGTACATCATAATCAAACTCCTGGAAACTAAATCTTGAAAGCATCCAGAAGAAAAGACAGGTGATGTACAGAGACATAAAGCTAATGATGATCAAAGATTTCTTATTGGAAACAATGCCAGCATGGAAAGAGTAAAGTAACATCTTTAAAGTACTGAAAGAAAAAAATATTGTTAACCTAGAATTCTCAGCCTAGTGAAAATACATTTCTAAAATAAAGTTGTAAGAAAGATATTTTCAGACATACAAAAGCTGAAACGATTCATCACCTGCAGACGGCACTGTAAGAAATGTTCAAGGAAGACCTTCAGGCACAAGGGAAAGGATAACAAGGAGAATATGGATCTAGAAAAAGGAATCAAGAGCACTAGGCACAATCCTGTTAAAATGATGGTGGCAGATTTTTTGGGGAGGCAGTACCAGGGATTGAACTCAGGGGTATTTAACCACTGAGCCACATCCCCAGCCCCCGCCCCCCGCCTTTTTAAAAATTTTATATAGAGACAGGGTCTCACTGAGTTGCTTAGGGCCTTGCTAAGTTGCTGAGGTTGACTAAACTCATGATCCTCCTGCCTCAGCCTCCCAAGTTGCTGGGGGGTGGTATATTTTTTAAAAAGCTAAATCATACCAGAAAACAGAAAAACATATTATTTGAAAAGGGACACATTTCTGGTAAATGGTATTAGGATAATGGTCAAATCCAACTGTGCTTCATAGCCTTCCACCCAATGTGGCGAATGAAAGAACTACTCAAGAATACTTCAGTTTATTCTAGATCACACTGAGCTAAGGTTGAAGCTGCAATGGACCAAAGTAGCTGGTAAATTGATCAAAAGGTTGTGAGTTCCTACAATTAATCAGAGCTGTTGGATCCAGCATTTGTCCTAGAGCTATACGGCTGTTTAGAGATATGTCATGGTGACCTCAGGGATTGTCATACAAAATTTTTGTTCTCTATGTGTATCATCTACAAGGTAATTACAGAAGGTATGGTCCTCCTTACTCCAGAAAAATATTTCCCAAACAACACATTCCTACACCCCGTGACACTCTTAATTCTGAGGTATCTTACTATTACCATGAGTTTCAATGAAAAACCACAATAAAATAGGACTAAGAATGTGGCTCAGTGGGAGAATGCTTGCCTGTCATGTTCAAGGCCTTAATCTTTGCTGTGAAGAGTCTTTGATGTTTTTAAATGATCATTTCTTCGTTCAGCTTTAACTTTCACTGTAGTCAATAAAATCTCTTGTAGTAACAAGCAAAAAAGAAATAGGAGGATTCTGATAAAAGGACAGTAGCAAAAAAAAAAAAAAAAAAAAAAACAACTGTCATTTCCTACCTCTTTCCTTGGAAATAATTCAAACTATCATGATAATAATTATAAGCTGTTATTATGTATAATAATCATAATTCTTATATTAACAATAATGCTTTTTAAAACCCTGGATCTATACCATTCCTTTCACCTTCTCTGCTGTTCAAAGGAGAAATGGATCATCTTTCAGTAGGAGCTACATCCCTTCTGTGGAATGGTCCTGCCCCAAACCTGTATATATATTGACTTTATTCTCTAGAGAATGTTTTTTCAACCCATTCAAGCATCCTTAAATTTCTCATTTATTAAAAAAAAAGTTCCCCCAAATTTATGTCCCTTGTGGTTACTTACTTATTTTTCTCTCTACAACCAAACCTCCAATAGGAGAGTAATCTTCATTTCTCTAATCTCTCTTTAACACTCTCTGATTCAGGTTTTTCCCCAACTGTCACAATCAAACTATTATGGAGGACATCAATATCACCATCTTTGTTACCAAATCTTTTGGTCACTTTTTCCTCTCTTGTCACCCTTGAACTCTGAAAAACGTTCAGTATCCCTTCCTTCATAAGACTCTCTCCATTGAAGTACCATGACACTACAAACTCCTAGTTCTCTTCCTTCTTTGCTCACCTCATTTCAAATTACAGAATAGCAATATCCTTTTCCAGCAATTCACTGAAAAACTTTATTCTTTGGGTATCCTCATCAAAATGAAATTGTTATAAATTCCAGGTAGAAAGTGGGAAGCATTTTTAACAAACAGACTGATAAATCATCAGTATTGAAAGTCAATGAAGGGTGACTTGCTCTTCTGTGAAGTGATATTTGGTAAATGGGGTTTAGATGAGCTTAATTAGATTATTGTTTAGAGAAAAGCTTTCGGTGAACACTGCTTCCATCTTCTCAGGCTATCCTTTACTGTTGGCTTTCCTTGGGATCCCAAGCTACCCTGAACTTCCCTGACCCTTCTGCTTCTTCCCTCTTAAACAAGTGCTTTGGGGCCAAATCTGGCTTCACACAGCTTTACTTAACTAGCAAATTGATTAAAATAGTCTGTGTCCAACATTGAACTCATCTTTATCCCTTTTTTCTAATTAAATACTCCTTCTGCATACTAAGAGAAGGTAGCAACTTTACCCACCCCACAATCCTGGGGACATCATTATTTACCCCTAAACTTTCTACCCTCACATCTCATTGATGATCATGTCTTGAGTCAATTCAGCTCATGTATTTCTCTTCATTTGACTTCCTATATTCACTGCTAACTCCTTTATTCAGTTCACCATAATATCTCAACTACATTCCTACCAGTACACCAAAGTGGTCTCCTTTGCTCTGGCATTTTCCCTAGCCTGAATCTAGATTGTACTTTTTCAAAAGGAAAGTGAGTTCTTTGATACAACCCATAAATATTCCCACACATTTTTTCAAACTAAAAGACAAACATTTAATTTTTGACATTAAAAAGTCTTTCATTTTTTACACCTCTTCATCTGTTTGTTTCATGAAATTGTCTCACAATCACAAATGGGGTTTAGCCATGGATAGTCATGTTAGGCTGCTTTCCCCCCAAGTCCATTCTGCCTTTCTTTTAGAATAATTGTACAGCTGAACACAGGGCACTCTGTGTGGAGACTGCATATTCTAGCCTCCCCTGCAACTAAATGTAGCCATATGACCAGTCTAATACCAACAGAAGAAAAGTAGAAATTATGTTTAAAAGTTCTGCATAATTTTCTCCAAAAAAAAATTTTGCTGTAATCTTCATCTCCTTTTTTTCCTGTGCACTAGAAGATAGACAAGGAGCGGAGTCAGTGTTAAACAGGCAAATGAGGACAATACCCTGGGCACAAATAAGAAAGAACCTGGATCATGAAATAATTTTCTGGGATCATGGTTATTTTCTTGCCTTAGTCATTAACAAATTCCAGATGATTGCATATCAGATAAATGTATTTTTATCTCTTTAAGCCACTGCATTTTGGAATCTTTTTGTAACACATGCTTAGCCTACAATTTAACCAGTACAATAATTAAAGGAGAAAGGCTTATGCTTTTCCATTGTGCAAACTATACTAAAAAGACATTTCAAATGCAAGTTCAAAAAACAGGAAAAAAATTAAGAATTGTTTCTATTTCTTGAGTACTTGGATTTTGAGCAAATCTAAAAATTCATTAAAGATCAATGCAATGTCTCATATCTGGGCCCATGTACATGGTATTTTTCCAATTTTCTTTTCTAGTAAAACCCCTGCTAATTCTTCAAGTTTTAGTATAAATGAAACATCTTACAGGAAATTTGTACTAAATCCTATAATCTTTTTTAATTTGTTCTAATTAGTTATACATGACAGTAGAATGGATTTTGACACAACATACCTAAATGGAGTACAGTTGCACACTCTTCTGGTTGTACGTGATATAGAATCTCATGGGTCATGCAATCATATATGCACATCAAGTAATAATGTCCAATTCATTCTACTATCCTTCCTACCTCCATATCTCCTCCCCTCTATTCACTCCCCTCTGTCTATCCCCAAGTACATCTATCTATTCTTCCCTAGCCCCCAACCCCTTATTGTGAATTATCATGCATATCAGAGAAAACATTTGGCCTTTGTTTTTGGGGGATTGGCTTATTTCACTTAGCATGATGTTCTCCAGCTCCATCAATTTACTTGCAAGTGCCATAATTTCATTCTTCTTCAAGGCAGAGTAATATTTCATTATGTATATATACCACATTTTCTTTATCCATTCATCTATTGAAGAGCATCAAGGTTGGTTCCATAGTTTGGCTATTGTGAATTGAACTGCTATAAACACTGATGTGGCTGCATCACTATAGTATGCTGACATTAAGTCCTTTGGGTATAAACCATGGAGTGGGATAGTTGGGTCAAATTGTGGTTCTATTCCAAGTTTTCTGAGGAATCTCCATACTGCTCTCCATGCACAAATTTGTATTACCACCAGAAATATATGAGTGTACCTTTTCCCCCAATATTTATTATTGTTTGTATGATTGATAATTGCCTTTCTGACTGGAGCGAGATGATATCTCAGAGTAGTTTTGACTTGCATTTCACTAATTGCTAGAGACGGTGAACATTTTTTTCATATATTTATTGATCAATTTTATTTTTTCTTCTGTGAAATACCTGTCCAGTTTCTTAGCCCATTTATTGATTGGGTTATTTGGGTTTTTTTGTGTTAAGTTTTTTGAGTTCTTTATATATTTTGGAGATTAATGCTGTATCTGAGGTGCAGGAGGTAAAGATTTTCTCCCATTCTGTAGGCTCTCTCTTCATCTTATTGATTGTTTCCTTTGCTGAGATTTTCAGTTTGAATCCATCCCATTTATTGATTCTTCTGGTTTTTTTTTTTTTTTTTTTTTTTTTTTTTTGGTGGTACTGGGGATCGAACTCAGTTGAATAGAAGTGGTTAAAGATGGCGTCTTTGTCTTGTTCCAGTATTGAGAGGGAATTCTTTCAATTTTTCTCCATTTAGAATGATGTTGACCTTGGGTTTAGCATATACAGCTTTTACAATGTTGAGGTGTTGCTAAATTCTATATTATGTCCAAATTTGAGGGTTCTTGCTATATTTTGTCATGTGCACAGATCTCACTGCCTTGTAATTTCCTGTTTAGTTGCATGTACTCACCAATTGATTGTGTTGATAAGGACACTGTCATATGCAATATTACACATTCAAAGCCTAGTCTAATCTGTGATAGACTGTCAAATAATATATGTTGAATTATAATAATATAGCTCAGTTAATTATGCAAAATGAACCTGTAATTGTAACCTCCATTTCTGTAAAGAATTAAGTGCCAAACAAGAATTGTACAAGAATACATCATAGTCCAAGAACCTGTGCTCATGCCCACCTCCCAATCATAATTTCCCCTTCCCCAGAATAACACTGTCTTGAATTCTAACTCTACAGATTATCTTTGGTTGTCTGTGAATGCTATTAAATGAAATCATTCATTATTAAAACATAAATAAAAGAAGGAAGGAAGGAAAGGTGAAAGCAAGAAAGAAAGACAACAGGCAACTAAATGTTGCAAAACTATGAGTAATTATAGCTGGGAGCTCACTTACATGGGAATAATTAATTTACTTTTAAAAAGATAAGAGTAGTATCCATTCCTGTATACTTTTTATTCTCTTTAAAGTACTTACTTTTAATAGTATTACTCAAATTTTAAAGACCTGATTTCTGACTGATATTTTTAACACATTTTTAATGTGTTGGTTTTAAAATGGGATAATATATGTGAATGGTTTTAATTATAGTTTGGATAGATAAATTTAACAAATCTTAAAAATTAAGTGAAGTGGAGGGAAGGAGTGTAGGGGAAAATGATAGTAGAGTGAAACAGACATTATTACCTCATACATAGGTATGATTGCATGACCAATGTGATCCTGCAATATGTATAATCAGAAAAATGAGAGATTATACTCTATTTATGTATGATCTATCAAAATATATAAATGCATTCTACTGTCATGTACAACTAATTTAAAAAATTAAATAAAATAAATTTTAAAAATTAAGACTAAGATCATTTGCTGTCACTTTAAAATCTGATGGTTGGAAATGTAATGACTTATAATCTATATTCAGTTTATATGTAACATATGTTAGCTTTTTTTTTTTTTTTTTTTTGCTGTGACAAAATACCTGATAAACAACTTAAAGGGGGAAAGGTTTCTTTTGGATCATGGTTTCAGAGGTTTCAGTCTACAATTACCAGGTCCGTTGCTCTGGGCCTAGGTAAAGGCAGAACATCATGGTGCAAGGGGTGGCATAGGCAGGCAACTCAGAACATGACAGCCAGGAAGCAGAGAGAGCTTGAGTGAAAGGGTTCATGGATAATATAATTCCCAATGGCACACTCCTAGTGACCTAATTCCTTCAGTCACTTTCACCTACTAATCCATTCAAATTATTAATCAATCAAATAGATTAATCCATGATTAGCCTACAGCTCTCATAATCTAGCCATATCACTTCTGCAGTTTCTTACATTGTCTCACACATGAGCTTTTGGGCATGGTAAAGGAAAGCTGCATATGTCATGACATACTAGAAACAGCTGTGGGGAGGGGCCCAAAGACAAGATATAGCCCCCAAGGGCACACCCCAAAGGACACACTCCCTTCAGTGAAGTCCCTCCTGCTACATTTTCTAGCACCTCCCAGTAGTCCATTCAGATATGAATCTTTCAATGGATCAACTCATTAATGAGGTCATACACTTCCCAAACAAAGCCTCTGAACATTATTGCTGTAGGGACAAGTCTTCAATACAAGAATTTTGGTGGGGGGGACACTTCCCATTTAACCGTAACAACATGATAAATTATTTTTCCTATGTTACCTCAGCTTATTTAACAGCATAACAGAGCAACTTATAAAATGATTCCCTCAACTGCAAAGGAAGAACTTTATCCTGTCAGTTGTTTTCCTTCCGACCTTAAGCCTCTGTAAAGTGCACACAGCCCTTTTTTGGGGATGGGGGTACTGAGGATTAAACTCAGGACCACTGAGCCACTTCCCCAGCCTTATTTTATATTTTATTTAGAGATGAGGTCTCACTGAGTTGTTTAGCCCCTCACTTTTGCTGAGGTTGGTTTTGAACTTCTGACCCTCCTGCCTCATCCTCCTGAGCCACTGGGATTATAGGCGTGCACCACTGCACACAGCCACACACAGCCCTTTACTATTAAGATATTTATACACCATTCCAGTATCCCAAAGGATTATAATTAACATTATCTAAATGCTACTATCATTCCTTCAACATAAAAAATATCAGTTTTCCTTCAAATAATATGCAATTATAATTTTAAAATGCCGAGCATTTCTGAAAGTCTCTCATCTGTCTTTAGCAGACTCATTAAGTCAGTAGGCAATATTCAATCAGCCTTTGTATATCTGTTACTCAAAAGTGAATTTTTTTCCCCATTCTAAACACCAATATCTACTTGCTTATGGTGTTTGACTAAAAAGTATGTGAAAAGATTTGCAAGTACTTACATTTTTCATAAACAACTGATTGGAGAGATATATTTTATATTATTCCATTTTCTTCCTACCTTATATTCTGGTTATTTTTCTTTAAGTTATTTGTAAAACAGAAGAACAATCCTCCCTTATTGAAAGTAGCCATTTTCATAATAATTAATACTATAACTTGTTCTCTAACTTAGTGACTTGGTATGACTTGGGACAATCTTTAATTTTAAAGTCTGATGAAAATAATAATTCTGAAATTTGAAAATTAATATATTAGTATTTGCGAGGTGACAGAATTTAACCTTAATTTTAAAATAATGAGCAGGAAACCAACTTTACCCAACACAATAAGTCTTGAAAAACCGAGCAGATTCAATATTATAATAAAGATTTTTAGAATGTGACACTGTGTCACAGGAAAGAAGGTGTATTGAGACACTATTTAATAAGTCCTTGACTTTTAATAAACCCCACCCCACATAACATTTGAAAATATATTAGGCATGTAATTCACTTTTTAAAAATTTTATATGGAAAATTTATAGACTTCCACTTGTGATTCTACAATACGAGAAAATAGAAATCATCTAGCTGCTATTATCTACTTAAGAGCAATCAAATTGTTCCCCAGCCTTCTCTTCTCCAGACCAAATCACCCCAATTTCCTACTACTTTTTTCATTAGTTGAATTTTAATCACCTTTTTGGAGCTCAACTGCAAAGCCATAAAATGTAGCCTCTGAGAAAATTAGAATGGAAAGATAAGAAGTTAATCTAAACTGTATGTGGATGAAATCCAAACCTTAGCAAGCTTTTCATGGTCCTTATTCATTGTAAAATACAAGACATAATAAAAAAGGTCACCACATTACATTTAAATTCAACATTACCATTTTACTCTACCTACATCTCAAGCTAGTTTTCTTAACTGTGATTAATTCACTATAGTTTTGCTCCCCATTTTATGATTGCAAGGTGTTATATATTCGTGCATTGTTAGGTATACCTAGAATTGTATTTGTTTAGTATCTTTTTCCACCTATATTTTGAGCTCCATATTTATTCAAATTTCCCAATCTGACCACTTAGCTTTCACCATGATTAGTTAAGTTTGAACAGGCTTTTATCTACCTTTGTCTGAGCTTATTCCAATCCTATAGTCTAGTTACCTATCATCTCACTTGTCTTTGCAAACATGATCAACTTTAACTACATACCCTAATGGATCAGAGGGAAACCATCTCCTAGACCAAGTATGATTAAATAATCCAACAAACCATAGTAAGAGCTGATAAAGTTGGGAAGTAATGTAAGACAAACTTACCAAATGTCAAATCTTTTAGTAAAGCCAGGGATCCTTTGCTGCCTACCTTTTGGGGATCTGCATCATTAAATATACTTTTATTTTAAAATTCAGTGGGATATAAAATATATAATTTCCAATGTGGCTATTTTTAAAAGCAGAAATTTTATCATCTAATAGTTCAGTGAATTTTTCTGATATCTATAATAAAGCCCTATAAAACATAGATACTTTAATGTTGGGCAGAAAAGCTTATGCTAAAATGTCAAGTTCCACATTCCCTTCCCAAAGATAATATAAATTATGTTATGTATTTAAAGAAAATATTAAAGGCAAAATAATTAGAAAACAAAATATGTAACAACAAAATTTAAATAGTGGTCTGGGATTATTTCATTTCTGCCACTTTGAAATTTTGAGTAATTTTACTGCATTAACCTTCAACAGGTCTCTTTGCTTGTACACTTGCCTTCTGGAATTGCTCCTCAAGACAGCAATCTGAAAGATATATCCTTTGAGATACAACTCAGAACTAGTCATGGCATTGCTCAAAACTGTGATGACTCACTAGGCCTTCATGCTGACTACAAGGCTTTGTCTGATCTTCCCTCCTCAACTGCATTTCTTACTGTTCTATCCCCTACACACACACACACACACACACACACACACACACACAGGCTGCTGTAACCATATTGAGCTGCTTGCTCTTCTTTTGGACCATGTCCAGAACATTCTAACTCAGAGCCTTTGATCTACTAGCTTCCTCTTCCTGGTACACTCTACCCTGAGGTAACTGTTAACTGTTAATGCCCTCTCCTCCTTCAACACTTTGCTCCAATCTCATCTGCTCAGTGATACTTACTCTGATCTCACTACTTGATTCCTAACCTGTCCCTCCAACCACCTACAAATTTCCACCTATGTTGTCGATTGCTCTTATCCTGTCATTTTTTTCTTATATTCAAAGCACTATAACTTTCTAATGTACCCAATAATTCATCTATTGTATGTCCTCTTTCTCAGTCTTAAATACAAAGTACCACAAGAACTTGGTCTGTTCCATTCACTGTTATATCCTAAACTTCTGGTAGAGTTCTGGGCCCATAGTAATTGCTCAATAAATATCTGTTGAACAAAAAACTTTCTTTAAAACATTAAGGCATGAAAGGGTAGATAACAAAAGAAAGATAAGAGACAGTCCTTCTACTTTATTATGGGAAACAGGAAGAAAAAGAAGGTAAAAAACTGTAGTGGCTTGAAATAAGACAGGGGTTATAACTGAGTTACCATAAGGAAAAGACAGGAAAGGATGAGATTAAAGGGGATTTGCATCCTTTGTAAAGTGACCTAATTACAACTGCCTCTCTTGACAGTATCATCCTTCTAAACAATATATGCATGCCTGTCCTCATCCCCTCTGCCTCTGTGACTTAGGCCTTGACTTTTTGTTCCAATTGTCAATGTTAGAGAACCATAATAAATTACAGTAGCATGACTACATTGTGATAACCTTATTAACTTATTAATGTGGATGTGGATAAAGAAAATTCTCTCTTCCATTGACCTCAATATTCCCTTTCATTAATAGCATACATACCAGATAATCTACAAGTCTTAAACTTCACAGAAGCACAGATTCTCAGAGTTTGAATAAATGTTAGAGAACATCTAATCCAATTCCCAGTCTGATATTAAATCCCTTCAATTCACTATCTCTGGAAGCAGCCTATTATATTTTCAGATGTTTCAACTCTCACGTGTTGTGACAGTCTATCAGCCACTCTGACGGCTTTACACGCCTGTCCTAGTTCTGCCCTTGAGGCATTATAGAGAAAGGTCTCTTCTGTTTTTCAGAAGAACAGCTCTTCTACTATTTAAGACAGCTCCCATTTGGACTTTTAAGTCTCCTCCTTTTCTGCATAAGATTTTAAAGAATATTTTATATAATTCAAAACTTTCTCAACTTTCTGAAAGACCTCCTCTACAAGCTTTAAAATGTCAAAGTTCTTCCTAAAGTCGATATATAGAACTTGTCACTACATCCCCAGTATTGTTGATTCTTGTACTACTAAGCGAGCAAAACTATCACTCTTGTTCTCAATATTTTTCTTCTTTTAATCTGTACAATTGCATTGGCGTGTATGGCAAGTGCAACATTTAGTCAGTCAAGTTACTTTTCAGCAAAAACTTTAGAAATTGTAACCATAAGAATAATTCAAATTAAAATCGTATATCCTATTAAAGTTCATAACAATACTGTGATCTTAAAAAGATAAAATAAAAAAAGAACCTATTTCAGGGCTGTGGATGTGACTCAGTGGTGGAACGCTTGCCCTCAACAATTAAAAATATATGTAAAGATGACTTTTTTTAAATAAAGGAACTATTTCAGGCTTATGTAGGACTAATAGTTTATTTAGGATGAAAGGGATGACTTTTATTTATCTTAACACAAAGAGAAATACAAAACCAGTAACTCCCTGGTAAGTAATGGAAAATTAGGTAATATGTATCACTGCAACCTTAAGGTCCTGGACTATACTGATTTCAAAGCATTATGGAATCATTGACATAAACACATGTATGAGATCTTTGAATGCCTTACATTTTAGTCATCAGCAAGGACTCTGTCAGTGTCCTGACCAAAATTCAGGGTCTTTCTGCATTGCCCAACATGCTGAAAAAGTAATGGTCTAAATAATTATTATTTGATAGACATAGAAATGGAAGTCCCTGGATATCTCCAGCTCTAGATCTCACACCCAGGAGACATATCTGGTCAAAGGTAACAGAAATAGAAATTAAAAGTATAGTTTATAATATTTTAAACGTAGGAAACTGTATATTTGGTATTTTATTTATATGAGAAAATTGGCCTAGTAGTAACCCTGTAATTTCAATTTCAAATGTATAATTTAAAATTTAATTTAGACATGATTTTATGAAGAAATATTATAAGCTTATATCTAGAATTAGTATAATTAAGATAATTTTCATTTCACTATGTTTAAATGTTCATTGGTTAGCTTTACAACAATTACTTAATTGCTTGGAAGAGCATCGAATAATTAAGAAATAAATTGAATTCATTTAATTTACAAATCCATTTGTAAAAGAAGACTCAATATTATTCCAAAGTCACTATAGCGATCATTAAAAATTATAAAACTTATAATAATAAAAATTTTAAGTAACTTTATAAATATAATAGTATTTTAAGATTAAAAGCTTAATGGAAAATTGAGTTTCTGAAACTTGATTTTAAAAAATTGTACATTATTTTCAAATGCTTCAATAAATTTTTTAATAGTCTCATGGGCACAAAAATTCTGCCTTAGAGGTATTGAAGTAGACCACATGAACAGTTTTTTTAAGTATTTACTGAGTGCCCAGAATATTCCATGCAATGTGTACTTATTCCATTTATGCATGTATTCAAAATAGTTGGAAGCCCTTTGTAGGCAATTTAGCTGCTCTCCACAAGTAAATAAGGTGTTTTCCCATCTCTTAGATATTCACAGTTAATGGTTTGTGCCCAAATGTAAGTGTACACCTATTACATTTCCTATAAATAGAATCCAATTTAACTTTAACACACACACACCCACAGACACACACACACACACACACACACACACACACACACACACTGAGATGCAGTCAGTTTTATGGATGGGTTTTAACAAAACTTCAATGAACAGTTAATGACTCGTCTATGTACATTATTACAGAAAGTAGAATAAAGGTGATTCTTTCCCAATCCCTTTTATGAGGCTGAGGTTGTTCATGTGACACAGAACTGAGCAAGTAAGAATGTTAACTGTGCCCATTGCCAGCCTAAATAGAATTGATTCTGTAAAAAAAAAAAAAAAAAAAGAAGGGTAAATGAAAACAGGGTAGCAAGCAACTATGTTTTTAAAAAAAGCAGATCGAGTGATGACAAGGGAAGGTCTTCAAAGTTCAGTTTAAGGTGTGTTAATTTTCAATTGCCATGAAAAGTCCAAGGAGTCATGTCAAATGGCAGTTGGATATATGAGTCTTCAGTTGAGGTAAAGTCTGCTGGGACTCTTCAGTGTGTATGTGGTATGTAAAGACTTGGAATGGTTGAATCATTTGAAGGACAGTTGAAGATGGAGCAGGCCAACATTTAGAAGACAGGAAGAAGAGGGACTAGCAACAAGATGGAGAAGAAGCATCCAGTGTGATGGGGAAGTCCGAAGTGGGAAAATCCTGGAAACAGTGACCAAAGTGCTCCAAGATGAAGGGAATGATCAAGTGCCATCAAGGGAAATCAGGTCAGGAGAGGAATCAACCAATCTTTCCACGTGGCAGCATGAAGGTCTTTGGTCAACATTAACCAGAGATGTATGAAGAAGAGTCAGATAAATAATATTGATAAATTTTCAAGAGGTTTCCCTAGAAAGAGAAGCAGAGAAATGAGATGGTAGCTTGGAGTAGAGATGTAATTAAAAGAATGAATATTTCTCTGAGATTGAAAATATTCCATAATGTTCATGTGCTAATAGAAATGATCCCTTAATAAGAAAAACAAATTGATAATGTAAGAGAGAGAAAAATAATTGTAGGAACAAAGACTTTAATACCAGGGTATGAGATCCAATATTCAAGTGAACACAGATCACAATGATGAGGCAAAGAATCCATTTTGATGGACAGACACAGTACTTGGTTATAACTACTACTAGGAGAGATATTCATGTCAAAAGAAAGGAAGTTCTCTTCTGATAACTTCTAAAGAGCAACCAGAGAAACATTTGGAAGGGAAGGGGAGGGGAATAGGAAATACAGTAGAATTAATTAGATATAACTTTCCTATCCTTGTATATGAATACACAGCCAGGGTAACTCCACATCATGTACAACCACAAGAATAGGCTCCTAATTAGAATAAATTATACCCCATATATGTATAATATACCAAAATACACTCTAACTCTACTGTCATGTATATCTAAGAAGAAATAATAATAATAATAGTAGTAAGAAGAAGAAGAGAAGGAGGGAAGGAGAGGAAGAGGAGGAGGGGGAAGAAGAAGAAATAATAATATTTGGAAGTGGGAGAGAGGAAAAAGTGAAAAATAGTTGATTTAACAAAGCAGGAGACTAAATTAACTCAGTCATGATACCAAGACAATTCTGAGTGCCCACCAAGGTTTGCAGTCACATATTTAAAATCAGCCCAATCTACGTAGTTATGTGTTCTTCAAACACATTCTGCATATGCAGAGCATGTGATTTTGCATTATACCAAGGTTAGGATTAATATGGTGGAGGGGAAGAACAGGATTTCAAAGTTGCATTTAAAAGAGTAATGCATGTCTGTATATTTTAAAATGGAAATGTGTGCCTTTATTATAAATAGCAGTGATTTAAAGCTATTTGGCAAACAGTGTGTATAGTGTGATCCTCTGTTTCTGTTTGTAAATGAATAGGTGTGAGTATGTATGGGTGCAGAGAGGGAAGAAAATTAAAAAAATATATACCAAATTATTACTATCACTTTCTTTGTTTCTTTGTTAATTTAGAATGCTTTTTTACAACTGGTTCCGTAGTTTGCTATATGACTACCTAATGTGTTAGAAGGAAGTATTCTCTAATATCACAGCACTGAGCTGAGAAATGGGATCTGATAAGGTTGAATTGTCCTGGATCCCAACTCTGATTATGGCTAAAATATTGTATATTGCATTATATATTGCAATACATATATTTTGCATTCTGAAATCACATGATAAATTCTAAAATTTATCAGGTACTCCTGACCTTGGTAAAGTGTTCCATCACCTTGTCATAGAAGGCCCTGTGCAGAAATGCACCAACTTAATGAATTTAAGAAATATATAGTAAAGACTGAAGTCAAGAAGAAAGCAATGCTTCTGGAAGATTTGATTTGGCTCATATTGACTCATCCAGAGTTATTATTCATAAATCTGTGATCCTTAACGAGTTCTATTTTAAGAAAGGGTCATTGTACTTTTTAAATAATTATGCTTCTTAGCTATGTACCCTCACTTATACAATATAATTTTGTATATGTTAGAGGGAAAAAACTTGACTGAATTACAATAATATTGTCTGTATATAGTTTTCCAGTTGACCAATAATAATTGCTGTTCATTATCACAGTGTTCATGCATATATGATATAAAATATAAAATTTCTATTTCTCCATTCCACAAACGCACAACTTCACCACAGCTTCTTTCTCTCATGACCTTAATTTTATAATCATAAAATAAATTAAACCATTTCCACTTTGAAAAATAAATAATGAAAATTATTGTTGTTTTCAATTCATTCAGAGTTGTCAGCTAAGTGCTTCTCTGATTATCCAAATTCTAACATTTGAGATCCTGATCAAATCATCCATCAGCCCCTCCCTGATTAATTCCATCTCTACTGCTTTTTGAATATTTAACTTACTACTACTACATCATCATCATCATCATCACCTAATCAAAGTTATCATGCAAAATATTACCCTAAAGTACTTTCCTACTGCTTATGTAGTAATGAATAATAATAACAATAATAATGTAAAGGATCTATAATGCCATGATTTGTGAGTTTTTTCATCTTTCTATATTTGGTCTTGATTTCAGATAAAATTTAAGCTCCTATGAGAAAGATTTCATTCTGCATTTATTTTTATAGGTTAATACATTTTTGTCAAAGTATTATTTTACTATGCCAAATCTAACATGGTAACTCTGTCCAAGTCAACTCATGCACTAATCTTTTTTGGTAGAAATTAATGAGTAATTTATACATATGTTCTATAAATGGAATTATATATTATGTAATATATGATATGTATTATGGCATGCAAAGGTAATGCATATAATAGCTTTGCATATACATAAACTTAATTGTATATATCAAGAAAAATATATGGATTATATAAAATAGAGATCCTAGAATCATACTTGACTAAAGGTATAATTATTTTCATTTTATTTCTTGACAGTTATACTGGAAACTTAGCAATAAATTCATAAAACTGATGGTCTAAATTTAGTCTGCTGTGAATAATGTAAGTCTAGGATTTACTTCATCTTTTATTTCCTGAGCAATGCCTTATATGTTCATATGCACTTGGTTAACTTCAAATGACATTGCTCAGGCAATTAAGGCAATTGCGTTGCCCTAGTATTATTAAAATGAATTTCCCTACTCCAGAAAAAGGAGTTACCCAACTCCTTGTTAACTCCCCTTACAAGTTTGCATAATTTTTGCTGGGTTCACAAAGGTCCTGACAGGATGGCTAATTGGATCCTACCAAACAGTTAAATACAGGGACAATTTCTTAAATTGCAGAATTTAGAATTGGAAAGGTTTAGAAAAGTCATCTGATTTAACCTTCCACACAATGATAAATCATTCCTTCAGCATTCAAACATTTAAACAGAATTTCAAGTTTGAACATTTTTTTAATTCATAAAGTATGTTTAATTCTTCCATCTTTTCCTTGCATATATAGAGCTAGAAAAAAAAAACAAACAACTGGAGACATATATAAAACAACTTCTTTATATATTTCATACTGCAATTATGGTTATTTCTTCAAAGATCCATAAATCCATGGAAGATAAAATGTTAAGAAGGGCTACTCTCTTTAGTATTTTTTTTTTATTTAGGCAAAAATAATTTATTTTAAAAAACAAAAAGTATGGTGCTTAATTTCCTTCCTTTTCATCTGAGATTGCTAGGATTGTCATTGCAAAATCCCATAGCTTGGGTAGTTTAAACAACAGAAATTTATTTCTCATTAATTGACTACATTAATCCCTTCTAAGGGCATTCACCCAACATCCTAATAACCTACATATGAGAACAAAAACTTTAAAGTTTTTAAGAGAAAACATAGAGGGGAATCTTCATGACATTGGATTCAGCAATGATTTCTTGGATATGACATTAAAAGTATAGGCAAGGTAAAAATACATAATGAAATTCATCGAAATTAAATACGTTTGTGCATCAATGACATTATCAAGAGACTAAAAGGACAAACTATGGTATTAAATTATTTAATTATATATCTAATAATGGTTACTTATATTCTCAGAACTAATTACCTCATTCTCAAAATATTGGCCTAAGAAAAGTGATCATAAATATTTATAAGCTATGATTTCAAAATATAAAGTAGCTCCGCTATTAATGCTACAAACTCCTTATCCACCTTACAAATTTGGTTATGAATACTTTATCATTTGATCATATCCTGGGGTGTCATGCCCTCTGATATTATCCCAAAATATCACGGTTATATTGAATATTTTGAAAATGGACATCAGGATGATAGTATAAAGGACTTTTTTCCCTTGGACATAGCAGAAATTCTTAACTTTAGATACACTTACTATGAGTTAGGCCCAAGATTTCATTATTTGTGAGTCTAAACCTTCATAATAGTCTGTAGTTAATCTTGATCAAATCTTAGAGTTATATATAACTAGATAATTTACTGTTCAAGCTGTAGACAATCTTAAGAATGAAAGAGATCCCTACTAATAATTTTGTCAAGACAACTGGCATAAACCTGACCTGTCTTGGGTAAAACAAAAGGTATCACCCCGTCATTTATCACATCTGGAACAGGTTCTTTTTCTTTGAAGAGCAATATCTCTTTGAGTTAAATTATAGAGATTTCTAGCATAACTTGTCTTCCTTGAAAAATGATGAGAACAAATGAAAATTTCAATATAGAAATTGGCTTACTTTTATTTCATATAATATTACTTAAATGCAAATATTTTACTGCCCAGCGTAATACATGCAGATGTGCTTGCAATACTTTACTAAGAAAATATTTACTGAGGAGTTCTAAGGGCAGAATTTGCAATTAAAATCATAGAGCAAATACATTATTACTTACTAGAAAGGCTTGCAAATGAGTGGAAATTTACTGTATGCCATTAATGTTTTAGCATATAGGAACAAATCCTGCAAGATAAAGGCCAACCAAATGGACTAGGAGGGCATTTTGGTAACATATATTTTTGAAGACAAGGTAGCTTTTTTTTTTTTAAATAATTGTTTCCAATGAAGGATTATTTTAAAAAATTACATGGTAGTTGGGCCATTTGCAAGGTAATTACTCCAGAAAAAAAATGATTTTTTTAAAATTACATACGTGTATGTACTTGGTCACTGCACAAGCATTATGAGAGTGGTACCACTCAAAGCTCTCTTTACCACTCAAAGCTCTCAGTTCCAGGGTAGTGCTCAGCATAACTTTGTCAGAAGACTCTCTATAACTCAGGGATCACCAAATTCAAGTCTCCCACGAGACTAAACCAGTGATTGTGGTAGCTTCCTAATATTCTTCCTACTTCTTTAATTTATCAAACAGTTTAGAATACACAGAATAACCCAGGAGTACTATTTATTGAAAGTTTCATAGACCACAATTTTTGAGTGAGGATAATTTCTCATCCCACAGCTAAAATTTGTGATGACTGGCAAGTGAGAAGGGAGGCACGGCTGGGGAAGAACTGATCTTGTCTAGATTTTCCTCTCTCCCCAAGTGTGCATGTATATTATCCTTCTAATCAAAATTTTTCCTCTTTCTGCCAACATCTTAGGCATTTGGGTTTAGAGGACAAGGGAAATTGAAAGAAAGAAAAGAGTAAGAATTAAGTAGGTACATGGATGTTTCATTGGCAGGGAAATAGGAACCCTGGGCCTCTCCAAGGTCAGGTTTCTGTGTAGCAGGGTGAGACACCACAGACACAAGTCAGAACTCATCAAGCTCAGGTCAATTCCAGCATAAGCAGAAAAACTGATAGTGAGACATCTGTTGTCTAGTGCCCAGACCCCCTCCAATAAAAAGGCATGGTAACCTGATTGGATGAAAGGGTATGTGTGAAGAGCTCACAGACACTGCCTTACCCAGGACTGGGTCAGTGACTAACTTCCTTAACCCTGTAGATTCATATAAATCCCTAGCAACAAACACCTATTGGCAACTTTCTCTTGGGATCCCTTCCCCTCTAAGAGCTTTGTTTTCTATTACTCAAATAAATCCTGGAACTTTGCTCTCCTTTTGTGTCTGCAGATTACATTCTTCAAATTTGCAAGACAAAGAACCCACCAAACCCCACATTCCATGCTACAATGTCACATCTAAAATTTCAAATTCTTATAACAAACTAGCAACTAGTTGTAATTATCTCAAGTTTATAAATGAAGACCATTTCCCTTATCTATTGTTGTATAATAAACCACCCCAAACATTGGGATTTTAAACAGTAATGATTTACCAGTGACTTCTTACCATTATGGGTACTAGCTAGACTCAGTCCAGTGGTTCTCCTGCTCCATTTGGTGAGGACTAGGCTCACTCATATGCTTGCACCCTACACAACTTCATTCATAGGTCTAGTTCCTCCACTAGAATGCTGGAAACAAAGGGGTAGGATGGATCTCCATCTTCCTTAGGACAACTGAACTTCTTAAATGGAAACTTAGAGCTCCCAGAGAATGAATACAGACACTAATCAAATCCTTAAGACCTGATCTCCAAATTAGTGTTGCATATACTCTGCCATATTTTATTAATTAGAGCAAGCAAGTCACAAAGCTGGCTCAGATTTAAAGAGAAGAGAACAGACTTGGCCTCTAGATAGGATTAGCAGCATGTCTGTACAGAGGTAGGAGATATTGTTGACAATATCTATCCTTTGGGAAGACAATCTCTAACAAAGAAATTAAAGGTCAGAGAAGATAAACAATTTGTCCAAAGTCACTCTGCTAGAAAGTGACAAATCTGAGGGTGAACTACACTGTCTTCATGATATGGAAGCTGCCTATCAACTATACCACTGTTTTTCAGGCCATGCTTCAACTTACATCCCCTCAGGGACCCTGCCACGGTAGTTCTACCATTAGCTGTATATTCTTTACATATAGTTCCCTTTGAAGAAAAAACAGGCTAACCAAATTTGAAAATCTGCACACTACATTCATTTTCTTGCTTGAAGAGATGAGGCATTAACTGTGTTCTCAACTACTTGTCACTCAAGATTGGACAGTAGAATAGTGACCATGGAAGAAAGAACCAGAAGATTATCCCTCAAACCTAAGAAATTTTGTCACTATCTCTTCAGTTAAAATGCAAACTTCCTCAATGTTTTGCCATGTAAGATCTTAAACAGCATTTCAGATAACTTTTTCAGCAAATATTGTCACCTAAAAAGTTTACTCTTATACAACAGTATAACATAATTTCCTATGGAATTTGTTAGAAATATCTGTATTAGTTTCCCTTAGCACTTTATATGCTTCCAGATTATTTTTATCTTCTATCAGTTGGTGGGTGTCAAAGAAAATTAGTCTGTGAAAATTACATGGTCCATAAAGAACAGAAAGTGATTGGGCTGAAAAAAAGAATAATGATTTATATGAATACATGATTGCTTGAATAACTCCCTACCTTATGTAATCCATGCTATTGTTCTAGTTCCCATATAGTGATACTCAAGACATGACTATAATTACCTCAAATACTATTTTTAGGGGAATAGACAAGAATATCTAGAAACACTATTTATGCATTTGATGTTTTTATTACTAGTCCAAGTCAAATGAATATGGACAAGATGTTTTTAGAGCCAAATTCTCATCTTATTTGTTTTCATAAAGAATAAAAGTAGTTAAATGGGATCAACAAATGAGGTGTTTTCTCTATTTTTAAGATTTGAAGAATATGCACCATTATAGATCTTACAGAAAAAGAAACATTTTTGAAATTTTGAGTAGGTGACGTATCTTAGAGAAAAGATTTTACTGTGGATAGTGGAATGAGATATCAGAATAGTAAAACTGGGAACGATATTAAAATCATCAACTATCTCTACTTAAGGCTGGAGGAGCTAATACCCAAAGATGTTGTTTTCTTCAAGAAACACATCTGAGTTAGAAGTAATCCTGGACAAAAGCTTGGGTCATCCCTCCATCACTCCTGCTGCTCCATACATTGGTTTCTCTCCCTTTGCATTTCTCTTGTCACTTAAGAAACTTCAACTTGAATATCACAGGAGAAAGGAAGCCAGAACACAATATAAGATAATTTGGGTGTGTGGGGAGGCATACTTATCATAAATCAAACTTTAATAACTGACTTAACATATCTAAGCCTAAGCTTAAGTGGGGTACTATGTCATTTACAAGCTGTCATGTTTTAGAATTTTCTTCTGTTCTCTAAGAAATGATAGAACACCATAATTTTACCCCTAAGCCTGTCAACGCATCCAAATTTTGATTTGAAGACTTTAAAATAACAAATGAATTGAATTGTGAGTAGGTTTGAAATAATTTTCTTTTATTTGATTGCATTAGAGTGTGCCTAGCAACCTATATGTAGGACATTAATAAAGTAAATTCCACTCAGGCTAATGGCTTAGATTTATTCCTGCCCTGTACTTTTGCATATATTATTCTCATTTTCTTAGAAGATATTAGATATTCCTATTTATTACTGAAGTACAAACAACAGGATTATATTCAACCAAGTTCATATGATCTACCTATATAAAATTATGTATTAACCTATACAAAACTTTGAGAAAATATTCTTTCCTTCTGTAACAGACTGCCCTAAGCAATCAAGATGTAGAAACAAATACATAATAGTTGTGAAAATAAGTATCGCTTTTTTCATGGAGCCTACAAAGAAAAAACAATCTTCCCTATGAATGATACATCACTCACATGATAACCTGAGCACATGACAGATGTCATAATTTCTAATGATCAAATTATCTAATCTCTTCCTGAATCTTACTTACTAATAAAAAGGAAAATGTTTGCTTTTCATGAGTAACATTTCATAGACAAGTAAACTCCAACTCCTTGTTCTCTGGAATTCCTTAAAATACTATTTCAATGGTGTTCTCAGCATGTAGCATGAACTCTGTTTTAATTTCATTTATTCATTCCTTCAGAAACTGCTTATTGTAAACCTAATATGTAAAAAGAAACATTATGATACAATCCTTCCATTGATGCGCTTATCATTAACCTAGCAGGAGGAAGAAATAAATTGTTCCTCTATTAGCAATAAAAACAATAAGCAGCAGTTCTGCTTCCTAAGTGGATGGCATAATTTATATGAATGGAAAAGATAAAGCTCTATACCTCTTCTTTTCGTTTAGATGGACAGGGTTGGGATAAAGAAAAACCTGAAATATCAGAGCTTTAGTCTGCTGAAGACATTGGGTAGAAGAAAAGATAACCCAGAGAAGAGAACCCAGTATTGGGAGCTGCTTTTTCTCCAGATGTTTCTGCTGAATCTGGAGCAGGTACTGAGAAGAAGTTGTTCATAGGTTTCAAAAGACTCATATAGAAGGAGAATAAAATGGATTTTTGAGATACCAATGATGAATGATTGGGTCAAATCACTAAGGTAGATATTTGAAGAATATTAACAAGGTAGATATTTGAATCACTTCCATTATTGACTGGATTAAGATCCACTAGAAGTACCAGAACTCCTATAGTAACAATTAATCAGAAGTACACATTATTCCTCTCTGGGGAAAGATAACAACATCCAATGCCACAAATTATCCCTAATTGATCTGTCTAGACCATGTCCCATGGTCAGTCAAAAATATAAGGATTATGAGAAAACAAGATCATTTTAATGAAAACCAAAGGAAACAAGAGGGTATACACCAACACCTATAGAGAATCCAGTAAAAGGATGCCACATAGATTACAAAATAATTTTTGCTCTACGTGATCAAGGAATTAAAATATATGATTGTGAATTTTGCAGAGTACTAAACACTATAAAAAAAAGAACCAAGGGTAAACTCGAAACTAAAAAAAAAATAAAATCTAAGATTAAAACCCATGAATAGGCTTAATAGCATACTGGACATAACTAAAGAGAAATTTGGTAAGATGAAAGATCAGAAAGATACACAAAGACTAGAAATGATACAGAATACAGGAAGTGTTTCAGAGTCGTGTGTGGATATGATGAAAATGTCAAGTTTATACATAATTGAATTCCTAGACTAAGAACAATGATACTGGACCAGAAATATTATTTAAAGAGAATGACCAAAAATGTTCTAAATCTGACAAGTTATTAAAAACATAGTTTCAAGAAGTCCTACAAATTTCATCTAGGAAAACACATATTAAAAAAAAACTACACAGTTAATCACTACATTATTTCCATAAGCCGTCATAAAAATCACCACAAACTAGTAGCATAAAACAATATAGAAATTTATTCTTGGACCGTTCCAAAGTCCAGAAGGTGTTGGCAATCAAAGTGTTGGCAGGGCTGTGTTCCCTCTGAAGGCTCTTGAGAGGGAACTTCTTTTTACTTTCCTACCCTCTGGGGTCTCCTGGAGTATTCAATGTTCTTTGACTTATAGCTGCACCACTACAGTATCTTCCTCTGTCTACATGTGTACCTATGTCCTTCTTTCTGTCTTAGTGTGTCCTTTTCTTTTATAAATACAATCCACTGGAGTCAGGGATCTCTCAATTTCAATATGATCTCATTTCAATCCTTATGCTAATTTCTTTTGCAAGTATGCTCTTTCCAAAAGGTCACATGATGAAGTTCTTGGTAGACATAAATTTTTAAGGAGAAGTTACTCAGTAAAAGATGCAGATTATTATGCCTTGACTCCATGTACAAACAGAGAAACAACATGTATCCCATTTGTTTACAATAAAAAAAAGGAAAAAAAAAAGATGCAGATTATCTTCAAAACAGCAAAAGGAAAGACTGACAGCAGACTTTTCAAGACAAATAAAAGAAGATGGAAGACATGGAATTATATTTTAATAGTGCTGAAAGAAAACAATTGCCAATCTAAAATTCTATATCCAGCAAAATATTATTTAAAATTAGTTTGGGACAGAATATGTCCAACAATTTTAACAAGTACTCCTCCATTAAAAGAGTGTAGTAAGTATTGTTGAGTGAAAAAAATTCTTTCTGTCTGGAAGGTCAATGATGTAGGAAGAGATAAACAGCAAAAGGGAAAGATGAAAGAGAGAAAAATAGCTACAGGAAGGAAGGAAGGAAGGAAGGAAGGAAGGAAGGAAGGAAGGAAGGAAGGAAGGAAGGAAGGAAGGAAGGAAGGAAAGAAGTCAGAGAGGAAAAATCTGGGTAAACTTAAATAAGTACTAACTATAAAATGCAATTCAATTATTTATCATGAGATTTAAATATAACACACATACACACATGAAAAAAATGAATGTGATATCTAAAAGTAGTAGGGTTATTCAAATACCCTAGTAGATATTAAAATAAAAATCACTGCTAGATTTAAAAATAATAAAAGAATTAATTTACTTGGAAAATAAATAATTATAAATTATTACATATATAAAAACTAATATGACTTCACATAAATGCAAAATTGACAAAACTAAAGTTTAGATAGCCAAATTATCACAGTGAACATTTCTAACAGAATGTTAACATATAAAAAACAAGAAAAAATAATGAACAAATTTAACATTGACATATAATAAACTACTCCAACATGTGTATCTAAACACACACACACACACACACACACACACACACACATACACATACACACATACACATACATCAAGTATATGTGGACCATTTTCAAAAGCTAATCATTGTTCCATTGTGTATTAATAATTTCAAGTAGAATTTCAAAATGGAAACATGCAGGGCATATTCTTTTGTTATAGTGGAATTAAATTAGAAATCAATATAAACAAAGCAATATTAAATCTTCAACCATCTGAAAATTAAACAGTTTATGAACAAACAACATGCCAAAGCAGAAATTCTGATTAAATCAGAAAATATTTCAACTAAATGAGCTAACTTGCCAACTTATTTCATCAAGCTAGTGTAATAATTATACCAATACTTTATTACAAAGAAAGAAAATTATAAACTAATTTCTCTCTAGAACATTGATTTTACAACTCCTCAACAAAATGCTGGTGAAGAAAACCAATACTACTATACACAAAAGAAAGAACGATACATCATGTTCAAGTTGGGCTTATTTTCATAATACAAGTTTGGGCATTCATTTTAAAAGCAATGATTTTTATTTACCAAGTTAACATAATAAAGGAGTTTAAATTCTATAATTATACCAATAAAAGCAGACAAAGACAAGGATGACTTCAGTATTCACTTATAAACACAACAAACTAGAAACAGAAGGGACTTTCTTATTTTGACAAAAAATACGTACATGAAACACCAACAGCAACTACTATACTTAAAGATGAAATATTGAAAGATTTTTCTTCCTTCTGAACATGAATGAAACCAGACCACCCATTTTCACCATTTCTATTTGACAGGTGCTGGATATCCTATCCTGTGGATTTCAATAAGGCAAGAAAGAGTGAAAATTTATAGTGATTAAAAAGAAAAAAAGAAAAATATGAAAACTGCCAATATTCTCAGACAATATGATTTATACATAGAAAATCCAAAGGTATATCTACTGAAAAATGTAACAATGTCACTAGACACCAAGTCAATATGTAAAATTATTATTATTTTCTTGTACCAGCAATAAGCAAAACGAATATTCATAAATGCATTAAAATATTAAATAGCCAGGAATAAATTTAATGAAAGATCTGCACATCTTATATCTTGTATGGTTTAAGACATCTAGTCTATAATATTTTGTTATGGCACCTCATGAAGATTAATACACATTTTGGTACCAAGAAGTAGGCTGCTGCTGAACAAATACCTGAAAATAGAGAAGGGGCTTTGAAATTGGGTGATGGTTAGGGACTAGAATAAAATGACAGTAGGAAAAGCACAATGACAATAGTACTTCCCAGGGTTATCAAAAGAATACTAGGTTTCCAACTGCACAAATGATGAACAATTAGGATATTTTCACTTAAATAGGAAAGAAAAAATGATCCAAATAAAACCAGAGGATCTGAGGACAAACAAGTACCTGAAATCTAGGTTACATTTATTTAGTCACAGTCACACACACTGAGAAATTTAATTTAAAGTCATATATTTTGAAGTGACAAGTGGGTGGTATAGATAAGAAGGCTTGGTTAAAGCATTAAATAAACAGACTTGTAATAGTATGTCAGTTCGAATAAATACAGATAATGAATAAAGGAAAACAATCTCAATGAAGAATACCACAGGGCAAAAAGTTGAACACCAATAGCCAAGAAGAAGAGTCCAGTGTCTGAAAACAGTTATAAATATCAAAGTGAAATGGAATAAGAAATCTGGAAATATAGGTATATTATATATCTCCAAATGTAAAATAGATCGTAATGATTATTAAGCACTGTTTCTCATTTTTAGAATCCCTGTTAACAAGCTACTTATTAGTTATATAAATAATGTGGCAGTTTTTCTCATATACCTATAAATTAATTTAGGGTATGGATATGCACATGTTTTTTAAAGTACAGTGAAATGCATAGGACATAAAATTTACTGCTAATCATTTTTAGCCATTTACTGTCAACATTGTTACCCAACTAGTCTCCAGATCTCTTTCAAACCTATAGTTCTTGAAAGTTCTCCACAGGTGACAAAAGGATCTATGATTCTCAATTCCAGATCCATCCAAAGAGATAATTTTTTTAAAAAAATTTTAGTTGTAAATGGACATAATACCTTTATTTACATATTTATTTTCATGTGGTGCTGAGGATGGAACCCAGTGCTTCACACATGCTAGGCAAGAGATCTTACCACTGAGTCACAACCCCAGACCCAAAGAGGTCATATTAATTGCATTTTAGATATGGGGCTTGTGCATAATTACAATTTGGAACAAAATATTTTAAAAAAATCAAAGATATTGTCATTATTTTGAGAAAATTTGTGCTTTTTTATAAATTTAAAAATTGTAAAGGAACTAATGATTTATTTTTTATAAATTGCTGGCATTTTCATGTGGATGGCCATGAGGTTGTCAAAGTCCTAAATTTACTGAACCCAGAAGAAATCCTAATAAAAATATATGACAGATGTATGGTATGATAGCATAATCATAATGAATGATTAGTTTATGTCCTTACCTATACATTAGTAAGAGACATGAATTTTTAATTACATAAATGATTTTCAAAGAATAATTTTGTATGATTGGTGATGATAGAGCTATTCACAAGATACTATGGAAACAAATAGGAGGAACATTAGGTTTTTAAAAGGATCAACATTTTCCTGGAGAGAATGAGATCTTAAAGGATGAGTAGACCTTACCTAAGTCCCAGAAATATGACAATAAAGGGTGTTACATGCAGTGAACAAAAGGGCAAGCAAACACAACTGAATCGGATCTACTGACATTTCTGCTTCCTTAAGGCCAATGGTGTAGCACAGTCACTGTGGAGAAATTGTTAGGAGCCCGCAAGGTCTTCATAGACCATGTCTAAGGACTTGAGCTTGATAATACTGGGTTATATGGAAAGGAATGGTATTTTCTGCTTTTTATTTTAAGTAAAATATTTTATGAACATTTTTAGTAGTTGGTTTGAAAATGAAGACCAGTCAGAGTGACCAGATAGGACACTGTGGCATTACTCCAGATAAAAATGTAAAACCTAAAAGTAGATATGGATAAGAAGAAAAATGGACATTAAAAACATCTAGAGGAGATAAAAATAGGTAGAAACTTAATAACTTGATGGGAAAGTATAGGCAGAAATCTCTGGGGTGATTCCTAGGTGTACTGGGCTGTCTAGCCTCTTTGAAAGGCTAACTGCTTTCTCAGTATATAAAACATGAGTATAGTAAAATATAAATTTTACTATATGCATATGCAAATTTTTTGAGAAAATCATGGAGTATACTAGGTGCAGACAAAATTCAGTTATCTTTGCTTTTACTTTCTGCAAAAATGTATACAGAAACATTGAAGAATGCAATTTCCAACATCATAATTATGGAGTTTGTCTTTCAGTCTGTCTTGAGTAAGGAAAGTGAGGTAGGCACAGAGTTAATTCTGGTTAAATATAAGCCACTAAATTTAGTGACTTCAATGGAATTATTCCATTAACAAGTTGATACATGTACTCATTGTTATCATTTAAATTATTTTGTGCAAAAAAGTGACTTGTTAAGCATTTGGGGGGGAGTACCAGGGATTGAACTCAGGGGCACTCAAACACTGAGCCACATCCCCAGCCCTATTTTGCATTTTTATTTAGAGACAGCGTCTCACGGAGTTGCTTACTGCCTTGCTTTCGCTGAGGCTGACTTTGAACTCTCCATCCTCCTGTCTCAGTGTCCCAAGTTGCTGGGATTACAGGCATGTACCACCGTGCTGGCATTCCTATTATCAAATACTAAAATATGGAATTTTATGCTTCTATGAAAAAAAGGGATTGAGCCAAATTACTTACCAAGGAGCCTACATAAGAATTCTCAAATCTCCATAGAATGCCTTTTTGTTATAGCTGCACTTTGTTACCACCGTGGTATACATGTTAGGATTTAATTGCCAATTAGTTCATACAATATTATACAGCTTTGTTCTGAGGTTCTTGTAATTTTATAGAAAAATAAATTTTAAGCATGCAACTTAGAGTGCAAATACATCTTAAACATAAAACAGTAAGAGTATTGAGAGCTTTGCATAAAAGAAGTTGAATCTTATATAGTAAGAGCATTTTTTTTGCAATAACACAGCAATAACATTTCTGATTGTCAATATGAAAAAAAAGGCACATTTAAAAGTTGACATTTCTATTCAGATTACACCTGAATGGTATTTCATACTTACATTCCAAAATCATGTTACATGTTGATGTTATGATTATAGCCTCCTATAACAGCCTCTTGTAATTATACATAAATGTTCTTTTGGATCTGTCCACTGTGAATTTACTGTTGCATAAAAAATGGTATTGTTAATAAATCAAAGACTAAATCTCATGCTTTTGCAGTAAGTGCTATCCTTTCAGTTATCCCATATAAACGTATCTGAATTCTGCCTTCATTACTTTGAGATCTAAATTTTCCAAATACTTAATCTTATTACTTAATGTTGGAATTTAATTGAAAAGAAGTTGATAATTTTTATAGAATTACATCTGTTAAATGTAATTTTAGGGATTTTTCATCTGTCAGATTTTGGCCTACAAGGATACAGGGAATGTATTACAAATACTTATTTCACAAAATCAGACTCTGTCACCTACATGTAGTAAATAATTAACATTATTGAACTTAGTCAATCTGCACAGGCAAGTCTTACTGAAAATCAATCAGAAGTCTACTCTTCAATGAAGAGGGAAAAAGAAATATAAGAAAAATACATATTTTTTAAATAAAGATTTAATCCATTTTCTTTTAAAATAGAAACAACTTTTGTAACATGTAAAAGAATTCTTAAGACAATGAACTGAGTACAAACCTATAAACTTCTTCCATTCTTGTACAAAATCTCAATGAATGATTAAAAAGAGGATGTATTTAAAAATTGGAACCTAAGAATGGGTGTCCTGGAGTGCTTTAAATTTAAAGCACATGGGACTGGGGATGTAGTTCAGTGGTAGAGAGCACTTGCCTATCATGTGCTAAGCCCAGAGTTCAATCCTCAGCACCACCAAAAAAAAAAAAAAAAATTACCACAAAATTATAACAGATCCACGCCAAGGCACATTATAATGAAAATACCTAACATACAAAATAAAAATAAGATTTTAAAGGCTGCTAGAGAAAAAAATTAGATTACACTCAGGGGGAAACCAATACAGATATCAGCAGATTTCTCAACCCAGACCCTAAGAGCTGGAAGGGCCTGAAATAGCATTTTTCAAGCTCTGAAAGAGAATGGATGCCAACCAAGAATCTTATACCCAGAAAAACTTACCTTCAGATTTGATGACAAAATAAAATCCTACAAAGATTAAAAAAAAAAAAAAGCTAAAAGAATTTACAAATAGAAAGACAGCACTACAGAATATTCTCAGAAAAATATTCCATGAGGAAGAAATGAAAAGCAACGATGTAAGTCAGCGTAGGGAGGAACTACCCTAAAAGAATAAAGGAGAAAACAAGTCAAGTTAAAAACCAAAAATAAGCCAAAATGATTTATTTTAATAAGATAATATTAATTATCTTAATAATAACCCTGAATGTTAATGTCCTGAACTCATCAATCAAAAGACATAGACAGGCAGATTGGATTAAAAAGAAAGACCCAATAATATGCTGCCTTCAAGAGACTCATCTCATAGAAAAAATACCCACAGTCTAAAGGTGAAAGGATGGGAAAAAACGTATCATGCACATGGACTCAGTAAAAGAGCAGGGGTATATATCCTCATATCAGGTAAAGCAGACTTTAAGCCAAAATTAGTTAGATGGGATAAAGAAGGACATTTTATACTGCCTAAGGGAAGCATAAATCAGCAAGACATAACAATCATAAGTATTTATGCACCAAACAATGGCTCATCCATGTATGTCAAACAAATCCTCAATTCCAGGAACCAAATAGACCACAACACAATAATATTAGGTGACACTAATACACCTCTCTCACCACTGGAAAGATCTTCCAAACAAAAATGGAACAAAGAAACCATAGATCTCAATAACACAATCGATAATTTAGAGCATATATAGAATATTCCATCCATCAATGAGTGAACACACTTTCTTCTCAGCAGCACATAAATCCTTCTCTAAAAGGACCATATGTTATGCCAAAAAGCTACTGTTAGCAAATATGAAAAGAAAGGGATACTACCTTGTATTCTATCAGATCCTAATGGAATGAAATTAGAATTCAATGACAAAATAAAAAAACAGAAACTATTCCAACACTTGGAGATTAAATAATATGCTATCAAATGATGCATGGATAACAGAAGACATCAGTGAGGAAATAAAAAATTCTTAGAGGTAAACGAGAAAAAAGATACCACATATCAAAATATCTGGGACACTATGAAAGCAGTACTAAGAGGGAAATTCATTGCATGGAGTGCACTCAATATGAAGAAAAAGAAAACAAATAAACATCCTAACATTACAGCTCAAGGCCCTAGAAAAAGAAGAACAGACCACACCAAAAGTAGAAGAGAGGAAATAGCTAAAATCAGAGCTGAAATCAATGAAATTGAAACAAAAGAAACAATCAAAAAATTGACAAAATAATAGTTGATTCTTTGAAAAAATAAACAAAATTGCTCAACCCTTAGTCTCACTAACAAAGAGAAGATGAGAGAAAACTCAAATTACTAAAATTCGGGATGAAAAAGGAAATATCATGACAGACACTATTGAAATACTAAACATAGTTAGATGCTATCTTGAAAATCTGTACTCTAATAAAATAGAAAATCTCAAACACATCAACAGATTTCTAGAGATATATGATCCACCCATACTGAATCAGGAGGACATAAACAATCTAAATAGATCAATTTCAAGCAATGAAATAGAAGAAGTCATCAAAAGGCTACCAACAAAGAAAAGTTTGGGACCAGATGGATTCTCAGCCAAGTTCTACAAGACCTTTAAAGAAAAGCTCATTCCAATACTCCTCAAAGTATTCCATGAAAGAAGAGTAGGGGACCCTTCCAAACTCATTTTATGAAGCCAATATCACCCTGATACCTTAACCAGACAGACCCATGTCAAGGAAAGAAAATTTCACACCAATAACACTAATGAATATAGATGCAAAAATTCTTAACAAAATTTTAGCAAATAGCATACAAAAACATATTAAAAAGATAGTCCACCACGATCAAGTGGGTTTCATCCCAGAGATGCAAAGTTGGTTCAACATCTAGAAATCAATAAATGTAATTCACCACACCAACAGACTTAAAGTTAAGAATCACATGATTATTTCAATAGATGCAGAAGAAGTATATGATAAAATACAGCACCCCTTCATGCTCAAAAGCTAGAAAAAATAGGGATAGCAGGAATATTCCTCAACATTGTAAAAGCTATCTATGCTAAGTACATGGCCGACATCATTCTAAATGGAGAAAAACTGAAAGAATTCCTCCTAAAAAATGGAACAAGGCAGGGATGCCCTCTTTCACCACTTCTACTCAACATCATCCTTGAAACTCTAGCCAAAGCAATTAGACAGACCAAATAAATTGAAGGGATATAATTAGGAAAAGAAGAACTCAAACTATTCCTATTTGCTGATGACATGATTCTATATTTAGAGGAGTCAAAAAATTTCACCAGAAAACTTCTAGAACTCACAAGTAAAGTAGCAAGATATAAAATCATTGCTCATTAATCTAATGCATTTTTATTCATAAGTGATGAATCCTCTGAAATAGAAATTAGGAAAACTACCCCATTCACAATAAACTCAAAAATAAAAAATACTTCGGAATCAATCTAACAAAAGAGACGAAATAAGTACTCTACAATAAGTACTACAGAACACTAAAGAAGAAAATTAAAGAAAACCTGAGAAGATGGAAAGATCTCCCATGTTTTTGGATAGGCAGAATTAATATTGTCAAAATGGCCATACTACCAAAAGTGCTATACAAATTCAATGCAATTCCAATTAAAATCCCAATGAAATACCTCATAGAAATAGAGAAAGCAGAGGTTTTTCAGGATGGCGGACTAGAGGGCAACTGCATTTCATGTTGCTCCAGGACGCAGGATTCAAAAGAGGAGATAGCGAGAGACTTGGGACCAACTCAAAGCCGCCGGGTGAGTCTCTCCTGTTGGGGAGGCGTCCCAGATGGGGCGGTAGCCCCGGATCGCAGGGAACTTTGTGAAGTAGAGTTGCTCGGCGAGACGCCCCTCCCCCCTGCTGGAGCGGTAAACACGGACAACTGGGATCATCATAGAGGAGGCGACTCAGCACAGCGCTTGGACTCAGAGCAACCACTGGGACTCCGGGCGGCTGCCTGAGGAGGAGTTGCGTGGCGAGCTGTTTGGACTCAGAGGGATCGCTTCTGAACACCGGGGGGTTGCCCGGAGGAAGAGGAGAAGTGCAGCGGGTCGCTTGGTCTAGGAGTGATTGCATCAGAGCTACAGGCGGTTGCCAGAGAAGGAGGCAAGTGGTGAGTTGTTTGGACTCAAAGCGACCGCTCCTGAACACCCGGGGGGCTACCTCGAGGAGGAAGAGGAATAGGGCGGGTCACTTGGACTCGGAGTGACTGTCTAGGGCTACGGGCAGTTGGTGGGAGGAGGAGACGCGAAGTGAGTTGCTTGAACTCCTAGTGACTGCGTCGGAACACTGGGCGGCTGTCCGGAGGAAGAGGTGTGTGGCGGGTCTCTGGGTCTCGGAGCTATTGTACGGGGCTCCAGGTGGCGGCTCAGACGAGGGGCCGCATAGCCAGGCCATTAGGTGCAGAGCAGGGTCCCAGGACCCAGGCGGTTTCTTGCTGGAAGAGCCGCACAGAGACACGTCTAGGGGCAGAGTGAAGTTTCCAGGACTGCAGGCAGATTCTCTGAGGAGAGGCAACCTAAGGAGACTCGTCTGTGAAGGCTGAGGCTCCCAGGCCCAGGAGGTAGGTCCGGGCCCCTGGGAACGTTGCAGAGGAAGACAGACCGGCCCAGGCAGTAGTTGTAGATTGAGGGGAACCTCTAGGAGGGGAACTGAGCAGCAAGACATCCCCACCGGGTGAGTCTTCCCTGCCGGGTGAGGTTTTCCCACAAGGACAGTAAAACCAGAGACACAGGCACAAACAGGCCTTGCCTCAGCCCGCAGCCTAGTTCCCCTTTGGAGGACCATTGGTCAACAAGTGGAGGCACCTCTGCCCACTAGCAGGGAATATACCCCACCTGAGGGTCACCAACCCTAGAGAGGCAGCTTCCTTGTAGAGCACCGCATTATCAACTTCCTCCAAGACTACAGGCTACTGAAGGATAAGAGGTGATATACTAGCAATCTTCAGGGACATTATAAGTCAATAGAGGAAATCTGCAATATCTTAATGACCCACTGATTCCTGAACAATATGAGAAAACAAGGGAAGAAAATGCCCCAAACAAATCTAGATGTTACATCAATAAAATCCAATGACAGCATGGCAGGAGAAATGACAGAAAGGGAGTTCAGAATGTACATAATTAAAATGATCAGGGAAGCAAACGATGACATGAAAGAGCAAATGCAGGCATTGAATGATGAGATGAAAGAGCAAATGCAGGCATTGAATGATCGCACCAAACGACAGTTAAAAGAGCAAATACAGGAAGCAAAAGATCATTTCAATAAAGAGTTAGAGATATTGAAAAAAAACCAAACAAAAATCCTTGAAATGAAGGAAACAATAAACCAAACTAAGAACTCCATAGAAAGCATAACCAATAGGATAGAACACCTGGAAGACAGAACCTCAGATATTGAAGACAAAATATTTAACCTTGAAAATAAAGTTGAACAGAGAAGATGGTAAGAAATCATGAACAGAATCTCCAAGAGCTATGGGATATCGTGAAAAGGCCAAATTTGAGAATTATTGGGATTGAGGAAGGCTTAGAGAAACAAACCAAAGGAATGAACAATCTATTCAATGAAATAATATCAGAAAATTTCCCAAATCTGAAGAATGAAATGGAAAATCAAGTTCAAGAGGCTTATACGACTCCAAATACACAAAATTACAACAGACCCACACCAAGGCACATTATAATGAAAATACCTAACATACAAAATAAAGACAGAATTTTAAAGGCTGTGAGAGAAAAGAACCAAATTACATTCAGGGGGAAACCAATACGGATGTCAGCAGATTTTTCAATCCAGACCCTAAAAGCTAGAAGGGCCTGGAACAACATTTTTCAAGCTCTGAAAGAAAATGGATGCCAACCAAGGATTTTATACCCAGCAAAACTTATCTTCAAATTTGTCGATGAAATAAAACAATTCCTTGATAAACAAAAGCTAAAAGAATTTACAAAAAGAAAGCCAGCATTACAGAACATTCTCAGCAAAATATTCCATGAGGAAGAGATAAAAAACAAAGAAGCAAATCAGCAAAGGGAGGAATTATCCTAAAGGAACTGTCAAATAAAGGAGGAACCAAGATGTGCCAAAAATTTTAAATATGAACCAAATGACTGGGAATACAAATCATATCTCAATAATAACCCTGAATGTTAATGGCCTGAATTCATCAATCAAAAGACATAGACTGGCAGATTGGATTAAAAAGAAAGATCCAACAATATGTTGCCTGTAAGAGACTCACCTCATAGAAAGAGATACCCATAGACTAAAGGTGAAAGGATGGGGAAAAACATACCATGCACATGGACTCAGCAGAAAAGCTGGAGTATCCATCCTCATTTCAGATAATGAGGACTTCAAGCCAAAGTTAGTCAGAAGGGATAAAGAAGGACATTTCATACTGCTTAAGGGAAGCATAAATCAGCAAGACATAACAATCATAAACATCTATGCCCCAAACAGTGGCTCACCCATGTATGTCAAACAAATCCTTCTCAATTTTAGAAACCAAATAGACCGTAACACAATAATACTAGGTGATTTTAACATGCCTCTCTCACCACTGGACAGATCTTCCAAACAAAAATTGAACAAAGAAACCATAGATCTCAATAACACAATAAATAATTTAGACTTAACAGACATTTATAGAATATACCATCCAACGAAGAGTGAATACACTTTCTTCTCAGCAGCACATGGATCCTTCTCTAAAATAGACCATATATTATGCCACAAAGATAATGTTAGTAAATACAAGAAGATAGAGACACTACCTTGTATTCTATCAGATCATAATGGATTGAAGTTAGAAATAAATGAAAGAGTAAAAAACAGAAACTACTCCAATACCTGGAGATTGAAAAATATGCTATTATATGATGAATGGATGACAGAAGATATTAGGAAGGAAATTTAAAAATTCTTAGAGGTAAATGAGAACAAAGAAACATCATATCAAAATCTCTGGGACACTATGAAAGCAGTACTTAGAGGAAAATTTGTTTCATGGAGCGCATTTAATAAAAGAAGTAAAACTCAAAAAATAAACGACCTAACACTACAGCTCAAAGCCCTAGAAAAAGAAGAACAGACCACACCAAAAGTAGTAGAAGACAGGAAATAGTTAAACTGAGAGTTGAAATCAACGAAATTGAAACAAAACAAACAATACAAAAAATTGACAAAATAAATAGTTGGTTCTTTGAAAAAATAAACAAAATTGATAAACCTTTAGCCACACTAACAAAGAGAAGACGAGAGAAAACCCAAATCACTAAAATTCAGAATGAACAAGGAAATGTCACAACAGACACGACTGAAATACAAAACATAATTAGAAGCTATTTTGAAAATCTATACTCCAACAAAATAGAAAATTTCGAAGTCATCAACAGGTTTCTAGAGACATATGAATTGCCTAAACTGAACCAGGAGGAAATACACAATTTAAATAGACCAATTTCAAGTAATGAAATAGAAAAGTCATCAAAAGCCTACCAACAAAGAAAAGTCCAGGACCAGATGGGTTCTCAGTCGAGTTCTACAAAACCTTTAAAGAAGAGCTCATTCCAATACTTCTCAAAGTATTCCATGAAATAGAAGAGGAGGGAACCCTCCCAAACTCATTCTATGAAGCCAATATTATCCTAATACCTAAACCAGACAGAGACACATCGAGGAACGAAAATTTCAGACCAATATCCTTAATGAACATCGACGCAAAAATTCTCAACAAAATTTTAGCAAATCGCATACAAAAACATATTAAAAAGATAGTGCACCATGATCAAGTGGGTTTCATCCCAGGGATGCAAGGTTGGTTCAACATCCGGAAATCAATAAATGTAATTCACCATATCAATAGACTTAAAGTCAAGAATCACATGATTATTTCAATAGATGCAGAAAAAGCATTTGATAAAATACAGCACCCCTTCATGCTCAAAACACTAGAAAAAATAGGGATAGTGGGAACATTCCTTAACATTGTAAAGGTCATCTATGCTAAGCCCATGGCTAATATCATTCTAAATGGTGAAAAACTGAAAGCATTCCCCCTAAAAACTGGAACAAGGCAGGGATGCCCTCTTTCACCACTTCTTTTCAATATCGTCCTTGAAACTCTAGCCAGAGCACTTAGACATACCAAAGAAATTAAAGGGATACAAATAGGAAAAGAAGAACTCAAACTATCCCTATTTGCTGATGACATGATTATATACTTAGAGGAACCAGGAAATTCCACCAGAAAACTTTTAGATCTCATAAGTGAATTCAGTAAAGTAGCAGGATATAAGATCAATGCACATAAATCTAAGGCATTTTTATACATAAGTGATGAATCTTCAGAAAGAGAAATTAGGAAAACTACCCCATTCACATTAGCATCGAAAAAAATAAAATACTTGGGAATCAATCTCACAAAAGAGGTGAAAGACCTCTACAATTAGAACTACAGAACACTAAAGAAAGAAATTAAAGAAAACCTTAGAAGATGGAAGGATCTCCCATGTTCTTGGATAGGAAGAATTAATATTGTCAAAATGGCCATACTACCAAAAGTGCTGTACAGATTCAATGTAATTCCAATTAAAATCCCAATGATGTACCTTACAGAAATAGAGAAAGCAATTATGAAATTCATCTGGAAGAATAAAGAACTCAGAATAGCTAAAGCAATCCTTGGCAGAAAGAGTAAAGCAGGGGGTATCACAATACCAGATCTTCAACTCTACTACAAAGCAATAGTAACAAAAATGCCATGGTATTGGTACCAAAATAGAAAGGTGGATCAATGGTACAGAATAGAGGACACGGACACAAACCCAAATAAATACAATTTTCTCATACTAGATAAAGGGGCCAAAAATATGCAATGGAGAAAAGATAGCCTCTTCAACAAATGGTGCTGGGAGAATTGGAAATCCATATGCAACAGAATGAAACTAAACCCATATCTCTCACCGTGCACGAAACTCAACTCAAAATGGATTAAGGACCTCAGAATCAGACCAGAGACCTTGCATCTTATAGAAGAAAAAGTAGGTCCAGATCTTCAACATGTCGGTTTAGGATCAGACTTCCTCAACAGGACTCCCATAGCACAAGAAATAAAAGCAAGAATCAATAACTGGGATAGATTCAAACTAAAAAGCTTTCTCTCAGCAAAGGAAACTATCAGCAATGCAAAGAAAGAGCCTACAGAGTGGGAGAAAATCTTTGCCAATCATACTTCAGATAGAGCTCTAATCTCCAGAATCTATAAAGAACTCAAAAACTCTACACCAAGAATGCAAATAATCCAATTGACAAATGGGCTAAGGAAATGAATAGACACTTCACAGAAGATCTACAAGCAATCAACAAACGTATGGAAAAATGTTCAACATCTCTAATAATAAGAGAAATGCAAATCAAAACCCCCCTAAGATTCCATCTCACCCCAATTAGAATGGCGATTATCAAGAATAAAAGCAACAACAGGTGTTGGCGAGGATGTGGGGAGAAAGGTACACTCATACATTGCTGGTGGGGCTGCAAATTAGTGCAGCCACTTTGGAAAGCAGTGTGGAAACTCCTTAGAAAACTTGGAATGGAACCACCATTTTTCCCAGCGATCCCACTCCTTGGCCTATACCCAAAGGACTTAAAATCAGCATATTACAGAGATACAGCCACATCAATGTTCATAGTTGCTCAGTTCACAATAGCCAGATTGTGGAACCAACCTAGATGTCCTTCAATTGATGAATGGATAAAGAAACTGTGGTATATATATACAATGGAATATTACTCAGCCATAAAGAATGATAAAATTATGGCATTTGCAGGCAAATGGATGAAATTGGAGAATATCATGCTAAGTGAGATAAGCCAATCTCAAAAAACCAAAGAACGAATGATCTCGCTGATAAGTGGATGATGACACATTATGGGGGGTGGAAGGGGGGCAAGAATAGAAGAAGGAGGGACTGTATAGAGGGAAAAGAGGGATGGGAGGGGTGGGGGAAGGAAAAAATGACAGAATGAATCAAACAGCATTACCCTATGTAAATTTATGATTACACAAATGGTATGCCTTTACGCCATGTACAAACAGAGAAACAACATGTATCCCATTTGTTTACAATTAAAAAAAAAAAAGAAAGAAATAGAGAAAGCAATTATGAATTTTATTTGGAAGAATAAGAGACTCAGAGTAGCTAAAGCAAGACTTAGCAGGAAGAGTGAAGCAGGGGGTATCATAGATATTGGTATTGGCACCAAAATAGACAGGTAGACCAATGGTATAGAATAGAGGACACAGAGACAAACCCAGATAAATACAGTTTTCTCATACTAGACAAAGGTGCCAAAAACATACAATGCAGAAAAGATAGCCTCTTCAACAAACGGTGCTGGCAAAACTGTAAATCCATATGGAGCAAAATGAAACTAAACCCCTATCTCTCACCCTACACAACACTCAACTCAGAATGGATTAAGAACCTTGGAATCAGACCAGATACCCTGCACTGTACAAGCAAAAAAGTAGCCCCAAATTTTCATCATGTTGACTTAGGACCAGACTTCTTCAACATGACTCCCAAAGCACCAGAAATAAGCAAGAATCTATAACTGGGGTAGATTCAAACTAAAAAGCTTTTTCTCAGCAAAGGAAACTATCAGCAATGTGAAGAGAGAGCCTACAGAGAAAATCTTTGCCACTCACACTTCACATAGAGCACTAATCTCCAGAATCTATAAAGAACTCAAAAAACTTTACACCAAGAATGCAAATAACCCAATCAACAAATGGGCTAAGGAAATGAATAGACACTTCACAGAAGAAGATCTATAAGCAATCAACAAACACGAAAAAATGTTCTACATCTCTAGTAATAAGAGAAATGCAAATCAAAGCTACCCTAAGATTTCATCTCACCCCAATTAGAATGGCTATTATCAAGAATACAAGCAACAATAGGTGTTGGTAAGGATGTGGGGGAAAATGTACACTCATACATTGCTGGTGGTATTGCAAATTAGTGCAGCCATTCTGTAAAGCAGTGTGGAGATTCCTTAGAAAACTTGGAATGGAACCACCATTTGACCCAGCTATCCCACTCCTTGGTCTATACCCAAAGGTCTTAAAATCAGAATACTACAGTGATGCAGCCATATCAATGTTCATAGCTGATCAATTCACAATCCCTGGATTGTGAAACCAAACTAGATGCCCTTCAATTGATTAATTGATAAAGAAACTGTGGCATATATACACAGTGGAATATTACTCAGTCATAAGAATAAAATTATGGCATTTGCAGGTAAATGGATGCAGTTGGAGAATATCGTGCTAAGTGAGATAATCCAATCCCAAAAACCAAAGGCCAAATTATCTCTGTGATAAGTGGACAATGATACAAAATGGAGGGTGGGAGGGAGGCAAGAATGGAGGAATGATGGGTTGTATAGAGGAAAAGGAGGGGTGGGGAGAGAGTGAGGGGAAGGAAAAATAACAATGAGACAAACATCATTACCCTATGTACATGTATGATTATACAAATGGTGTGACTCTGCTTCATGTACAACAGTTTTGCCCCATTTGTGTACAATGAATCAAAATAAATCAATTTTTAAAAATCTGCTACAAATGTGTGAATGAAATCAAGAGTAGGCAGAACATGAGTGAAAGTTGGATGCATAACTCCATTTTATGCAAAGCAGTACATATCCCAGAGAGATGATAATGAGGCTCTTGATTGATTCAGTTCCAAGGATAAAGGTTGGAGGTGAAAGGAGATTGTGAAACAGACATATGCACAGGATGCCTTTAGCTATGACATGTCAATGTAATTCACAACCATCTCTTCTTGAGGCTTAAGGTTTTACACATGTATAAACAGCAGACAATCAGGAGGGTGGCAGGACTTCTTCAGGAACTGCCCAAACAAGACCTGATGGAACAGGTATCAGTGCCAAGACCAAATCCAGAGAAAACCACTTTATGCTCTTGGGACGTAGACCTGGCTCCTACTGGGAGGCAATTCTTAAATTTCTTATCCTCCTACATTGTCAGAGACTTTGAAGAAAAGGATAAATTGAAATAGCAGACAGTCTAGGAAGCCAGATATAGTTTCCTTCTGGTGAAATCTAAAGATGTGCTTTCCTGAGATGTCTCAAGGTAGGAAAGAAACAACCCTCTCTTTCCTTCTTGAGGGACATTTGCCTTTTTCCAAGGGATTAAAGCTCTAGTTCCCTTTTCCCCTCCCTTAGGGACCTGTTTTTTGAGTAATACTTCCCTTTCAAGGAAAAGGTGGGCTGATACTCCTGCAACCCCATAAAAATTCAATTTCCTAAATATAGGCTTCCTCACCTGCAATGTAGCCAATACTCATTACATCACTCTCTGAGTATCAGAACGTGGACTTGGTGCAAATGATGCTCTAGTTACCATATATTTGTGATTATATCAAATCATTTATGTATATACTTATGGTTATATGTATTTGCATGTATACGTATGTGTTAATGTGTGTGGTATGTGTATGGTTTTTTGTTATTTAATGTCCTGAGAACTGCATCAGAAGAATTTCTCATATGATCATGATGAAGCATATGAACATAAAATTAGATGGTATAATCTACCACGCACTAGACTATATGGTATACATTTTTGGTATATCCTATTTCCTTCTAGGGCCATGATGAAAAAAAAAAAACAACATGAGATTAAATCAAGTACAAAAGAATGATTTGATTAAGAGACATAGTAAACAGGAGGTGTATGAGGCTGCTGCTGGCTAATATAGCATAGTAGTTTTCAGTGAAATCCTTTTTCTAATAAATAGAAGCTAATGATTTTAAAGCATAGTGCAATAAATACATAAACCATTAATACAGTTATTTATTATCTTCTGCAAGTGTTACATACCATACACAATTGTATGTGCTATTCGTTTATATAAGGGTTGTAGATTTGTGTGCACCAGCACTACCACAAACACAGGGAAGATGCCTTGTGCTACTACATTACAATGGGTATGACATCACTAAATGGTGGAGATTTAGCAGTTTCATTACTATCTATGAGACCATGTGCTAGGCATGTTCTCTACTATTGTGCTACAGCCCCAGCCCAACACAATACTATTTTTTTTTTTTTTTTTTTTGCAGTGCTGGGGATCGAACCCAGGGCCTTAATACTTGCAAAGCACTCTACCAACTGAGCTGTATCCCCAGCACTGCACCAGGAAGCAGAGACAGAAACAAGCTCCCCTTGCCACAGACAAAATATATACCTCAAAGGCACATCCCCAATAACCCATCTCCTCTAGTCACATCCTACTTGCCTACAGTTACCACCCAGTTAATCCCTATCAGTGCATTAATGTACTAATTAGGTTAAGGCTCTCATAACACAATGATTTCACCTCTAAGCTTTCTTGCATTGTCTCACACATATCTAATCATAAAAATCATCTTTTTATAACCACTGAACATGGTAGAGAAAAGAAACGTAAGCATGATTCAATATAATAATAAAATAGCTGAAAAAGACAATAGACACTATTTTTCTTAACCATTTTTATATATATTATATTAAACAATTTTAAAATTAGTTTTGAAATTAAAACTAATAAGAATTTTTCAAACACAAAACTAATTGGCAAACATGTCTATAGCATGTATTGAACATAAATATGCAATGAAGGTAATTTTTAACAAAATTATTGAGAGGCATACAGAAGTCTCAAAAACAGATATCACAATGCTACATTCATTACTTCAACAGACAAATATTAGATATAGTTTTCTTTTACCAAAAAAGTATTAATTATTTTTATTACTTTTGGCACTATAGTGTTTATTTCATTTTTCAAAAATTTGAACTAATATGATTCGTTGTACAAATTCAAAATGAGAACATTTTCACTCCCTACACTTCTTTTCTGGTCACTATATTTCTCATTTCCTTTCATCATTAATACTAAAAATAGCTTCAAAATATAGGAAGATATATAAATATATATAATGTATGTGTATGCCCCAAAACTCAGCGATTTAAAAGCAAAAATAATGTGTTTTATTTCACAAAGTTTCTGACAGTCAGGAACCTAAGTCCAGCTTCACTGGGAAGTTCTGAGTACTGGTGTCTCATGAGATTGCAGTGAAGCTGTTGAACTGGGCTGAAGACTCTGATAAATTATTGATTCTGGAGAATCTGATCTCCAAGCTCCCCCATGTGACTATTGGCAGAAGACTGCACTTTCTTGCCCTGAGGGGCTCCACTTTTTAAGTAGCTTACATGAATTTCCCAAGAGAAAGTGATTATTGACAGTGCAGAGACAAAAAAAAAAAAAAAAGTTCCTGTTTTTACTTTAATATTCAAACCTTTATTATATATAGCAGCATTTCTGCCACATTCTAGTGGTCACACATCTAAAACTTGATACAATATGGTAGGACACTACACAAGAGTAAGAACATTAGAAAGTAGGGGTCACTGAGGACCATTTTAATGATTGCCTACAACATGACAGATATTGATTAAATATCTGGGTTTCAAATATCCTAGTTTTGTCAATGATTCCTATAATCTAAAATAATTACTGATATCAATTATTGTGTTTGTCAGTTTTTAATTGCTGTGACCAAAGTACCTGAGAACAACTTAGAGGAGGAAAGTCTGCTTGGTGCTCAGTCAATGGTCAGCTGACTCCATTGCTCTGGGCCTAAGCCCATGCAGCACATCATGGTAGAAGGGCATGGCAGAGGAAAACTTCTCTTCTGAAGGCAAACAGGAAGCAGAGAAAGAAAGGGAGGAGCCAGGGACAAGCTATAGTCTGAGGGCAGTTTCCCAGTGACCTACTTCCTCTAATCATGCTCCATGTGCCTATAGGTACCTTCTAGTAACCCTTCCCAATTATTAGTCCATCAAATGTATTATTCCACTGATGAGGTTACAACTCTCATATTATATTGTAACTTCACCTCTGAACATATTTGCATTGCCTAACACATGAATTTTTCAGGACACATTAAATATTCAAACCACAACAATTAATTTTATTCTCTACCTCCTGCTCTTTCACGTTTCTTTAAGCAGTGTCTCAGTCAGTGTGCTTTTTCAGAATTTCCCACGTTTATTTCTAAAAAGATTTGAGCTCTTGGTGGACTTGCTTATGATTACTAGAGTTTTTCATTCCCTGGCATGGCAAAGTTAGAAAATGCTCCTAGCAGGTCCTCTGGAATTAGACAGACTTGTTTCTATTTGAAAATCTAGTTCTTCCTGCTAATTAGGATCATATTATAAACCCTTTTTCTTACTTATTCAGTTAATAGATGAGAAAAAAATAAATAGTATGGCCCCAATTCCCTGGACTACTGTATAGCTTGGTGAAAATATTCTTTCTTTGGGAATAAAGACCAGAAGAGTTCAGGGTTGCAGCAAAATGAAACAAAAAGTTCTAATGAGATTATATTTTAGGAAGTGAGACATGCCTTTTGCATTTATATTCCTTGTAAATTGGTTCAGTTAACATTGTTGCCCTTCCACCGATTGTACTTTTAAAAGTCAGTTGAAGAGAAAATTTTAATGTGAGCCACTGAATGGTTAAGGGAAAAAAAAAAAAAAAGCTACTCTTGACAACAACCAAAAACAAAACAGAAAAATGAATCTTTAAGATCCTCCAAAGAACAGTCACTGATGTACTCTGTGGCTCAGAAGAGAAGCCATTTATTGCCTAGGTTAGGATTAATTGTCCAATTTAGATACACAGAAAAAAATGAGCATATGACCTATACTTAAAGACCAATTTTCCCTTGGGTCAAGAATAGGTCAAGAATTTTGACCCTTTCTTCCATTATCATTTTTCTTGGGTTATGGAGTAAAAAACAAAGGGCAGAGGTATGTATCTTTTTCTTAAGTCTCATGTTTGGTTCTTCAATACAGGATAGATTTAGAAATGGATTCCTTTCCCTTTGTACCTCTGTTCCTTCTGTATGTGAGCATAATTCTAGACAGATGATGACAGTGTAACTGCTTCATTATCAGAATTGGTTGTGTTGGTTTTGTTATGTCTTTTCCTTAACAGTTCAGTAACTATCTTTTCAAAAGGATATCATGTATTCTTCTTTCTTTTCTTTTGTTCCATGATTGCTTTCTTAACAGACACACAGCATACTCTCTTATTTTAACAACAATAGCTACAGGACAATCGAGGGAAAGATATATAGATATATTCAAATTTTTATTTGATTTCCTGTTCCCTTGTAAGGACTACCTAAACTTTAAACTTTGAAAAGCAATTCAACCTAGGAAATAAGGCAGATTGAGGATAAGACTTGTCTTACCATCAATTAACACGCATTTTGGAGTAGAAATGAACCTCCGAGAAACAGAGATGAGCAGAATACCTCGAAGAATTTCTCAAAAGCACTTACACAAATTATTTATTTAATTATTTAAGTCACCTGGTAAAAGAGACGAAACATAAACATTTGGCAAATATGTAGAGATACATGATAATAGTGCTTATTTATCCTACTCAACATCTGTTCCCAATATTCCTCACTCTCCAAGAGAAGAGTCAAGGTTTGGGATCAGCACAACCCAAGCAGGAAAAAACCCATGTTACAGGAAAAAAATACTTAAAAAGAAAATAAAGACTAACAATAAGTATCAGCAGGCTCCTTGGTAATATGTGGGGGATGACTTTGGATTAGGGTGAATGTAGAATATAGATTAGTTAAGGGAGAATTTATTGATGTGACTCAATGTTTGATAATGGCAAGAAAGCTTGTAATGCAGGCTCTATTCTACTGGTTGTATATCTGAAGCTTAGACATAACAGTTGTCAAAAAGATAGAACCTAGAACATTACTTTGGCACAACATGAAGAAAGAGATCAAAAGTCTCAGAAATGTGAGATTTGGAGAACATATACATACATGGAAAATTAGAAGATTCTTCCTTTACCCCTATTGTTCATGGAATGGCCTAGTGGAATTTAGATAATAAAAGTTGTACTGATGAACACTAGCATCTTTAACCAGGTTGGTGAGGGTGATGTTCTGTAGTTGCCAATAGAACATACTTTCATGACACTGGACTTCCCAATATAACTGGGGAGATACTATTCCAGAATGACAGCACCAAGAGGTAGTACTAAAAATTTAAAAAAATAAAAATTCTTTTTAATTTTTATTTTTCTCTTTAAATTTTTAGAGAAATGCAACCAAACTCACATAACACTTCACACTCACTAGGATGGCTAAAATTTGAAAAGCAGACAATAGTTTGGGAGAATATATAGAAATTGGAACACTCACAATACAGATAATTATGTAAAATGGTGTAGATACTTTGCAAAAAAAAAAAAAAAATAGCAGTTCCTCAGTGTTAAATACAAAGTTATCATGATGTAGGACAGAAGAAGCCAGACACCCAAAGAATTTTCAGGAAGCAGATTTATTGACTGCAGGATCCAGAGGAGCTATCGCCAGAAATTCTCTGGGCCTCAAGTCTGGAAATTCTTGGAACTTTATACCCAAGGGGAATGAGGAGCTTGGAGGTTTACATTTTTGTAGGAGTCTACATTGAAGTATTTCTTTCTAGAGTTCACAGAAAGTGCTTTTTGTCCTATTTTTTAGATTAGCCAGAAGTTTTACAACAAAAGTAGAAGTGACATCAAGTCTGCAGTCAAATTTAGCTTTTTCAACACAGAATAACTTAGTCCTCACAAGATATAGGAAATCCTATTCCGCATTGGGTTTTTTGCAGAAATTTTGGCTGATATTCTGTTATAAAGCTTTCTGAGAAGAAGAGGAACTTGTATGTTGCAAATATGGTGGGGGTTTTTACTTAATTATGGTAAGGATCTTCTGGGTGGGGGTTTCTGGTCTGCCTCAATCATATGCACTTGCAATTCCACTAGCAGGTATAGGCACAAGAGAGTGGAAAACATATCCACACAAGAACATTCACATCAGTGTTCATAGTATTGTTTACCATAGCCAAAATAGGAAAAAAAACAATTCCCATCAAATGATGACTATATAAATATACACAGCACATCCATATACTGGAATATTATTCAGCCACTAAAGAACCAAGTATTGACATAGGTATAACTTGAGGGACCTTGAAAACATTATGGTAAGTGAAAGAATACAGTCACAAAAGTCATATTTTTTTTTGATTACATGAAATGTTCAGAACAGGTAAATCCATAGAGACAGAAAGTGGACTACTGGGGCTGGGGCTGCAGTTGATGGAGAAGGATGAAGAGAATGAGGAATGATTTCTGCAGATATGGGATCTTTGGGGTGGAATGATGAGAGTGTTTTGATATTAGTGGTGATGTTTGCACAATTCTGAATTTTAGATATTATGAGAGTGAGTTTTATGATGTGAAAATTATATCTCAACATTAAAAAAAACCACAAAATCTAATAGCAAGTTTGAGAAGTTCTGTATCTACCAAATAATTTTTTTAGAAATATCAAATTATGTATGCATGGGTAAAATATATCACAATGAATTCCATTATTATGTATGATCATCCTATACCAATAAACATTGTTATAATCCTAAAAAAATAATGAGAGATTATATGCTTTATTCATTTTTCCCTAACTTCAACAGTTTGCATAACTTTAATACAATTATCAAAACCAGGAGATTGATTTTGGTATAATAGTAGTAATTAAACTACAGACTTAATCAGATGTTATCAGTTTTGTCACTAGTGAATCTTTTCTCATCAAGGATCCAATCCAGTCATATAGAACTAAGGGGATCCTATGGAATATTTCCTAAATCTTTTTAAAACTATTTTGCAACTCAGAGATTAAGGTTCATGAAGTTCTTTGAGATAAAGAAGTAAGGAAGGAAGAAGGGGGAAAAATGAGAGGGAGAAAGGGAGGATAAGAAGAAAACTTTCAGGAGGGAGGAACAGAAAAGAGCCCATAGTCAGTAAAAGTCATGAATTTGAATCTCAGTCTACAGTGTTGTCATTCATGATATACAGCATTTCTTAATTTCCCTTAAGTCAATCTATACATGCTTCATTGTTCTCACCTTACCAGCCTGGCAAGAAGCTCAATATCAGTTGCTACTCTCATCCAGCTCTCTATCGCATTTCCAGAGGCAGCCCCCACATCGTTACCTGGTCACATGTTTCAGGTCTCATTGTCCCATTGCATATGGTCTCCCACCTAATTGGAAACACGTCTGTATTTATCATCTTTGGTACCCTAAACCAGGCTTGGGAATCCTGGGTCTAGCATGCAGCGTCCTTTGGATGTATCACTGCAAGCCTCTTGATGCTTTTCTTGAATACTTTCAGAGAATGGAAACAAATTTCTACTTATTGCAGCACTGTACAGGGAACTCTCCTCATTTCCAAACCAATCCTAAAGTCATTGATTGCTATCTTAATCTCTCAGTGAATTTTGGTTTCTGCAAAAGACAAACTCTTTAAAACCACATAAATGCCCAAGGCGAAGAACTTGCAAAGGAAACAGGTTTTTACTAGGAGAAGGGAAATGGAGAAGAGGTAACACAAATCATACTAATACATATAAATAGGCAATTCGGAAGTAAATGTTGATTGTGAAATTCTGAAATTTTATAGAAGTTCTTAACCCAGAGGTCAGGAATGTATTAGAGAGACGAATGTCTAAATTGAAAACTGGGAGTTGAATAGGAATTACCCAGGGAAAAAAGAGTAGGGTAGAATGTAGGCATGAGAAATTCTGAGGAGAGATACAAGCATCTTTGAAACACTGGAAATGAGTTCAATGCATCTACATATCGTAAAGTATGATAAAGAAAGTGTGGAGTGAAATCTCGAGACTTGGACCACACTGATACAAAGATTATAAGACAGAATAAAGATTTTTTTTTTATTCTGTGGGAAACAAAATCATTAAACTACATTAATCATGGTTAAGAGAAACCCATGATCTAACGTCAGATGGGACATTTTAGTTTCCACAGAGGCATAGGAGTGGATATTAGCCCATGTAGCAAGTAAGCACTACTAGAATCAGAAGGACCATTTATGAAACCCTTAGGTAATCCAAATGATGGTAGTGAGACCCTGAGAAGTGACAGAGGATGTGGGGAAAAGTGGGCATATTTCACAGAAAAAAGTTTATACAATCTACTATATGTGACATTGTTGTATTTCATAGAATTTAAAACTCTACACTTAAAATTGTTATTTGATGTAATACTGGGAAAGAAGAACCTGCCACTTAATAAACCATGACACACCATTGTTTGAAACATCACAATTTTACAAATGTAAAATGTGGTGTGAAATGTTACCATGGAATTGATGAAACGAAGTAGACTGGACATGGTAAGAAAGGAAGGAGGCAAAGAGACTAGGCAACTGAGAAAGAAATGAGTGAGTGGGAAACTGATAGAGAAATGCCAAAATGGGAAAGAAGCAGCATGGTAAATAAAGACTTCAATTTTCAATACATTGCAGTTGGATTGCTGTGCTCTGTCCAAGTGCAATGGTCTAGTGGTTTGTTATGCAGGTTTGGATTTTAAGTAGGGAACTCAACTATAGATAGAAATACAAAAGTCTTTCTCAATACACATGAGAAATGAAACTGCTATAAGGAATGAAAAGTGATTTACAATGTCAAATTTTTCACTGCTGCAACTAAAAGACCTGACAAGAACAATTTTAAAGAGGAAAAGTTTATTTGAGGGTCAGAGTTTCACAGGTCTCAGTTCACAGCCAGTTCCATTGCTTTGGGCCCTAGGTGAGACAAAACATCATGGCAGAAAAGTATGGTGGAGGAAAGTAACTCAGGACACAGCACCAGGAACAGGGAGGGTTTCCCTTACCATGAACAAAATGTAAACCCTAAAGACATGCCCCCAGTGACCTATCTACTCCAGTCATACCAAGCATGTCTACAGTTAACACCCAGTTAATCCCTGTCAAAGGATTAATGCACTGATTAGGATAAGACTCTCATAACCCAATCATTTCAGTGTTAAGCTTTCTTTCATTGTCTCACACACCAGCTTTTGAGGGACACTTCATATCTAAACCATAACACAGTCCTTGCAAACTAATACAATACAGGAGCAATTTCACAGAACAGAGAAAAAATGAAAGGGAAAGAGAAAATTGCAGGAAAAGAGGGTGAAAAGGAGAGAAAGAATTAGGAAAATTAATTCTGCTAAATTGTCTTCTCATAAATCACAGTAATGGTCAAATCTTTGCCCTTAAGTTAAAATTTAATATTTAATTAGAACTTGAGTTTCAAATGTTCTGAGTTTCTTTCAAATGGGTTTTATTAATATTTTAAAAACTGGTATTTAAGCCAAGGAAATTCCAACCTGAATTATTCTAATTAGAACATCCAAAAATATGCACCTTATTACCTGGAATATTTAGCTTAGATATTACCAAATATAACTTGGGCATGAAACTGGAATTGCTTTCCAAGGAATCAAAAGATGCATAGATTTTTATGATTTTACTGATATGAACTTTTTTTGCCTTTACATCCTAAAAGCATGCTACCATGGACTTCACTGAACAATAAGTACTTACAAATTTTAGGGTTTGGTTTTCTCTGACTCCACATATCTAGTTGATATATCCTTGTAACTTAATAGTAGTTTCTGTCTGCTTTTCCTAAGTTTCAATTCAATAAATTCTTACAAATTTAAAGAGCAACTTGAGAAAGTTGATTTGTGATTAACTCTACATTAAGAGGCATTCATTTTGTATGTAGCATACTTACAATAATTATGCTATAAGTATCTCACTTCTAAATGTATGCATTGTGGATCAGCTATTCAGTTGCAAGAATTTATGAATGAATATTTTGCTTGGAGAATAAATATAAGGCATTTACACTTAGGTATCTCTCAAGTCTAGAATTTATACCATCTTCACTCCAAATTTCTATATTATACCATTACATAATGGAATTCCATTTTGAGTGTTTGCTCTAAGTGTTGATGTTGAGAATAGCAACCACATTGGAAAGATATTTACAACTTTATGTTTTTATGTTTTGTATGTATTTATGTTTGATATTTAGGTGCCTAAAGAAAAAAACACTAATTAAAGTCCATTTCCTTCTAAACTACACTGTTGAAAATGTTAACAAATATAAGTATTTTACAGAATTTTCAGCTTAAACTTCCATTCCTGCCTTAACATGTGTGCCAGAATACAGTGAAAGAGAACACCTTCAAAGATTTTTCCCTGTTGCAAAATAGCTCTCCAATTGACCTTGGATCAACCCAGTTCTCACCCCATCTCGTTTTTAGTTCTCAAAAATAAATGTAGGGCGAAGGAACAAGATGGCAGCTGAGTAAAATCCTCCAATGATTCTCTCCCTAGATACACCAAGTTGAACACATTATTCAAACACATTCACAAGAGCTCAGGACAGGTGAGTGACTATGGTGCTCATTGTTGGTATAACAAACTGAAAAAATAGAGAGAGAGAAGAAGGCAATAGGAAGAGAGATGACTCTTGCTTCAAGGAAGGAAAGAGAATTAAATCCAGGTTCTAGCCCTGAAACCCAGTACCAATCCTGCCGTGGTGAAATCCAGAGCTAGGCAAAGCCCCATGACTCCTATCTCCAGGTCAATACTCATATATCAGGCTTCTATAACCATATTAAGCCAGAGTAACCGTTTCTACCAGCCCTCCCCCAACCTCCCACAAAGAACAAGAAGAAATACTCCACTTGCTGGGGAGCAGGAAATGAGAGTTAGCCTAAGGCTATTTCTCAGAGTCCAGAGTCAGACCCATGGTGAAGCCCAGCACCAGGTAGAAACTTAAGATCCCGTATGCAGACCAAAGCTCATTGGCGAAGCCTATAGATCATCCCTGGCGTGGTAGGGACCTGTGCACAAGCAAGCTAAATTTGGGTTTCAACATCATCATCATCATCATCAGCCTTGGAGTGGGCCTGGGCACACCAGCCTTCCTCCCTACACTAGGCAGACTCCTGTGGCTCTGAGACATAGGTGTATCTCATCTTAGCACTAGTTTTGGTGAGCAAGGGACTGTCTCCATTACCAGTCCCCCAACCTCAGGCAGCGCAACTGTTATCAGATCAGAATTCACAGACAGGGCTTTAAAATTGCCCAACCACAACACAGACAACTGAACACCAGTGGTACAGACTTGTCTTTCTGGCTAGAACCACAACCAGCAATGGCGTGGAGTTCTATACACCCCTGAGATTGTGCAGGTCCTTTCCGTGCTGAGAATCAAGCACAACCCAGCTTAGCATCAGTGTAGGTAGCCAAGGTACTGCCTTCACCAACACTATATCAAACTTGGGCAGCATACATTGCATAAGAACCCATTAACTAGGGGAAGGACAATGTAGTAAGTACAATACTTTACCCTGGAACTCAGTTCAATGCTGAGCTAGTGAAACTGAAAGTGGGAAGATCTTTACCACCCCCACCACCTGGTTTTAGTCCCACCACAGTGTTGTGTTGGTCTTTGCAGGTTGTGGGCTCAGGGTGTAACACAGTTTGGTAGAGCTGGTGGTCACGGTTATGACATAGGAGCTTGGGGTGACTCTGCCCAGAGGTAGGCTTTATCCTTAAGTGCTTGACTACAGACCAGTGACTGTGACGCTAGGCCTATTCTAGTCACAGGTAGAGGCTTGTTGGGACAAACTGCTCTTACTAAGGATCCCCTATGTCTTTTTTTTTTTTTTTTTTAACTTATCTGTTGAGGGCACAATTGAATAGCACAGGTTAACACACTATTTTGTCTGCTTTTATTTATTTATTTTTGACATTTTTACCTTTATTTAATTAGTTTATTTAGTTTTAATGTGGTACTGAGGATCAAACCCAGTGCCTCATATATGCTAGGCAAGCACCTGCCACTGAGCCACAACCCCAGCACAGTTGTTCTTTATGAACACCATACTAACAGTATATTTGGGACAAACCTGGGAGAGCAGACTTCTAACAGATCTGTACCTGGACACCATCCAGTGCTAAAATAGTGGAAGTGAGTACAGGTCCAGAGAAAATAAATGGGCTGCTTAGAATTTCTATAAAGATGGGTACAAAGCATGACTAGAAAGACTAAAAAAATACCTACTCTCCCAATGCTCAGATGACATCACACATCAATAAGAATCAGGAGCTTTGTTTTACTCTGCTTTTTCACTGCTGTGACTAAATGATCTGACCAACACAATTATAGAGGAGGAAAGGTTTATTTGACGGCTCACAGTTTCAGAGGTCTTGGCCTCTGAAGGCTGGCTCCATTCCTCAGGGTTTGAGGTAAGGCTGAACATCATGGCAGGAGAGGGTGGTGGAGGGAAGCAGATTACATCACGGTGATCAGGAAGCAGAGAGAGAGAGAGCTTCCACTCGCCAGATACAAATATATATACCCCAAAGCCACACCCCAATTCCCACCTCCTCCAGCCACACCCTATCACTTCAGTCAACACTCAGTTAATCCTCATCAGGGCATTAAATCACTGATTGGGTTAAGATTCCTAACACAATCATTTCTCCTCTGAACCTTCTTACTTTGTCTCACACATGAGCTTTTGGGGGACACATCATATCCAAACCATAACAAGTTTTCAGGAAACCATGATCTAACCTAATGCTCAAAATAAGGTACCAGAAACTGACCTACTAGTAATCAGTATGGGAGAACTCTCAGAATTTAAAACAGCTATTTTAATGAGGAGCTAGAAGGGAACACTTGAGAAATGTTTTAATACTCTAACAAATTTAATAAAGAAATGAAAGCAGTTTTTTAAAAATCAAGAAATTGAAGTTCTTGAGTTGAAAAATACACTTAGCAAATTTTAAATGCAATAGAAGGCATCAGTAGTAGGATAGATCAAACAGAAGAGATAATTTGTGAACTTAAAGACAGACTGGATGGAAATAAATATCTGGAGGAGAAAAACAGAAAAAAAGAATGAAGAGGAGTGGTGAAAGCTTACAGGAAGTTTGGGACAGTATAAAAGAACAAATACTCAGGTTGTTGGTATTCAAGAAAGATTTGAGAATTCCAAAGGAGGATAAATTTTACTCAAAGAAATAGTTACAGATGCTGGACATGGTAGTGCATGCCTGTAATCCCAGCAACTTGGGAGGCTGAAAAAGGAGGATCATAAATTCAAAGGCAGCCTCAGCAACTTAGTGAGGCCCTAAGCAACTTAGTGAGTTCTTGTCTCAAAATAAAACATAAAAAGGACCGGGAATGTGGCTCAGTGGTTAAGCATCCCTGGGTTCAATTCCTTGTAACAAAAACAAACAAATAAACAGAAAAAGAAAAAAGAAAAAAAAGAAAGAAAGAATAGCAGAAAACTTCCCAAACATAGAAGAACATGCAAATACCTGGTTACAGGAAGTTCAAAGATCACCTGTCAAATTTAACTCAATGAAGTCTACCCTTATAATCAAACTTGTGAAGGTAATATAATAGGATTCTCAAGAGAAAAGAAGCAAATAATACATAAGGGTGTCCTAGTTCACCTGACTGCAGACTTCTCAGAGGAAACCTTAGAGTCCGGGAGAGTGGCATGAGATTTCACAGTACTGAAGGGAAAAATTAAAAAAAAAAAAATGTCAACTGAGAACACAATACACATGAAAGTTATTATTTAGAAATTAAGAGGTAATAAAAACATTCCCTAACAAAAGTCAATAAAATACATTTCCCCCTAACTTGTTCTACAGAAATGCTAAAGGAATTTCTTCAAACTAAAAGAAATATTAATGAGTAAGAAGAAGAAAAGGGTGGGCATAAAATTCACTGATTACAGTCATTATACAAATAAATTTATAATACTATAATATGTAAGCATGGTGCATAAACCATTCACATATTTCTTATGAAGACTAAAAAAACAAAGCAATTAAAATTATATACTAAGTTAATATATTAAGGAATAGGTAATATAGAAAGATATAAAATGATATACCAAAATTCAGAATGTGAGGAGAAATGAAGTGAGGTAGAAAGGTATCTTATTATGTTTTTTCCTCCTGTTCTTTTTATTTCTGTTTTTATCTTTATGATCATGTTAAGTTATTATTTCAAACTAGCAAACTATAATCAAAAGATTTTTTTGTAATTTTCCTGGTAGCCACGTAGCAAAATATCAATAAGAGACAAGCCAAAAGTAATACCCAAGGAATCAAAACATATTACTAGAGTAAACTGCTTAAACACAAAAACTATTAGGGAGAAAGAAAACAAGGAACTACAACAAAACCAGAAAACAAAATACATAATGGCTGTAGATATTATCTGTCAATAATTGCTTATCATTCAATAATATCAATTGAATTTAAATAGATTAAATTCTCCAGTTGGAAAACATAGAGTAACTGAAGGGATAAATAAACAAGCTACAACTATATGTTACTTACAAGAAATTCATTTCACCACTACGGACATACATAGACTAAAAGTAAAGGAGTAAAATATTCAGTGCAAATGGAATCCAAAAGAAAGCAGGAGTAGCCATATTTACATAAAATAGACTTAAAAAGAGAAAAAATATATAATGATAATGTCAACTTAGCAAGAAGAAATAACAATTCTAAATATATAATCACCCAATATAGGAGTGTTTAAATATATAAAGAAAATATTAATAGAAAGGGAAAGACAGACTTCAATACAATAATACTCAGGGACTTTAAAACCCCACTTTCAGTAAAAGACATATCAGCCACAAAGAAAATCAACAAAGAAATAGCAGAGTTAAATTGCACCCTCAGCCAAACAAAATATATACAAACAAATACATACAGAATATTTCATCCAACCATTGAAGAAAGCATACTTTTCTCATCAGCACGTGGAATGTCCTCCAGTATAAGTTACAGGATAGGCCACAAAACAAATCAACAAAATTTTTAAAAACTGAAACCATACCAAGTATCCTTTCTGACCACAATGTAATAAAACTAGAAATAAATAACAATAAAAACTTTAAAAACTATGCAAATACATGGAAATTGAACAAGTCACTTTTGAGTAACCAGTGGATCCAAAAGAAAAATCAAGAAGGACATTTGAGAATATCTTGAAACAAATAAACATGGAGACACCGTCTATTAAAACCTAAGTGATACAGAAAAAGCAGTACTAAGGTGGAAGTTTATAGCAATCAATGCCCACATCAAAATCATGAATCTGAAATAAACAACCTGTCGCTACAATGCAAAAAAACAAAAGCACAAGGACCAACCAAACCCAAAATTGGTTTAAAAGGAAAGACATAATAAAGGTTAGAGCAGAAATAAAATGTAAACTAAAACACAAAACAAAAGATTAAGGAAACAAAGAACAATTTCTTTGAAAAGATAAAATACAGAAGTCCTTAACCAGAACTTAGGGAAAAAAAAAAGAAGAACAATACCAAATAAATATGTGGAATATAAAAAAAAAATGATTTCACAGAAGTCGAAAGCAGAATTGTAACTATCAGAGAATGGGGGAGTAGGGTATGGGAAGGGATGGGGAAGGGTTGGTCATTGGGCACTAAGTTATGGTTATGTGGGACAAGGGATTCTGGTGTGCTATTGCACAGCAAGATGACTACAGATAACAGTAATGTACTGTATCCTTCAAAAAGTTAAAGAAAGGATTTGAACATTTTCATCCTAAAGAAATGGCAAATGCTTAAGGAAATTAATGCATTTTTCTTGGTTTAAATATCATGCAACATCTACATGTAACAAACATTACATGGTACCCCACTAATAAGTATAATTATTATGTATCAGTTTTAAAAATGGATTAAAAAACCAAAAAAATGGTAGAATGAATGGTAATGCAACAACCTGAGGTGGGGACATGGTGACTAAAACAATCTGAGCTCTGTTCCTGTCTCTTCAAGTAACATGTCCTTCAATGATTTAGTCAAGCAGACCATACTCTCCCAAGTTATAAAACCTATGGTAGGCTTCTTTCTCTAGGCTACCTCAGCAACAATGTAAGTGGAGCACATGCAGATGAGACTTTACTAGTCTGGGACAGGTTTCCTGAGTCTTAGGGGACCTCATCATAATTCCTAGTCTTCTGTTTATTCCTTATTTCCTATCTATTAGTAATAAATTCACTTTATGGAACTTGTGTGTGGGTATTCTGTTAACTTAGGGTGTTAACCAGTACACAGTGAATCTGCTTAACACCTATATTTCTATTTCTTGAGTTTGGAAATAATGCCAGAGCATCTAGTTAATAGAAAGCTTAAAATAACAAATCCATCAGATCAAACATGATTAGGGGAAAATTTTTTAAAGAGATCAGCTTATAAATTCTAGTCTCTCTGAAGATGAAGTATTGTATTTATGTAATACCTGCCACAAATGATTCTAAGCTGGTGGAAAGGTCAGTTGTAAAGAGACGTGTGAAGGTAAATGGATTTTATTTCAGTCTAATCCATTTGCGTTGTATTTACTTTGGCATGGGTTCTACTTTTATTTTCAGTAAACTGAAGAATGTGCAATTGGTGGAATACCTGAAGCAAATGTGGGGCAAACATACTCAGAAAACAATAAGGAAATAAATTTGGTTCTTAAGGGAGTTATGAGAATTAAGGCCGTGTCCACCTGGCTTCTCTGAAAGCAGAGACTGAGTCCAAGGTGTGATTAGTTAATCTGTTTTGCAAAGTGATTTCCAGGAACAGTAGTAAGGATTATCAGGTTAACCATAACTAGGAAGGAATGATGATCCATCCCGAGGAAACTTCGAAGGAGCCTTAGGAAGTATATTTCAGAGAGGATAATAAAAATGATTTATCTGTCAGTTCCTACCCACCATGGGTCAAGGGTACTCTCAAGGGCATTAATTCTCTTTTTCTTTTAGTTTATGCACATAATGAGGTGTGTAGGGTGTGTATGGGGATTTGAATCGGTGCCATTGAAGAAGCTCAAAACAAGTGCCATGTTATACCTGTGTGAACATATGTGATATTGATCTTCACCATGGTGGTGGTGTCACAGCTGGGACCAAGAGAATTCCATTTGCTACGTAAGAATTTGCTTCTCTCAGTTCCATCTGCATCTGCAATTAAGTCCAATACTTCCGGTGATGGCAAGCCACAACACCTGAAAGGACTATTAACAGACTCTTTTATCTTGCTTGTCCCAAAGTCATATTGATGTTCATCTCCCTCTGTTTCCCCATCATCCACTCTGTTTCCCCACATCTAAGGCCAATTCAGCTGGTCTTGGACTTTTACCTTTTGCATTGATCCAGACTTAATCTTCTCATGGTTTGTATCTGGGATGGTTAATTTTATGTGACAACTTGCCTAGGCCAGGGGGTACATCATTATTTGGTCAGACATTATTTAAATGTTTCTGTGATGGTGCCTTTGAATAGACTAACATTGAAACTGATAGACTGAGTAAAGCAGATAATCCTCCCTGTGGTGGACTAACCTTATCCAGTCAGTTGAAGACCTGAATAAAATGCTGACCTTCAGAATAAGCCTTTAAGCCTCTCTAGCTGTGACTGACTTTTTCCTGCTTTTGAATTTGAACTGAAACAAATCTTTTCTGGTTCAGGGTTTCAGATTCACACTGGAACGATACCATAAGCTCTTGAGGGTCTCCCTAATCATTTGAGATAATTCTTGATTGACTCACAAGAAAACATCCATATATATGTGCATATTCATACATACATATATATACACATAAAAACACATACACACACATAAAATTGGTTTTGTGCCTTAGAAAATCCAGTCTTAAATTGACTTAGTTCTTTTGCCCTTGTTAAGTAATGGTTTTCCAATTCCTGTTTGCAGTAAGCCTGGGACGCAGATGCATACCTTCCAGTCCCCTGCCCTTTTCTCCTCGAACTTCTTCTCTACCTTCATGCAAATGCCTAGTTGTACAATGAGTGATTTCCTTCTTCAGAATTCCCCACAGGTTGTTTGGTCCCCACCTAGGAAGTTGCAGTGACAAGGACCACACTACCTTATAAGATAGCCTCACATCTTCCAAAAGCTCTATTAGAATTAGCCTACTTACAATATTCCAAAATCTGCAGTCCAATAACTTTGACCTGTTGCTAACTTTGTTCTATCTAGGGCAACATAAAATAGGTCTATTCCTTCTTCATGATGACAACTCATTAAAAACTCGAGACTAGAAACCATGCCTCCTCTTCGAACTAAACCCCTCGCTTTTTCTCATATGGGAATCATGGTTGCAGTCCTCTACCTCATATGCTTTCATTTAACAGGTCCATGTGCCTGTGGTCCTTTCTAGTAATGTTTCCCTGAAGCAAGCACAGAACTCAGGTGTCGTCTGACCATGCAGAATTAAGAACATCTGTTGTATCTAAAGAACTTTGTATCACTTTGAGCAACTCAATGTGAGACTCTCCTCTTTATGTATTTACCCTCTGACAATCCCCTTTCTACATATAGGAATCCTCAATGCCAATGTATGTCCTCCACAGATACAAGGGGTCTAGGAGTATTTTGGTTCTCATAGTCACTTGTAATTATGGTAAACTATGGCCACCTGACTGAGACATTACCTTCCAAACTCATAGCAGTGACTTCAGGAGACAAAATATCAATTAATGTGCATTTGAAAATATGCAGCATATTTCAGCTGTCCTTCACATCAGTGCATGAAATTCCATCTGCACTTAGGAAACACTGGCTTCAGTTCTGCTGACTAAATACTTTAATCAGAGGTTTTGAACCTATAGAAATATTTCACTTCTACCCAATATTGCTGATCTAATGAGGAGACTCGGAAACAATTCCATTTCTCTCAACTTCAGAATCACAGACAATCCCATGTGGTCAGTCGACCCTACTCTCAAAATGAATATGGCTTAAAAGTGCTAGGTTATCAAATCCCTTTGACTATGATCTGACCAAACTGAACTGTTTGATTTTGCTTTTGAGGAACATTGTGTTATAATGAAATATTTACTGGACTTCACCATGGCCAATAAGCAATCTAATACCTTGCAAATTACAAACAAGATAAAAAAACACCTACTCCTTTGGCACATACATTCAGGTATGGGCAATATACTGTGTATCACCCCTGAAAGTGAGAAGTAATAATTTGTTTAGATACTTGGGGAAAAAGCACACAGGGACTTTTTTAAAAATAAACCCAATTTAGAACAGTTTTAGATCTACAGAAAAATTTCAAAGATAATGCAAAGAGTTCCAATAACCCCAACACCCAGTCACTCCCATTATATTCTATGTCATTAAGGGACAGTCATCACAGACAATAAGACATTATCACTAATTATGTCCATTGTATATTCAGATTTCATTTGTTCTTCCTTAATGTCCTTTCTCTGTTCCAGGAACTTATTCAGAGTACCACATTACATTTAGTCATTCTCTCTTAGACTCTGTGACAGTTTCTTAGACTTTCCATGACTCTTATGACCTTGACATTTTTGAGTAGGATGGTCAGAAGCCTTGGGGACTTATATGATGTTTTTTCTAATAGCTAGACAGGACTTGTGAGTTTTAGGGAGGAAGATCACAGAGGTAAAGAGCCATCCTCCTCATAACAAAGCCAAGGTATACTATCCATATGACTTAACCATTGTTGATGCTACCTTGGTCACATGGCTGAGGGAGTATTTGTGCAACATTTAATGAATGGAGAGTTATATGCTATCATCTCAAAAGTACATTGTCTGCATAAATAATTTGTAATTCTTCTGCATGAAATATTTGTGTATTCTTTCCCATTTATTTATTTTTGGTCATTAATTAATATAAGCATAGGTCATGAGTATTAATTTTATATTATAGGTTATTATAAGATACTATTTTATTCATTGGTGGTGGTACTGCTCAACTTTGACCACTGGGAGCTTTTTTTTTTTTTAATTCTAATAGATGCATTATAATTATACATAACAGTGGAATTCATTGTAACATATTTGCACATGCAAACAATGTAACAGTATTATTTGGTCAATTACATTTCCCAGTACTTCCCTTTTCCTCCTCTCTTCTCTATAACTGGTCCACTTCTTCTACTAGTCTCATTGGAAGGTTTTCAACTGACTCCTAGGTCCTTTAGACTTACTTCATAGTTTTGTCTGTGTATATATGTTTGTGTAGTTATGTTTTTGGTTTTGAGCATTTCCTTACTTTGTTTGTATAAAATACTTCAGTCTCATCTTGTATATTTACCGTTTCATTCCCAGAATCAGTCATTTTTCAAGGTGCCCCAGTTCCTTTTATTTGAAAATACTGTTAGAAACCACCTTCATTAGATTGGGTGGGCTCCTTACTCCTGAGTCATTGCTTCAAGGCTCCCTCAGCTGACAGATCAAGTACATACGTGGCAGGTACTAAACTCATGGATTAATGTGCGTACATACTAGTAATTATTTATATGATCATTCATTTAGTCAGCTTTTTCTCTGCTGTGACTAAAGGATCTGACCAGAACTATTTTAAAGGAGGAAAAGTTATTTGAGGGCTCATGGTTTCAGAGGTCTGAATCCGTAGAAAGCTGGCTCCATTCCTCAGGACTCCAGGTGAAGCAGAACATCATGGCGGAAGAGTGTGAAAGAGGGAAGCAGCTCACACATTGATCAGGAAGTATACAGAGAGTTCACTCAACAGATACAAATATATACCCAAAGCCATGCCGCAATTCCCACCTCCTGCGGCCACTTCCTACCACAACAGTTACCATTCAGTTAATCACTATCAAGTGTTTAAATCACTGATTGGATTAAGACTCTTACAAGTCAATCATTTCTCCTCTGAATCTTCTTACATTGTCTTACAGGTGAGCTTTTGGGGACACCTCACATACAAACCAAACAGTCATCTGTACAGATATAAATACTATGTTTTATGTAGTTTTAATTACTAAGGAATAGTTTTCATTAATGAACTATAACTTAGGACAAACTGTGAAATTAGTATTTTATATTTATCAAAAGTCTCATATATCAGTAATTTCACATGGATCAACCTAATTCATATAGAAAAGTTCATAAAACAGAAATGTACAGTTTTACAAATAACCATGGAACCCACATCCAGTTAATGAATAAAAACATTTCCAACACACACACAGAAACATATTTACCATGCACACCTTCTCTTTAGAGCTAGTTACTCTCCTAATGTTTGTGATGATTATCTTTTTAACTCACCTTCTCTATAACTGTAAGCTTTATCAACTGAATGTGCATTACAAAAGTACAAAATTTTTCTGTTTTTACTTTTAAGAAAATAGAATCATAACACAAGTAGTATTTTTTATTTTGAGTTTTATGCCAGTCATCATGTGTTAGATATATAGCATTAGTTCATTTGTTTTGATGTATACTGTGTATAATAATGCATAATGTAAATATGCCAACAATTTGTCTATTTTACTACTAATGGATATTTGATAATACTGTGTTAAATTGAGAATGAAAGAACAGTATAATTACACTTCAACTGATCTTTAGGTTTCTTGGTCTCATGAAATTTCAAATTCATTGCTATTCTAAAAGGACCAAGATTAGAACTACCTCTGATTTAAACAATGTCTTCAAATACATAATCACCAAGAAACCTTCTGATTATAATTTGGCCTCTTAAATAATTCTGCCTACAGGGAGAAAATTACATGATCTAGCACAAGTATTTCAGTTCCTGTAACAATTGGACTGCTCATTGTGAATGAAACAAATTGGCATTATGTTTTCATACCTCTGTCTCCAGGGTTTGGTTAATGAGTCCATCTCAAAGAGGTAGCTCTCCTTTTGGTGTGTTGATAAAATCAGGTAATGAATTCCAACTCATGAAGCCTCTTGAGAGGCAGGCAGTCTTCCACAGACAGGCAGAGACTGCCTTCCTCCCACTGTGAACGTGATCAAACAAGAGCCTAATTGTCCTATTTTCCAATCTCTAACTTCTATGTCCGCAAATGTGAGCAGATGGACACTTCAATGAAAATCTTCCCAGAGGTTCATTTATGTTTCTTATTTATAAAGATTTTTATAATATTATACTTTCAAGTAATCTGTATTTTCTATTATATCCACATTCTTTTTTCCTGTCCTAATGACATACTGTTGTCTGGGGCAGCATTTTTTATGAGCACAAAATTCAAAATGTAGCATTTTTAAGAAAACTGCACTAAAGATTTTAAAGGAAAAAATAGATAATTGCATTTCTAAAGTGCTGTATGTGCTCAAAATACCTTCAGGGGGTTGTATTTAATTCATAAAAAAGTAGGTCAGACCTTCTAAGATCAATTTCTAATCAAATAACTACTCTGTACTTTTATAATATTTATTTTATAGCTCTTTCATTAATGTCATTCTATATTTCTCTCCCAAACAAAATTACATGACTTTTATGTTAACCACCACCGCACTTTTCATTTCTTATGTGGATTTGTGCTGTCAGAACAAAAGCAAAAACAATGCACCTTTAAAATAAATTGTACAGGAAGCTCTCATTTTAATCTTCACCAAATGTACTTTGATTATTTTTATAACAAATTCTGGGAAATTGAAAAAGAGAAATCTGTTTATTTCCCCCTTCTCATATTAGACTCTTAGATTGTAAGCACCTACAGATGTAAACAAGGCTTTATGAACCCTACCAAATATGTTCAATATATTTCAAGTGCTTCGTCGGTTTCTGGTATAATTTTATAACCTTCTTAGAAAGCATACAAATTGGAAGGAAGGCTGAGAAATGGGACCACTTGGCTTGAGTACATTTGTCATTCACCGTATGTTGCCATCTTCTGGGAAGTTTGAGCACTGCAATTAAATACAGGTCCACAAGCAGTTCAGCTTGCAGGGGGCAGTGGCAAGAAGAAAGGATTTAATTATTTTGAAAAGATTGAATTTATTAAGTCAATTCCATACTTTAATAATTTAGTTAAGTTATTAAATATTATCTTTAATAATTCTACTTCATTGGTCATTTTTAGGAGGAAAAAAATAATTTTACCTTCCATGAAAGCAGATACACTTTACCAATTCTACGGTCACCAGAAGGGGCATCTTGCAGAGTTTCTAGTAAATATTCAAAAGTATTCTAGTAAATATTCAAACTATTCTAGTAAATATACAAAAAGTATTTGTAGAATGATGATATGAATTAATGGCAGTTACTGTACCTAGAATTCATATTTTGACATATTTTTCTTCAGAAAATGATTTCTGTAAAGTACAATCTAAAAAAATACTGATATTATTAGTATTCATTTTTGTGATTTACATGTCCTTTATTTATAATAATAATAATAATAATAACAATCTGTGAAGCACTTTGACTAGTTAAAATTGTTAATTTCTTTAATAGTGGTCTGTAGACCTGGTTTGAAACAAATTCACAAAAAATGAATGCTATCAGAAATACAGTATGATTTCGTAAATATGATAACACTATAAAACAAAATGAATGCCCATTTGTGAATTTATATGATTGATTGCAATGTCAGTTTGAATTATGTCTATGCCCAAAGACAGACTCAGAATCTTATTGACTCTTTTATAAATTTGTGACTACTATAAACTATGGTATAAATAAAGACATATGACTAACATATGTGAATTTAGATGAGGGGGTGTTATTGCTGGTTTGTTTTGTTTTTGAAATACTGAGAATTGAACCCAGGAACCCATGCATGGTAGATAATTACTCTACCTCTGAACTAATTCCCTAGTCCTACACTTTTCTACTGTAAAAGTCTAGTACTTTGAATAAGAACAAGGTCAATAATTCTGTTTAAAGCACCACAAAATCATAACCCTGGCTCCTAACATCTGACCTTACATAGAATAGATAATAATTTATAGAACTATTTAAATTTAATATGGGTAAATGTAAATGTAAGTAATATGTAGGAAAATATTTGTATGTCCTTTCTACTAGTAGAATATGTGAATTTATTGAGAGCACAAAATTCTTAAATATAAAAAGATTTTCACTAATATGGGTGTAAGTGAAATAATAACCTTACTTTCAAATATAGAATAGTGTTATTTTTCTAGAAATTTATTACTTCACATTGATGTGATTAAAATGAAGATTGAAAATGTTTGATCAAGTTCATGCAACCAGACTCAGGCCCAAATCTGCCTGTGATCCCATTCTGCTCTCGGTATCCCACACCACCACAGTGTCCAGTCACATCTCTATACAGTCATTTATTCTGCACCAAATTCCACAACTTCTACTTTTTAGATGAATACCTCTTTATCCTGCTAACTCTGTCCCTTTAGAAAAAAAAAATGTGCTAAAACAACCTGGAAACTTTAGAATGAATATTGAATAAGCACATTTTAATAATAAGTTATACTGAACTTTTATTTTAGAAAAGGAAACATCTACTTTTATGCAAAACTTGGTAGTCTAGAAACAGGACATGCATTTCTAAGGGAGTTTTCACGCAGTTTAGCACTTCAGCATGGCTTTGGCAACACACTATAAATGTAATGTTAAAATGCAATTTTTAAAAAGTATCTAGAAGAGTCCACTGATTTACTGGTCACTTCAAACATCTGGTGTTATGAACTGAATCATGTCCCCCCAGGATTTACTGGGTGAAGCCTTCACATCTACTACTGCAGAATATGACTATACGGAGATACAGGGCCTTTAAATTGAGGTCTTAAGGGCAAGGTTCTAATACAACATGACTAGTATCCTTCCAAGAAGAGGAAGAGATTCCAGGGATGCTTTTACACACAGGAAAGATTGTGTGAGAACACAATCTGCCACCAAAGAAAGATAACTTAGGAGAAATCAGACCTATAGACACCTTGATCTTGGACTTTTAGTCTCTAGAACTGTGAGAAACAATTATTTTTAAAACTTCTGATCTGATATTTTGTTTTGTCAGCTATAAAAAGTTTGTATAATCAGGGACATTTTAATTTCAGCAGGATTCATGACTTTTTGTTACACAAGTGATGTATAGTGTGTATGTGTATGTTTGTGTGTGGTGGTGTTAGTTGATTAGTTGGATGATTACTTTACTTCTAGTAATCTCTAAAAAGATACTGATACTATTTGTATTCATTTTTGTGATTTACATGTCTTTTATTAAATAATATGTGAATAATTCACATTGATTTTACTACAAATTGCTATAAATGAAACTTTTAAAGACTCAGGAATGTTTTAACAAAATTGTCATCAACTCTGAGGTATATCATGGTCCCATAAAATGTGCCTGCTCATGATTTGTTGGTGTGTTTCTTGGCAACTCAATGATTTCTAGAGTGTCAAATGATTAGAAGAAAAACATGACTTTGTAAAAATGCAATGCAAGTTGAATCTACGTTTTGGGAAATATGCATTTATAATTTCTTAGTTATTTAGAAGATTCAGATCAAATGCTGCCAACCTAGGTCATGCTACCAAAATTAACCTCAATCTCTTTAGCACAGCATCAGAAATAGGATCAAAGTCGTGTTTTAGCAATTTTCCCTACCTCTTCCTTTAGATAAGTAAACTTGTAATGAGTTCCAGTTCTCTAAGTTAGGTAAGACCATCTTCCCCCAAACCTAAAGTCATCACTTACCTCCCAGTGTATGCTGAATCTGTGCATCCTGAATACACTCAGTAAACACTAGAGGAACTGACATGATGAACTGGTTTTGCAATTGAGCTTCAGTTACTGAGACAAGTCCTATGAATGTGGATAAAGTGGACTGAGAAAAATAAGTCATTTTCAAATAAAATTAAGAAAGTGTGAAAGGTGGGGAGGAAGCAAGTTTTCTAGGAAAAGTGGAGTTTTCATATACTGTACCAAATACCTTGTTAAGTCCAGCGCATAAACACAAAGCTTAAAACTGTGTACATTTACACTAGATTGATGGTTTTCTTTTTGCAGCCTGAAGTAAATTTAAATTTACACACATAGTAACTACTGTTATTGAATAAGACAGTAATAGGATTGATATGATTCACAAACAGTGCCATGGCACTCACCAAAAAGGGGAGTTGGAGAAGGGTTTTTAGCTGAAACCCCAAGGAAAAACTAGTCTCCTCATTCAAATGGAGCCAAATAAGTTCTCCTCTTTGGAAGGAAAAAAAAAAAAGCTAAATTGAGCTTCAAATTATAAGAATGTAGCTGATGGCATAGAGCAGCATTAAAACACGCTGTGGAGTCAAACACAAATAAAGTCATTTTTAAAGGCAAGTAGAGCAAGCAGCAAAATTTTCTGCTGCTATTACAGGGAAATTAGCCGACTGGAACTCAGAGCCCAGTTTTATTGAGTTCATCCTTGTTTTTTATATTCCTAGAATAAACGATGAAAAACATGCTCCAGTGCCTTATTAATAAAATGACAGACCCAGATGTCATTTAAATAGTGCTGCTCTGGGTTGAAGCACATCTCCTGTGGTGACACATTTTTACTTATGTGTTTTTCTGGAAGTTACATATTATCAGATGAAGCATTGCCTGCACTAGTTTCTCCAACGTGTCTTAGAGTACTTCCCTTCACACATTAACAGCGAGCTGGCTTTTAATAGTATCCCATGGAGTGTTCTACACTGCTGTTGCTTTTATACTAACCACCCTACTAAGACACAGTTCCATGTTCAGAAACGCCCCTGGTCAAGTTCTGCGTTGGCATTTCATCACAGCCAGGGTCCCCCCACCTCTGGGACAGAATGGAGTTGTCACGCTTCAGAAGCAAACCTCAATGGTGTGTTTCAGTCTTTTGAAGTAGTCCTCTCCCCGAGATCTCTCTGATATATGTCTATGAAGTCAGCGTCCACTTCCCTTTTGATCTGCTAACACTGACAAGAGCTATAGCAAGTCTTTCTCCAAGCTGCCCTTTATTATATCAGAGATTGATGGTAAGTTCGTTACACTTGGCTCATGTCAAATCAGTCTTACGTTCAACCAGTATTTGATATCTTACTATCTGCCAGAACTCCACAGTGAGACATGTTCAAAGATTATGTATGATGACTTTAGGATTTAGAATTTATGATTCAGGATTTGGAGATACATAAACAAGTGGAGGGAGAAGTGGTTAAATCTGCTGGAGGGACCCAAGTAATGCTTTAAGGAGTGCTTAACTCTTACTCTCTGGGTCTTAAAGGATGAAAGAGATTTTTTTTTAAAGCTAATTCTGGCATTTAAGCTAATGAGGAGGATAAAGTGGGGTGAGCAATTGGCTTGTAGTAATATCAATTAGAATTCAGGTCAGATGTGAGTCATAGACATCAATAAACAGCAGCTGAAACAAGTGTGTGGTTTAGGGTCAGGAAAGTGATTCTGCCCCCCAAATTCCTGGAACTAGGAATTTTGTCTGGTTGCTTTGCTTAAACCAGATGCCATTACAAAGGGCACCTCAAGGTCCAAACAAGATAAAAATCTTTCTTTTTTATGTTTTTTTATTTATTTATTTTTTTTTTAGTTGTAGACAGACACAATGCCTTTATTTTATTTATTTATTTTTATGGGGTACTGAGGATCAAACCCAGTACCTCACATGTTCTAGGCAAGCACTCTACCACTGAGCCACAACCCCAGACCCCAAGATAAATCTTGCAGACCCAGGAACTTTTTGTATTCCAGCAAAAAGGAGCAACTTCAATATATGTTGTTTATTTTGTTGAACTCCTTTCTTCCACTGATCACATCCTTCATTCTTTTCCAAACACTGTGCTGATCACAGTCAAAATGTTGCTATTTAGTTACACCATCTCCACCCACTCACTGGCCTCCATTGCCTAACTCTCCCATGAATTCCTAACACACTACCAGTACTTCTACAAATCACCCTTCATTCCTTCAAATTCCCAGTAACCTCTTTATCCCCCTCAAAATTCACTATCAACCCTTAAAATTAACCTTTATCTCCAACTCACTTACCTTTTCTCAGCTTGTTATATATCCTTCTAACACCACAATCTTGATGCTGTGGTTTGGCTGTAGTGGGAGTAGCCCTCAGGAGTTCATACCTGTGAAACTTGGTTCCAAAGATGTGGTATTAAGAGGCAGTGAAACCTTTAAGTGAAATCTTTAAGAGGCGAGGCTAGACCAGTGAGCAGCCAGATCATGACTTTGAACTTCCCAAACTGTGAACTAAATGAACCTCTTTTTTTCATAAGTAGCTTGTCTCAAATACTTCACGATAATGATAAAAACCTAATACACTTGGTTAAATTCAACTTTCTGCCTTCTTTCATGCCTGCACCTTTATAGCTGAATATTCTTAGAGAAAAACAACTGCATCAACTATTCTCACTTTCAAAACATAAAAAGTTGTAAGCAGGTCCTTGTGGAGCCCAGCAGTTGCTATGGTAATTCCTTATTCCACTTTTTCTCCCAAACGCTCGGAGGCCTATTTTGTGCTTTGTCTTGTGTCTAGAAATCTATTATGCTTCCTTTCCATTCTCTCAGTTGATGAACTACAGTTACCATCTACCTACCTCTACCCAAATACTCTATATTCCTGACTGTACCATATCCAGTCCAAGGCTGGCCCTTCCTCTAATTGACTAGATCCCTGTTCTCTCTCTTTCCAGAGAGCAACCCTGCCCTCTCTGTCCTATGCTATAGTTTTTTTTCTTCTACTTTGGTTCATTCCTGAAAGTATTTCTTGATCCCCATTTCCCTATGAGCTGCTGACCTATCTCCCTGGTATTCTATATAAAAACCCTGTTTCCCTACTTCTCCCTACTGCACAATTCTATATTGGCGATGGTGTTTTGCTCTGTCTAGAATTCTGTTCCAGGTATCTTCCAACCTAATTAACTCTCTCACCTCCTTCAAGGCTTCATTTATTCACGCTCTCAATGAAGCCAAACACACTTCCCTATTTCAAATTCTCATTACTCAATTCTATGTCTGCTTCCTATAGCTAATAGGAAGACAAAAACACTTTTCATAGAATTTCTTATCTTCTAAGATGCATTAGATTTTGCTTATTTACTGTGATAGTATTTTATTGGCTACATATCCCTACTAAAATACAGGTTTCAAAAGGACAGAGTCTTTTTATTTTGTTTTGTTTTGTTTTGTTTATCCCACATGCCTAAAAATTTCGAACATATTTGAAACTCAAGAAGTATTTGTCAAACACATTCAATGACTTTAAATTTCCTGGTGCTCAGATTGAATAATGTGCTTATATCAGCCAACTGTTGATTTCAAGTGATAGAAGTGTTACTTCGGTCAACTCAAAGAAGACTGGTTTATACTAATGTGGTTTCACTTTGGTTTGACTTTTTTCATGTAACATGCTCCAAGATTTGCATTAGTTTTGACTCCTGTTGAATCCACTTCCTCAAAGAAGGCTGACAGGACTTGATCTTTGTGCCTTAACTCTGCTCTCCTCACTTATGACTTTGTATCTGGGGTTATCTCCCCCCCTGGGGCAGATGTGAGCACAATGGTTTTAGATTTATGTGATCTTTAGATCCCAGAGATCACAAGTGGCACCCCAACAGCTCCATGTGAGACAGCGTCTGGTTCAGTTAATGAATTGGTCACACTCCTGGGGTGGGGTGGGGAGGCATGATTTGTTTAGACCAGACCTGGATCACAAGATCCTCCCTATGGGCCTGGGCAGGGGTGAGGCACAACTGAAGTAACCTTCTGGAACCTTGTGGACACCATAGGCTATCCCTAGGAAGGCCAAGAGATGATCTCACATTTTTTTTAAGCCTTCCTAATGTGTATAATACAAATTTCCAATTGGCAACATACCCCATCAAAATATTTCAAAAAGTTTTTTAACCAAAAAATAAAAAGAATTTAAAAATGAACTTTCTTGCAATTTTAGGCAAAAAAAGCATAGGCACATATTGAGCAAAAATATGTAGCTTTATTTTCTTGACAAAACAAATTTATTTCAACAAAATCTTTTCCATTTTTTAGTAACATCCTATTATTATAAAGCAAAATCAGTTTTACATATGACAATTTGATGAAATGTCCTACACTATACTCTAGAAAATAGTTTTCAATTATATATGTCTTTGCCTTTGTATATGGCTAAAATTTAGATACACACATGAATAAATAAGATAAAATTTTGGGAAGCTCATAAAATAGTAATAAGATTTAAAATTGCTTTAAGGAAATGTGTCTGAATTTCAACATTTTTAAATTAATTGTGTTTTGTATATAAGCATTACATTATATAAAGAGTACTGTTAATTCATTAAAGTAGCACATAATCCAAAGAATTACAGTTTATATACTGATTATAGATCATTGGTATATATAAGAGAATTGATTACAATCAGTATCACATTATTAACATCCTTTGATCTACCTAAAAATATGTATCTCTATATATATCCATTGCATTAGAAGGCATCAATTACTTGTATGTATGCAAACATTTTATCTCTTATTCATCAAGATGTTTATTTGAAAATACTTTAAAATTAGTTCTTCCCTGAAATATGTAACTACTATAATATAGTAAAAATCATAATTTACACTTTGTAAGTTTATCCCACTAATTAGTATTTTCTGTATGGTACAAAATAGTTGTAACTTTAAAATAGTCAACATAAGTTCCCACACACTAAAAGCTAAATATCAATTATAGTTGAATTGAATAAAATGACTACAGGAGAAAAATCTAAAATTGTGAAGATGTGCCACACTCTACGCAACAAATGCTTTTTTGGAAAGTTGTGTGTAAGCTTAATTACATTTGAAGGGATGTATAAAGAAAATTGACAACTGATATCTCTATGAAATCAATCTTAAGCCTACAATGTCATAGTAAAAGGAAGAAGTCTAATTTCTTCTTTTAAATGTCTGAATTTTCTTAATAAGACACATGTGAAGTCATGTCCTCTCTAAATCATTGAGCATGCAGACTAATGCTATATAAACCAAATTCAAACAGAACAGAACATGAATCATAAGCTGACACAAGAGATAGGGTTGGCATTTGTATGTAAAGGCATAAAAACAAGTAGTATGTAATTACTTCCGGATTCTAAAAATTACCAATCCACCATATTCCAGAGTTTTTCAGGTCATTTATCTCTAATATCTGATGGCTTGGAAAACTTCCCAGGATAAAGATTTTGGATAAATATTAATTCTAAAGATGAAGCCGAATAGTCCAAGTAGGACTCACATAACTTTTACTTTATTCATCTCTTCAGCAAAATATGTATTTATCCTCTTCTGACATGAAGATAATCTTAGGTTCAATGGAAAACCTTGCAAATTATTGTTATAGGTCCTAAAACTTTTTATTCAAATTAATGAATTTGATATAGCAAATTTAAATATAGATATAAGTTTTTTTGTTAAAACTATATTACATGGAAACTTCCTATTTCTTCCACTTAAACTACTCTTTAGAAAATCTTAATGTGGATTTAACACATATGCTTGATATTAGTAAGACTTTAAAATAATGTAAATTGTAAGTTTCCAATTTTTTAAATTCAGTACAAATAATTATGAAATATAGGCTTTACCAGTAACATCCTCTTACTTCAAAGAACCTATTCTATGAGCATTTCTTAAATGTGTGCTAAAAATAAGTGACTTGTGACATTTAACTTATAAAATGCAGGATTAGACCAAATAAAGACATTCCTTTGGGAACTTTAGTATGCTGTCATACAAGGGAAACCCAGAAAGAGGTGAAGACAATTTTCCAACTTTATTTGCTAAGAATTTCTTCTTTTTTAAATTCTTGTTTTTCCTTTTGTTAGCTTTCATTTGTTTATGGACTTGTGATTCTCAGGACAAACTTTGGGGAAGTGACTTTTGTTCACAATAGCAACATGTTCACCCAGTATGGTTAATAAAAGCATGCTGTAACATCAGGAAGGACGAAGCAGGAATCCTGAGATGGCATTGCGCCACGAGCCACACAGAGAAAGTTCTCATACGATGCTTGCTTTTGATGTGGAGACTGCATAACTATTCTTACAATTTTGAGCTCTTCCATTTTTGTTCTTTCCTTCACTGCTGTACCTTTGGTTATAGTAGTACCAGGTGTATGGTATGTGACAAAGAGAAATTTGCTTAAAGAGTAATATGAGAGACTTTGAGTCTCTGTTGAAGTGCTTTGTGTCTATGTGGTTTAGACACTGTCTAATCTCTTTAAACCTCAGTACTGATAGGTAAATTAGAAGGAATAATAGGACTGATAGATTTGCTAGCAGTTGCCACAACAAAATGATCTACTAGAGTTACCATAACAAAGTACCGTAGAATGAGTGTCTTATTTTCTCACAAATCTGACAGCTTGAAGCCCAAGACTAAAGTATCAACAGACCAGTTTCCTGCCCAGGCCTCTGTCCTTGGTTTGTAGATAGCTACCTTCTCTCTTTGTCTTTACATAGCCATCTGTCTGTGTATTGTCTGATCCCTAATCGTTGGGACTAATGACACGATAACTAACTCAGGCTGACTCCTTACTTCCTGGTGGGTGAGCAAGATCAAGGCCTCAAAGGCAGTTTCAAAAGTTAATGAGGATAAATCAGACCACCCTCAGGGATTGGTTAACAACAGTTCCGCAAACGTGATGAGCTCCTGCTTGCCTTATAGTCCTATGGGATTCTCACCTGCGTGAACCCCCCCACACTCCCCTGTGCCTTGCTGACCTTTAAGCCGATTGGTTCCTGCCTAGCCTTCGCCCTACATAAAAGCTGTGTGACTTCCTCAATAAATGAATTCCTGCTGTGACTGGTCTCCCTGATGCATCTGAATGTCCTCCGCCCAGAGGGCTGGGTGGGGGCGGTCAGTCAGCCCTACCTTTCCCGGTCTGGCCTTGTTGGGGAGTGCTCCCTTCCCTTGCCGCTGGTCAAGAGGAGCAAGGAGGCTAAAGACCCCAACACCTAATCTCATTTTCTTCTGAAGTCTCTAGTCCTATTGGTTAGAACTCACCCAGATGACCTCATTTTACCCTTACAACTTCTTTAAAATCACTGTCTCCAAATACAGTCACATTCTGAAGTATTGGAGGTTAGGACTCCAAAATGTGATTTGGTGGGGTGCACAGCAAGGATGTACCTTGAGTTGCAAGTAGAGTAAATGAAAGAATATTTATACAAGATTTAGCACAAAATCTGAAAAGTGGCAAGAATATACTGAAGCTTAGTTATGCTTTATTTCTTTGACCAGGACTGTCTCCACTTGAAAATGTAATGTTCTGAGATTTTTAAATGAAATTCAAGTATCTGTGAAAGTAAAATAATATACACTACAGAAAAAATATGAGGAATTATATTATTTTCACCATTAAAGAGAAGATATTGAGGAAAAAAAGTCATAATCTTACCAAATGTGTCAACTCCTAAATCAGGAAAATTGCAATTCATGTTTTTTTTTAAGCTGCAGTAATTCCTAAAAGCATTTGTGAAAGGTACAGTTTCTTTACAGAGTTGAAAGTACAATCTATTTACATAGGTCATATTGCATAGGTGATCACTGAAATTATATGCTTATATTAGGATAGATTCTTCCAGCTACCAATTTTCTATTATAATCAATGAAAATATCAAAGAAGAAAAATAGGTTCAATTAACTGAAAATCAGAATCTTTGAAAAGCAGATAATGGATTTACTCTGGGAAAGTTAAAGACAGCTTAAATATCACTTTAAGTGGCAAAGTGTAAATATCAACTAATGAAAAGGAATTTTTTATTTAAAGTATGAAAAGAAAGTTGAAGTAGATCCAGCAACAAGAGATAAACTGTGAATGAACATGAAGTGAAGATGTTAAACTTTTAGTCTAAAGGTATATATAATCTGTCATTTTCCTTATGAATGTGTTACATCATGGTTTAAGCTTTGCCAGCTTCTAACACTTTTATGTTTTCATGACTTCTAATTTTATAACTGGCAACTAAGGTGGATATTTAGCAATAAAGGAAGAACTGTTCGCTAACAAGTCAAATAGCAAGTCAATGGAGAACAAATAGGCAGGCTGCCATCAAAAGTCAGTTTTGTTAATGCCAATGATAGTTACTTACCAGATTCATTAATTTTTAATAATATATTTTTTAAATTATCACTTATAGACTCAGATGAATAACAGAACCTATACTTTAATATTTTGTATTTACATACAATTATATATTGTGACTAATTAAACTTGTAAGGTAGAGTCAGTGTGCATTGCCCAGCTTCCATTGGACTAGTGAAAACTTCTATTTTCCCTTTCCACAGCTATATCATTCCCCCACCTCAGGACAGCTTGATGCAGTAGAATCAGTGGTGGGCTGCTAAAAGCTTAACCACCAATTCTTGGGGAGGGATCCTGATTTGCATAGATACTGATTTCTGTGTTGTAGTTGGCTTGATTTCCAGCTACCATGCGATATCAACTGGCTTATTACACTGCTAAAAGTCTCCTTTCACCCAACCCTGTGAGCCAACTCAGCTTTTCTTCCAATGAAAGGCAAAATTAGATTTTGTCCCCTTTCTCCAGGAGAAATGATGAAGGAGCTAAGAAATTCTAGAAATTTAGAAGAACACTGCTCACCTCTTTTATTCTACATATGAAGAAACTGCCATCCAAAGAGTTTAATTGTTAGGGTTCCTTACACTGTATTATTTTTATGACTGCTGTCTTTTTGCCAATATGACTTAACAGACCAGAGTATACCCCAATTTTTCTTCACTGTGCTGGATTAAAGATCAGCCTTTGACTTGCAGCTCCCTTCACTATTTGCTGAGCTTTTGCTGTTTTACTTAAAATAATAAAATTATGAAATCTAATTTTGCTGTGATTTTAGAGTTTATCTAATATGGTGAAGTCCTTTCTATACTTTCAGAGTCTGATGGCCATTCATCTCTTATTTAAAGTATTGTATTTTCTTCATTTATGTCCAACATTAAATGTGAAAAATTTCTTTTGAAATAAAAGACAGATAGTAAGAACCCAATTTTACAAATGAGGAGGTGAATTCAATAAGCCTATGTCCAAAATAAAGCCAGTAATATAACTGGAATTAGAACCCTGAATATAAATCTAAGCCAGTAATCTTTTTCCTATATCATGTAATATCGCGTTCCCTCTGCCCGCAGAGAGAGACACGACAAACGTCTGAAGCTTTGGAAGTTTATTGTGCACAGTCTTCCTTTCTTTCCCTCTTTTCTATCCCCTTCTCTCTTTTCTTTCTCTCACTCTCTTTCCCTCTGCTTAGCTCTCGCCTGCTCCGGTCGCTCCGCTTCTCTTGCTCGGCTCATGCCTGCTTCGGCCGCTCTGCTTCTCCCACTCGGCTCTTGCCTTCGCTCGCACTCTTCTTCCTCGCTTCTACTACTCCTACCCTCAGCTTCTTCTTGCTCTCAGCTTCAGCTTCCTCTTACTCTCCCACCCACCAGGCTTATATACACTTCAACCAATCAGGGGAGAGCACACGAGGTAAACGCGCGGACAGCTGCAGGCATAGAATAGGTACACGAGGGGGGCATGCTCTAATCACATCGTTAACTAGCCAATCATTGGAATTCGCTGGTTGTTTACTGTATAGCTGGCCGCTTTTGGCTCAGCGCCAGGCGCCATCTTGACCGTGCCCAAGGCTGGGGGTCCCGGAAACCCCGACAATGTAATACCTCACTTGTTCCAGCATTTGATTTGGAGAGGGAAAGGCAGAGAATGTGCTATGTAGATTGATTCAACAAAGTTGATAACATTTTTAAAGTACAAAACAGTATTTTATCCACACTTTTCTTTTTTGACTAACTATAATATGCCAAAAGCTTAACTAGGTGTCATACAGCTTGCAAAGAAAGATAAAATTACTCTCCCTTTAAAAAATTCACAAAATGACAAATATCCTTGAAAAAATAACTGATGGCAAAAGACTATAAATAATAAATGCTTATAAATAAGACAGATACAAGTGTTATCAGAGGTCAGTGTTAGTCTTGACAGATACAAGTGTTATCAGAGGTCAGTGTTAGTCTTAGTTAGGTAAATAAGAAAGGAGCCCAGAAGATTTGGAATTAGACCCTTTACAATTCAACTTCAAACAACTTTACCAGAATTACTAGCATCATTATTGTTTTTATTTTACTTTCCTATACAAAAAGCCCAAAACAAACTTATCAAAGTGAGGTAACTGGCATTTTATGTCTTTTGGGTGCACAGTTTGGATGCATTCTAGAAAATGCATCTCTAGTTTTCTCTATTATAGCTATCCCAGTAATTCTCAAAGCTGAGTTAAATTACATCTCCTTGTATTTACCATTCTTATCCATTTTTATTTAAAATGCCAGAAGTCACCTCCAAACCTCTGAAATGCAGTAGCACTTTGTCCTAACATTTTTAGAATAATTTTCTTTTAAAGAAAACATTATCATGTGCACATGCAAATTGTGTTTTTCTTCAAAGTAAAACCTAGGGAGTATTACATAGTTATTGCAATGAGGTTATCATTGCTTAAAATGTTTTTTCTTATTCTTCTACATTACAATTGTTCTCAGAGCAAGTTTGTAAAATCAAAAGAAATTACATCTTATTTCACTGTCAATTATGGTTTAGTTGTTGTTTCTTAATCAGTCATTACTTTGCTACTACAATAGACTATAGTCTTCCTGGATTTAACTTTATACTTTCAGCTATTGTGTGTGATACACAGAATGTGTGACTTACATCCTATGCAATGTGGTAAAAATATGAATAGTGCTGTGTATGGAGTAAGACTGTTGTGTAGAAGCAAATTACTTGGCTGAGGAATAAATTTACATAACTACCCCCGCACAGATCTCAGTGCAGATTCTTTTATTCTTCATCATACTGTACGGGGATCTTTTTAAATGACTCTGAAAATAAAGCCAATTCTTTGTGCTAGATTAACTAGAATATAAACCATTGGATTTTTTTAAAATGGAAGGATGAAATTGATATAAATTAAATCAATGACATAAATGAGTATACCATGTATTTTTGTATGAAAATGGAAGAGATTTCTAGAACTGTTAGAGTGAAGGCTTCAGTTAGGACAATAAGCGGACAACAAATGATAGATAAAATGTAAAAGGAAATTGAAACTGAGAACTATCTTACTTTGGCAGAGTATTACTTAACAAAAAAAATCTCATGCTATTTAAATTAATTTAGATTCATATTTACACATTTATCAAAAAAAGAAAGAAGTCATTTCCAATATTCTATGAAAGAAATTACATACCTCATTTAATAGTTCTCAACATTTTGAGGGGTTTAAAAAAATGCTTTGGGGAATTAATGGAAGAGTACTCATACAAGAAAGATATGCTAGTTTAACTAGAATATAAACCTCTGGATTTTTAAAAAAATGAAATGATAAAATTGATGTGAATCAAATTGATGGTATAAATGAGTATATATTTGTATTAAAACCAAAGAGATTTCTATAGTTCTATCTTTTTATAAATTTTATAGAGAAAGAAGGATCATCCATGGACTCCAAGATAAGAACACCAGTTATCCCTAAATTTTAAGTTTGTATAGGACAAAGAAAATACCTAAAAAATATCAAGAGATCTACTCTATCCTTCCCATCATGCTTAGCATGTTGCTTTCTAGTAGTCTGTGTCCAGGAAAACACAAAGTTTTCAACTGAAATATCATTTGCATCTAATAAATAAATGCCCAGGTAATTTTCTATAAATTTTATTGCTTATATTTGATTAATGTACAAAATATGATCCTATTAAATTTGATCCTTATCCACATAGTTACAAGTGTGCTACTTATTATTTCCTTCTCCTTTAAATGTTGAGAACCTCTGATCTAAATTCATGATGATAAGATTAAGTCAGCAAAGCCCATAAGACATGATTAGCACCATACTATTGTATATTAAGTAGTCTTCGCCATTGTTTTATCTGTTTTACATGCAGGGACAACACATCAAAGTTATTAAGAGTAATGGTCTAATGATTCATGCTAAAATGCACTTTTGTAATCAGCCAGTAAAGAAGATTGCAGTGAAGCTGTGGAAAATATCTGTAACATGAATTCACTATAATAGCACCTGTTAAGGATATCTAGTACCAAGATAATGTACAAATCATATCATGCATGTTAAAGTGGTATGTGCTGTAATATGAAGTATAAAATAAAGAATTTTTGTCATTGCTTTCTCACCAAGTTAGGAATTTGTACTGAATCCCTTAAGTAATAAAATGAAATTCAAAAGAGGTGAAGTACATTGTTTACTGTGAAATGGAACACGTTCATTAAGGATCTAACCTCAACAACGTCATTTTTAAAAGGGAATATGATTTGGTCACAACCCATGATTACAGACAAGAAGCCAGAGGTCCTGATCAGGAGACAGAATTCCCACTGTACGTGTTAGGTCAGGATGTCAGTAGGGAGTAAGCAGGTTATAACTTGTTCTGCTGGTGTTTTCAGAAAATCTTACCCAGCTGAGTCCTCGAAATTCCTCAGAGAGAAAACGATTAAGTTTGAAAACGTACAGCAATCTATTTTAATTGAGTGATGTAAACGTTAGCAATGGTGTCCCTTGGTCCTCTGAAATAGCTCAAGTTATTACACCACAGCACATCTAGGTCAAAAACTCCCAATTTGGAATTGAAATAAATTCGTACAAACCACTTTTGAAACATGGAGACCCTGAAACAGATTTACATTTCTCTCAAAATAGTCTGGAAAGAATAATCGGAATTCACTAAAGAAGATTTTATCACCAGCAAAACCAAAGTACCAATGTGTCTTTGCACTGTAAATATTTCACTGACTTCAGAGTGGAGTAAGCCTCCTTCTGAAACGCACATACACACACACACACACACACACACACACACACACACACACAAAAGGTAACAAGGAAATAGACTTTCCTATAACTGCCATCCTAAGTCTCATAATCAGTAATGAAATCCTGGCAGCCTTCCTTTATCATTTTCAATCTATATAGGAGAGACGTTTTAACTTGGCATTAAGGTGAATATGATTTTTTAAAAAAGGAATTGTAAGTGGTTAAAAATGTATTTGGATTCTTAAGTAGGTACAGTCTAAAAGACTCGTGCCTAAATAAGCCTCTCTATTCTTTCTTTTATTTGAAACAGGAAATCATTTGAGGTTGATCCCTGTAGGTTTGAGGATAACTTTTACCTTGAAGAATGCATCTAAATGCACAGATCTTTTTGAAAACAGTTATTCAGTTACTGCTTCTGATAGAATACAAAAGAAAAATAAGACCTCTGAGTTGCTGGTTTTCTATATAAAAATAAGAAATGATTCACCTCAGAAATTATTACAGACATAGTCTTGATTAATATTCGATACTATTTTTATTTCAGCAATTGGAAGGAGATCAAGAGGAAGCAAATTTCCCAGTGTTGTAAATAGTGGTGCCCAATGCTCAACCCACAAACAAACTGGCCACTATTAGTAACTGAGGGCAATTCCAGTTCCCCCATCCTGAAGCAGTGTCATAATAAAGGTCTGAGACCAGCTCTTACCTGAGTTCCAGTTTAGTAGCTTCAAGTGCCATTGGGTCTCAGTCCCTTGAATATCCCAATACCAACTCCATGTCATCATTTCCAAAAGTAAAATCAGCTGCTCTTTCACCCTCCAACCCATTCACTGTACCCATTACACTTGTTCATAATCAACTCCAACTTTCTTGACAAAATTTGATTTTAAGTATTAGTTTTATATTTCTCTCCCTCATCAGCTTTCTCTAGTCACAAAATCCTATCAAATCTTCTTCTGAAATATTTCTAATATTTATAATTCTCCAATTTTTATTCTCATAATTGTAGTCCCTACTTAACTAGCAATAGCAAAAACCAATTATCTGGTCTCAAATATGATCTCTCCCATCTGTGTTTTAATAAATAAAATGTTTTTCTCTTTCCTAATCCAGTAGTGAAATCAATGAATGGTTTATTGTAGCCACTAATTCTGCATTGCACAAATCATGAGTTCACTTGAGTCTTGAACAACAAATATGCTTTCTCCAAGCACATACTTAAGAGGCAGTAAGAATAAGTGGTGGTGTTCTCTTCAGAAACACTTTATCATATAGGTCAAAAACTAAGGAGTAGTCCTAAACTCTTCCCTTTGTCTTCCCTCCCTCTTAAACCAATCCCAAACCCTCTTTCTAAATGTCTCTCTAATTAACCTATTTTTTAATTCTCTAAACAACTTCAAAATTTCCTTTCCTACTGAACAATTGCTGCAAACTTCAGTTATCTCTCCTAATTTTTGCTCTATCTCTACCTTTTGCAATCCATCTTCTACATTGCTATCCATGTTACTTTTTCTAAAATATAAGTTTTATTATACCATTCTCCCATTACATCACTTAAATAGGTCACCATCACTTACCAGTTTCTCAAAGCATGACCAGCGATCACCTGCATGTGTAGAAGTTTGTTTACAACATAGATTCCCAATTACTATAGACTACTGAACCCAAACTTCTGAGTGAACCCAGAAATAATTTTACCAAGAATCCCATTGGTCTTCTAGTTTAGTGTCTACTCATGTGCTACTGTGGTCTTGTGACTGTCTACTTTGTAATTCCATATCCCCCTGCATCTTCAACCTACAATTATGTTGCATCCCTGAATAATTTCTTGTGTCCCCTCAAGACTTAATGTGCTTTCATACATCTGAGTCTTCAGCATTGTATCTTCTGTCTTTGTCACCCTTTGCCAAGATGTACATATGATAAATTCCAGCACCCTTCAAGATTCAGTGGAGTCAACCTGGTACCCAGGAAGATTTAGCCACTCTCAGCTTACCACTCCAACATGAAAGCTCACTTCTTCCTTATCCTATAGTCTCTATGAAACCACTTTGTCCTTATTTGCTTACATACTTGATTTTTTTAGGAAACTGTGAGTTTCTTAAGGACCTCTAATATATCTTACTCAAGTTTTTATTTTTACTATCTACCATAATGCTCGAAGAATATTTCTTAAAGAGATAGGTTAATCAATACATGAGTGAAAAAGGGAGGAATTGGAGACTAGAGTGAGCAAACAAGTTACCTAACAGAATTTGGACTGTATCTTAACAAAAAATATATACTGCAGATTTTATTTTATCATATTTAAGTTGAACAATAAATATCCACTTAATTCAAGACTATCAAACTTAAAATTCTTTTTTGAGTCTCTCTCCAGTTTCCTTTCTCCCATCTGCCAGTCTGGCATAATTACAATTCCTACCTCAGGGTGGTGAAAATTAATTGGCTTGTAAATAATGATAAATTAGTCAATGTTTATAAAATGCTCTCAAGACAAAAAGCACTCCATCACCTTTAAGCATTTTTATTATTAGAAAATAAATTGATGCATTATTGATCTCTAGACCACACCTATGGTTTATGCCCTAAATACAAGTAAACATTTTCTCTATGTCTTTTGAAAATCCAGTTCTGCCTTTCAATCTAGTATATCCAACCTGTATCATTGCCACTGCAATAAGGAAAATGATACAATTAGACACCATTTACATAACCTAAAACAATGATGTGGACTTCTGAATTTAGAGGACCTAGCATAGCTGGGCTCTTGTTATGACTCTCTGTTTTAAATTTAACACTCTGTCTATTACTGGTTGGACTAAGACAGGGTTTTGCTGAGGGCTAGTTCAGGAAGTACGCCATCTCTAAACTCAGCATAATCAGGAGAGAGCCAAACCCGAGGAGGGTCTTGGCTAAGCCAAAACATCGTGCCCCAAAGCAAATGTGGGACTTATAACAAGATATCTACCTGAGAGAACCAGAAGCATGTTTCAAAGAAGTTCACATCCAACGGCTCTATAACAACAACAAAAAAGTGCAATATAAACATGACAGGGAGAACACTACACAAAGTTGTCAATATGTTCTTGGTAAGTACAGACCTATATTATATGTGTTGGGTGATAAAATTTAATTTCTCTCATGAAATTGTGGCAATAACAGATGAACTTACTTAGCAAAACATTTTTGCTACCCCTCCTCCTATTTTTGTGTTATTTTAGTCATTCATTAAATCTAAAGGTGTGGGCCTCTGAAACCATGAGCACAAAATTGTTCCCATTAAGTCTTTTAGTCACAGTAACAAATAACTGACTAAAACACTGACCCGACCAGCTCATGACATTATCATTTCCTCTCAAGAAGTGTGACATGTGGAGCAGTTCTTTGAGGCCTCTTAAGGCAGAATTCCAGAAAGAATAGATCCTGGGCTGTCCCTGTCTTCAAACCACCTCACCCCATGGTATTGGCTGGTAGCCAATAAAATTGAACATTTTCAGTCTAACCCCATGAATGTTAGGCAGATTTCTTAGTTTTTTTGTTTTGTTTTGTTTTGTTTTTGTTTTTTTCCATTTTTGCTGGATCCTGATCTTTCATCCTCATTCAATTCTTCTATCAACCTGTTTTTATAGGTGAAGTTCCCAGAAAAAGTCTGAGACTGAGATTTTTAAGAAAGTGGTTTATAAGAGGTAGCTCCTCAGAGCCACATTCATAAAGGGAACAGAGAAGCAGGATTGAGCAGAGGGAGAAGTTGTACTGTGATAGAGTTCTCAGCAGATCCTAAAGGGATCTGTGGAATTAGAATGGCTCTTGAGAGTTGTCCTGAACTGAATTAAGGCAGCTGGGATTTTGAACCTAGGTTTGACTTGTCATTGACTGCAGACTACCCACTTGAAAGGTGGTACCACCATACTCCAGCAGCATCCTTCAGAAAGGACCATTCCAAGAGAGGGATTCACTTGTATGACACAATTCTCCAGGAAGCTGAGGAAGCAAGCACTCTGGTCCTGAAGGGAAGAACTGCACAGCACACCAGAGTGCCTAACACAACTGACTCCTAATCTTCTTGACTTTGTGCCCAGCATTCAAGACTGCCTCTTCTTGATTTCCTTGTTTTAACCTTATTTACTCTCTTTGACCTAGTTCTTTCTCATCCTCTGTTTCTTCCTTTTTATTACCATTCCATACTGCAAGATGTACAAAGATCTGTAAAGGACTAGGATTTCAATGAAAGAGAATTCAGGTAGAGTTGCCAGACTGACTGTAAATAATTCCTCTATATTTCACTTCAAAAAGGATTATACAATACTAAATTGAAGGCATAAGACTTTCCTGTCTCTGTGTACCTACATTTATACTTCTTTCTCTATCTCTTTACTGCATCAAAACCAACCTTGGCTGAAGATTTTGCTTTCAGGATGACATTCTTTTCCTGTATGCATATGTAAGTCTAATTCCAAGCTTCAACCTCACCTCTGCCTAAACTATTTCTTCAAGTTTCTTTCTTCCTTTAGTCTCTTTTAGCACATCATCTCTGCAATTCATTGAGAATTTGGTAATATATCTTTAACATATTCTTTTATGTGAATTATCTTTTTTTTTTGTTAGTAGCCATTAATTTCTTATCATTTTTTGATACTCAATGCCTACCACAGCATCTTGCTTATTGCAGGTTTTACTGGGGGAGGGAGGTTGCTCATGTCTCATTTCCTTATTTGGTTTTTATTTCAGATTTCTGCTCAAATATCACCCTTCATAAAAAGCACTTGCCTGACCACTCCATTAAAGTAAATTCAGACACACTCAGCTATTCCACCATAACTTTATAACCATTTACAATGATTCTTTTTTCTTCATAGTGCCCTCTCTCTCCACTATACTATTTTCAAAGTCAAGAAATATGTGTAATACATAATAAGTACAATAAGTAGTCATAAAACAAATGAAATCATTATTTAACTCATAGATATCAACTACTCTTTGTGTGCTGTGGTAACACACAGTGAGGAGTATGAGTTGTGTTTCCTGCCTTCCTGTAGTTTATAGTCCAGTTATTGAAGCAAACATTAACTGAATTTACACAAATATCTAAAGACAATACTTTATTTCTGATGTTGTAACTGACACGTATATGATGCTCAGTGCAATACCTAAGGTTCTGACAGTAAAAGAATCCAAATCCAGTGATTCAAGAGACTTTACAGAAAGGAAGACCTACAAAAGCATGGAGAGTGCTGAGGGAATGACCACAGAACTTTCAATGTTCAGAGACATTGCTAAAGGTGGGTAATTGTTCCCCAAAGAACCATGTGTTAAAGTGGTGCTGTTGAGAGGCGGGAGGACTTTCATGAGGTGGGCCTAATAGAAGGACATTAAGTCATTGAGCCGTGTCCTTTGCTTTAGTCAATGTTTTCATTGCCATGACCAAAAACCTGACACAAACAATTTTAAGGAATAAAAATTTATTTTGCTGCTCAAGGTTTCAGAGGTCTCCATCCATAGGCAACAAGTTCTGTTCCTTGGGACCAAAGTGAAACAGAACATCATGGCAGAACAGTGTGGTGGAGGACAGTAGCTTTGGACATCACACCAGGAAGCAAAGAGAGAGAGAGTGAGAGAGAGAGAGAGAGAGAGAGAGAGAGAGATTGATTTCCCTCACCAGGGACAAAATATATACCCCAAAGTCACACCCTCAATGACCCACTTCATCAGTAATCATATCTGCTTACAGTTACCACCCAGTTAATTTTTATCAGAGGATTGACACACTGATTAGGTTAAGGCTTTCATAACCCAATCATTTCACCTCTAAACTTTCTTGCATTTTCTCACCCATGAGCTTTTTGAGGAGACCTCACATATAAACCGTAAGATCCTTAAAAGCAATATTTTGACCCCGGTGACTTCCTCTCCCTTTTCACTTCCTTGCTGCAATGAGTTGAGCATCTTCCTCTGCCATGTGCTCCTACCATAATCTAGGGCCTCGCCAACTAACTGAGGCAACAGGCCAACTAACTATGGAATGAAATCTCCAAAACTGTGAGCCAATTAAGCCTTTCCTCTTTTTAATTGGATTATCTCAGGTATATTGTTACAGAGACAGAAAGCTGACTAAGACAACTACCAAGAGAAGAAAGTCATTGCCTCCCTTAGAGGTAAAGGGTTAAGGGGAGGAAATAACACTGTCAGGACCCAGTGAGTTTCAAAGTTGTGAAAGGAAGCCACACGGCAATTGCAATAAAAAAATTTTAAAAAGTGGCAGCCCCTTTAAGAAACAGCCTGACAAGGATTGGAGTCAAGAAGATGTATCCCTTCCTTTCTCTCTTCTGATCTCCTGCTATTGCATCCCACTGACCAACCCCAACTGGAAGCCAGGTGGCAAGAGAGTGTGGCTGTTAGTATTAGTGTGTTTGGGCTGCTATAAATGTGGTAATTTATAAAGAGCAAATTTTATTTCTTAAAGTTTTGGAAACTGGAAAGTTCAAAATCAATGTGCTGGCAGGTTCATTGTCTAGTGAGGGCTGGTTTGTCATAAACAGCTCCTTTTCTTCACATGTCATAAGGAGAATGAAACTCCTTGTGCCTCTTTTATAAGGGCACTGACCCCATCCATGAAGGTGGAGCTTCAAGACCCACCTCACAAAGTCCATTTCTTAATACTGTTGCATTGAGGATTAAGTTTCAACACATGCACTGTGGGAATTGTGGGGGCACCAATACTCAGGGAAGATGAGGTGGTGATCAGATTTTGATGTATATGTGTCAAGTGGTAGGAAGAAGGGTGGGGTCAGGAACAGAAAATATCCAAGAAGACTTGGGAGGGCTGAACAATAGAGCAATGGAGATTAGTTTTCTCCCCTCCCTGTCTGATCACCTGGAAACAGTGTTAGCACTTGACAAATACCCAATAAAAGAAAAGAATTGGGTCATTTAAGCTTTACACCATTTTAACATTTAAATTTATATTTTTTATTCTTACAATTTATGATTATTTATAATCCTAAAATTGTCTGCTAATAACCTTTTTCTTATTAAAAGAATAAGCTATTTTCTTTTAAATACTAGAATCTTCTCTTCCTCAGAGTATTTCAAGGAGAGATAATTTACTGATTATGATTCTGTGACGAATAATAAACTAGTCCCCAAACATTCAGTATATGGAGTGTTCTATTTTAAAACCAGCTAATGTAACAAGTCACATAATACTGAATTATCATTTAAATAAGGGCTACTTTTTTACATATAATTTGTCAAATAGCTGAATTATTTTTGGTAGTTTAAGAGAAAGTTTCATTCTTCTTTTCTCTAACCTCTAGTGCCAGTCTCTCGGCTTTAAAACTACCCAGTTTTGTTCTCTGTAATACTGGGGCTGGGAATTCTTCAAGCTACAGTTTTCATTCCTTAGCTGTTAAGTTGTGTCATTGGAATGAAAACTAAAAGATAGATGGAGGGAGAGGGACATGTCAATGCCTCGGGTTCCTATCGGCATTGCCCCAGCAGAGGCAGGTTGCTCCAACAGCAGTTTCTTCCAATTTCCAGCCTTTTTCTTGCTCTGAGACTGCCCTCTGTGATCCCTCTGAAGCACCAGCACCAGTTAAGCAGCATAATCTGCCCTACATATCTGAATTCCAGATTCACAGAGTACCTACTCCAAACATCTAGATCTCAATGATCCCAAACTATTCCTATTTTTGACCCTGTGGATGTAAGTTGTCCTCTGGGTAGTACTATCTCTAAGCCACTTTATTGACTATTTTCCCCCTCTTTTACTCTCTCACATCTGTTTGACCAATTTTCTGACCATTGTTTAGTAAAATAATTGGTGAAGTTCTATATTCTTGATAGGACCTAGATAGAGACATTCTCACTGTGCCATTGTCTCCATCCCCACTTTCCTTACCCAACCCAATCTATTTTTTTAAAAGTGGAGAGTCCTAAGTGCACAATTTTATATAGCTTGAGATAAAATCTTAAGAAAGTTCAGAAATAGATCAAAAATTTTTGTGCATCTTCTGTAGGTCAGGTACTGAGCTCATCACAGTAGGAAGTATCTCTGTGACATCTGAAATCTGCAATCTGGTAGAAAAAGCAATTCTTTTAAATGTGGAGGGAAAATACTACCACAAAATGCAAGGCCATGTATGTCTGTGAAGTGTGACTTCAGAAGAAGAAGTGGTTAAGTTTGGATTTAGTAGTTAAGAAGTGCTTCCTGCAGGAGTTGGGACTTGACTTCTCTCAAACAATTAGAGGAAGGTAATCTGAAGATTGAAAAACCAGAGGGTATTATCAGAAGTACAATTAGAGATAAAAGATGGAGGCAATACCAGAGGATTTTATTTTAATTTACTTATGTGCTCCATTGATTCCTCTACTCATTCATTCCACACAAATTTTTATTCATCTTTTCTATACCAGGTCCTCCAAGATTCATCAGAGGTCCTGACATATAGTGCAGAACCAAAACACATACACCCTGTCCCTGCCAGTTTCATACTCTAATGGGAGAATCATAGTTAATTAAAGGATGGTATCCACAAGCATGTGATCAACATCGTGCTGTGTTCTACAAAGAAAGACTCATGGAACTATAGGTGGATGTAATAGAGGTAAGAAAGATAAGAGCAGAGGAAACAGTCTTCCAGATCCACGTGCAGATCCATGGGGAGAAAGAGCAAGGCGTGTGTGAGGGCCTGCAAGATGTCCATGTGCCTGGGCAGAGGAGACATAAGAGAAGCCTGGCTTCCGTGAAATAACATCCTGTGTCATCTTACCACACTCATAATTACAAGTTTTGGAAATCAGTAGATTCAGGGGACCAGTAAGAGAGAGGAAGTATCCCCTTGGTCAGTGTTTCAGCCCCAGGAAAAACATTACGGGCCACAAGCTGAGAGAACAAAGAAAAATGACTCCTTACCCCAGTGTGCTACTGAGGAGTCTTGCTCACTAATGATTCCACAGGGGAAAAGAAACAGGAGAAATATGTGATGTGGAAAGGAAGGACAAGCGCTCTCCAGCAGGACATTTTAATTTCACATGCATAGCGTAAAGTCAGGCTAGAATCCTTTGCTAACATATCCTGTTGGTCTCCAAAACGTATGAATTTATTAAAAGTACAGACGACATGGTTATAGAAAACAGTTTCAGCATTTGGCATAATTAATGTAAATATTGCATGCAATAGAAAAATATCCTAACACCTTCTTTATTTAAAACTGGTTTAATTAATGTCAAGTGCTGTAACAAGTGGTAATCTCCCCCTGCTTGCCTCTCTTCTCATACTGTGTGGAAATGCTCCCTGCTGCCTTGTTTACCTGCAGACTTTAGAGTCTAAATGCACAGGAGGGAGTTTATACTTTATTTCTAAAGCTTCCTCTCTCTCCCTCCCCACCACCTCTTTTTTTTCTTCAGAGATGACTTCTTTCTTTCAGTAAAAGAAACTATTCCCAAAGGCTCTTGAAAATTCCTTTCTTGTAGACAAGTTCTGTGTCTTGCACTCCTTGCAAGGACCTACACAGACCCACTGCAGGTTGATAGGCCTAACAATCAGGAGCAGGAATGTAGGTCATCTTTATTGGCCACTGCTAACAACTGGTCTTCTTTCTCCCCTCATTCTGTCTTTAGATTGACTCCACAGGGATCCTAAACAAGACAAGAAACTGGTTGGGGTGTCAAAAGCAAATGTCAGGAAAACAGAAAGAATTGTATTAGGCTTACAAAATAGCCAGGAGGGATTCTTCTAGTGAGCTGCTGGCCTTCCTTACTAGTGAAATGGCATGCCTATTTAGTATCAGCAGTTTAATATTAGCAAAGGAGCTGAAGTTATTGAGGAATGTGTTTCTCTGCCTGTCAAACATTACATCATGTTTGATAATTTCTAAAGCAAACCACATTGATTTTCTCAGGAATTTCCAATATAATAGTTTAGAATGAGACTATTGAAGATACTTAAGAATAGATCTTCAAGTAAAATTTCTTTTGCCTCTTGGCTGATTGTTGAATATTACAGTAGAAGAACAAATGTTTTGTGTTTTTTCCAGTTTTCTTCTTATATTCAGGAAAATATTTGATGTTATCAAAAACAGAACATCAACAGGATAAAATAATCCAGTACCAAAGGGTCTCTTACTCACCATTGCTATTCCAGGAATTTAGAGGAGTCTTATCTACTTGGGGTTTACAAATTGCACATTTTCTATTTGGCTTACCATAGTTTTGTTTCAAACTACACTTTCCATAACTCAAAGATATTTGGACAAACATTAAACCCTTTTAGGTCAGAGACTTTCAATTTCAGAGTCTTGAACCTCCTGAGATTATTTCTGAGCAATCCTAACCTGAAATGACTAGATGTTTTCTTTGGTAGTAGTGTTAGTATTTCAAAGGTTACTTGCTGCTTCAAAGATCTACTTTTGCTTCATACTTAAACATGAAAAACAAAATTGGCACCAAAAAGTACCTTTCTCAATGTTGTGATAGAAATACTTCAATTTGCTTAACAACTACTTAATAATTTCAAAGAAAAATATATTCATAATTCATAGGGTTTTTCAAAAACTTACAGACTGAAGCTAATCCTGATTTATTCTAAATATAATTTGGGGATATTTAGAGTTTAAATTATATTTTTGGTTTTGAATTTGCTCACTATTTTTGTAGCAGACTCAAGTGTCTGATTTTAAACTAAAATATTGCGAAGGAGTGAATCAAAGCTGAAGATGCTTTTAATTGCTTCTATGAAAAGCTCCCTAGACTCTGTTTAAAAAATTACATATATATAGTATATTTATAGTTCATTTTCTGTAAAGAAAAAATTTTCCCAAATAGAACTGGAATTTAGATGTGTGTGTTCACCTGTCAGAGCTATAGAAAATCACAGTGGTACGGTATGGGGTCCTTATTGTGCTCATCTCAATTCTCCCATTATGGATCAGCCCTGAGAAGATGGTAAAATCTATTCTTCCACATATTCTCATTCTACCTTTTGGCTTTTACCATCTTCCTGCTGCTGACCTCCACAGTCTCCCTTGAGCCCCCTAAACAGCTTTCTGTTATTTAAAGACTCCTTACTCACAAAGGGAGATTAATTCCGCTGGACAATTCCATAGCTGAGAAAATGCTCCCTTAGCTGCTGTTGCCTCTGGGCTCTATATGTGATGACTGAAACAAAGAATTAATACATATACAGTAATTTTCTCCTGTGATAGTTTCCCAGTGTGTTAGATTTGCCATTTGCCACATGGAACTTTGTATCCCTCAAAAAATAATTAAGAAATGACTCTAATGATAACCACTCAGACCCTATGGTGGACAGACCACTGAGACAGATAGTTTTTGGATCACAGAGATAGCTGCCTTGCCAGCTCTGTGAAATGCTTTTCCTCCCTCTTTTTCTCTTCCTCCCACCCCAACTCCACAACCAAAACCTCCAGAGATTCTTCTCCATGAATTTATAACAAGCACTTCTCTGATGAAAAGGTCAAGAATCAGTTAAGCAGCAAGTTAACAGCACCAATATGTTCCTTGCAATGTGCTAGGCACCTTGGAGATATAAAAGAAGGGTAAGTTTTCAGTGGTGGTAAGGTAAGAATCCTAATCCCCGAGGATAGCTAGAGAACAGGAAAGAACAGCAGACTTCCCTGGGAGTGCATACAAAAAACTGGTGAAGAAGTTAGAGAAGGGAAGAGGCAGTGTATAGAGAAATGCATGTATAATCTGTAAGACTGTAGCATTGATGAAATGTAAGAGAGGACATAGGACTTACACAAAGCCTTAAAAGATAAAAGATGTATATGGATAGATAATCAGCTACTAGCCCTAACAGAAGGATCCTCAGAGATTACAAGTGTGATTTTTTTAAGCCAAAAAAGCAGCAAAAAATGTCACAGTAAAAATATGGTCCAATCACTCGGGAAGCATTGAGGTTGGCACTGTCTTGGAAGCACAGGTACATAGTGAATATCTCTAATAGTCCTTGGAGAGTGGTTTTAAATAAGATGTGGATTTTAAGAATTTCCTAAAAACTATGCCATACCTACAGAGTTGGTCTCAGGAGGAAGAGTAAATGGTGGCTATTGTACTGGCAGGCTTCCGATACTGATACCATGCCCAGGACGGTTCTCCTAGGACTAGTCCTGCCCATGATCCAATTTGAAAGCCACTTCCACAAACTGGAGAGCTTAAAACAACGGAAGTTTATTCTCTTACAATCTGGAGACTAAAAGAATAAAATATCAAGGTATGTTGACAGAATGCATTCCTTCTGAGGTATCTGAGGGGAAATCTGTTCCATGTCTTCTTTCCTAGCCTCTGGTTATTACTGGCTATCCTTGGCTTATAGATGTATCATGTCAATCTCTGCCTCCATCATCTCATATCTTTTATCTTTGTTTCTATCTTCACAGAATTTTCTCCTCTCTGTGTCTCTTCTCTCTTCCGATAAAGACACCAGTTGTCTTAGTTCAGGCTGCTGTTAGAAAAATACCAGCACCTGGGTGGTTTAAACACACATGCATTTTTCACAGTTCTAGAATCCAAAAGTCGAAGCTCAGGATGCCATGAAAGATTCTTTGTGAAAGTGCTTCCTCATTATAGATGGCCATCTTCTCCCTATATCTTCACATGATAGAAAGAAAAAACAAGTTCCCTAGTGTCTCTTATATGGGCACTGATCCTATTCATAAGGACTCTACCTCATGACCTCATTATGTCCCTAAGGCCCCACCTCCTAATCCCATCACATTGGGGCTTAGTTTCTTTAATATATGCATAAGGGGCATAAAAGTTCATTCTATAGCACCGCTTATGTTGAATTAAGGTCACTCCATTCCAGTATAACCTTATCTTAACTAACTGCATCTGTACTGCTATTATAGTTAAATAAGACCATATTCTGAAGTTCCAACTGCTAGGATTTCAATATATCTTTTGGAGTGTGCAAGACCCACAACCATCTGCCCCTCTGGCCCTTCAAAATTTTGCCCTTGCCGGAAGCAAAAGCATTCACCCATCCCATCAATTTCAAAAGTCATATCTCATTCCAGCATCACCTCTAAGTGAGATCTCATCTGAATATGACCAACTTTAAAAGCTAAATTTCATTATCTAAATCATCCAAATCAAGTGTAGGTCAGATCCTGGGCATTCTCCATCTTGAGACAAAATTCCTCTTTCCATTCATGGACCTGTGAAATCAAATAAGTGCTCTTCTTCAAAAATATGATGATGGAACAGTTATAGTATAGACATTCCCATTTCAAAAGGAAAAAAAAAATAAAACACTGGTACAAAGAAATTTTGCAACCCATCAGGGTGAATTCTATTGAGCTCCAAGGCCTGAGACTACTCAGCTCTGGGTGGCAGCCCGAACTTCTGGAACTTAACCAGCATCCCCTGGTTGTGTACACTTTCTGGCCTCTGCAACCATGGTTATTTCTTTACAATCTTTTTTCCTTCATTTCATCCCATCTTCGTAATCCCTTTCAGTCCAGGCTGACAATGTTTCTGCTGGTAGAAAATTCTCAAAACTTTAATATTTGACTCAGTTTGTTGGTCTCCTGTAGAGGTTGACTTTCTGAGGGATCCACACCCTCAGATACAAGAGCTCTCTGCAGATACTTTCTGGATTACAGAATCTCTAATCCTATTTTTACTGAGACCACTGATTGAATAAAGGCATCATACTCTAATTGCTTGAGCAAACCTTTGTTGAGTAATAACCTTGACCATGTTACTCTGTTACTTTCTGGATAAACTGAAATTTTCAGAAACATCAAATTCTGGTTTCTTTTTGCATAACTTCATCCTCAGTTTCTCCCCACCACCCCCTCACATTTTTTTTTAAAGTAGCACAGAGAAAACAAGCTGCACCATTCATATTTTGCCTGGAAATGTCCTTAGCTAAATATTCAAGTTCATTACTTATAAATTCTACTTCCCATCACAGAATACCAAGCACAAGTTTTCTGCCACTAACAAGGACTGCATTTCCTCTACTTCCCAACAATGTATTCCCCATTTCTGCTCATGTAATATATGCATGAAGGTGATAGACGCTTTCTTTGCAACCATCTTCATTTCTTTTGGAGCCCTTAACAGAATTGCCTATAATGTCCATATTTCTACCAAATGTCTATTCAAAGCAATCTAGCAATTTTTGTCATACGCATGAAAATTCTTCCAATTTCTATCCATTGCCAAATTCCAAAGATCCTTTTTTATTTTTACATATTTGTTAGAGTAGCACCCTTCTTCTAAGGACCAGAATCTACATGAGTTTCCTAAAAACTGAGTGCCTTAAGATAAGAGAAATTTATTTTTATATAGTTCGGGAAGCTAGAAATTTGAAATCGAGGTGTCAACTCTCCTTCTGAGAACTCTAAGGGAGAATCTATTCTGAGTCTTTCCTAACTTCTGCTAGTTGCCAGCAATCCTCGGAATTCCTTGGCTTGCAATTTGGATCGGTTCAATCTCCACCTGTCATCTCATGGTTAACTTCTCCCTGAATGTCTTTGTGCCTTCTCATGGCATTTTCCTTTCTCTCTGTCACTTTCTGTTTTCTTACACGTTCTTTAGAATTAGAGGGTCATCAAATTCTAGTATATCTTCTTAACTAATTAGATTTTCAACCTATTTCAAAATAAAGTCTTATTTTTGAAGTACTGAGAGTTATAACTATAATATATCTTTTTTAGGAGAAACAGTGCAACTCAAAACGCTATGTAATTTGAAGCATACCAATAACGGGCCTCCTAAACATGATGGCCTCTAAAGTGTGATGAAGGGAAGTCATACTTCCAATATGAACCTCATAACGGCTGCAGCTGGAACAGAGAAATGTTTTTTTTGCTATAGTTCACACATGAACTTTAGGGAAATATTTGTAGTATTGGGGTAGAGGATCCTTCATATTCTTATGGCTTCCATATTTGTCCAAGACTCACAGGGTTGCCTGTTGTTGTTAGTGATCCTGTGGTCATGTCCATCAGATCATCATCTGCTTAATTAGATTCAGTCCCACCTCCCTTACCTTCTGCATCTGAAGTGGCAGGGATCTCTAACATGAAGAGAAACTTGCCTCTCAATGATCAGTTACTCTAGTGTGGCGTATAGGTTATATGAGTAGAGCAAATGTCTTTCTGTATCTATACAATTAGCATATATTCTGATTCTGGAGTTGGGTAACTCACCCTTTTGACCAAAGGAACAGTAACAAATTTGATTTTTTAAAAAAGGCTTGAAAAAGCCCTTGCACATTTATTCTTTTCCTCTCTTTCATCTGCTCTTCTACCTTTGTCTTGAGAACATGGCAATATTCCCACACTAGATTACTGAAGGATGAGACACATTAAGCAAAGTCCATCAGTTGTCCCAGCTGAAACCCCAGACCAATAAGAAAGCTCAGCCAGGATCCACAAAACCACCTAGCCCACCCACAACTGAACACAGACACAAGAGCAAGTCCAGCTTCACCAGGTCCAGCTCTGTTTATCTGTGAATTGAAAAAAATAATAATTTGTCTTTAAGCCACTAAATGTTGGGGATGTTTTCTATGCAAACATAGTGTGAAAATACATATATGATACATGCAATAATCAATGTCATGCTAACACCTATGACTTATACTGCAGCTAAAGGATATGAACATCCATGCTTTAAAAAAAAAACTTGGGACACTTGGGTGCATGTGTTCATATAGGAAGGGTATATTTTGTGAGGGGATAAAATGTATTTCTGCATTTCTTGCAGAAATCAAGTCTTTTTCATGTAATACAAGTCTATTGTCCAGTCCCTGGAACAAATTGAGTTCTAAATAATTTTGAATTAATGAATGAATCATTTTTCCATGAAGCCTCTTCTAAGGAAATAGAAACTTCAAAAGGACAATAATGATGTCTTATACTTCCTCTTTCCCAATTTTGCAATTATAGTGCTGACCATGTAGTAAGAACTCAATAAATAGTACTTGCTGATTTGTTAATTGATTGATGAGACTCAGCTGCTATCAATTACCCCCTGAGGAATGAACCAAGAAGCAGAATTAAACTTCATTAAGAAAGATTTCATTTGGCTCATAAGACTTCTGTGACTTTCAAGGTTCCTCACTAGTAGAAAAAGATCTTGGATTGCTTCTCTAGAGAACTGAAGCCTCTTACATGTTTTGCAGAGAGTTTACTACAATATGGGATGTACAACATCATACACAGTTATGTAATAGATTAATTGTTGTCCATCAACCTTTCTTTTTTTTAATTCTATGCTCACATGTCAAGTTCAAATTCTTACATAAGGCAAAAAAAAGTGCACCTCAAGTTATGAAGCAGTTTATTTTTTTAAGGAAGTAGTATTTTATGAAATAATATCTAAATAACAGGGAAGAAACTTTCATTCATTAAATATGATGGAGCATCTACAATGTACTGGCACTGTGCTTGAAACTGGACAAAATATAAGCTCAAATATTCACCTTGAAGAGGGAAAACAGGGAACTAATTATGAAAACATGATGGTAAAAGATAAATATAAAGTGGTAGTTTCAATAAACTCTGACTGATGTTTTTGTCAATTCAAGTGTGATTACTTTGTCCATCTGTAAGATTAAAAGGAGAGAAACTTAACACTCTGAAGTGAGTATAAGTTGCACTTGAGAAAAAAATGTATCAGATTGTTTTATGATTTGAAATGTATTGTAGAAAAAATATATATATTAAAATAAAAAAGATAAACATGCATACATATATACAGGAAGGAGAGAATTATGTACTCTGAATGGAGAAAAAGGAATAACTTCACAGGACATGGACATTTGGGCTGATAAATCTCACCAAGTAGAAAAGGAGAGAAAGAACATTTAGGTCATCTTAGTTCATTTTGTGATGCTATAACAGAATGTCTGAACCTAGATTATTTATACAGAATAGAAATTTATTTCTTACATTTCTGGGAACTGGAGGTCCAAGGATAAGTGGGCTTCATCTAGCAAGGATATCCATAATGCATCACCCTATGGTGGAAGATGGAAAATCAAGAGAGCACAAGCAGAGGTGAGGGGTGCAGGGGGAGAGCCACACTCGTCATTTTGTCAGGAACACACTCCCATGATAATTCACACCTGTGATAAGGGTATTATTAATCCATTCATGAGGTCAGAGCCCTCATGACCTAATCACCTCTTAAAAGTCCAACTTCTTAACACTATTGCATTGAGAACTAAGTTTCCAACGCATACTTTGGGAAGCACATTCAAGCTATAGTACAGACAAAGTAACAGTCAATGCAAAGACACAGTGAGAGTTCAATCTGATGATACATGAACTATACAAGGTAAAGTGTCTGGAGAAGAAGCTGGAACACATGCAGGTTGTGTTCCAACCTGCGCAATCATATGTAGAAAGGTTGTGTGATAGCAAGTCACTGAAAAATTTTAGTTTAATTTGGGCTTTAAAGGTTTACTCCAAGGAACACTAAAGAATGACAATAAATTTACACTGGACAGGAAATGTTGCTACAGCCACATATGCCAACGCTGAGCACTCATCATGGGAGGGCTATGCTCCAGGTCTCAAGAGAGACAGTCCGCACAGTTGGTGAGATATTCTAAGGGACACAGCCAGTGTAATATTCTAAAGTTAATGTTCCTGATTACTGTTGGCTTATGCTTAAGTTGTGGTACTATTAAATAAGACTGTGGTCTTTCTCCTCCACTCTCAGTATGGAGCTATTTTAATTAAGGAAAGGAAAAGAAAGTATAGGAGCTTGCCAATATTAATGAGCTGTGGGAAAGTTCTTAGGAACATTACAGAAACAATTATTAAAACTCTATATGCCTGGAAAATTGTGAGATTTTACAAAACTTGAAAATAAAATCTTTCAGGTATCAGTTCCATTAGTTAGGAAAATTTTACCCTTGGTTAAAAAAAAAAAAGAAAGAAAGAAAAGAAAAAGCAACAATTTTATGCAGAAAAAAAAGAAAGAAAAGGCAACCAAGAATCAGCAAGAAATAAGCACAATAAAATGGCTGATCAACAATGGTTACTGAGTGCCTACTATGAAATTCCTCATTAAATGGATTTTGGAGCTTCATGGTCTGGTCAGTTCCTTTGAGAGCTTTCTAGTAACAGCATAGATGACCTCCCTTGTTCTAAAGACAGGTAGAATCCACATTGGGCAGTGTGAGTAATAGATACAAAAAGTACTTTTGAATCTACATTTTTTTCCAGCAAAGATTATATAGTTTTTCAAACAAAATCACATTCTTTTGCCAAAAGTCCTAAAAGTTTTAAGTCTTTACAAGTATTTACTTCAAGCAGTATTTCTTCAACTACTGCTGCATGTGAAACATTTATTTTACAAAGCTGTCATTAATCCCCCAGAGCTGTCAAGAAACTCTATAAATAGATAGGAAGGGGAAAAATTAGGAGTGGAAGATTTTATGTCAGAAAATAAAAAATAACGAAATTGACAGAAATAAAAAAAAAAATCAGGAAGAATGTGAAATAACAGGAAAATAATTGGCATGATGAGAGTAAAGTCAGCAAGGTTGAGACTAAGAACCCAATGCTGTTTTCATCAATGCCCAAGAGTTAAAATTAAAAATTAAACATTAAAAGCATATTACTGCTAAATTTTATTCTGGCCACCATAAGATAAGACAATAATAGTGCATTCCCCTTTCTCCCAACAATCCCTTTGACTTCTCTATATAAAAAAATTCACTTTGTCTTGTCCTAGAGAATAAAAGGACTAAGGATAACTATAAGACAAGACAAGAAATTTTCAGGACCATGATAAAAGACTTCACATGCAAAGATGAAAACATATTAAACCATTATCAACTGTCACAGTGTTTTAATTACAATAGAGAGAAGAGCAGCAAATAGGAAACATTAAATTGTTGCATTACCTTAGCAGTTTATTAACCTGTGATACACTTAACATCTACACAGATGGCATGAGTTCTGTTTGTCTTATCTCGAAGGCCAGTTATCTTCTGATTTTGAGTGTTTGCCTGTTTGAGGAGATAACACTCACAATATTTCACAGTGTTTTGCCTAAATTTAGCAAATATTTATTGAATACATATGGTAACAAATTTGATATGGTGACTATGTGGAAAAGAAATAACAACATGATTCCTTCTCTCAAAAAGATGCTAGTCTATGGACATACATGCATGAGAAAATTCAAAACAGTGAATTGGATGAAATAATGTAGACATAAATGCCAAAGGAAGTCATCCCTTACATTTAGAATTTAATTGATAATTTTAGAACAAGGACAAAGTATTTAACTGATCGTACATGGTGGAAAAGGCCTATTCAGCTTATAGTGGCCAGAAAGCAAAGAGAGAGAGGAAGAGGTTGGGTTCTCAATATCCCCTTCAAGGACATGCCCCATGACCTAACTCTGATTAAGCACCACCTCTTTAATGTTCCACCTCCTAATAGCACAACAATCTTCTGACCAAAACTTTAACATATGATCTTTTTGGGGACCTTATAGTTTGGATAAGTATCCTCATCTTCCCCACATCCTCCTTTCATGATATATTGTGCTGCCAAAGGCCCAAAGCAATGGGGCCAAGTGACCATGGGATGAAACCTCTGAAATCTCAAACCAAAATAAACATTTCCTCTATTAAGTTGATTATCTCAGGTATTTTGTTATAATAACAGAAAACTAACAGTGATTTCATCTAAACACTTTAATACGCTTTTATTAAACCAAAGAGTGGCAATAAATTTTAAACTCTTGCAAAGACTTCTACATTGAATTTTAGATTCCAATATCCAATTACCTACTTAACATCTCTGCTAAAATGTAGTATAGCCATGTAGGACATATATATCCAAAAATGAACTACAGTTTCTGAAGACCTTCCCTAAAGTACTCCTTTTATAATCTTTTATCTGAGGTTGATGGAAACTCTCTCCCTTCAGTTGTTCAAGTCAAAATTCTTGGAGTCATTTTCAATTATTTTCATATATTTACTATCTACTAAATCATAACATCTAAATGGCCCTCAATCTATTGTATAATACCTCTTTTCACCATTTATATTCTACATTTATGGTTGAAGTCATGGTCCTTATTTAGCTAGATTACCCTAATTACCTTCAAGGTGGTCTCTCTATAGCATATTCTCAACAACAACCAGAGTGATCCTTTGAAAATCAAAAGTAAGAAGCAGTAACTTCTCTGCCTTTCCAATATCTCCCCACCTCATTCAAAGTGAAAGTCAAGGTCCTCACAATGGTCTGCATAGTCCTCTCACATCTGACTTTTCATTATTTTTCTCATTGTATTTTTACTACTCTCAAATTTATTCTACCAAGAAGACATGAGGCACTATCTACCTTTATGCCCTATGGTAGCTATTCATCCCAAGTGACACACTCAACAAATCCTCATTTGCTAACTCCTTCACCGTCTTTGCTCAAACATCATCTGCTCGAAAAGCCATCCCCAACCATCTTATTTGAAATAGCAACATGTTATCCTAGAGCTCCTTACTCCATTCTATTTTGTTGTTGTTGTTCCACTGATTTCCATCTAACATGCTACAAAACTTCTTTATGATGTTCGTTTTCGTCTCTATTTCCCAAATAGAATGAAAGTGCCACATGGAAGGGAAAGGAACATAGCAGATACCAAACAACATTAGTACCTACTAATTCCACCCATGAATGGATGGCACAGAGGCAAAAGGCAGAGAAACATCTGAACTTTATCTAAAATGCTGGAATACAGGTATAATGTGGCATATAGCATAGGTGACACACACCCAGAGTCATATCATCCAAAACAATCCAATTTAGTATAACCCAGTGTGATGTTATATTTTTTCCTACAATGAAACATGGAATAATTTATTTGTGAAGGCATCTTAAACTCCATATTTGTTTTGCTTTTTAAGATTACATTCTCTCTCTGCTAATATCATTCTATTCTATTTATTTATTTATTGCTTATTTCTTGTCCTGTGTTCCAAACTACATAGCACTTTAACTGTCTTTGAATTCTTTTCCTTACCCATCTTTATAATACTCTTTTTTCCATTATTCTCCCTCTGCCAAAAAATACTTTTCTAAATTTTGTTAAATGAATTCAAACTATATAATCAATGAAATGTTTACAAGCACTATTGTTTTGTGTTCTGATAACATTTGTCTTGTGTTACTATGATAATAAACAACATCCTCAAAAATTCTTAGGGTTAGTTTTATTTTATCTTATCCTATTCTATTATACTCATTGTTATATTTTTTCCTTTTCACTCAACACTACACTGTCTCAATTTCTACCTTGTAACAAGTCTTATTCACATGAGTTATTAATCCTTGTTCTTCAAGAATATCTCTTATGGTAGTGGGAGGAAGATGTTGGTCAACATATACAAAGGTTCAGTTGGATAAGAAGGAAAAAGTTCAAGGGACTGTTTTACAATGTAATGACTGCAATGAAGAATAATGCACTTTTGAAAACTGCTGAAATAGTAACTTTTAAATATTCTTACCATAAATGCATAAGATAATGCACGTTAATTTGCTTGATTTCTCCATTCTGTAATTTATATGTCAGAATGTTAAATGTCAAATGACATTTTATACACAAACATAAATACAATTTTAGTTGTTAAATAGATAAAATTTCTATCAAAAAAAGAGAAATAAGTAGAAAATGTAAAACATAATCTAAAAAAATTGAATGTCTTTTATAATGTTGTGCTTTTGTGTGTGTGTGTTACATTTTAGAATCCATCTATTGATTTGTACATACACACAGGAGCATGTGAAATTAAACATATGCACACAAATGTGTGTGTGCATGTGAATTTGATTTGCTAACATTTCTGCATCTATGGTCATGATTGGGATTGTTCTGTAATTATGCCTTTTTGAAATGTTTTCAAAATTTGGTTAACTCAATTTAAGATGAATCAGATAATATACTGTACTTTTCCATGTCAAAATCAGCTTTACTTCCAGGGTGTTACTTGCTAGGGTTTCCCTACCCAATGGGTCCTAAATCTATGATAAGTTCAGCTTCTTTGGGAATCAGCAAATGCACCCAGGGAACCACATCTTGAAATTCCAAAGTTGGTTCTCTCAATTTCCATCTTCTTTCATTTTGGCTCAATAATTTTCAACACCTCTCTAGTCCCTGGTGACTTAAATTTAGTTCAGTTTTTCTGTTGTCTTTAGCTGGAGAGTAGGTCTGAAATGTCTCTTCCTTGTTACTAGAAGTACAAGTTACTCCAAGCATTCACTCCTGGACCTCCTAAGAAGGGAGGGAAAGCTATCTCCAGGTGGGAAGACAACACAGGATTCACATTTACCCTCTTCTTTCTGAAGTATGCCTGAGGGCCAGGGTAATTTTCTAAGGCCCATGGCCCAGGCACATAATAGGGAAAGCACTAGACGTTCTGTTCATGAGAAGTCATGAGACTCGGTTGCTTTTTCCCTCTGGGGGGAAGGTGGAATTACCCTTATTAGTTGAGGCTTCTTATTGACCAAGATGTTTCTGGGAATGTCTATGTTTTCTCCCACTGCATTCATACTTTATGCTTTCAGAGAAAATAATCAGTGGCAGCTCCAGTAATACAACATTCCACTTCAGCAACTCCAGCAGAATGGAAAAGGTTTTCCCTCTCTTGGTAATTTTTTTAAAGTCAACCCTATAATAGGACATGACTACCCAAAACTGAACTATATCTAAAGGTCAGATAGGAAAATAGGATACTCTGAAGAATAACCCACAAAACCAATAGGAAATGGATTAGATGTCATTTCCCAAATGAAAGTTTCTGGGCTAACAAAAGTGTCATCTGCCCTCTATGTAGCCAGGACTACAATGTTCAGCCTTAGGGATGCAAAGCTAAATAAAGTATAGTTGGTGCACTTCTCAATGGCTAGCTTGAGGGAGTGAGCAGACATGTACAAAATAATTATATCAATGATGGTGCCATAACAAAGGTACTAAAACCACACTACTTGCATAGGGATGAAAATGTTCAACTTGACTTGTGGAGGTCAAAAAGAATCCTGGGAGGAAAAAGCCAAAACTGAGATTTCTTTAAGTAAGTAAGCTTTGCATTTTTAAAAATAAAAAGTCATTTCCTACTAGCAAGGAATTGAATATCTAATCTGATAGTAAAAGTTTTGGTTTTTGTTTTTGGTTTTTGTTTTTTGTACTGAGAATTTAACTCAAGGTCTCATGCATGCTAGGTAAGTTCACTATCTTGAACTATATCCTTAGCCCCTGTAGTAAATATTTTAACTTGCAATGTTAGAAGTAAATAAAATTTACTTATTACAAAAATTACTAAGCATTATTCAAGGCCCAGTTGAATTGGAAACTATAAATTTGTAGTGGTGCCAGCATTCACAGTTTTGTGGCTATTTTTTTCCCTTAAGAAGGCTTTGGTGGCCTGTGTTCAGGATTGGTAAAGACAGAGGCATACAAAAGTGGTATTTCCTTCTGAAAGAAGTGGTATGAACTCATGATGAAAATTAAGAGAAGGCTCTGTACTGAGAAAAGGAGATTCCTTGATTTGAATAAGAGAAGTTACAGAAGGCAAGAGAGATGATTTTTCAGGTACAGTATAGTTTGTATGTGGCCTGGAAAACCCATTCCTCATGCACACTAGAAAGCCCTGGGGAAAGAGATGTCTATGTCTAAGTTCAAGGTGGTACTGAGCCTGAGCTATCCGTGTGTAAAGTTTGAGGGCCTGTATACTGAGGACTATGGACCTGAGCTAAAGATTGTAGTATTCTCTGCCTTTTACTCAGACAAATCACCCATGGACTTAATATCATAGCTAGAAATTTCTGTACAAGTTAACTGTGCCTATCAAATGACAAGGTTTTTTCCAGGCTGCCTGATCACTAAGACCTCACAAATACCATCAGTTTGTCCTGTGCTACAATCCATCTTTAAAATATGAAAACATATTCCTTTATTTTTAGCAGCTTTACTGAGGTATGATTGATATACGGAGAACTGCATGAGGTTAATGCACACATGTGGTAAGTCTGGACATATGTGAACACCACAATGCCATCACCATATTCAAAATAACAGGCTTACCCCAAACTTCTCAAAGTTATCTTATATCCCATTTCTGTTGTTGTTATTGTTATTGTGTATAAGAACACTTAACACCAGATCTATCCTGTTAATACATTATGAAGTGTATAATACCAGATTGCATAATACCAGATTGCTAACTAAATGCACTATATTGTACCACATTCAGCATATCCACCCAGCAAAACTGAAGCTTTATATCCACTAAACAACCGTGCCCCATTTATCCCAACCCTCCATCCCTGGCACCACTTCTGTATTGTCTGTCTCCATGAGTGTAAGTATCATAGATCCCTTGCGGAAGTGGAATTGTACAATATTTGCCCTTCTGTGGCTGGCTTATTTCACTTGGCACAATCAATGTCCTCCAGGCTAATCTGCATTGTCACAAATGACAGCATTTCTAAGACTAAATAGTATTCCATTGTATGTACACACCACATTTTATTTAGCCACTCAACTGCTGATGGACACTGTTTCCATATCTTAACTACTTGAATAACATTACAATGAAAATGGAAGCAGATATCTCTTCAAGATCCTAATTTCAATTATTTTGGCTATATACCCAAATGTGGGCTATTTTTAACTATTCAAGGAAAGTCCATACTAGTTGTCTCAGCAGCTTATAATTTTATGTTCCTACCAACCATGTGCAAGTATTCCAGTGTCTCCAGATAGTTGTTATATTTTCTTTCAAATATTAGCCATACTAACAAGTGTAAGGTGATGTATTTTTGTAGTTCTGATTTGCATTTTTGTAATAATGAATGATGTTGAGCATCTTTTCCTGTATGTATTTGACATTTGTATCTCTTCTTTGTTGAAATAACTGTTGAAGTCCTTTTCCTACATTTATAGTCAAATTTTTGTTTTATTTTTTTGCTGTTGTTTTGGGTTTTTTGTGTTTGTATTTTGCTATTGAATTCTATGAATTCCCTACATATTTTTGAAATTAATTTCTTATCAGATATGTGATTAGCATTTTTTTTCATTTCATAGATTTTCTTTTCATTCCGTTGAATATTTCCTTACTGTGAAGAAGATTTTTACTTTGATGTAAACCTACTTCTCTATTTTGCTTTTGTTGCCTGTGTTTTGGTGTCATTCCAAAACTATCATTGCCAAAATCAGGATCAAGAAGATTTTCTTCTGTATCTTCTTCCTGGAGTTTTATAGATTCAAGTCATACATTTATATCTTAAATCCATTGTGAGTGATTTTTTGCATATGGTTTGATATAAGGATCTAATTTCATTCTTTGTGCATGTGGTTTACCAGTATTTCCAACCAATTGAGGAAAAGACTATTGTGTGTTTTCCATTCCTTTGTTCAAAGTTCAGTTGACTCTAAAACTCAGGCTTATTTCTGGGCTCTCTGTTCTGTTGATCTGTGTATCTGTTTTTATGCCAGTCTTTCACTGTTTTAATTATTGTGGTTTTATAATATATTTTGAAATCAGGAAGTGTCTTGAGATTTGTTCTTTTTTTTTTCCCCCTGCAAAATCACTTTGGTTATTCCAGATTCATTGTGATTCCATGTAAATTTAAAGATTGTTTTTTCTATTTCTATTTTTTTAACTTCCATTACCACTTTGGGGGGGAGGTCACAGTAAATCTGTAGATATCTTTGTGAAATTAGGACATTTCAATAATATTAAATTCTTCCAATTCATTAATTCAAAATATCTTTCTGTAAGAGGACTCCATGCTTTGACTATAACCCTTGCTGCTCGCCATTGATGGTTTATTTTAAAACTAACCTGTTCTTTTCTTCCCTCTTGTCCCTCTCCATCTCCCTAACCTGGGGAAATAAGATTAACTTTCTTCCATCCTAAATCAAGTTATCTATTCTTTGACTCACTGACCACAGGAATTAAGGAACGCAGACTTTGTTCTCGGTGGAGTTTATCTGTAGGCTCACCACAGGAACAATGGCATCCAGACTTCAGAGAGGGCATCAGCAGATCTGAGAAATGACTATCTCTTGTGGCTACAAATAAATTATCACTCATGATAGGCCTACCTGGAGTTTAATCCTCGTCTCCCACCACTCTTCTTGGCAATTAGATTCACAACCTCTGGGACAGGAGTCCACTGTGTATTCTTTGCTAGCAAAGCAATAAAACCTCTTTTTCCTTTTTCTCAAAACCTTGTCCTCATTATTGGGGCAGTTTCAGGGACAAAGACCAAGTTTTCAGTACCATTTCCACTTATTTGTATCTTCAATATTTTTCAGTCTCTTTTATCAATGTTATCCAGTTTTCAATGTACAGAACCTTTATATCTTTTATTAACTATATTCCTCTTTTATTCTTTTTGATGCTATTTTAAATAGAATTATCTTTGCCATTTCCTTTTCAGATAATTCCACATTAGTGAATAGAAATGCACCAAATTTTTGTATGTTGAATCCTACAACTTCACAGAATTTATCATTCTTAATTTTTTTTTTATTTCTGTGCAATTTCTGCCCTGTATGAAATTTTTGTCTGAATTTCCAACTTGCTCTATACCTTTAAACTCGGCTTTTTGCCTCTTGGAATATCATAATTATTTGTACTATATAAAAAGAAGTGCGGTCCATAAGTCTTAGTTACTGTGCTCACAAGGTGAGTGTGCTAATTTAAGGTATGTCGAAGGGGGGTGCATAAGTTTTTTGTGAGCATGTATCTCTAAATTGTGAATTTCACAGGTGTGTCCTAGCCTCCCCCCCCCACACACACACACAGGAAGTCTAGAGTGGACTGGAGTTATATGTTTTCACTTTCTCTAGGTAGAAGACTAAAGCTGGCTTCTATTGGGAATTTCTGTTCTTCCTCCAGACCTGTTAGACTCTGGTAAAAGCCCAGCAGACTGGGCTTGACTCCTCAAGGCAAAACTCACTAAAAGAGCAGAATCCTATGGTGTATTTCAAAATGCTTTATTTCCCCTTGCCTATTGTAAGTACAAAGGGATTTTTCTCCAGTTAATTAGAGACTAGAGGGAGTTGACTGAGAAATAAAGTCTCATGATCCAATCTTCAAATTAAAGAAATTTAACTCTGTCCTAGAATTTTTAACTTAACTTCTGCTAAGTTAAAATAGAAGTTGATCCCTTTTACATTTTTAATTTCCTATTTTTGTTATAAATTTTAACAAAAGATGACACCTTGGCACTAAAGTAATTTCCTTCATTTTAGAGAAGTTTTTATTCTATCTTGGAAATTTTTTCTAGGTATTTTCAATAAACAACATAGTTTAAGTAGCTTAGAGTATGGCCAAATTGAGGCCACACCCATGAAGTCAAGTTTACTGCCAATAACTGCCAGCATGTCTCTTAATTTTTTTTCTTTTAAAGACAAATGTATTGAGGTATAATTTATATGAAATAGAAAGCAAGCATTTTTATTAGACACATTGAGTTTTGACAAATGTATACCCTGGATAACCACCAGAACAATCAAATGTAAAATATTTCTATCATCCTCCAGGTATTTTTTTATTCCTCTTCATGGTCAAAATCACTCCATACCCCACTGCACAACGCCCTGCATACACAGTGCCACATGCCAGGACCTCAGCAACCTGATCCACATGGTCACTCTATATGTGCTGCTTCCAGAGTTTCATAAAATGGAATCATACATGTATATTCTCTTTGCCTGAGTTTGTTTGCTAAGAGTGTTTTGGTAATCTCTTTCTTTTCATTGTTGACTTACAATATTCAATATATGGATGCATGATATTCACCTATAGTATGTTAGATTTTATCTACTTTGGGGCCATTAGAAAATAAACTACTGTAGGGAACATTCCTCAAGCTTATCTGACAGCAGTCACTGACGCCATGGTCTAAGTAAGCCAAACAGTCTGGACAGAGAAACGGAGGTAATGGTAAAGACTCACCATGGAATGAAGGTCTTTGCAGTTGCTGAGTTTGAGCTGAGGGGAGACCTCGTTCTGTCATGAATCACAGAAAGCTGTGATGTGAGCTCACCCGCACTGCCTTGCCTCATACTGTGTGCTGGAGCTTGCCATTCCCCCAGTCCTTTGTCTCAGACCTGTTGCTGGGCAGAATTGCTTAGGCACACTTGGTTTGTTTACGCTATCTGGACCCTCAACATATAGTTCACCTATAGGCTGACTCTGTTATACTTTAACAAGCGTGTTAACCTGATTGGATAATGTATCTATATATGTCCTGTGCAACCTTAAATAAAATTAGATCCGTGCCTTTAGAGCTCAATTTCTGATGCCTGAGTAAGCCCGCTGGGTAAGGCTAAGAAGGGTAGGCATCGTTCGTCCTCACCCTCAGCAAACCCGTCTCTGAACATCAACAAACTACTATGAATATTTGTATCAATCTTTTTGTGAAATGTGTTCTTATTTCTCTAAAGTAAACAACTATAAGTGGAATCCTTACATTACAGACTAAATATAGATTTATGAACAACTGCAAAAGAGTTTTCCAAAGGGATCATTCTATTTCAAATTCTTAATAACAATGTATGAGAGTTCCACTTGTTCCATGTCTTTGCTAACCCTTGATATTGTTAGACCCAAAGTACCCATTCTCGTGGGTATGTAATGGGGGAGGTGTAGTTTTAATTTGCTTTATGCTAATTACAAGTAATAAAGTGCATCTTTTCTTGTATGTATTGGCCCTTTGTATGTCTTTTTTTTTTTTTTTTTTGGCAAGAGTCTATTAAAACCTTTGATCATTCCTAATTGGCTATTGCCTTTTCATTATTTTAGTATCCTAACACAAATACCCCTAAAACTTTTTTGAAGCTTGAATGTACGAATTTAAAGAATACCAGTGAAGTAGTCAAATGCCTATATAAAATACTTATTTCATTAATATTGATAATACATACATATTTCAAATGGCATACTATATATGAGAAGAAACTAGTATAGAAGTACTGAACTTTTCCCACTTTCCAATGTCATGAAATAATTTTATTGAAACTCTTTAGAGCTGTATGGCATCTAAAATGTAAGAAGGACTTAAGAATGTACATATTGATTCATTTTTTTCACAGGGTTAACTTAGAAGGGTAAAAAATATCTCACCTTATTTGAATTTATAAAGTAAGAATCAAGAATTTTAAGAAATTTAACTGGCCCTATATTGCTCCTTGGATCTGGAGAGGCATAACTATAATTTTCACATAGAAGTTAATGAACATCTTGAGCAATGATTCTTTCATTTTATTAATCTATTCACTATCAATTGTAGTAGGTCACCCCCAAACTTAACAGCTTAAAATCAATAATAATTCATTTTTTCACATGGTTTCTGTTATTTGGGATTTTAGAGAAGCTTTAGCAGGACAGCTCTCTCTCTCTCAAGCAGAGTCTCTCATGCAGGCACAGAAACATATCAACTATGTCAGCATCCTTCTGAAGACTTGGCAAAAGCTGGACCACCCACTGTCAAGATAGCTTTACTCATGTGCTTGGTAATTTCAAGTTGATCATGAACTGGAGCCTCAGTCCTTAAGAGATTATTTGATTTTCCACATAGCATGGACGCTGACTTCCCAAGAGTGAGTGGTCTGAGTAAGATTGGACCTGGCTCAAGTCACATTGCCATTTATGATCCACTCACAGAAGCAACATGGGCCACATCTGCTGCTTGCTCTGGGTTAAGACAGTTACAAAAGGAAAGGGGCACAGACAGCTACCAGATGGACTTGTCAGTGTCAGATTGTAATGGAATATAACTCATATTGTCTCAGTCATCTTTGTTAAATACAATCTTTTACAGTTCTGAACTTTCGATTTAACCAACAGTAGGCATTCACCATGGTCTAGGCCTCTTACCTGGGCTAACTTGATCTTCAAAATAACCTCTAGATCTTATTTTCTCCATTTCATTTGGTGGAAACTGAAGTTGAGAACAATTAATTTTTCTGAGCTCTTCTCATAAGCAATATGAAGGATACAGTATACTTTTTTAGATTAAACATAGGTTCAAATTCTGATTCCTTTATTTATCAACCATGTGATCGAAACCAAAATGAGTAATTAGCTGAAAAACAGAACTTTTAGAAACATATGCATGTTCTATACCAAATAAAATGTGATTCACATTTATATTATTTCACAGTTTGCAAGGGAGACTCACCTTATTCACAACTGAAAGATCATGTTACAGATAAGGAAATTGAGTGAAGTACAGAGACAAACGTGTGCCTAGTAAGAGGCACAGTCTGGAGTATTACATCTATCTTTTGACTTTGAGGACAATACATATTTTCTTACTATTATTTTACATCTTATTGCTAATTCAGATTAGTCTTTGTCTATTAAGGAAACTTGAACTTATAGCAATTTTGATAAAATTAAACAATTTGCCATTTGAAATTGATGAAAGAACACAGGAAACAAAAAACTTAAAATATTATTTTTCATTACTAAGGGCTTGAAGTATATTCAGTTAGTCTTTTGAGGGGAAATATTAAAATATATCTAAAGTTGCAGAATCCTTAAAAGTTTTGTTTGCCTTAAAACATTGCACTAATCATTAATGTCATTTTAATGGTATTAATTATATATTACACAAGTGAAGAATAGTAGGTTATTGCAAAGCTTAAAGGGGAAACTTTCCAGCAGTTGATATATACCACTTATTTCATCAGAGAAAAACAAATAGTATGAAAACTTGAGGCTATTCAATCTAGTCAGTACCTATTTCTACTCACTACATTTCTAAGCTGTTTTTATTTTCCTAATGCAGTTGACATATTTCTTAATTTTTTATGGCTAATGTCATTGTGAAAGAGATTCATGGTTTTATTCTGGGGTTATAAGAGCTTAGAGCTCTGCTATTTGGTTTGAGTTTGAAGAATGCAGTCATGATAAAGATGTCCAGCTTTCTCCTGTACTATTTTAGACTTCCAAAAGCATTAAGAAAATGTAGAGAAAATGAACTACATTAGGATAATCATCTCAGTAAGATTTCAAGTTCTACCTAGGTATTAAAATGTGTATGTATAGCTAAAAGAACTTTTGGGTTTGAGATTTAAAAAAAAAAAAAAAAAAAGCAACACTGGTTTTTTACATCTATCAAGCCATGTGCTTTGGTCAGTCCCTTGTTTACTCATGGAAACCAATATTCAAACCTTGAATTTTATATTTTTTGCTGCCATCATGTCTTCAAGTACTCAAGAGAGAACACCTGCATTGAAATACTAATCTATTAAATTCACCTCTACTCATGCATAAAATGAATGCACCCTTTTGGATAATATGAAAATTCCAACTTAAAAAAGTTATGCCAAAATGGCAGTATGAGAAATAGACAGAATAATGCCTTTGGAACTGGATAGGCCCTTGTTTTAACGTCTTTTTACTTCTTGGCAGCAAATTGTTACATTTTTCCAAATATTGTTTAGTCAATGGTGAAAGGGGGTTGGTGTATATAGGAGACACTGCTGTGAAGTAACAGCACAGCATCTGGTATGGTCTTTGGAATTTCCTCATTGAAGGTTCCTATTTCTGCTGAAGATTTCAGGAACTTAGAGTGGGCTAGTAAGTAAGACATTTTTAATGCTTCTAAAGGCACTTAAAAGCAAATCTAGTTGTACTATTCATGAGACCACCTCGGCAAACCAAAGATACTTTACATCACTAATACATTCAGTAAACTGAATATGGTTGAATTCTGACCATGTTCCAGTCACAATGTTCTATATAATGATAGCCCATGACTTTATACAGAGCCTCATTTTCTACAGTTCTAAAAATGCACTAAAAACATTTTATTATAATCCAGAAGTTAGGCAGAGTAGGTCTCATTATCCCTATTTCAAAGATGATAAAATTGAGTATGGTAGTCAGAGTTCCAGCAGAAAATACATGGAACTTGGATAAGGATAATGTGAAGAGATTTTAATAAGGACACTATTTACAACGGTGTCATCACCATGGGAGGACACTCTGGTATATCAGTCTTCCAGTTATGTTTTTCAGGTATCAGCAGAGTCAATTGGTACTCTCAGAACAGAAGGAGCAAGGAGTGATTGGGAGGTGGGGATTACTAAACCCACAGTCAAACAACCTAACTAAACTGTGACCCTAGTTGAGGAACGCAGCCAGTACATGTGGCTTCAACAGGGATGAAGCCAGGAGAATAAACACCTGATCTTCTTCTATCTTGCTTCGAACTATTGCCATTTCTTTCATAAACTAAGCTCAGTTGGTAGCCAGGAGTCAAGGAAACCCAAAAATGCAATCCATAATAATCAGTCAAATAAATAACAGAGCAGGATGAAGGACAAAACAAACAAACAAACAAAAAAGTAAACAAAAATAGGATCAAAAAAGGACAAATGGAAGTTTTCCACAGTGTTTTAACGAAGTCAGATGCATTGGACTAACACAAATTTAAAGTAAAGACTAAACCCCAAGCATCACACCTTGAGGTCCTAGGGTCTGTCACTTGCTTCAATAGTGTTTGGACAGAACAGATCTGGGGACTCCCTTTTCTTCCAGTTTCCAATTGCCTTCCAATCTGATCTCCATTTACAATCTCCAGGACCATCTTCTCGCCCACCTGCTGCTTCCAGGACCAGCTAACTCCATTTTTTTTGTGTGTGGTTAGCTCCTCATTGACGACTAACCATGACCTCCCAGATTTGTCAGAATTATTCCACCAAGGTGGAAGCTGCCATCAACCGCCTGGTTAATTTGAATCTGGGGTCCTCCTACACCTACCTCTCTCTGGGCTACTATTTCGACCATGACAATTTGTCTCTGGAGGGGGTGAGACACTTATTCCTCAAGTTGGTCGAAGAAAAGTGTGAGGCCTCCGAGTGTCTCCTGAAGATGCAAAACCAGCATGGTGTCCACCCCTCTTCCAGGACATGCAGAAACCTCAAGATGAGTGGGACAGTACCCAGGATGCCATGGAAGCTGCCTTGGCCCTGGAGAAGAACCTGAACCAAGCCATTTTGGATCTTCATGCCTTGGGTTCTACCCACACAGACCCACATCTCTGTGACTCTCTAGAGAACCATTTCCTTGATGAGGAGGTGAAGCTCATCAAGAAGATAGAAGACCACTTGACTAATCTCCGATGCCTGGAAGGTCCCCAGGCTGGCCTGGGCGAGTATCTCTTCGAAAGACTCACCCTCAAGCACGACTAGGAGGCCCTGGAGCAGTGGCCTTAGATGGGGCTCCTTTGCATATCCTGGCACCAGGGCTTTGCCCTGAGCCTCTCCCTCTAACCCCTAGGCAGCTTTTTAACCACCATGGAGCCCCTCCCAAACCTTGGACCAACCAAATGAAAATAAAGCTTTTTCCAGAAAAAAAAAAAAAAAAAGACTAGACCCCAGGGACTATGTATTACAGACCACTGTTTTATTCAGCTTTCTCACTGCTATGACCAAAAGACCTGACAAGAACAATTTTAAAGAGGAAAAGTTTATTTGGGAGCTCACAGTTTCAGAGGTCTCAATCCATAGACTCCATTACTTGGGGCCTGACCTGAGACAGAACATCATGGTGGAAGTATGTAGCAGAGAAAAGCAACTGGGAACATGGGGGGGGGGAGACTCCCCTTACCCCAAAATATATACTCCACGTGACACCTCCAATAACTCACCTCCTCCAGCCACACCCCACCTGCCTACAGTTACCCTTCAGTTAATCCCTTTCAAGAGATTAATGCTCTGATTAGGTTAAGGCTCTCTTAACCCAATCATTTTACCTCTAAACTTTCTTGCATTGTCTCACATAAGAGCTTTTGGGGGACAGGTAAAATATAAACCATAACGACCCCTTCTTTTTATTTTTTAACCATACAATTTTACCTCTCTTCATCTTAGTATTTCCCTCCTCCATTTTTTTTGTACAGTCTTTATTCATTTCTGACTTGCACAATCCTGTATCTATATAAATTTGTCAATACTTACAAATAGTCTATTAGTTCATTAGTAGTAAGTAGTTGTTTTCGAATCATTGTATCATTTTGCTCATTGGAAATAATGCAATAAATATCTGTTTAATTAATCCACTCATTTTCATTCATAATTATATAATGAGTGCCAACTGTGTACCAGGAATAGAAATATGTAAAAGCACCCATGGACCCTGCTCTCATATCTTATGTGAGATAGGCTTTCATCAAATGATCCACTGAGGTTAAGTACTCTGAAAACAGGAATGTTTGCATGATTTTGACCTGAGAATTTTCAGACTGCTTCCCTGAGGAAGCTATGCTTCACTTGAGACATGAAAGGTGAGCAGGAGTTAAACTAGAGATACAGGATGGAGGACTTTATAGACAGTGGGAACAACACATGCAAAATCTGTGGGGCTATAGGGAAGAGGACATATCCAAGAAAATAAAGCCTGTTTTGGAGGTGCACAGAGAAAGGAAAGGAAAGGTGAGAGAAGGGCCCAAGAAGAAGGCCAGAATGGAGAGTAGAGGATTTGCGCAGGATTTTGATATTTTTTCCAACAGCCATGGGAAGCAATTGAAAATTTTAAAGTGGAGAGTACAGTAACTAAATTTTTATTTTAACAAATATCACAGACATTACAATATGGACAATAAGTATTGGGGGATGAGAGAAGACAAAGAAACCAGCTAGAAATCTGTTGAAGAAATTGAAGCATAGTATCTTACAGAGCAGAATGCCATAGTTTCCTTTATTGTTGGCATTTTTTTCCTATTTTAAATAATCTTACAAAGAACATATTGCATGTGACTGCTAATTTGTGCACCTGAGTGTGGACTTCCGTAGAATAGACACCCTGATTTTCCCTAGGAAATATTTTCTTCCTCACTCTAGATGATTTGGCTGGAACTGAACTCACTTTAGCTGTCAGGGTGCAAATGTGACCTAGGCCTGGCCAAGAAAAACAGCAATTTTCAATTATTGTATAGTTTTCAAGGACTGTTGGGAAAGAAAAGAAAAAACTGCCATGAGGATGTTAAGATATAACAGTTTTAAGTGGAGATTCTGACAACTTCCACCGCAAATGAAATGTTTGCTTAAAGGTAGATCCAACAAAGAGGAAAGCAATGCCAAGTTATGGTGATAAACCAGTTTCGAATAATTTGTTTGCATTTGTGGATTTAGAAGTACTGGGGTTAAGTATTACTTCTAAAATATATGGCCTAATAAATTCCCTATTTTTGTTTAAGTCAATTTGAGTTTGGTTTCTCTCATTTGCAACTGGAAGTATCTTAATGAGCAAATAATAAATTGAAAATCAAGGAAATGATATCAGTTATTAGATTGTTATAAAAATTTACTACTATAAAAAAATGTTTTGCTCCAAACAATTTTAGTTATACTGAAGTGTAGACATTTGAATGGAAAGAAAATAGAGACAGAGAATCATTACAATACATAGGGAGTCTATGTTAGGAATTAAAGCAAAACAACTGTGAGACATATTATTTTAACACTAATATATTAGGAATACATTTTGTTCCTTACTAAGCATGTATACCACAGAAATTGTTCAAATTGTCATGTCTAACTAGTATCTAAGTTGAAAATATTTAAATATTATTATAGAGGACATATTGAAACAGCGCCCTGTGTATTCCACACCAGATGACTCAACAGCTTCTTGATTGTGCTTCTCTATGTCAAATGTAGACCCAAAAGGTGATCAAAATAGGCATTAACTTTACAGGTGGATCTTACATTTAATGATCTGAAAGTGATTCACCAGGAGAAACTCCTGTCTGGTCTTATTCCTCAAAATAGCTATTTTCCTAAAAAGTTACTTGGTTTTTATCTTTGGGCTTCTGAATCATATAACTGAGCAAGTTTTCCTGTTTTGAAATGGTTCCAGAAAAAGTGTAGTGCCAAAACTGATATCAAGCTATTCAGATAAGAATGTTGTTTAATTCTGTCATGGATTTAGTTTTTTTTCTCTATTCTGGTTTTACCTTTCTTCTTTTATTAAATATACATTGTATACATATGCTTTTTGTCAATTACCAATTTATCTAAATTTATACTATCTATATTATTTATGCTATCATAATGTATTTAATTTACAATTTAATGTTCATTCATTATTTCTATAAAAACAATCTGAAAAAAATCTCTAAAAGTGACTTGAGGAAGTATCTTAAAAGATAAAATATTTATTTTATTTATTTGATAAATTATAGGAAAGAATAAAGAATAAGAAAGAAAGATATAAAGTTATTAGAAGAGCAGATTTAAAATACTGAATGGGTTCTCAAACTGAGTGCCCATTCCTTCTTCATTTTAAATTGCCATGAAAGAAATATGGCACTAACTGTAAACTTGTTGCCGTCTAATAAAACTAGTAAAGTTCCACAGGAACTTGTAAATATCTGGTTATCTGTTCCCAGTGAATCGTTTCCCATACTAATCCCATGAAATCACAGTATAGGATAAACATACATAAGAAGTAAGACTGATAATAGCCTAATGAAAGAACCAAGAGGAATTAATGACAATGACTTTTTCCTAAACCAAACCTTAATCAGGATCCTCTGAGTCCTCTTCTCAACTAGACCTTAACCTAGGCCTTCTGTAACCAGAATTTATGGAATAAAGTTTTATCAAGAACACCCAACCCTACATATCTTGTCAAGTTCCTCATCTGCCATCCTTGGTATTGAACTCCTCAATCTATCTGTAGCAAGAAACTTGTTAAGTCAATTTAGCAAAACTCTTCCTATCTCTGACAGCTCCTCTTGGTAATTTTCCATCCACAAACCCTCTCACACTGCTTGTCAGCTACAAATCCACAGTTATTTTTGCTATATTCAGAGTTAATCTGAGTTCTATACTGAAGCCTCTCTCCCTTACTGAAATGGTTTGAATAAAATCTGTCTTGATATTTTAACAAGTGTGCAGTGCAACACAGTTTTATTATATTAATAAGTAATTAATTGATACAATTATACACACACACACACATATCCTACTCAAGCCATAACATATGACACATTGTATATTTGCTTTATAAAATGGAGTGTCTAAAAAGTAAGAATAGGTTTCTTACTGTTAAAGACAAAATTATGCATGGTACTTGTTAAAGAATAGTAAGGAAGTCTTATTCAGGAGATTATTATGATAAATATAGCTGCTATTACAATAAGATTTTGCAGTAAGGAAGAGTTTGGGGTCAATGAAAAAAAGAAAACAAAGTAGGAATTTGTAACCAAAGAGCCAGGAGTTGGGGCAGGGGGATGTCAATGGGTAGAATATTATTAAGAGGAAATATCACAGGTAAGAGGACACTGTCTAAATGGACTTGGCAGGATTCTTGCTATAGGCAGTCCACAGTGATCTGACATTATATGAAGTATGGTGGAGGATGAGGAATCCTGCTGAGCAAGGTAAGCCAAAACTTTGAGGGTGGGAATCTTATCTAAACTCAAATAGCAAGGTTCTTGCTAAAACTGAGGTAAACAGGAAAGCCCAAAAGTCAGGGCTTAGTTGAGAAAAGAGCTCAGAAAAGCCTAACGAGAGTTTGGGCAAAGAAAGAATCTTTCTTCATATTTCCAAAACATCTGTTCTCTGACTCAGAAATTTAGCATTTATTTATCTGTTTTAAAATACCAAGAAAACTATTTAGAATAATCAACAGAATAAAAATAATAGCCTCTTTGGAATAGAGGCAAAAGTTCATGTGTAAAGAAGAAACAGATGAAAGTGAACAGAAAAGATGAGTAGGTATCAGAATAGAACAAAAATGGAGGTAAATGAAATAAATAAGGATTTTAAACAAATAAATCACAGCATTAAAAAGGAAATTCATGTTGGTAGTAAAGAATGAAAGAACTTCTGAAGAATAATCAAATGTTAATGGGGAAACCAATGCAATTTCCCAAATGCAGAGGAAAATGAGATTAAAATAATGAGATGAAAGAAATCATACAGTGTTCAAATGCATAATAGGTGTTCTTAAATCTAGTGCAAGATAAACTACTAAAAAAAAAACTTCAAAAGCATTCTTTCAAGAAAAAAGGAGATATTAAACAAAAAACTATTCTATTTCAAGGATATAATCTTAAAATCCAGAAGACAGTACTGCAAGATCTAAGGAGTTTTGAAGGGAAAATGTATAACTCAATAAAATTTATATGCATAAAAGTACTTCAACTGTCAGAAAAACAAAGGCAAAAATTAAAAGTACGTGAAAGTACATGAATGAGACCTATATGACATTGATGGAGATTAAAGACACAAGTTTAAATTCCTGTTATGTACTTCATTATAAACCTAAAAATGAATGCTAGAAAAGTTTTCTGAGAAGAAATTTTAAATGTAATAAGATATTTCTAAATTGAAAGGCTGAAAGATTAAAAATTTGATGGCTAAGGAGAAATGAAAAGAATAAAATACACTGGGTGTCTTGTTTAAAATTAACTTCATACAAAGATTCTGTCACCTTTGATATTCTTAATATTAACATGTTTCAGAAATATAGGTTAGTGATTATCTCTAAAGCACAAAGAAGCAATTTTGCCATTTTTTTTCTAATTTTATTTAGTAGAGGCTATCCCTATCTCCTTGTAAGAAATCAAAGATACATGACATAAAATGTCAGAAAATCGTTACAAATAAAAACAGTAAGAATTTTTCTTTCTTTTTATTTTTAAATTGGGAGGCTCTGGCTCTTTAAATCCCTACATTAACAAACCAAAACCCAAAGTAAATGATCATTTCTAACTAAGGCGCACCTATCAGAATCTACCGGCTAAACTCTAGCTAGGAACTTACCACCCTATTCAATCAAAAGACTTTCTTTGTCTTGCTTCTGTTCACCTCTTGACCCTCTCAACCATCTGGTGCTATCCTGTTTCACAAGTCTCTGATGCACAAATAAGCTCTTTAAAATTTAAATATACTTATATTTTTCTTTTGTTGGATATCATGGAAGATCATACAAAAAAGAAACTAACTCCTCATGTTTGCATAAGACAATGTATAATCAAACAAAATAGAAAAGAAAATCATAAAGGAAGCAAAGGTATACTGTTCAAAATGGTATCTCCTAGGTATATGTGAATATTTAAACTACATTAAAGCTAATTAAAGGTGGGCTTTTAAAAATTTAATTCAGTTGCCAACATTTAACAATTGTTAGATTTCACATTAAAAAGTCCATCTTTTGTATAAAAAAGATAAATTAAGTAATTGAATCTAATTAAAATAAACACACTAGCAATATTTCACACATGGTTAGTGGCTAATATATCAGACATTTCCATCATGACAGAAAAGTCTATTGTACCATGAATTCTAAAGGGTAAATTTATTTGATATAAGCAAAATGCACATATCAGAATCAATTTTGGGATCTTTTCCTCTCTCACAAAAACCTCTCCAGTCATATGTTCTACTATTAAGAAAACTAGTCGGCCAATATGAAAAGCAAAATGTGTAGAGAAATATTTATTATAACATCAAAATAGTAGAAATTTTTTGCCTTATAAGGTAGATTAAATAAATAATGTATCTATCATTTAGAACATTAGACAGCACTGGTATTTTGATTTAAACCTTTTAATTGAAATGGAAAGATATATATAATGCATTGTAAGCAAAAAGAAAAATGTAGTGTTTTTTAAGAAGTATATGTGACACAAATTTGTATACAAACACACACATACATGTATATACGTATACATATACATATAGAAAAGTTTGGAAGGATCCACTCTCAACATCATTTATGTCTGAGTAATGGAATTTTGAAGTGTGTGTGTGTGTGTGTGTGTGTGTGTGTGTGGGTTCATTATCATTATTTTCTATTATTTATTTTCAGAAAGATAAGATTTTGCTGATGTAACAATCTTAATAAGCATTAATAAAGAACAATTCAGAAAACTGCCACTTTACCCATATATGGTACATACATTTTTTTGGTGAATTGTTTAGTGCTGACACTTTCCCGTTCTAGATGGTCTTTTAAAGAATACAATTAATAGATTGTTATGGAGATAGCTTTAATTACAAAAGTTCTAACTGTCAGAGATCTTAATAGCACACAAACAGAAACTAAACAGAAAATAAACATTAAAAGGGCATTGGGTAGCTCCTGGAATTTCCAGGGGGCTGGCAAAGCAGACTCAGAACCTCTACAGTTAGAAGCAATGACTGAAACATCCCACCACAAGGACCCTGAGCTCTGACAGCCCATTGCCTAGCTGATACCGGCAGAGAAGCCAAGGCCAAGATTAGCACCATCACCCACCCTATCTGCGAACTGCAGCTGCCAAAGAGGAGTCTCCACGAATTCTTTTCCTGAACTTCACTAGTTCTTGATTCACTGAGAAGGGGAGAGATGGGTCAACAAGAGGTTGGTCAACAATGTTACAGTTCAATAGGAGGATTAAATTGGTATTCTATGGCACTGTAGAGTGAATACCTAGTAGATTTTGAATGTACACACCACAAAGAAATGATAGAAGCTTAAGGCAATAGATATGCTGATTACCCTAATGTGATCATTACTTGTATACCCGAATCAAAATATCATATTGGGGCTGGGGAGATAACTCAGTCGGTAGAGTACTTGCCTTGCAAGCACAAGGCCCTGGGTTCAATCCCCAGCACCACAAAAAAAAAAAAAAAAAAAAAAAAAGCCATCATATTGTACCTTACAAATATGTACAACAATTATGCATCAATCAAAAAACTAAAATTTAAATCCAACCCATCATGCTGGGTCATGAGTCTGCATCCCATCTGCAGAGGGAAGTTAAAGGAACAATTATGTGGCTTTGATATTGTGATATTATAAGACATATATATTTTGGTGTTCTCCCAGTTTCCTGGTACATGCTGCTAAAACCCTTGGAATTTAAGTGATAGCTTGATAAATGGGTTGTTAGTATGATAATGAGAAGTCTGGGGGCTCGGGAATCCTGGATATCCTCAGGATGAGGACTGATTGCCAGTGAAATCAACCACGGGTTAGAAGGTTGGAGTAACCAGCCCCAACCCCCTGACCTTTGGAGAGGGGAGAAGGGCTGAAGGTTCAGTTGATCACAAATGACCGATGATTTAAGCAGTCATGCCTATGTAATGAAGCCTCCATAAAAACCCAAAGGAGAGGTAGGGTTTGTAGAGCTTCCAGATTACTCAACACATTCAAGATGCAGATGTGCTGGGAAGGTGAAATATCCAGAGAGAACACAGAAGTTCCACCAATGTTCACACACACCTTTCCCTGTGTGTCTCTTCCTCTGGGCTGTTTCTGAGTTGTATCTTTTTCAATAAACAGATAATAACAAATAAGACAATTTCCCAGATTCTGTGCATTATTCTAGCACATGACAGATCTTGAGGAAGAAGTCATAGATACCTCTGAGTTATAGCTTATAGATCAAGAACAGGTGATAACTGGTCTTGTGATAGATGATTGAATCTTGTGGGGCTGAACCTTTAACCTGTGGGGCTACTTGCTATCTCCAGGTAGACACTGTCAAAACTGAGTTAGATTGTAGGATGTTCAGTTGGTATCTGATCAGAAATGGAAAATGACTTGGTATGGAAGAAAACTCCACATATTTTATTGATCAGAAATATTGCCAGAGTATGAAAGAGGAAAAAGAGTTTGTTTTTTTCCTATACAGTAGCATTTTCAGCATTCATAGTGTGAGATAATAGGCAGCCGGGGTAATGATGTTGCACAGGAGAAATGAGAACAGAGTAGAAAGCTCTCAGCACCATTGCCACTGCCTGCCTGCTCCAATCTCCCCACCACTATAGGGACTACTAGTAGCTGTGTTTCCCACAAATTGAACTATGAAATGACTATTTGCTACGTGTGTAAAAAGCACTTCTTCAAAAGTTTGAACTGTGATATCACATTTAATTTCTGTAAACCACCATGTTAAGTAGTTATTAATATCCTCACAAAATTTAGCCACAGAGAAGTTATGAAAATTGACCAGGGTCACAGAGTTAATGAGCCAGCAATATGACAGAATTTTCCTTCAGGAAATATGGTTCCAGAACTCAGACTGTGAATGGGGCTGCCTCCCATACATTCAAATAATTCTTTCGTGGTAGTGGTAGAGGAGGTGTATGTTTTAGTCTTAACGACATGTCTTAAAATATCTTTCCATGCCAGTAATAAAGAAGTTGCGGGAAGGGGATTTATCACTTTGTCTTCAGGGTTGCATCTTTATCAAGGTGGACTTGAACATGCTTTTGTTTGTTTAGGTTTATCTTGGATTTCTTTCTGACCCAAAGTGTCAGTCTTATTTCTTGGAAAGAAAACCTTTGTCAACAAGAGAACATTTCCCTTGCTGACTTTCTTCCTACTCTCCCCTTTCCTTATTGGTTTAATTTTTTGAGTTTCAGATTTAAATACTGCACTTCTCAAGGTCAACAACAAAATTTGGGTGAATTTCTAAATTAAATAAACGAGATAACATTAAGGAAAGCAAAGGGTAACTGATTACTAACACTTTTAAAGAAGTACACGTGGAAATTACCTTTTCTCCTCTAGAGTAACAGTATATCAGTTCTAGATGATGTCTACTTAAATTCTACAACTTTCTCAAACTTTGAAAGAAGGCACACATAAGTTCTGCTCCTTTTCAAATACTATAATACATTCATGAACTATGTGGTGTATAGGATATGATGTAATAAATGGACATGTTAAGGATTTTAATATATAGGAGTGGATGGATAAGTCCTTCAATTTTGTTTATTGTAAAGGTAACACACAGCTTGTACATGTGATTGCTCATAAACTGCCAATTGGGACAATGTTTTTGAAGAATGTCTATTCATGTGACTTCACATTAATGTGGTAATTATTGTTATTTACCCTAATTATTTCAAATTTTAATAACGTCCCCAAACCAGGCAAACAATAGACTTTTCATCCCCATTCACTGTAAAACAAGTTGATTGAGTATATACATTTATTCAATGTTCATTTAATCTAAATGGCATTGCATGCTTACTTTTATAGCACCACTAAAATAGCAAGTAGCTCCTGGCGGCTGTCCTGTCAGCATCTTTCAAGAAAAAGTGGTAATTTTCCATCAGACTTTTGACTCTTGTCAACTTGTGCAAATTGACTTGATGCAACTGCTCTGAAGCATTTAAGAAATCACTTCCTTTTCCCATCCAGTTGCAGTTTCATTAGCTATGACTGCCACATTTTCAACACATGCATATATGCATGAATTTCTTGAATAGCCAAGAAATAGACAAACAGGACCTAAATATATTCATAGAACATTCTACTTAGAGTAATCACTTGGGACTTTGTAAAATTATAGAAAGGACTAGTTCTCAGAAATAGGGCGACTTTATTCCCAGTGTGGTCCTATAGGTTACATATAGATTAAATTTAACTAAAGGAACCTATTTTGTCATGCCAGATTTTCTATTAGAGATCAATGCTCAAGCTAATTTCCAAATAGCTATTTGTTTCAATTCTGTCCTCCGTCAGCAACAGAACTTGTCTCTAGCTAGCTGTTTATTTTCTGCTTCAGGGTTCTTCTTTGTAAAATCAATCAAATATTACTCTAACTCAGATGGAACCCTTATTGTGTATGCATTATGGAACTGGCATAGTTTTGATAAGGAGATGTTGAATTTGCCTGCCCAATTCTCAGTTTAAGTAAGTAGACAGGGTTGGTTTGGAAGCTTATAGAGTAAATTTGTTGGAATTTAGTTAACAATTTATCTCAGCATGTCAATTGCCTTATATGTATTTGTATACTAACTATAAGCCTTTTAGATCCGATTTCCATGTTTGCTTAAAGTACACAGAGCAGTTTAAAATTTTAGGAAATGTTCCTAGTAGCTATTACTGGCTCCCTCTTTCAAAGTGAATTCCCAAAGAATCTAAGAGAAAAAAAATATAAGAATACTATGAGGAACCCTAAGGGCAATGGGAAATGGAAGAGAAGAGCATTTTGCCATAATTGGAAAGGTGGTGACTTTGATCTGAGGCAGAAGACAACCTCAGAGGATGAGAACAGTGGTAAAGGAACCCCTGTTGGAGTTTGTGCTTATTCCTACCAATGCCTTGTGATACGTGCCCTTGTATGAAGATCCCAGGAAAAGGATTGCATATCACCTGATCTATAGCATTTGATTTCCCATACCTCCTCTTTCAAAGCCCCAGGGCTGGTGAATCATAATCTGAGAAACCTTTAACATAACTTCTCTTTGGGAGATCCCAAGAGTAAAGCCCAATCTATAGATATGCTCCATCAGCTGAGAAGGGAGCCGCTGGCTCTCTGCCATGTGGGTTTCTTCACCATACAGCCCAGGGGTCCAGATGCTAAGATATTTGAGGAACATAACTGTTTAAAGCTGGGGAAAAGGGAGACAGTATTATAGATTTCCGTGAGAAGCAAACATTAGACAGGATGAACCAAGAATATAAAATTGGCCTGAGGAAAAAATAATTCTAAAAAGTTAATAGGAAGAGACTTATAATACATCTGTTAATGAGAAAAGTTTGAGCAGAAATATAGACATAATATTTTTTAAAGAACAAATTAAATATATGGAGTACATATCTGAAAATATAAAATTGAAGGATGAATAATAACCGAGATACTACAGAAAAATGAGAAGACGGCTTGCCTGATCAGCTATCAGAACCTGTTACGAGGTTAAAGCAATTAAAAAAGAGTGGTATTTGGGTAGAAAAGAAACCTGTTCAATGGAATAAAATAAAGAGTTTAGAAACAGAGTCATTCATTTGTGGAATTTTGATAGAAACACAGGTAGGGAAACGGATTCTTCAATAAGTGAAACTGGAAAGAAGTTATCCATATGGATAAAGATATAATTGAATTCCTAACTCAGATCACACAATAAAAAACCAATTCCAGTTATATTAGGAAAAATGAAACAAAACAAAGAAGAAGGGGAAGGTGGAAGTGGAGGAAGAGGTGAGAGAAAGTCAATACTTTTCTTCAAATAGAATTTGTTCCTATTTGTTTCTTATCTTTTTGATCTAGAGGTCAATAAACATATCTTAAATAAGGTTGGAATAAGAAAAGATCACATTAAAATTAAAAACACCTTTATGAAAGGGAAACTTTATGAAAGTGAAAAGATAATTACAAGTTGATAAAAGATATTGATGATGCACAAATGTAAAAGGACTAATATCAAGGATATATAAAGAACTCCATAAATTAGTAAGAAAAGCACAAATAGGAAGGTGGACATTTCTGAAGGAAAATCATATGTCCAATAATCATGTAATAGGAAATTGCAAAATTTACTACTATTTTATACCTCTTTCATTGTCTAAACTTGAAAGCTGTGGAGAAGGTGTGGACTCATATTTCTATATGCTATCACCCAGTGACTCATGCAACCAAGAGAAATTTTTGCTCATATACTGCAACACAAATGTGCAGAAATGTTCATAAAGGTACAGTGCTAATCTATCAAGTGTGAGGCCTTGGATTATCTATCCCCAGCACTGCAAAATAGAAAAAAACAAAGAAATGTTCATAGTAGGCTTATTCACAGAAACTAAAATCTGCAAACAAAAGCACACTCATAGAAAAATAAATAAATAAAAAACATTATATTTACAAAACAGAATTCTTTATAAGACTCAAGGATGAATCTTAACAATATAATATTAAACTTTTTAACAATTCCTTAAGATAACATACAGCCTGATACATTTTCTTTTTTTTATTTTAGATACACATGACAATAGAGTATATTTTGGCATCTTATGCACACATGAAATATAAATTATTCTTGCAGTTGTAAATGATGTGGAATTTCACTGGTCATGTATTCATATGTGAACATAGGAAAGTTAAGTTTGATTCATTCTACTATTTTTCCTATTACCATTCTATTCCCTTCCCTTCATTCCCCTTTGTCTAATCCAATGAAGTTCTTTTCTCCACCCCTTCTTATTGTGTGTTAGCATTCACATATCAGAGAGAACATTCAGTCATTGATTTTGGGGGATTGGCTTACTTCACTTAAAATGATAGTTTCCAGTTCCATCCATTTACTAGCAAATGCCAAAATTTCATTCTTTTTTATGACTGAGTAATATTCTAATGTGTGTATATACCACATTTTCTTTGTCCACTCATCTGTTGAAAGCCAATAAGGTTGGTTTCATAGCTTAACTATTGTGAATTAGCTGCCAAAAACTTTGATGTGGCTACATCACCATAGGATGCTGAGTTTAAGTCCTTTGTGTATATACCAAGGAGTAGGAAAACTGAGTCAAATGGTGGTTCCATTCCAAGCTTTCTTAGGAAACTCCATACTGCTTTACATAGTGGTTGCAGCAATTTACAGTCCCACCAGCAATGTATGAGTTAGTGAACCTTTTCCCCCATGTCTTGGCCAACATTTACTGTTACTTCTGTCCTTGAAAATTATCATTCTGACTGGAGTGAGATGAAATCTCACTGTAGTTCTAATTTATATTTCTCTAATTTCTAGAGATATTGAACATCTTTTCCTATATTTGTTGACCTTTTCTATTTCTTCTTCTGTGAAGTGTCTGTTCAAATTTTTGCCCATTTATGGTTTGGGTTATTCATTTTTTTGGTGTTTAAGATTTTTAGTTCTTTATATATCCTGGGGATTAATGCTCTATCTGAGGCATAGAAGGCAAAGATTTTCCCCATTCTGTAAGCTCTCTCTTCACATTCTTGACTGTTTCCTTTGCTGTGAGGAAGCTTTTTAGTTTGATACTACACCATTTATTGATTCTTGATTTTACTTCTTGTCCTTTAGGAGTCCTGTTGAGGAATTCAGTTCCTAAGTTGACATGATGGACAGTCAGGCCTACTGTTTTTTGAGTCTGGTGTAACGCGTAAGTCCTTAATCAACTTTGAGTTGCGTTTTATGCAGGGTGAGAGATAGATGTTTAATTTCATTTTACTACATATGGACTTCCAGGTTCCCCAGTACCATTTGTTAAAGAGGCTATCTCTTCTACAATGTATGTTTTGAGTGTTTTTTTTCTAGGATGAAATAATTATATTTATGTGGGTGTGTCTCTTTGTCTTCTGTTCTGTACCATTGGTCATCATGTCTCTTTTGGTGCCAATATCATGCTGGTTTTGTTACTATTGCTCTGTAATATAATTTAAGGTCTGGTATTGTGATGCATCCTGCTTCACTTTTCTCACTGAGGATTGCTTTGACTATTTTTGGCCTCTTATTTTTCCAAATGAACTTCATGACAGCGTTTTCTATTTATATGAATAATGTCATTGGGATTTTAATTGGAATTGCATTGAATCTGTACAGCACTTTTGGTAGTATGGCCATTTTGACAATATTAATTCTACTTATCCAAGTGGATGGGAGATCTTTCCATCTTCTAAGATCTTCGATTTCCTTCTTTAGTGTTCTGTAGTTTTCATTGCAGAGATCTTTTACCTCTTTTGTTAGATTGATTACCAAATACTCTATTTTTTCTGAGACTATTGTGCAATGGATAGTTTCCTTATTTCTTTTTTCGGTTGATTCATTACTGATGTATAGTAATGCAATTGATTTATGGGTGTTGATTTTATATCCTGCTAATTTGCTGATTTCATTTATGAGTTCTAGAAGTTTTCTGGTACAATTTTTAGGGTTTCCTAAATATAGAATTATGTCATCAGCAAATAGTTTGCATTCTTCTTTTCCTATTCATATCCATTTAATTTCTTTCTCTTGTCTAGTTGCTCTGGCTAGAGTTTTTTAAATTAATTTTTATTTTTTCTAATTAATTGTACATGACAGTAGAATGCATTTATACATTTTGCTAAATCATACATAAACAAAGTGTAATTTCTCATTTTTTGGATTGTACATATTGTAGGATTACATCAGTCATGCAGTCATTTATGTACATGAGGTAATAATATCTGTTTCACTCTACTACTGGCTAGAGAGAATGCTTTCAATTTTTCTCCACTTAAATTATGTTGACTTTGGGTTTAGCATTTATAGCTTTTACAATGTTGATGTTCCTACTATCCCTAGTTTTTCTAGTATTTTGAATATGAAGGGGTGCAGCATTTTGTCAAATGCTTTTTCTGCATCTATCAAAACATTCATATGATTTTGTCTTTAAGTCTATTGATGTGATGAATTATGTTTATCAGTTTCTGTATGTTGAACCCATTCTGTATATTGCATCTCTGGGATGAAACCTACTTGATTGTGGTGCACTATCTTTTAATATTTTTTATGTGATTTGCCAGTATTTTATAGAGAATTTTTGCATCTGTGTTCAAGAGGTCTAAAGTTTTCTTTACTTGATGGGTTGTTGTCTGATTTTTGGTATTAGGTCAACACTAGGTTTATAGAATGAGTTTGGAAGGGTTTCCTCCTTTCCCATTTCATTGAATAATTTGGGAAGGATTGGTGTTTCTTCTTCTTTGAAAGTCTGGTAGAATTTGACTGAGAATCCATATAGTCCTGGGCTTTTCTTTCATTGCTTGAAATTGATCTGTTTAAATTTTCTATGTCCTCCTGATTCAATTTGGGTATGTCATATGTCTCTAGAAATTTGTCAATGTCTTCAAGATTTTCCAGTTTATATTTTCAAAATAGTTTGTGATTATCATCTATATTTTAGTAGCATCTGTTGTGAGAGTTCCCTTTTGATGACTAATTTTAGTAATTTGAGTTTTTACTCTCTCTTCACTAACTTGGTTAAGGATTTATCAATTTTATTTTTTTCAAAGAACAACTTTTTGTTTCATTAATTTTTTTGGATTTTTGTTTGTTTGGTTTTTTTGTTGTTTCTTTGTTTCAATTTCATTGGTTTCAGCTCTGATTTTAATTATTTCCTATCTTCTACTGTTTTGGTTCTAATTTGATCTTCTTTTGTAGGACTTTGAGATGTAATGTTAAGTCATTTATTGTTGACTTTCTATTCCTTTAGTGAATGAGCTCAATACAATGAACTTTCCTCTTATAACTACCTTAATAGTGTCCCAGAGATTTTGATATGTTATATCATTACTCTCATTTACCTCTAAATATTATTTTTATTTCACCCTGATTTCTTTTGCTATCCATTGGTCATTCAATAGCATATTATTTAGTCTCCAGGTGTTAGAGTAGCATCTATTTTTTATTTTGCCATTGATTTCTAATTTTTTCCATAATGATCTGATAGAATGCAGGGTATTTTATCTATTTTTTATTTGCTATTGTTTTGTGGCCTAAGAGAAGGTGTAGTTTAGGGAAAGATTTGTGTGCTGTTAAGAAGAAAGTATATTCAGTCATTGATGGAGAAAATATCATATATATGTATAAATATTTATATCTTAAGTCTTAATTATTAATTTTATTTTTTAGTTCTATAACTTCTTGATTTAGTTTTTGTTTGGAGGATCTATCCAGTTGTGACAGAGGTATGTTTAAGTCACCCAGTATTATTGTGTTGTGGTGTATTTGAATCTTGTTATTGAGAAAGGTTTGTTTGGTGTATATAGATGCTCGATTGTTTGGGACAAAAATATTTATGGTTGGTATGTCTTGTTGATGTATAATTCCCATAAGCAGTGTAAAATATCCTTCTTTGTCCTTTCAAGTTAAGTTTGACTGGAAGTCCACTTTATATGATATAAGGATAGAAACTTCTACTTGTTTATGAGATCCATGTGAATGATGTATTTTTTTCCCATCCTTTTACCTTCAGTCTGTGGATGTCTCTGACTATGAGGTGAGTCTCTTGGAGACAACATATTGTTGGGTCTTGTGTTTTAATCTAACCTGCCAGTCTATGTCTTTTGTTTGATGAGTTTAGGCCACTTAAATTCAATGTTATTATTGAGAACTGATTTTTATTCACATTTTAATTTATTGCTGGTTTTTAATTTGAATTAGTTTCTCCTTTGATGGACCATTCTTCTAGTGTAGTTCCTCTGTTTGCTGGTTTTTATTTTTATTTTTCATTTCTTCTTCATGAAATATTTTACTGAGTATATTTTGTAGTGTAGGGTTTCTAGTTGTGAATTCCTTTAATTTTGTTTATCATGGAATGTTTTGATTTCATCATCAATTTTGAAGCTTAATTTTGCTGAGTATAGTATTCTTGGCTGGCATTCATTTTCTTTGAGATCTTGGTATATATTATTCTAGGACCTCCTAGTTTTGAGGGTCGGGGTTGGTTTCCCTCTAAATGTGACCTGTTGTTTTTCCCTGGTAGGCTTTAAAATTCTATCCTTATTCTTCTATGTTAGGCATCTTCATGATAATGTGACTTGGTGTGGGTATATTATACTTTTGTATATTTAGAGTCCTTATATTTGATTTTGCATTTAATTCTTTAGGTTTGGGAAAGTTTCTGATATTATTTTATTCAAAATATTGTGCATTCCTTTGGTTTATATCTCTGAGTCTTCATATCCATATCTTAAGTTTGGTCTTTTCATGCTATCCTATACTTCTTGGAAGTTCTTTTCATGGTCTTTTAACACCTTTTCTCCATGGTCAACTTTATTTTCAAGATTATATGTTTTGTCTTTATTGCCTAAAACTCTGTCTTCCAAATAATACAGTCCGCTAGTGATGCTTTCCAATGAATTTTTAATTTGGTTTATTGATTCTTTTGAGGATTTCTGCTTGGTTTTTTTTTATCAGCTTTCTATCTCTTAATTAATCTTCTGCTTCCTGTATTTTTTCCTTTACATCATCCTTTATCTCATAGATCAATTCAACCATGAACATTCTAAACTCCTCTGACATTTTTTCCATTGTTTGTCACTGGATTCTATTATTAAAGGTTTTTTGTCTACTTGGGGTGATTTGTTCTCTTATTCATATTTTTGGGGTGTCTTCCCATTTATCAGTTGGTTTTGAGGCAGTAGAGTTTCTACCCTGTAGACTGAAGTTTCCAGTACCTCACAGGTTTAGGGATAGACAGATAATAAAAACAACCAATGCAAAAACAATTTACAACAGTAAACCAAATAGTTCTTACTATGAAATCTACAATGTTGACTATCATTATTATCAGAAATGATATGATTAGTTATTGCCCTTGGAAAAACAGTAAGTTTACAAAAGGACTTACAATTTCAAGTGGTGAGTAGCATAGAATAGAAGTGATATAGGATGTGATGATTATGAGGAAGGACGTGTAATTAGTCAGGGATTTCTAGAGGAACAAAATCAACAGGAATATGATTATAAAAAGGGAATTTATTAGACTGGCTTATACGACTAGAAGATGGATAGTCCACAATGGCCCTCTGCAGTCTAGCAAGCTAGAAGAACCAGTAGCTGCACAGTCCAAGAGGCAGAAGCCCCCAAACAAGAAGGATCAACAGTGCTACTCTAGTCCAAAGCCAAGGTTTCTGGAAACTCCTGGAGAATCACTGGGAGAGGCTGCTTTGGGAGAGTAAAGAAGCAAGAGTCCGATGTCTTCAGACGATTGCAGCAGCAATCAAGAACCCATTCAAGAAGAGTCAAGTTTACATCTGCATCTGCTTCCTTGTTCTTCCAACTTTTATTCCATCCAAGCCACCATCCTATTGGGCAGTGCTGCCCATGCTTAGGGAGGGTCTCCACTTCAGTTCACTATCCCACATTCCAATCATTCCCAGACACGCTGTCATTGACACACCCAGAAGCCTCTTACTCATCAACATCTCTTCATCCAATCAAGTTGACAATTCAAATTAATCATTACAGGAGGAGAGAAAATAGAAGTAAAAAAATAAAGGAAACCTGAAAGAGAGATCAACAGAGATTGGCTGTTAGATGAAAAGGGAAAATAGAGTCAAAGGAAACAAATAAGTGAGAGAAAAAATATATAAAATAAAAATTGAAATATAGATATAAAAAGGAAATTAAAGAATACAAGAAAAAACTTCAATATATAATAATCAAACATCTTAATTCTCAAAATACTGATCCATAAAAAGTAACTGCCTTCAAAATGCTAGAAAGGAGAAAAAATAGACAGATGTGAGTTTGTATAAGTATCCAGTTAGAGACAGAGTTCATTAAGAGGAAAGAAGAATAGATGGGGAGGTAGAAAAGGGTTTGTAGATTCAAGAAGTTAATAGGGCAAATGCAGAGGCAATGTAGTATGTGTTTATGAGGGGGAAGAAGAAAAATATAGAAGTAAAAGCATTAAAGGGAAAGTGAAAAAGAAAAATAATTTAGTGGTTAGCAAGAAAAAAAGTTCAACATATAACGAAAGGGAAACAGTTGTGAAACGGACAATGGAAAATCAATCCAAAGTAGGCTAATCAAAAACCCTAACCATCAAAAAACAGATCACAGAAAAATAACTAACTTCGAGAAAGGCTAAAAATAAAAAAGCAGAAAGAAATGTGTAGGTGTACAAATGTATAAATGTCCATCATGTATCAATCAGTACACATTAAAAAACAAAACAGAAACAATAACAAAACAACAGAATAGTCGATGAGATATATGCACACTCTCTGTACCCAAACATCTGTCCATTTCTCAGCTTCCTTCTCAGCAGGATGGTGTGAGGGGCTGTGGAAGATACTTTTGGCTTCACTTCTAGAATATAATTGCTGCTGGGTTCTATGAGATGAGTTTCTGCAAATAAAGCTCCTAGGGGCAGGAATTAGGTCTGGAATTGCCCCAGGTGTTTTACTGTTGGGAGTTATCAGGCATTAATGAATCAATGCACTTTTAGGACTGTAACCCAGTGACTCCCCTGGAGATGGAGGAGTCAGTTTGGTTCTGTTGTTCAGGGATATTGCCCTTTCAGGCCTCCCAAGGATGTTTCTGAGCACTGATCTCAGTTGCTCCACCTGTTCAGATTCTCCCTGCCCCTGGTCCTGAGCATTGCTGGGTTCCAGGGATCATAGCAGGGTAAGCTTTCACCAGCCTCTCCTACCTGTACTACCCACAGGTGAAATGCCATAAATTCTCCATGCCAGAGATTCTCCTGATTTTCTAGGCTCACTTTAGATCTTACAGTTGGTGTCTACTGGATTCACATATTGGACTCAACCCTAAACTTATGGATCTAAATTCCTGGTCTGAGTTGGCACTGTTATCGCATGGAGGTATCAATATGTCTCCAACTTTGGGCTCCCCATGCCCAGCAGGCAGACCGGGGTGACTTTCATGCACCAGTTTAATGAAGTGAGTCGACCCAGGTCAAGCTACTCCTCTGATTCTGGGATTCCCCAGGCCAAGGCTTTCCAGTACTTTTCAGTCTTTTCCAATCTCATGTACTGATTTTCCCCACACCTGCCAAGAGTTCAGCTCTAATGCTGTTCCTTATCTTTGTCTGATGCACCCCAAATTTCCCAGTCTTCAAAACTCTCTGTCCAATATTGAGTGGAGTGCTTTTTTCACTCACCTCACAAACAAGTAGTTTTCTCACTGTTTGAATCCCAATTCACAGAGCCATGAGAAAAGCCACTTCTCACCAATCCACCATCTTGTCTCCCCCTAGCCCCATACACTTTCTAAAGCTAAAAACCCAAACCTAATACTTAACAATGTACCTTTTGAAGATACATCTTGATGCATTAGCACAACATAAAAGAGAGAGCAATGAGTGGGGAAATGAAATTCAGAATGATGTTCAAGTTTAGTGGGTAGAAGGAGGGGCGATGGATGAGGTTGAAATCACATGGCAAAACACAGGCTAAAGGTCAAGGCCCTCACTTTGGGATAAAATGCCCACAGGTATTCATTTCATTATTACAAAACCTGACTAAATAAAAGCAGGCCATCGCGCATGGGTCAACAATGACAGCATCACTCAAGAATAATTAATCCATAATCCAATTCTTATACCTGAAGTCCAATTTAAAAAATTTAGTGAATAGCCCTCCTAATTTTTTAAAATAAAAGAACTGTCTATAGAACTCAGAATGACAGGTAACTTGGGACCAAAAAGTAATCTTTAGAATTATCTGTTTATCTTTACAAGGACAAAAAAAGTCAGTTCCTTCTCAATTATATTGCAAAAAAGAAGTCATAGGTTTTAGCTTTACAGATGACAAAGCATTAGTCCATAAACTTCTCTATTTTTGAAAGGCCATTTTAAATCTAATAGTTTCATAAGCCCAAAGAGACTAAGGTGGGCTTAAGCTTTTGAATCTTGGAAAAAGCGTTACGATCAAACCTACTCTTACCTTTCCTCATATAAATTCAACTGTGAATCTTCTCACCAAGTAGACCAAGTTTTTTAATAATATCCCAAATGTTCTAGATTCAAGCATTCCTTAGAAGTTAGAGTATCTATAGTTTTAGCCTTATCCCCAAATTTTATGCTTTGTACAAAAAGCAGAAAAAAAATCCTCTTCTAGAAAAAAAACCTGCAAAATCCCAAATGTGACAAAATTTTATCATTATTATATTTTCTATTTTTTTAAGATTAACAAGTTCCTGAACAAATTAATATTAGTTTGTATACAGTAATGATGTTGATTTTCTAAACATCCTTCTGTTCTAAAGAAATAATGGAAAATTGTTTCAAACATTTATTTCATTGCTATTAATAGGTATCAGTTTGGAGTTGTTCAATTGGAAACTGAAGAAATTATTTTCTTAATAAACAATTAATATAGATATATATGTATGTCCAATAAAAAATAGCAAAAAATATAAGACTTGGATATCTGTTCTAATTAAAAGATTGAAATGGTGGATTTCATTTTTAAATAAATTTACTTCATGTACAGAAATTTATTTCATGATGCTGACAATTATTAAGAAAATTTTACAAAAATACAGTGTGGATATCTGATAAAAGTCAGAAAGGTGAAAGTGAATGAGTGGCTGGCGTGTGGTAACTGCTTCGAGTGACACAACAGGCATCAGGTCCTCAGTTATAATTGCTTTCTTTATTTAATTTCTTCTGAGCAAGTTGTATTATAAGCACTTGGATTCTATGAAATATCAAATTTTTAATGGATGAAAAATAGTGATCAGGAGTGAAGCATTTAATGATTGTTAGGTTACTAAATACCTGATCCAAGCTTCATAATAATCACTTATATAATTCCCCCAAATACTAGACTCAAGTCTGAGCACTTTGCATGTCATAAATCATTTAATTTCTTACAACACTCTATGAGGAAAACAGTTTTTGCAAATCATGACATGTGACTTGTGTCAAGTCTATACAAATAGGTATTACAACTCAATAAACAGACAAATAACTCTAAAATTGCACAAGGGATTTTAACAGATATTTCTTCAAAGAATATGTACAATTAATCAATTGCTGCTTTCTTCTTATACACGAGGAAACTGCTAAAGAGATTATCCATGGTGGCCTTTAGGAGCTGAACCTATGCAGACTGGATTGTATCCTCTACATGATAACTACATCTTGAAGTTATCTCCCTATTAAAGAAAATATACTTTCAAAATTTAGAAAGATGTTTTTCTAGAAGAATCTAAGTATTACCGGCTTAATGAACTGCAATTTTTTGGATAGTAATGAACTACATGTTAAAACTAATATGGTCATTTTTGTACAAACATGACAAAAAGTTGGTTTGCAGGCAGGCATTTAATTCTTGAAATTCAGTCTATTATGCTGGCATGTGGTGGTACTAATATCTATTTCTCTGCCTGACAACTTATCTTTGCACCTTTACAAAGTTGTTAAAGCTCTGCTTTCAGTAATGCGTTTCAACAACGAGCAGAGGGTTGCTAGACTCTTAGTAATAATTCTGAGTCACCAACTCCCTGGGTCAGTGAAGCCAAGTGAAAGAGAATTTGCTTTTTTCTAGTACGTGTGGAACAAGTCCAAAACCAAAACCAATTTCTCAATTGTAAAGGAGAGTAAAGGGAGAAAATAAAAAGAATGTCTGTGGGCAATGACTTCAATTATTTCTTTTCTTCTCTTTTTCTTTCTTATTCTTCCTCCTTCCTGTTCCTCCTCCTTTTCCCCATCTTATTTTTCTTCTTTCTCTCTCTCTCTCTCTCTCTCTCTCTCTCTCTCTCTCTCTCTCTCTCCCCCCCCTTACCTCCCTTTTTTCTTTTTCCATTTTTCTGCTTGATAAACATTTAGAGGATATTTGTTTTGATGTAGAAAATCACAAGTTCATGACTAAGTAATTATGGAATAAAATTTTTCATCAGGAGACTGATTTACTACTAAATTACTTAGCATGAATATTAAGTTATACATACTGTTAAGTTTAAAATCATATGCCATTATTTTTGTTAGCCTAAAGTTAGAGGGGTCTGAATGAATAGATGAATCTCTATGATTCACATCACAAACTGGGGTCAGTGTAATTTTTTTTTCTAGTCACATAAAACAGTTTCTCTATGAACAGTGGGAAATAATTATTTGTTGGTCAAAATTATTTAAAAAAATAACTTTATTATCAGCACCATAATTGGGCTTGAAAAGCTCACCTGATTGTGCAATTCATGTTATTCTCATTTTATATGCTCTTAATTAGAAAGCATCTGGTAAATGAACACCTGAGTGGCAGAAAGGTAGTAGAATGAAATAACAGCTCTTCATATTGTTTAATGGGCTGTACTGTAACAACTTCTTCAGATCATGAAAACTTTTGATTATTACCAAATAATTAGTGCTGGAAAGCACCATTAATTTATCTTCATTCATGCATCTGCATTCAAGAGAATGTAAAAGGAAGACTTGACTTACCTTCTGCTATCAAAGATAGTTATCAATTTATACTTTCTCCAAAACCATAATAGTCATGCCACTGTTGTGCACTGTAGAGCTTGCTATGACATCACATCTTTTCAAAACAATACATATGAAGTTTTGTTCTTTCCTTCCGTCAAGCTATAGTTGCCTTTTTGTACATTAGTGCACTTGGGCATTTCTTCTGTAGGATATCTTCACCATAGTTTTGCAGAAGAAGGAACTTTTTAACCTGTCAAAAAGATTCCTAAAGTTACAGAAAGATGCTGTTTTGCTACTCTATCAAACTGTACTCTAAAAGCCTCATAGTTAATCAAACTATAAGTATTTATAGCCATGTAGAGCATGGCAAACTAGTCAAATGGTTTACTGGCTACTGTGATTACAGACTCTTCCAGATAAGAACTAAGTGTATTTAACTAGAGTGTACTGCAATAGAGCAATAGAGAGTGACAAATATCTGCCAGGTGGATGGTTCTAATTATTGGACTGTTGTGATAGGTTAGATCTGGAATGTTTCCCAAAACACCCATTGTTGAAAGCACAGACCCCAGTGTAGCTAAGTTCAGAGGTGGGACTGTTAGGTAATGACTAGATCATGAGGGCTGTCATCTCATCAGTGGATTAATCCATTTGATAGATTAATTTGAATGGACTACTGATGGTAACTATAGGCATGTGGGATGTGGCTGAATGAAGTTAGGTCTCAATCTTGGCACTAGGAGAGGGAAGAAAAGATAGCATACCTCATCAGAGATTTTGTGGGTATTTTGTATATATTTTGTTTTGTGGAGCTGGGGTCTGTGTTGCTGAGGTTGACCCTAAACTCCTGAGCTCCAGCAATCCTCCTACCTTAGCCTCTAGCTAGATGGGACACCAAGCCCAGATTCCACAGAGATTTTGAACCACAAGCTGATTCACATCTGAATTTGTGTTACACTGTGATCTAAAGAGTCATAAAGAAATTTCCATTTAAAAATGGCCTCAACCTATTTCAACAATTAAAAATCATTATTGATTATAAAATGCAAACTGATTTAAGAAATGTTAAAATACTTTTAAATAAATACACCAATATTCAATTCAATGTGATCAAAGTTTTGCTATATAAAACTGCATTTAGTATTCCTGGTATTAAATTATAAAAGGCTTACTTTTTAGAACAGGAAGTCAAGTTCAAGTAGAACTTTCATCTGGAAACATCTTTCATCAAGACATGCTTAAAATAACCCATAGATTTTGGAATTAAAGATCAAACATAAAAGTACACTTTATGAATTAGTTACTTTTCTGCAGTGCATCCCTGTCAATTTCTCTTGACTTGTATACTGGTTTGGTTGGTTTTCTTTAAGTTCTAGAAGTCAAAGTCAACAAGTATTTCCTCATTTTTTGCCAATACATAGTGGCCCCAAATTCAGCACAGAATATTCAGGGAATGTTCAATAAATACTGAAATGAATTTAATCCAAGGGCTTTATAATGTTTTGTTTTATAATACACTTTCAAAGGAAAGCATTATTTAAGTGACTTGATAAAAAACTCAAATTCAAAAGTTTTTGCCTGAGGCAACTTTTGAGTTTATAAATTTACTGTATGCTTCTTTTTTCTTCTTAGGAACTATGTCTCACATTATAAATAGTCAAATAGAGTTACATCATTTTTACTGTAACAAGCTGTAATGAAATCACTATCATTTTAGAAGGTGTATTTTAAAGTTATTTTTCTCATAATGGTAGTATATTTTCTACCAGGGCCTTACTGTAGCAGACACATTCCTTTGGAACAATTTCAGTATAGTTAAAGAACTACACATCAAAAGGAAATTGCTTAAAAATTACCTCACCCTAGTGAATTTCTTTGGAACTGAAACAGTTTTCTTTAGACTGCACAGAATTTTAATACTAAAAACAATTGTATGTCTTTTATAACTTAGAAATATACAGATTATAGATATCAATTGGTATTTTGAACTGTATAAAATTAATTTTAGATTAAAATTTGATTAAAGCAGTTACATTCAATGCATGAAAAATCCTATAGAAAATGGTTCTTAGCTGATTTTTAAAATAAGATTCTACAATCCATTCATAAGCCAGAAAGAATCCTGAAACAGTTTTTACCAATAATATTGAGTTTAGAGACTTTCAATCTACTCTTAAATAATATTGCAATTAAGCAGCGGATTTCTCAAACACACTTTTGCAGTGGTCTGCACAGTGGAAAAGGCAAAAGTGTATGAGCTTTTTCTTTTTTTCTGTCATTTCTTTTTTTGATGAGTCAGTCTTTATTAAAGCACTGTGTTTCCTTTTCTGATTTTCCTCCTCTTAAGTATACTTCTCCAGGCCATGACAGAGAGCAACTGTGAGTCTCAGTTGTACCGCTTTTAATTGATCATTGAGAAGGTCACTGTGATTGAACGTTGTCTTTTCCTTCTATGCAAAAGACTTCTTTCCTTTAGGATAAAGAAATTACTTCCTGAATATTTAAATTCATGACTTCTCCCTCCTTTTGATTGTCATTTCATTGACATCTGGGAAGTAATCTCATTCTGTGCAGCTAAGGACAGAGCCAGGGAAGTGTAGAGTCCTGGCCATGAAGATGAAGAGCTTGACATATTTGGAAAGGATTCAGAGAAGAGGACTGCATTTGATTAAAAAGTAATACAATAAGATCTTTGAGTGGATGAGATTACTAAAAAGCAATATTATTAGGTTATTTTTCAGGGCCCTCAACAAGTATGCACATTCTGGTAACAATCTGTTCGGGATTCACTCTTATCTACTCTCATTCCAAGGTATTAAAAAGTAAATTTCTTTAGTCAAAAAAACATAAGTCTGGGCTCTTTTCAATTCATTTTTGTCTCACAGTAACATTTCTGGGTCTGGGTCTTCCAAAGTCAACAACTAGATCTGAAAACACAGTAAGAGGGAATCTGAGTGAACAAATCCTCATCAGAATCAACTGCAGTAAATTATAAATGCCTCATTATATTACAACTTTACTTTGGGCTAGTGTACTTTTCTAATTGCTAAACCATATGGTAGTCGTATTTTGCACCAATTTATTCTTGCTTTTACCTCCCAGTTTCAACGAAGATAGTCATATTAGTCCTGAAAGAGGAAAACCTTGTCTCATTGGGACCTTAGGAAAGCACCTATTTGTTTCCAATAGAAACTGATGGCAGTCTGGTAAACTCCTCTACCAAACTCAGGAAGTGATACTGTGATTTTGACTCTATCCCTGAATTCTTTACCCTCTAAGGTCTTTGGGTGTCTTATTGTCATTTTTAATTATGTCTCTTCACCCACCCCCACCCTCTCATCTCTCCACTTTTTTCCCCTCAGAATGCCATATCTTATTTTGGACAACTGTACTTCCAGCTTAGAATTTATTATCTAAAATGTCTTTTTTCCATACCCTTATTTAGAATTCAACAGTATAATTCACCCTCTTTCTCATGGAGTAAGGCAGTAAACAAGAGTTTTTCTGAAATACTAAAATGTAGATTTGCCAACAATATGGGAATGTCAGCAAAGGAATGTACTGTAAAGTAGAAAAACAATTTATGAATGGGCAAAGTATACACTAGTAACTAAAAAGAGAATGAATGTCACAAACACATTAGAAATCTGAATTATTTCTGCTAAAATTTTCTTAGGACCATATTAGAAAGCAAAACTAAAGACTATTGGGTAATAACCATCTTGAGACAAACAGAAGTTATATGTTTGTTTTGTTTTTTCCCTGGAGAGAAGAGAACAAATTCCCTGGCAGAATTCCAACAGTTTCTTCATGTTAGAGGGAAAAATGGCTTTATTCTAAATGATGGAAGCCCACAGAGAGTTGTAGAGCTACTCAAGGATCTCACTGTCACTGCACTGTACCTCAGAGGACAAGAACTCTAAGGCAAATGCATTGAGAGGGAACTGTTTCAGTTAAAGGACAGCATGGCTACAACCCTGTCCCTTGGGACACCTTCTCTACCTATGCAGACACATGACTCATGATCCTGGCTCTGCTAATGAAATAGCTGAGTCTTAGGTAATATTCATGTTGGTGATAACTCATTCAGTGCTTGCCAGACCACAGAACAACATTAGTTCAGCAGGCATACTTACAAAAAAGGATAAAGAAGCAGAAAAAAGGTGGCATGGATATTTTGTAAATCTTTCACATTAGGAGAAGTAGCACTTTCTGGAGAATCAGGAGATTATCTGAGCATATAATTTTAAACTATTTACTAAGTATCTTCTTTTTTTAGAACACTTGTTAAAGATTCTTCATGAAATTCCTCAATGAAAAGGGAATTATCTGAGTTGAGTAGAAAATACAGATAGATGAAAAATTCAGATGCTGATTTTAAAACAAGGGAGGCAGAATAGAATACCTAACTCTGAAGAGAATTAATTAATGAAGATAAAGACATGCTGCAATCTTTTCTCAGAACACAAAGGGAAAAAAAAGAAAATCAAGACCAGCAATAATACTAAAATAGGCATCTCACCCTGAAGATAAAAAACTTCTTAATATACCAAGCCATGATACATAAAATAAATAATTGAGAAGCTGGACTTCATTTAAGTTAAGATCTTTTTCTCTTTAAAAGACATTGTCAAGAGAAGGAGAAGATAAACCAAATGGGGAAAAGAAATTTGCAAAAAAAGATCATGTCTAATAAGAGATCCAAATATCCAAAGAACTCTTAAAATTCAATAATAAGAAATCCAACATCTTGATTTAAAAATGGGCAAAAGATCTAAAAGACACATTATTGAAGAAGATATGCAAATAACAAGTAAGCATATAAAAATATGTTCAACATCTCATTTCACCTGGGAAATGCAAATTAAATCCACTGTGAGATACCAGCAAACAAGTATATTAGAATGGTCAAAATCTAAAATGCTAACATCAATGCTAGATGGAACAACAGGAATTCTCTTGCATTGCTACTGGGAATGCAGAGTTCTATATGACACAGTTTGGGCAGTTTATTTTAAAACTATACATATTCTTACAATAAGATTCAGCAATTGGACTCCTTGATATTTTCCTGAATGAAATGAAAACTTGTGCCCACAGAAAAACTTACAGCTGTTTATAGCAACTTTATTCATAAACCAAGACTTGAAAGAATTAAGATGCCCTTCAGTAAGTAAACAGATAAATAGAGTGGTAAGGCCAGATCATTGAATACAGTATTATATGGCACAAAATAAAAAAGACTATCTAGCTTTGAAGAGACAGAGAGAAATCTTAATTGTGTATTAAAGAAGAAGTCAGTCTCAAAAGGCTATATACTATATGCTTCTAACTATATGACATTCTGAAAAAGGTGAAACTATGCAGATGGTAAAAAGGTTAGTGGATGACTTTGAAAGAGGAAGAGAGAGCTAAATACACAGAACACAGAGATTTTAGGACATTAAAACTATTTTTTATATGATTCTGCAATGGTTGACACATCATTACACATTTTTAAAAACCCATAGAATGGACAAAACCAGGAATGAACTCCAATGTTAACTGTACACTTTGTGTGACAGTGGTGTGAAACTATAACAAATGTATTTCTGTGGTTCAGAATGTTCACAGAATGTGTGGAGAGAGGTACATGATGTGTCTGGAAACTCTAATTTTTCATTGTAAACTTAAAACTGCTCTGAAAATTAAAATCTTTTTAAAAAGAGTATTTTATTGTTCTTAGAAGAAGGAAATTCTTTTTTTCTTTTTTTCAGAAGTAGAAATGTTCTGTCTTATTACTATTAAAGGTTTTACTCCACCACACCTCTTAAATTTAGTTTTTTTTAGGGAGGAAGTAGACATTCAGATAAATTATATCATAGCATTATCAATTTATTTATAAGTGAAATTTATTTCATTTCTATTGATTTAATATCATAATTAAATAACAATTTATAAGTCTCAGTTCATCCTCTGGATATGTAAACAAGGACATTAATTAAAATAGGCTACTCTATTCAAATGGTATAAACACCAAACTTTTTTTTTCAGTAACATATGTGACATAAAATAATTCTTAACTATGAGAAAAAAATTTTGGTGCATTGCTAATGGGAATGTGAGAGGAATTTTCCAAACTAAAATTAGTATATTTCAAACATCAAATAGAGAAAACAACATGAAAATTTTAACTTTTGCCTAAAACTTGATAAATTTGCTTTTTTGTGATGTCTTCCAAATTATCTACCTCAAATGATTTCTATTATTTAAATTTTAAGGTATGTGCAAAGATTCGTACACCAAAGATAATCAACCACAAAAATGAAGATAAAATAAATTTTAGAACTTCTGTCCATAAGATTGAACTAAAGTTTCTTTATTACACTAAGGTAATTTATGACAATGCTATGAATTAATCAATTTTCAGGTGATATTTGAAGCTCTAGATTTTATGTCTATTCCTTTCAGTACAGAAAAAATAAGTGTGCCCAACACAGTGAAAAACCTCTCCTATCATGGCAATTTCCTTCTTAATATTTGCCAAGTCAAAATTTGGAACATCAAAGTTAATCATAACTTTTCTTCTGAAACAAAGCATGCTTAAGTATACCCAGAATGGCATAAGAAACTATATAAGATGGTAGTTTGCCGGGGACTCTCCAGTCATAGACTGGAAATTGAGTTAATTTTTAAATGTTTTGCTTCATCTGGTGTTAATTATTCACATTTCTACTCCTAACAAAGAAGGTCAAATGTATTATAGTATATACATGGTAAATGCATTACAGATATAAAACAAATTGCCTATATGTAGGGTGGAATATACTCACTGATCAGATGCAATTAGTTTATATTTATGTTATATAATGTCATATCAAAATTGTACATAAGCATTGTAGTCACCTGAAATAACTTAAATTTTGCTATTTATATAAACTTCATGACATAGTCACTATTTCATTCTTTTTGCTAAATCATAAATTATCAATAACAGGCTGCCTTGAGAACTCTAATCTCAGTGTGACACTCAAAAAGGATGTGATCTTGAGTTTCAGATTGATGAGAAATAATGATTCCATTCCACATATTCTTAAAATACATAAAAATGTTTGTAGAGATTAAAATTTATTTAGCCTTTACTTGACCATGGAACCAATAAACAGTTTCCCAAATGTACTGAGTTAATCTGTATAGTTTGTTTTCAGAAATATTTGCCCTAATATGTTTATCAGCCAAGAAGGGAAAAAAGTCAATCCAGTGTAACTTAAACCTGCAAGAGAAAAGAACAAAAAGCTATATTCTCTTTTTCTTACTTCCTTACATATTTTTATTAATGCATTATAATTATACATAATGGGTAATTTGTTGTTACATAGTCACATATAGATATAATATAACAATACAATTTGGCCAATATCACTCCTCAATATTTCCCCTTCCAACCCACCACTACTCCTTTGCTCTACTCTACTGATCTCCTTTTGATTTTTATGAGATTCCTCCCTCAACTTTCTTTTCCTTTTTCCTCTATCTCTTCCACATATGAGAGAAAATATATGAACCTTGACTTTCTGAGTTTGTCTTATTTTGCTTACCAGAATGTTCTCAAGTTCCATCCATTTTTCTGAAATGACATATCATTCTTCTTGGGACTGAATAAAATTCCATTGTGTATATGTATCAATTTTCTTTATCCATTCATCTGGAAAACCTAGGCTAGTTTCATTGTTTTATTATTTTGCATTGTGCTGCTATATGTATGTATGATGACTTTAATTCTATGGATAAATTCTGAATGGTAAAGCTGGGTCACATGGTGTTTCCATTCCTACTCTTTTGAGGCAAGACCATACTGATTTTCATAGTGCTGGTACTACTCTACAGTTCACCAATAGTGTAAAAGTGTTCCTTTTCCTCTACATCAGTATTTATTATTGTTAATATTCCTGATGTCTGCCATTCCAACTGGAGATGAAATCTCGGTGCAGTTTTGATTTGCATTTCCCTAATTGCTACCAGTGTTGAACATCTTTTCATATATTTGTTGGTGTTTGTATTTTTTTCTTTGAAGAAGTATCTGTTTATTTCATTTGCCCAATTATTAACTGTGTTATATACATGTATATATATATATATATATATATATATATATATATATATATACTTTGAAGTTAAGTTTTTGAGTTCCTTTTATATTCTGGATATTGCTCCTCTGTCAGAAAAGTAGCAAGCTAAGATTTTCTCCCATTTTGTAGGTACTCTCTTCACATTCTTAATTGCTTCCTTTGCTGTGCATAATCTTTTTAATCTGATGCCTACCCATTTATTAATTCTTGACATTATTTCCTGAGTTTTCGTGGTCCCATTGAGAAAGTCATTGCCTGCACCAATACGTTGGTGTCTTGACCCTACATTGTCTTCAAGGAATTGAAAGGTTTCTGGTATAATTCCTAGGCCTTTGATTCATTTTGATTTGGTTTTTGTGCAGGGTGAGAGATAAGAATCTAGTCTCATTCTTATACATATAGATAACCAGTTTTTCAAGCACCATTTTTCAAAAAGTCTGTCTTTTCTCCAATGTATGTTTTTGGCACCTTTCTCAAGGATCAGATGACTGAGACAGAAGATTGTGGAATAGAGAGTTTGCTTCCCTGGTGACTCCATGGCATGAAACCAAGAAAAGTAGACAGGGAGTTTTTCAGCAAGGTGGATGGATGAACAAAAATTAGGGGGCACTTTATTGGAATTTAATATTGGAGAATCAAAACAGATAGGGGATTCAGGACATCAAATATAATAAGGAAGTAATCCCAAGTTCACAGCTGTAGCCACAGCTAGAGGCACAAACCAGAATGTTCCCTCCACTACCACAGTAAATCGATAAGGGAATTAAAGGAACCCCCATTCTTGGGAGGACTCAGGCATGTTGGGGTATGAAGAGTTTAAAGATCAGAGTCACTGCCCAACTAAAACAGTAAGGTGTGCTGCATAATATCCTTGTATGGAAAAGAAGCTGTCATCTGTCCTGGTGTTGTGCTCTGAGGAAAGAAGGAACCATTTTTCAGCCTCAGCATGGGGACAGCAGCTGGGGGAGTCAATTTCTGGAAGACTCTGACTTGAAAAAAATAAGCTGATCAAATCCACACTGTGTGAAAGAGAGTGTGCCTAAGTGACCAGGAGAAACTCAAGCGTAGAGAGAAGTTTACAGAGGAATACTGGTTGCAAAAACCCACCTGACTTTCCCTTTCTCCCTCCAATCTGGCTGCTTGCAGGCTGAGTTTGGAGAAAAACACATTACCAGGAATTTGAAAGGATGGGAGCAGGAGAGATTGAGTTTGGAGACTGAATCAGAGACCAGAAATCATGGGATCCACAGGTAAAGTGGTGGGCCAAGAACGGGCTCCTACACCATATGAGTGGAACCCAAAGATGATTCCTGGGGTGCAGTCTTCTGTCAGGGGCCAGCAAGTGCTGGGTCCTGAAGGTGCACTGATTTAAAATCTCCAGACCAATTGGCATTCAATGAAGAGACTGGAGTATAATTAAGCCTAAATCCTGCCTCCCAGAGTTCCACTTCCAGGATTAAACCTAGCCATCCCACCCTGAGGGTGGAGCAAGTACCATACTCCAGACAACCCCACCTACCTTCCGAGAAGGGAAGATGAGAATCTTTTGAACTCCAACAGAAATAATTGTTCAACTTTTCATCAAGATCTTTCTTTTCTTTTTCTCTTTTCTTTCACATTCCTGCCATTTTTTAAACAAATTATTTTTCATACATCAATTTATTGAGGACTAGAGTGTCTGATTAGTATATTTCAGGTTTTTTGCATTATTTTATTTCTACTTTTTTCTTTCTACTTTTGATTTTTTAAAATTCTTACTTTATATATATATATATATATATATATATATATGTATATATTTTTTCTCTCACTTATCTGTTTCCCTTAATTCTTTTTCTCCTTTCTTCTGCTGACAGTAAACCTCTATTATTCCCTCTTTCCCTCCTCCTTCATTTTTTTTTTACTGCTATCTTCTTTCCTTTTTCTAATTAACATCACATCACACACTTCTGTTCTATTTTTGTCCACCTTTTGAAATTGTAGACACTTTGGCAAGCTTACTCTTTTTATTATAGGCAATATATGGACATTTCATTTCTGTTTATTGTGACAAATCTGTAGACATCTTAGTAGGAGCTATTGGTTTAAGGCTGTATGTTGTTTGCATTGGTTGCTGTTATTATTTGTCTCTGTTTTAATGTTGAGAAACTGGAAATCATTAGTGACAATATAAGTCTGCAGGGTATAAACTGTCCAGCCTCAGATTCACACTGAAAGATGGGTAGACACACAAAGATATGAAAAACCAAGGGAACAAATTGCTCCAAACAAATCAAGAGGCTCAAATAATAGAATCCATTGACACTACAATGGAAGAAACGTCAGAAAAGGAGTTTATAATTATGTAATTAAAGTGATCCACAAGGTAAAGAATGATGGAATGATAGAAATCAGAGAGAAAATTCAGGAGGTGAAAGATCACTTCAATAAAGAGATAGAAATTCTGAAAAGAAATCAAGCAGAAATCTTCAAGACAAAGGAATTAATAACCCAAATTAAAAATTCATTGGAAATCATGACCAATAAACTAGACCACTTAGAAGAAAGAGTTTTAGGCAATGATGACAAAATATATAATCTTGAAAATAAAGTTTACCATGGAGAGAAAATATCAATAAAACCATGAACAGAACTTTCTAGAATTATGGGATTACATGAAAAGACCAAATTTAAGATTTATTGGGATAGATGAAGGCACAGAGATACAAACCAAAGAAATGCACAATCTTTTCAATGAAATAATATCAGAAAATTTCCCAAAACTGAAAAATGAAATGTAAAATCAAATACAAGAGGTTTACAGGACCCCAAATGCACAAAATTACAACACACCCACAGAAAGTCACAATATAATGAAAATGCCTAGCACACAGAATAAGAATAGAATTTTAAAGACTGCAAGAGAAAAATATCAGATTACATATAGGGGGAAACCAATTCAGATCTCAGCTGATTTCTCAACTCAGACCCTGAAAACTAGGAGGTCTTGGGACAACCTATACCAAGAAGATGAAAGAAAATGAATGCTAGTCAAGAATACTATACCCAGAAAAATTAAGTTTCAGACTTGAAGGTGAAATAATAATTTTCCAGGATAAACAAAATTTTAAAAATTCACAGCTAGAAACCTTGCACTAAAGAACATTCTCAGTAAAATATTCCATGAAGATAAAATGGAAAAAGAAAAAAAAAAAAGTGAAAACCAGCAAAAGGAGGAACCAAACTTAAGGAATAGCCAATCAAAGGAGACCCTGATTCAAATTAAAAATGAGAAATAAATCAAAATGACTGCAAATACAAATCATATCTCAATAACTTTGAAAATAAATGCCCTAATTCCATCAATCAAAAGACACAGACTGGCAGATTGTTTTGAAAACAACCCGACAATATGCTATCTTCAAGGGACTTACCTCATAGATAGAGACATTCACAGATTGAAGGTGAAAGCATGGGGAAAAACCTGTCACTCGCATGGATCTCACAAACAAACAAGAGTTTCTATCCTCATATCAGATAAAGTGGATTTCCAGTCAAACTTAAACAGAAGGGACAAAGGAGGACATTTCATACTGCTTAAGGAAATTATACATCAACAAGACATAACAATAATGAATATTTATACTCCAAACAATGAAGCATCTGCATACGTCAAACAAACCCTTTTCAGTTTCAAGAATCACATAGAGGACAACACAATAATACTGGGTGACATTAACACACCTCTCTCACCACTGGATATATCCTCCAAACAAAAACTAAACAAAGAAACTATAGAACTAAATAAGCAATCAATAAATTAGACTTAACAGACAGGTAAAGTGGTGTACTATAAGTATGTCATCCATCATCAAGTGAATACACTTTTTTATCAGCAGCACATGGATTCTTCTCTAAAATAGACCATATCTTATGCCACAAACCAACTCTTAGCAAATACAGAAAAATAGAGATTATACCTTGCATTCCATAGATCATAAGAGTGAATTAGAAATCAATGATAAAATAAAAAACAGAAAGTACTCTAAAAACTCTCCAGGTTAATAATATGCTATTGAATGACTAATGATTAGTATAAGAAATCAGGAGTGAAATAAAAAATACTTAGAAATAAATGAGGATAGTGACACAATATATCAAAATCTGGGATGGTATGAAGGCAATTTTAAGAGGAAAGTTCATGGCATTGAGCTCATTCATTAAAATAATAGAAAGTAGGTAAAAAAATAATAATAATAACCTAACATTGCGTTTCAAAGATCTAGGAAAAGAAGAACAAATCAGCACCACAAACAGTAGAAGACAGTAAATAATTAAAATCAGAGCTGAAATTGATATAATTGAAACAAAAGAAACAATTCAAATAACTGGCAGCACAAAAAGTTGGTTCTTTGAAAAATAAATAAAAATGATAAGCTCTTAGTTACACTAACAAAGAAAGAAAGAAAACTCAAATTAATAAAATTTGTGATGGAAAAAGGAAGTATCATGATGGACACTACTGAAATGCAGACAATAATCAGAAACTGCTTTGAAAATTCTACTCCAATAAAATAGGAAATCTTGAAGACATTGTCAAATTTCTAGAGACATGTAACCTACTCAAACTGGATTAGGAGGACATACACAATTTAAACAGATCAATTTTAAGCAATAAATGGAAGATGACATCAAAAACCTACCAACAAAGAAAAGTCCAGTACCAGACATTCTCAGTGGAATTCCACAAGACCTTCAAAGAAGAATTAACATGAATTCTCCTCACAATATTCCATGAAACAGAAAAGAGGAGAACCCTTTCAAACTCATGCTATGAAGCTAGTATCGCCTGGTACCAAAACCAGACAAAGACATGTCAAGGAAAGAAAACTTCAGATTAATATTCTTCTTGAACATAGGTGCAAAAATTCTCAATAACATTCTGAAAAATAGCATACAAGAACATGTTTAAAAGATAGTGTACCACAATCAAGTGGGGTTCATCCCAGGGATGCAAGGCTGGTTCAACACACAGAAATTGATAAATGTAATCAATCACATTAATAGACTTAAAGACAAGAATCACATGATTCTCTCCATAGATGAAGAAAAAGCATTTGACAAAATATGGCACACTTTCATGTTCAAAACATTAGAAAAACTATAGAAAAGAGTAACATACCTCAATATTTTTAAAGCTATATATACAAAACCCAAGGCCAACATCATTCTAAATGGAGAAAAATTGAAAGCATTTCCTCTAAACAATTGGACAAGACAAAGATGCCCTCTTTCAACACATTTATTCAACATCATTCTTGAAACTCTAGCCAGAGCAATTAGACAAACAAAAGACATTAATGGGATACAAATAGGAAAAGAACTCAAATTATCTCTATTTGCTTATGACATGATTCTACATTTAGAAGACACAAAAATTCCACCAGAAAACTTCTAAAACTCATAAATGAATTCAGAAAAGTAGCAGTTTATAAAATTAACACCCATAAATCAATTGCATTACAATACATCAGTAATTAATCAACTGAAAGACAAATTAGGAAAACTATTCCATTCACAATAACGTCAAAAAAATATTTGGGAATCAATCTAACAAAAGAGATGAAAGACCTCTAACATGAAAACTACAGAAACTAAAGAAAGAAATTGAAGAAGATCTTAGAAGATGGAAAGATCTCCCATGCTCTTGGATAGGTGGAATTAATATTGTCAAAATGGCCATACTACCAAAAGTGCTATACAGATTTAATGCAACTTCTATTAAAATTCCAATGATATTCTTCATATAAATAGAAAAGGCTATCATAAAATTCATTTGGAAAAATAAGAGGCCCAGAATAGACAAAGAAAAGTGAAGCAGGAGGCATCACAATACTAGATCTTAAATTATACTACAGAGTCATAGTAACAAAACAGCATGGTACTGGAATCAAAACAGACATGAAGACCAATGGTACAGACTAGAAGACATAAAGACAAACCCAAATAAATAATTATTTTACCCTGGAAAAGTCACCAAAAACATACATTGTAGAAAAAATAACCTCTTCAACAAATGGTCCTGGGAAAACTAGAAATCCATATGTAGCAACATGAAATTAAACCCCTATCTCTCACTTTGCACCAAACTGAACTTAAAATAGGTCACAACTTCAGCACTGGACCATAGACCCTGCACCTAATAGATGAAAAAGTGGCCCCAACCCTATATCATGTCAGCTTAGAAACTGAATTCTTTAACAAGACTCCTAAAACACAAAAAATAAAACCAAGAATCAACAAATGGGATAGAATAAAAAATAAAGCTTCTTTACAGTAAAGGAAACAATCAAGATGTAAAGAGAGAGCCTAAAGAATGGGAGAAAATCTTTGACACCTGCACCTTAGATAGAGTACTAATCACCAGACTATATAAAGAACTTGAAAAACTGTACACCAAATAAACAAATAACCCAATCAATTAGTGGGCAAAGGAACTGAACAGACATTTCACACACAAAAAAAAATGATTGATCAACAAATATATTTTAAAAAATGTTCATCATCTCTAGCAATTAGAGAAATGCAAATTAAAACTACACTGAGATTTCATCGCACACCAGTCAGAATCACAATTATCAAGTGTACAACCAAAAATAAATGATGGTGAGGATGTAGGGGAAAATATACTCATATATTTCTGATGGGGCTGCAAATTTGTGTAGCCACTGTGGAAAGCAGTATGAAGATTCCTAGAAAACTTGGAATGGAACAACAGTTTGACTCAATTATCCCACTCCTCAGTTTATATCCAAAGGACTTAAAAGCAGCATACTACAAAGATGCAGTCACATCAATGTTGTTAGCAACTCAATTCACAATAGCTAAACTACTGAATTAATGTAGTTACCCTTCAACTGAGGAATGGACAAAGAAAATGAGGTATATATACACAATGGAATATTACTCAGCCATAAAGAAGAATGAAATTATGGCATTTTCCGGTAAATGGATAGAAATGAAGATGATCATTCCAAGTGAAATAAGCCAACATCTAAAAAAAAAAAGGCCAAATATTTTCTTGGATATGTGAATGCTAACTCATAATGGGGTGGGGAGAGAAGGAAGAATAGAAATACTTTGGATTAAACAAAGGGGAATGAAGGGAAGGGAGAGGGAATGGCAATAGGAAAGTTAGTAGAATGAATTGGACATTACTATCCTATGTGAATATATGATTACATGACTAATGTAATTCTACATCCTGTAAAATCAGAGGAATGAGAAGTTATACTCCATATATGTATAATATGTCAACATACATTCTATCATGTATAACTAATAAGAACAAATAAAAACTTTTTAAAAATTAAGAATTCATCCTTGATGAATATAGGTGCAAAGATCCTTAATCTTAACAAAATATTGGCAAACTGCATCCAAAAACATATTAAGAAAATCATGCACCACGATCAAGTGGGGTTCATCCCTGGAATGCAAGGATGGTTTAACATCGGTAAACCAATAAATGTAATCCTTCATGTCAATAGACTTAAGGATAAGAATCATATGGTTATATCAATTGATGCAGAAAAAGCGTTCAACAAAATACAACACCCTTTCATGCTCAAAACACAAGAAAAAATAGGAATAGTAGGAATATACCTGAACATTGTAAAGGCTATTTATGCTAAGCCCATGGCCAACATCATTCTTAATGGAGAAAAACTGAAACCATTCCCTTTAAAAATGGGAACAAGACAGGGATGTCCTCTTTCACCACTTCTATTCAACATTGTCCTCAAAACTCTAACCAGAGCAATTAGGCAGACTAAAGAAATTAAAGGGATATGAATAGGAAAAGAGGAACTTAAGCTGTCACTATTTGCTGATGACATCATTCTATATTTAGAGGATCCAAAAAACTCCTCCAGAAAACGTCTAGACCTCATCAATAAATTCAGCAAAATAGCAGGCTATAAAATCAACATGCATAAATCTAAAGCATTTTTATACGCAAGCAACGAAACAGCTGAAAGGGAAATGCAGAAAACAACTCCATTTGCAATAGCCTCAATAAAAATGAAATACTTGGGAATCAATCTAACCAAAGAGGTAAAAGATCTCTACAATGAAAACTACAAAACATTGAAGAAAGAAATTAAGGAATACCTTAGAAGATGGAAAGATCTCCCATGTTCTTGGATAGGCAGAATTAATATTGTCAAAATGGTCATACTACCAAAAGTGCTATACAGATTCAATGCAATTCCAATTAAAATCCCAATGATGTACCTTACAGAAATAGAGCAAGCAATCATGAAATTCATCTGGAAGAATACGAAACCAGATTAGCTAAAGCAATCCTTAGCAGAAAGAATGAAACAGCGGGTATCGCAATATCAGAACTTCAACTATACTACAAAGCAATAGTAACAAAAATGGCATGGTATTGGCACCAAAATAGACAGGTAGATCAATGGTACAGAATAGAGGACGTGGACACAAAACCAAATAAATACAATTTTCTCATACTAGACAAAGGGGCCAAAAATATGCAATGGAGAAAAGATGACCTCTTCAACAAATGGTGCTGGGAAAACTGGAAATCCATATGCAACAGAAGGAAACTAAACCCCTATCTCTCACCCTGCACAAAAATCAACTCACAATGGATCAAGGACCTTGAAATCAGACCAGAGACCCTGCATCTTATAGAAGAAAAAGTAGGTCCAAATCTTCAACTTGTTGGCTTAGAATCAGACTTCCTTAACAGGACTCCCATAGCACAAGAAATAAAAGCAAGAATCAATAACTCAGACAGATTCAAACTAAAAAGCTTTCCCTCAACAAAGGAAACTATCAGCAATGTGAAGAGAGAGCTTACAGAGTGGGAGAATATTTTTGCCACTCATACTTCAGATAGAGCACTAATTTCCAGAATCTATAAAGAACTCCAAAAACTCTACTCCAAGAATACAAATAATCCAATCAACAGATGGGCTAAGGATATGAACAGATGCTTCACCAAAGAAGATCTACAAGCAATCAACAAACATATGAAAAACTGTTCAACATCTTTAGTAATAAGAGAAATGCAAATCAAAACTACACTAAAATTCCATCTCACCCCAATTAGAATGGCGATTATCAGGAATACAAGCAACAATAGGTGTTGGAGAGGATGTGGGGAAAAAGGTACACTCATACATTGCTGGTGGGGCTGCAAATTAGTGCAGCCACTCTGGAAAGCAGTGTGGAGATTCCTTAGAAAACTTGGAATGGACCCACCATTTGATCCAGCTGTCCCACTCCTCGGCCTATACCCTAAGGACTTAAAATCAGCATACTACAGAGATACAGCCACATCAGTGTTCAAAGCTGCTCAATTCACAATAGCCAGACTGTGGAACCAACCTAGATGCCCTTCAATTGATGAATGGATAAAGAAACTGTGGTATATATATATATATATAATGGAATATTACTCAGCTATAAAGAATAATAAAATTATGGCATTTGCAGGCAAATGGATGAAATTGGAGAATATCATGCTAAGTGAGATAAGCCAATCTCAAAAAACCAAAGGATGAATGATCTCACTGATAAGCGGATAATGACACATAATGGGGGATAGGGAGGTCAAGAATGTAGGAAGGAGGGAAAAAAAATTAAGAAGGATCAGATGACTATATCTGTGTGGATTTGTATTAATGTCATCTATTCCATCCCATTGATCTATATGACTGTTTTTATACCAGTATAATACAGTTTTGTTACTATAGTTCCATAGTATAATTTAAAGTCAGGTATTATGATGCCTGCAACATTGCTTTTTTAGCTTAGAATTGTGTTGGGTATTCTGGGTCTTATATTTTTCCAAATAAAATTTAACACTATTTTTTCTAGTTCTTTTAAGAATGTCATTGGTATTTTGATGGGGATTGCATTGATCCTGTATAATGTTTTTGTTGTGGTGACCTTTTAAACAATGAACATGAAAGAACTTTCCATTTTCTTTTGTCTTCAATTGCTTTCTTTAGTATTCTATAGTAGAGGTTTTGTACCTTCATGATTAGATTTACTACCAGGTTTTGTTGTTGTTGTTGTTGTTTATTTGTTTGCTTTATTTTGTTTTGAGGCTATTTTGAATGGAATTGCTTTCCTGATTTCCTTTACATATTCATTTTTGGTGTATAGGAAAGGTATTGATTTTCATATGTTGATTCTGTAATTTGGTACCTTTCTGAATTTGTTTATTGGCTCTAGAAGAGTTTTTTAGGTTCTTTTAGATATAGTATCATATCATCAGCAGAGATAATTTGATTCCTTCTTTTCCTATTTATATCCCTTTTATTCCCTTCTCTGTCTGATAGCTCAGGCTAGAGTTTCAAGAATTATATTGAATAGGAGTGATAAAAGTGGACAACCTTGTTTTGCTTTGAATTTTAAATGAAGTTTTCAATTTTTCTCCATTTACTGTGATGCTGGCTTTGGGCTTGTCATATATAATATTTATGACCCTGAGGTAGGTTCCTTCTACCTTTAATTTCTTCAGTGTCTTTATCATCAATGGGTGCTGAACTTTGTTAAAGGTTTTCTCTGCATGTATTGAGAAGACTATGTGATTTTTGTCTTTAATTCTATTTAAGTGTTGGATTACTTTTATTAATTTGTGTACGTTAAACCAATCTTGCATCCCTGGGATTAAATCAACTTGGCCATGGGCTGGGGAGATAGCTCAGTTGGTAGAGTGCTTGCCTTGGGAGCACAAGGCTCTGGGTTCAAATCCCCAGCACCACAAAAAAAAAAAAAAAAAATCAATTTGGTCATGATATACAATCTATTTAATGTGTTGTTGAAAATGATTTGCTAATATTTTTTTAAGGATTTTTGCATCTATGTGCATGAGGAATATTGGTCTGTAGTTTTCACTCCTTGATGTGCCTTTATCTGGTTTTGGCATAAGGGTGATACTAGCTCTGTAGGATGAATTTGGATGTGTTCTGTCCCTTTCTATTTCAAGGAATAATTTGAGGAATATTGGCATCAGTTTGTCTTTAAATATCTAAGAATCTCTGATCCTGGGTTTTTCTTAATTGGAAGGCTTTATATGACAGCTTCTCACTGCTAGTTATTTTTCTGTTTAGGTTTTCAGTGCCCTCTTGATTCAATTTTGTCAAGTCATATGTGTATAAATGTGTCCATTTCTTCTAGGGTTTCCAATTTATTGGAGTATGAATTTTCAAAATAGTCCTAAGGATCCACTGGATTTCTGGGATGTCTGTAGTGATTTTTCCTTTTGCATCTCTAACTTTGTAAATTTGAGTTTTCTGTATTTTTCTTTTAGTTAGTTTGGCTACAGACTTATAAATCCTGTTTATCTTTTCAAAGAACCAACATTGTTCATCAATCCTTTGTATACTTTTTATAATTAATTTCACTGATTTCAGATCTGATCTTAATTATTTCCTTCCTTTTACTGGTTTTTGAATTGGTTTGTTCTTGTTTTTCAAGGGCCTAGAGATATATCATTAGGTTGTATTGGGGGAATATTTTGGATTTTCTCATGTAGAAACTCATGGCTATACGCTTCCCTCTTAGAACCACTACCACAGTGTCCCAGTCATTCTGGTATGTTGTATCACTATTCTTGCTTGATTCTAAGAATTTTTCATTTTTCCTTTGATTCCTTCTATCACCCATTCATTATTTGAAAATATGTTGCACAATCTCCATGTATTTATATAGTTTCTGTAGGTTTTTATTTTTGAGGGGGGTTTGATTTCTAATTTTATTCCATTGTCATCAGATAAGATGCAAAGAATAATATCAATTTATTTTTTATATTTGCTAAGAGTTACTTTGTGAACTAAAGTATGATCTATTTTGGAGAAAATATTGCATAAGCAGTGGAGAAAAAAGTTTATTTAGGTGTGTTTTGATGAAATATTCTATAGATTTTTGCTAAGTTTATTTGATTTATGATATTTCATGTCCAAAGTGTCTACTGAGTTTATATTTGGATGACCTACCTATTGGTGAGAAAGGTGTGTTGAAATTACCCATTATTATTGTGCTGGAGTCTATCTTAATCTTTAATTTGAGTAGTGTCTGTTTTATATAATTAGGTACACCAACATTTGGGAGATAAATATTTATTATCGCTATATCTTTTTGTTGAATCTTTCCCTTTACCCATATGAAGAGACCTTCTTTGTTTCTTATGATTAATTTTGGTTTGAAGTCTACTTTGTCAGGTATGAGGGTAGCTTCTCTGACTTTCGGGGGGACTCCATTTGCACATGTGACTGCGTTTGCCTGTAAGATCAGTCTCTTGCAAGCAACACATAACTTGTTTTTTTTTTTTTTTTTTTATCCATTTTGCTAGTCTGTACCTTTTAATTGGAGAGTTGAGACCATTTACATTCAATGTTATGGAAAGATGTTAATACTTTCTATTTTGATTTATTTCTAATGTTTAATTTGGTCCTTCTTTTCATTTACTTAGCTAGTCTTCAAATGAATGTTGTCCATTTGTGAGTTCTGGGGTTTGTTTTTTATTTCTTCTGTGTGTAATATTTCTTTCAGTATTTATTTTTGGTAGTGATCTCTTCAGAACTGTGATGTTAATAAACCTCTTTTCTGTGTCTATTATCTAGCCCTAGGTATTTTGTTATGACTGTGGAAATCAGACTAGTGAAGTATCTAGTAAAAACCATTTAAAATATATATGAGACTTTCACATGCAGAATAATAAACACAAAATTTACCTCTGGGGAAAAGATAGGAAAGGAAAAACAGGTAAAAACAAGAGCACTGTTAATATTCTATTTTTTTCACTTGGTGATATGTTCTTAAGTCTATATATTATTAGTATCATCATCATTAATATTATCTTACTCAGTGCCTATACTCTCTTATATTTATTAAATTGTTATAAAGTTTTTCAAAATTAAGACAGAAGAATATTGATTCATGATGCATATTTAGTTTCTACAGTGAATTTCTAAAACCAACCATCTCCCAATATGGAAAAGGTTGATCAGTCATTTCTCTTTTCAAAGTTTTCTCCCTTTCTTTTTAATGTACAGAGTAAAATTTGTTCATTTGTTACATATTCCTATGAGTTTTAACAATTCATAGCTTGTGGACCATAACTATGATGAAAATAGAGAAGTTCCATCACCCCGAAAATTTATCTCCTGCTTCCCCCTTTGAAGTCAATCTCTCCTCCATCTCTAAACTTTATATATCCAGAATGTCATGTAAATATAATTATTATGTATATAGTCTTTTGTATCCAGTGCCTTCACTTAGCAATGCAATTGGGTTTGATTGATAGTTGTTCCTTCCTATTACACCATTGTATTGATATACCAACATTTATTTATCCTTTCTCCAACTGAACACTTTTGGTTTTTTTTTTTTTTCTCACTTTTGGCAATTGTAAACAAAGTTACTATAAATGCTAACATGCAGTTTTTTGAAACATCAGTTCTATTTTACCTTGGATAATCTCCTAAAGTAGGATTGTTGGATCATGTAATACGTATGTTTGGCTTCATAAGAAACTGCCAAACAGAAATTGTTTTACAAATACTTTTTGCATTTCTCCAGCAATGTATTAGAGTTTTCCTTGCCCTGTATCCTTGTGAAGATTTGGTATTGTCATGGGAGTTGGCATGGTGTTTGTTATTTTTGTTGGGTTGATTTTTTATTCTAATAAGTATGAAGTTGTGTAATTGTGGGTTTAACTTACATTTCTTTATTGACTAACAAATGTTTTTACATGTGCTTGTTTGCCATTACTATATCTTCTCTGGTAGAGTATCAGTTCAAATCTTTTGCCTATATTTTTAATTTGGTTGTTTGACTTGTTGCCATTGAGATTCAGAGTTATATAATGTTTAATTTTGATAAAGTAAAATTGTATTGGATGGAGAATTCTGTAAATTTCAAATAAGTGAATTTGGTTGATAGTGTTGTTTGGATGTTCTATATCCTTATTAATTATCTGTCTGATTTCCTGGTTACTGAAAAAAGGGAGAATTGAAGTTATCAAGCATAACTTGTTTTTACTATCTTTTGGATACTGTGATTTTTAATATGAGATCTAGACCCATTTACATTATTGTAATGTGTATTTTTTTCTCTTGACACTTTCAAGAATTTTTCTTCATCACTGTTTTTTTAGCAATTTGGCTATGATGTATTTTGATTTCAAGTTTCTTTGAGTTTGTCCTTTTAAGCATTCACTTAGTTTCTAGAATGTATAAATTTATGTCATTTGTCAAATTTGCAGATTTTTAACCATTCTTTCTCCAAATGATTTTACCTTACCGAACTCTCTTCTCTGTGATTCCAATGACACTAATTTAAGATATTCTTGTATATTTATATTCATTTTTCTTCAGTTTTTTTTTGTTGTTGTTGTTTTTCTTGTTTGATTTGTTTTGTTTTTCAGTTTAGATGTTATCTATTGAGTTCTCTTTTTTTAATCCTTTAATTTCTGGGGTTTTTTGTTGTTGTTGTTGTTGCCATTATTTTCATTTTATGTGGTGCTGAGTATTGGACCAGGTCCTTGGGTATACAAATCAAGCACTGTAACACTGAGCTACATTCCCAATCCAACTCTTTCATTTCTAATGTCCACTCTGCTATTTATCCCATCCAGTAATTTTAAAATTTTAGATATTATATTTTAGGAGTTCTAAAACCTCATATGGTTCTTATCATAGTTTCTATTTATTGGCTGAAAAATTTCTATCTTTCCATTCATTTGAAATGTCCTTACCTTTGATACCACTGGTTATCAATGACAAGTCCTCCTTCCTCAAATGTTGAAGTTTGAACATTAGAGAAGTACATAGAGGCAAGCATGTAAAGCAAGTTTTATTTAAATGTGGTGACATAGACTTCCTCCTGAGGGAGAAGGGGGCCCATAGCTTTGGTATCCTGAGAGCTCCCTGCCCCTTTTATAGAAGTTTACTTTCTTTGTCCTCCTGCTTTCTTCACCCTTATCTCCCCCTTTCCTGCCTACAGGACTAGGCCCAGGAGATGCTGGTGGGATGGCCAAAAGGTGGGCAGCAGATGAGCAGGGTAAGAGCCAAATGGAGTGATCCAGATAAGAAGCAACCCAGAGGGACATTAATTAACAACTCCCTGTCTGCAACCTTTTGGGAGAGGTAGTATAGGCAGGAAATCTTGGTAATCAAAGGGCTCAGGATACATTGACATTCCAATCTCCCAGCGGTGGTCTCCAACTTCCCAGATCGAAGCCTCCATTTTCTGGATCTGATCCAATGATCTATCTACACTAATTGCCTATCTTTAATTCTGGCTCATCTTTATATCATAAACTATTTTATTCATCTTTGAAGTGTCAAGGAAAAAGAAAATCAACATATTTTAACTTGAGATAAAGGTCAGATATTTCTTAAAATGGGTTGTATCATAAGGGAGAATGTTTGCATTTTAGGAGATTCTAATCTTTCATAGGCTGCCAGTAGATCCGCAAATATTTAGAGAGAGAGAATACTCATTTACCTGAAATGCAAGTAAAAATCTTCAAGAAATGGAAGGAAACTACAATCCTGGAATATTTCCAGAAGTCTCAGCCTTTAGGGAGACATAATGCCTAACTTCCAACGTATTTTTTTCTATTCAAACATGGTCTTTGTTCAGAAGTTTCAGACCATGAAGGAATGTGAAAAATCCATGGAGAATAATCTTACAATTCAAAGAAGAATAGAAAGAAGGGAGGTATTACCAAGGGAGGGAAGAAAGGAAAATAAGAATCTTAGGAAATGAACTGATACAGGTGGAGTTAGGTAGTTAACAAAACCATGAACAGAGTTATTTCACAATTCCAATATTGATAGTGAAGATACACTATTGCCTGAGTTTTTATCATTTCTCCCATTCATTCTGTTAGAAGATTGTGAATGTTAAAACTATGAAATATCCATCCCTAGATATTTGGTACTGCTGCCAACTCTTCCACCCTCTACTCTGAAATGGATTTTTTTTATTAGCTCTGAATCTTTGCACAAAAACTCTAGACTCAGTCTGAGGTGAGTACACAGGGAAAAGGAAGTAGGTCATGTTAACTCCACAGCATCAAAAGAGGTTGAGAATGATTATCTGCCATGTCAGGGTTCTACAAAGAGGGGCAACTTCAGCAAAATACCAAAAACCAAGGCTCACAGTTGGGAAATTACCCAAACATAAGAAAACCAAATATCCAAAGGGCCAAATATCCATCAAAAATGTATCCTGAGTTAATCATTTTGTCTAAATATAAATTAAAACCAAAATATTATCATCAATAGCCAGATTTAAGGCTAAAGATACTTGTTTTGATACAGTAACTACAAGGAGATAAAACATTTGCAGATATGGCCAAGGTAAGTTTAGAAGCATCACTCAAAGCATTGGTTTAGAATTGTAGGTTCATAAAGTAAGTGAAAAACTCCAGTTTTCCTCAGCAAAGCAAGCTAAGACCATTCACAACAACTGAATTTCACTAGAAACAACAAATGGAACAGGTATAGGAAAAGTTACATGTATCCTGAAATTTTAAAAGTTTATTGTTGGGAAAATTTAGAGACTATAATGTATCATTTTATGACTGGGAACTCGGGATCATAGCTTTTAAGAAGTCAATGAATGCATTTTTTTCATAATAGAAAAACTTAAGTTTGAATGTGCAAAGAAATAAGAGAATACATTTTAAAATAAGTGAGATAACCCAGAAATATTGACAGGTTAGGACTTGGTATTTTAGCATGATCTCTCTTCCTACACTTTTGCCTTCATATAAACATACTACCCATTCCATTCTCATCTGATCTCAATTCTGAGCTATCAAACTCCCAATGATAGTCATTTTCACAATGATTAAATCATTCTGTAACATTTTTTCATCTATCTTTAAACAATTCCTCTTCCATGACACTCATAGATTTATATTTTAATTGACCTTATTTTGCTTTTAACTACTAAAATGTTTTGATAATTGTAATTACTGCATCTATAGGTATCCCTTTATACATGGTTTGCTTCTATATGGCAATAATAGCTTATTTCATTGAACAATGATTATGATTTCAAATTTTTGTCTTGGCCTGTTTTCTGTTGCTCATATAGAATACCTGAGACTGTAATTAGTAAAGAAAATAGGTTCATTTGGCATATGTCTCTGGAGACTAGAAAATCCAAGACCACCATACTGGCATCTGCTTATCTTTTGGTTGGTCTTACGATTCTTCATCTCATGGCAGAAAGGGGAAAGGCAAATAGGTTTGTGTGAAAGAGGCAGAACATGAAGAGCAGCCTCACTTTATAACAATCTGCTCTTTTAGTAACTAATCCAGTCCCACAAGAGTGGTAACCCACTAACATAAGAGCACTTTAGCTCAGTGGTAGAGAGGTTGCCTCACATGTGTGAGGCACTGGGTTTGATCCTCAGCACCACATAAAAAAATAAAGATATTGTGTCCATTTGCAACTAAAAAATATTTTTTTTTAGAAAAAGAGAAATATTACTCAATTATGAGAACTCTTTGCTCATGATCCAAATACCTCTTACTAGGCCCCATACTCCTATGCTGCTACAATAGGGAGTAAACCTCAATATGAGTTCCTGTAGGGCCTAAGTATATGCAACATGTCACAAACAATAATAGCTTGTGTGTGTGTGTGTGTATGTGTGTGTGTGTGTGTGTGTGTGCACGCGCACCATTGTGTGTCCTGGGATTGAACGCTGAGACTCATGCTGACCAAATGTTCTACCAACTGAGCTAGATCTCCAGAACAATGATAGCTAATTTTATTGAGCAATTTTACATTGTCAGCACTGTGCCAATTATGAAGATTAAAATACCCTATGTATTCTGTACAACATCCCTAGAAAGTATATATGACTATGAAATGCACTTTACAGTCATGTATACCTTAGTCTAGAAATGCTGAGAAACTTGCCTGAGGTTACTGAACTAGTAACCAGCAAGCTAATACCCAGAATTCAAATCAGCCTGTCCCCAGAGGTAAAGCTATTATTCTACACTATTTCTTTATGCCCTTTGTATGGTGCTTATACAGTTAAGATAGCATTTGAGATAATGTTAAAGTAATGTAATCTTTTACTTCAGTTAATTAGTACCAATATTATTCTTGCCATCTGTCAGTTTTCTATTTATCTCTCAATCTCTTAGCCAAATTCCAAAAGAGATTTTTAATTCCCCTAGATAAACTTTGACATCATAAACTGTTTAACTCTATACAGATACTTTCATTTCTGCTGAATTAAAAGAAAGAGTATAACTGGAAAACTGAAGCTTTAATGTAATTTTGGAAACACAACAATACAACAGCAATTTTTAAATGAATCATTTTCATTTCATATAAAGATTATTAGCTTAACTATGTTTTTGCTTTAGTTTAAATTGTGCACATTAACATAAATACATAGAGTAAAGGGAAGTAACTGATTTGCATTTTATAAATGTAATTAGCATTAATAGAATGTATGCACTCTGATAGTCTAGATGACATAGTTGCATTAATTCTTTTCCCTGGAAAGATTTAAGTGATTCAGAATATATTCCTTTCTAATTAGATTGTTCTAACAAGGATAACTCAGTATGATGTACATTTAGAGCTCAATAGACTAGGACTTCTGGAATTTTAACAACATAATGAGTTTTTTTGGCTTTCTGTACATCAAACTTTCAAAGATATCTTTGAAATTATTCCTACAATACTTATGTGTTCCTACTTAGAAATTTAATTTTGAATAAAGTACATTTTTTTAACAGACCAAAATGCAGGCTGTACCCAGGGGATGACTTTGTAATTGTGTGATTTTTCAAAATAGGTTTTATGCTGTTATGTAAGAAAATAATCCATTTAAAGAATTTTTTTAAAAAAAGGTAATATCTGATTCAGTGTGAACACTGAGTAGAATAGAATTAAAAAACTACAATAATTTCCAGAAAATAAATCATACAACATGTGTCATTTCAGAGTGCATTGTATTCCTTTGTGTTCTATTTTACCTCATGTTTATATAATAAAGGGGTTTAAAGAGTGTGATGATTTTTAATATACTATGAGATTTGCATGTATTAATTAAGGTCATTTTTCCCTAAGCGACATTGTAGCTATATCACCAAAGCTAGTAAATCCTCAGGTATTGAGGTTACACAGAGTGCTCATTTATATTTTTTTAAACATCATCTACAAAGGTGTTTATTCTACATTATGCTCAAAGATGGGAATTTTCCAAGTTCATTGATCAAAGAGTAAATGTGCCTCTGTATAGATGACCATGAAGTTTTATACCCTGCTTTGTTTTTTTTTTTAACACTTTTCTAGAATAGAGACAAGAAATGTTACCTACAATTTAACAACCCAATTTCATTGAAAAAAAAAAAACTTCTGCAAATAATTACTCGTAGTCATTTAACTAACCTAGAAAATTGAAAGATTATGAGAAATAAATACAGTAAGAAATATATTTGTATATAAGTGTTTTCACAAAAATTATCAAAGAATTCTAGGTGTTGTATCTTACTTTCTTACTTTTTTTTTCCCTTATTGTCCTCTTTCTTATTTATTTTCCAATTAGTCTCCATAATGGTGCAGAAATCACTTAAGTATCCATGGAAAGTTTTATGAGAAGATGTTATAATGGATTTTTCTTTGTTTGTCATGGCTACCATAACATAATTCCACAATGTGGGTGATTCAAACAATAGAAATTTACTTTCTCAAGGACCAGGACAAAAATTCAAGATCAAGGTGCCAACAGGCTTGGGTTTTTCTGAGGCCTTAGACTGAGGTGACTGACTTCTGTCTACCTTTTTGACCTGATCATGTCTCTGTCTAACTCATATCCTTGGTGTCTCTCTGTGTGTGCTAACCTCCTTTTCCTGTGAAGAGACTAGTGAGTTTGGAGCAGAGGCATTCATGTGAATTTATTCACCAATTTAGATGTCCTATCTCCCCCATACCATCACATTTAAGATATTTGGGGTTAGGACGTCAGCATACGAATTTGGGGGTAAAATAATTCAGTATATAAAGTGATTATACTAATTTTCTGACAAATAATCAATTTTTCCTCATTCTAGTATCCCTATTTATGAGAATATTATCATTATGCAGCCCTCCCCTTGATTTCTGAGATAGTCAATGAAATGTGAGAAAAACTTTACAAAAATTAGCTTGAGATTCACATGATCTCTTTTTCCTGGGCAATGTTCTGCATGAGGGCTTCTTTGCTAGTATGTATTCTAGAATAAAAACAAGACGGAGATGATTACCAGCCTACCTTCAGTTAACATTTAGGGGGGGCATGAAACAAATCTTTGTTGACATAATCCACTGAGATTTGGGGTATCACTTTTTCCTGCAGCATACAGCTTTTCTGATTAACACATATGTATATAAAATCACTGATGCGCTATTAAATTCTTCCAGTTCCTTTATAAGAGTAAAAATTGAACATATGGTCCCTCCTTTTGTTTACACCGGCCTTGAAAACAGAAAATTCAATTCTTTTATAGATCAACAAAATAGGCATGTGAAATTTTATGAGTTAGATGCTTCATTTTAAATCCAAGAATCTTAAACATTCAACCTCATTCTCCAAGACATATTAAGACAAGTTATAGCTTCAAATGGTAATTTCACAGTTAAAAATAAATCAGAAAAAGGAGTAAAGTATCAGCATGCCAATCACTGTTCCTTTAATCATATGTTCCAACCACCACTGAACATCCAGGGTTATTTGTATAATTGCCCTTTCAACTATATGAAGTGTTCTTACTTAACCTAAATTATTGTATAGATACTCAATGAAATATTTTTCAGTCATTGAAAGAAAGTATATGAAGAATTTGTAATGACATAAACAATGAATGCCATAATTTGCCTAACATGTACAAGGCCCTACCCTAGGTTCAATTCCCAGTGCAACAACAATAATAACAACAAAAGCTATAGTAAAGGAAAACACAACATTAAAAAAATTAGAAGATGGTAGAGTGTACTGAGTGGATCTAGATCGCAAGCCTCAACTCCTCCATAACCCAGAAATGAAGCAGTGAAAGAACAGGTGAACACTCTAAAACTCGACATTGAACAGCTTGAGACTTGGAAAGACTTGGCAGAAAATAAGGACAAAATTCCTTGACCCAGAACTCTGACAAGGCTGGGGGCCAGAGGATAGGGGTAGCAGACAGGAAGAGGTGAAGGAAAAGTCTATAGGCTTACTGCCTTAACAACAGCCAGAGAGAGAAACAAACAAACAAACAAACAGCAGAGCAAGTTAAAAAGGGACAGGAGCATCAGTCAGTGATGACACAGTTTATCCCAAATTGTGAACTGAGAGCTTTGCCAGGTAAAGGCAGCCATTCTGTAGAGTCCATTGCTGGCCAGCCATCTGAGAATAAATTATTTCTATACAGCTTCTCCCTTCCTGATTATAATAACAAATATAACCAGAGGGAGGACCTCTGAAACAGATTGTCTCAGTAATCCATCCAGAAGGAACTTGTAGAGGGATTGCTACTAGTGGAAGTTTACTGAGGCCCCTTCCCTCTCACCTCAGAGAATGGGGTATGAATGACGAAGAGTAAAATACTCCCTGGGAGTGCTAGCCCCAATCCTGTACTCTCCACAGCCTCTGCAGGAACTCAGGCAAAGACAGACCACCTGACACCCTACCCCCATTACATCATGGAGACAGGTAAAATTCCAGTTTTCTGCAGCAGCCAGGATGGAATCTTCTGTGCTACAGATCACTTACAGGCCCCGCAATTATACATAACCACCAAACACTTAAATAGTCTATTTACAAAGAAGCCCCAGTGCCAGGGAGTAATGGCTCAGAGATTAACATTTGCAGGTTGTAGAAGCCCATATAAAGGCAGGTCAACCGACTACCTCAGTCATGGGGAGGGTACTCTGGTGATCTACATCAGTCAGGGTGGAGGCTTCTGTGCCACAGATGGCTCACAGTGAGTGAGCCTATATTCACAAGCTTCAAAACTGCATACAGCCACTCACATATATGCCACTCTAAAGAAGCCCTTGTGGAGAGGAGTGGGCCCTCAGCATCCTACAGCAGTCCAAGAAAGTCCTGAGCCCTGTACCCTGTGCCCTCACACCCAACAGAAACAACCAGCAGATGCAGCGCCCTCCAAGCATGCAGACGCGGGCCTCTAGGCTGACTAACAAGAGCCAACTGGAAAGAAACCCATAATAACCATGGATGTAGATCCTGTACTCCAGCACTTATAAGAGGGTCCACAGCTATGAGGCCCAAAGTTGGCAGTTAACTCTATTCTCATTTAGACACATGAACTCACAAAAGGCATTTCCTGAGAATAAATCCAAGCAGCCAATGGAAAATCTCAGAATGCATACAACAGCAATAAACCCCAAAAGGGGGCTGAGAGAGGAACATCCCACAGACACCAACCACCAACCAGTGTGCCCAGATACAAACCTAATGAACTGTAACCTGGACACTCTAGCAGGGGTGCGCACCCCTTCACAGGTCACCCAGTATCTCATCAACCAGACAACAATACACCATCTAAGAACAGCACACTTTTAAATATACATGGAGAGGCCGATACTGAACTTGATAGCACTGGATACATGGAGTTTCTCTTCAGGAGGGTACCAAGACTGAACCTCCTAACAGGGAATAACCTGGCTGCTATAACACAGTCAATTAGGGGCCTTCTCAGACCCAACACAAAGCTGGTGGGTACCTGGACACACCAACAATTAGAGGGGACCTCCTAGAACTGTATCAGAGTCTTGCTGGTGTGATCACTACCTACACACCCAGGGAAACCTAGAGGTAAACCTGAGGAGGGATGAACATCTTCTGAAGGGCCCAAATCCTGATGAACTACAAATCAAGGAGACTCCATAAGAAATTTTCCCACCTCAGAAAAAAGTGCATCATATATTGCTGGTGGGACTGCAAACTGGTGCAACCACATGGAAAGCAATATGAAGAGTCCTCAGAAAACTTGGAATGGAACCACCATTTGATCCACTTTATTGTACTCCGTGGTATATACCCAAAGGACTTAAAATCAGCATACTACAGTTATGCAGCCACATCAATGTTTACACCAGCTCAATTCCCAATAGAAAAGTTACGGAACCAACCTAGATGTCCTTCAACAAATGAATGAATTAAGAAAATGTGGCATACATACACAATGGAATATTACTCAGACATAAAGAAGAATAAAATTATGGCATCTGTCAATAAATGAATGGAACTGGAGAATATCTTGCTAAGTGAAATAAGTCAGTCCTAAAACACCAAATGTTCTCTCTGATAATGCAGACGCTAACACACAATAAGGGAGGGTGTGTAATAGAAATTCATTGGATTAGACAAAAGGGAATGAAGGGAAAGGAAGAGGACTGAGAATAGGAAAGACAGTAGAAATAATCGGACATAACTTTCCTATGTTCATATATGAATACACAACCAGTGTAACTACAAATCATGTACAACCACAAGAATGGGATTCTAATTAGAATAAGTTACATGCCATGTATGTATAATATGTCAAAATACTTTCTACTGTCATGTACATCTAAAAAGAACACATAAAAATTTAAAAAGAAGAAATCTCCCCATTGCAGCATGCGATATCATAAATAGCTCAAAGGTCAATTTTGATCTTACAGATATCACTTTTTGTACTGAATAATAAGATGTTCCCATGTTATTTTATATTGCAGATCTAAACTAAAATTGACTGTATTTCTTCTAATGTTTTAAAGCATTAACTGGGATCATTCTTTCTTTGTTTTCATAACTTAGGTTTTCACTTGTTCCATTTAGACTCTTTCCCCTCTTGAATTGCCTTCTTCTGCCTCATATAGCCACCCCCATTTTTATATCAGTTTGCATTTTTCCCCTATGTTTTCTTTTCTCTTTATTTTTTCTTTGCCCATTTTTCTCTTCTCCCTTTACGATCCCTGTATAGTTTAATAGTAATTTTATTATGTTAGTAGCTAATTTCTCAACCTATTCAAAAAAATTACTATAATCATATACTTGAATTAGAGGAACTATGCAGAACATTTTCAATTTTTTCTCCCTAACCTTTACATGACTTTTCTCTGAAGAGATTGCAGATAATAGGGTTTAGTATCTTCTCAAAAAGTGGTGCTGTCCACTTCGATTCAACATTGTCCTCGAAACTCTAGCCAGAGCAATTAGGCAGACTAAAGAAATTAAAGGGATATGAATAGGAAAAGAGGAACTTAAGCTGTCACTATTTGCTGATGACATGATTCTATATTTAGAGGATCCAAAAAACTCCTCCAGAAAACGTCTAGACCTCATCAATGAATTCAGCAAAATAGCAGGCTATAAAATCAACATGCATAAATCTAAAGCATTTTTATACGCAAGCAACGAAACAGCTGAAAGGAAAATGCGGAAAACAACTCCATTTGCAATAGCCTCAATAAAAATAAAATACTTGGGAATCAATCTAACCAAAGAGGTAAAAGATCTCTACAATGAAAACTACAAAACATTGAAGAAAGAAATTAAGGAATACCTTAGAAGATGGAAAGATCTCCCATGTTCTTGGATAGGCAGAATTAATATTGTCAAAATGTCATACTACCAAAAGTGCTATACAGATTCAATGCAATTCCAAGAAAAATCCCAATGATGTACCTTAAAGAAATAGAGCAAGCAATCATGAAATTCATCTGGAAGAATAAGAAACCCAGAATAGCTAAAGCAATCCTTAGCAGGAAGAATGAAACAGGGGGTATAGCAATACCAGAACTTCAAATCTACTACAAAGCAATGGTAACAAAAACAGCATGGTATTGGCACCAAAATAGACAGGTAGATCAATGGTACAGAATAGAAGACACGGACACAAACCCAAATAAATACCATTTTCTCATACTAGACAAAGGTGCCAAAAACATGCAATGGAGAAAAGATAGCCTCTTCAACAAATGGTGTTGGGAAAACTGGAAATCCATATGCAACAGAAGGAAACTAAATCCCTATCTCTCACCCTGCACAAAAATCAACTCACAATGGATCAAGGACCTTGAAATCAGACCAGAGACCCTGCATCCTATAGACAGAAAAGTAGGTCCAAATCTTCAACTTGTTGGCTTAGGATCAGACTTCCTTAACAGGACCCCCATAGCACAAGAAATAAAAGCAAGAATCAATAACTAGGATAGATTCAAACTGAATAGCTTTCTCTCAGCAAAGGAAACTATCAGCAAATGTGAAGAGAGAGCCTACAGAGTGGGAGAAAATCTTTGCCACTCATACTTCAGATAGAGCACTAATTTCCAGAATCTATAAAGAACTCAAAAAACTCTACACAAAGAATACAAATAACCCAATCAACAGATGGGCTAAGGATATGAACAGACACTTCACAGAAGAAGATCTACAAGCAATCAACAAACTTATGAAAAAGTGTTCACCATCTTTAGTAATAAGAGAAATGCAAATCAAAACTACACTAAGATTCCATCTCACCCCAATTAGTATGGCAAATAGTAACATATTCCTAATTTTTAGATAAATGTTCTTAAACAACTCGAGTTTTTAGTTCCTTAAAAAACACACCTATGAGTAAGAATTAATGAAACTGCTAGGGAACAGAGAGATGAGGATGGTGGGAACACAAGGTTAAGAGCATAATTCCATAAAATGGGCCCATTGTGCTGACCCCCACATGCTTTCTTTCCCAAGAAGCAATTTACCTGCAATCCTGCCTGTCCTAGGTGGACATGATATGTCATATTCCTCAGCAAACTACTTGTTAACAGCAGAAGAAATACAGGTCCAAAATAATGTTGACTAGAGGAAACCAAGTTACCCTGAAGGGGGACCAGATTCTGAAACTCTGGAAGATAAGGGTAGTTCCTCCTAAACATAAAACCTGTAAGAATGTATGGTTAAGAATCCAATTAAAACAGATGAGCATGGGCCAAGGTGACCTCTAGAGTTACCATGGCGGTGGGGACTTAAAAGTTTGATGTCATCTTGCTGTTAGTCAAAAGTCAAAAGGTGGACCTGGGTGAGACTCACTGGAAATTCTCTGGGATCCCCAACAAAACTGAAGTGCAGGAGAGGCATGTTGTCCCTCTCCTTTCTGAGAGAACCCACTCTGTCTCTTGAGAGTACTCTCTTTCCCTTATCCTGTCCCTTCAATAACTCGTTCCTTTTACCCTGAGTAACGTGTCTGAACTCTTTCTGACTTAATTGCAAAAATTGAGGTTTAGAGAGGGGGTCTTTGCCATGCCTCAGTTTCTCAGCAGTTCCCAGATTTGTAACAAAACCACAGTAATTTTTAAGTACATATTGGTTTGTTCACCTGGAAAATGTTAAGGCAGTAACATTGCTCTATGTTTTCGTCATTTTCTCTCCCACCATTCTGTCATGCAAGTTATATTGTGCCTGCTTCAGTGAGATTTTGAAAACTTGCATGTGTTTACACAACTCAAAATTTTCGAATTGTTTTTCAAATCCTTTTCACGATTCAAATATTAACTCGAATTCCCACTTTACCCTAAGCCAAATTTCCTATGAAGCCTTGTATTGTATTAATCTCTCATCAGAAGGGGATATGATTTAGTATTTAATTGTTCTCTAGTTGCTTCATTTGTACTCATTTATATTTATGATTGTTTTATAATGCTACTGAAACAAATGCTTTTGTTTCTTTATGTTTTTTAGCACAACTGAGGGTACACAGTAAGTATTCAATAACCCCTTATGTTATTCTTATGAGAAACATCTGAGTGTTCAGTGGGGTGAGATCTAACTTATTTATCCCTTCCTCATTCCTGTGTAGAACATAGATGAAAAATAAAATTAATCTTGAGAACCATGCTTTTCACACAAAAGAATTTGGCAAAATGCTATTATTCTGGGAACAAATAAATCAGATGCCAAATGTAGACAATTCTTGTTTTGCACAGTAACGCAGGAACATAGAACTGACTCTATGTTGAAACCATGCAAAACAATCTTAATTAGTGAGAAAAATTGTGATTGTTCAATGATCTTTAAATTTTTCTCAAAATATTAAAAACTCTTACTATTGGTTATAAATATGTATGGAAATGAAAAATAGCAAAACTAATATGCATCTTGACCTTATAATTTAAATATTAAAAACTGAGGATTAATAGTGCTTTATTTCTTTGCAAAAAAATTGTTACGAGCATTTGAATAGTGATTACCTTCCGCTTTGGATAGCATAGCTTATGATGTGAAGTGAACATCTTTTCCATGCCTTCATGCTCCCTTCTAAGTTTGGATCAGCTCCTTCACTTATTATTTGCACTTCCAGTGTTATATTTTTAAGACTTCCTGTAAAATTCAGGTTTTTTGTTTTGTTTTTGTTTTTGTTTTGCCAGCAGCACTTCCTCTAAGATACTTTTATCCTTTTTGTCATACTCACATTTTTCATTTGCATCTGTAAGGTGGCCTTCTCCAGGTTCCTCTGCCCATATCTAGATAGCTAGAGTCTTTTGAACAGCAACAGCAACAATGAGATTCCCATAACAGCTCCTTTTTGATAACTCCACTTATGTTCGACTAAAATTTCACTTTCCAAGTTATCCCTTTCCATTTCTTTGTGTCACTTTCATATTTCTTAACAAATTTTCTCTTTTGATTACCTAGTTTTGCAAAATGTCACGTGGATTCACCACTGGAAGATAGGGAAGCAATGTAGATACACACTTCGTTGTCTCTGCATGAACTGAGTAACAGATGCACAGTGGTTAGTTACCCATAGACTTTGACAGAAAGAAGGTGATTGGTCATTATTCATGATGTGCATCTCTAATTTACATAGTGATTTGTGGACTGAAGAGTTAGCAGTGAAGTTTGTATGTTATAAAATTATTCACAGTTATATATTGGTAACTGAAACTTGAACTCTATTGTTGGGGAATTGGTATTTAATTAAAATGTGGTAACTGAAATTTGTACATCTCTGAGTAAATAAAGCCTATACTTGGTTTAAATATTTCTTTAGCCTGATGATTCTACAGTCCCCAAGAATAATCTCTCTTCCTCTTCTATATTCTCCTGAGGTAAACATTTTCCTTTAAATGTTTGCAGGAATGTGTTCCATATTTTAAATTAAAAAATTGAAACTAATAGCATTATTTTCTTGAACATCTTAATTATGCTTGGATATTGAATATTAGCAATTTATCCAGGTACTTTATATATTTTCCTAATAAATCAAATATTGCTTTTTTAATAAAACTGGAACATGATTCAGTCAGTCATCTAACACATACTCTTTTTTGGAAAGGCAAGAAGATATACACATAAAAAAACTTCAGATTTTATAACACCATATATTATTAGTTTTCCCTTTTTTTATGACAGAGTCAATAAAAATAGTATCTATTCTTTCTTCACTGCCTATTTTGAGGAACATATTCCTGTTTTTCTTTCATTTTATTTTTGTTTTAATGCTTTTACTTTATTTCACCTTTTTTTTTTTTTTTAGTTATCTGACCTAATTTCTATTACTTTGTTTTTTTTTTCCTTTTAACTTGAGAACATTGACTTTAAATCTGTCATACTCTTGTTTTCTTCTTTTCCAAGGACTATACTTGACCTGCAAGCATCTTTAGAACCAATTGATTTGTCATATTATTGGCTTACTCTTTTTTAATATGTTAGTGAGTATCCATATTAAAGTTGGAGACCCTGATTATTTTTTATCTCAGTTAATTTTGTAAGCTCAGGGACACAGCTAGTGGCCAAATAAAATCAGACAGAAAGCAGCTGAAGTAAGCTTTATTGGAATTTGGCTCTCAGGCAAAATCCCCAGCCCCTCAGGGTACAGGTCAGAGTAGGGAGCCAGAGAAAATTTGCACATGGCTCTGGCTGCCCAGGGTCTTTATAGGCCAGAATGGGCAGGGGTCCTGCTGAGTGAAAGGTGGAGTTAAGGGTCAGTGGAGTTTTCCTCCCCGTTTGATTGGTCACCGTGGCATGCTGCCCTTTGCCTCAGTTGCTCCGCTTTCCCTCCTATAGTTGCCCAAATTCCGACCTAACAAATGTCTTCTCTAGTATCTGTTTGGTGATTACTATTGATACCATCATTTATTGGTGACAAGTTCTGCATCCTCAAATTTTGAAATATAACACCAGAAAAGTATGCCAAGGCAAGCATATGAAGCAGATTTTATTTAAAGGTAGTAATACAGACTTCTGGGAAGGAGAAGGGGGCCATGACTGGTCTTCTGGTATTCTAAGAAGTGAGAACACCCACATCTTCTACAGATTGGAGTCTCCTTTGTTCTCCTGCTCTCTCCCCACTTATCTCTCTCCTTCCTGCCTACATGACTAGGTCCAGGAGATGCCAGTGAGATGGCAAAAAGGTGAAAAGCAGATGGGCAGGGAGAAGGGCCAAATGGAGTGATTCAGGCAGGTAGGAGCCCAGGGGGCATTAATTAGCAATTCCCTGTCTGCAGTCTTTTGGGTGGGGTGATATAGGTAGGTAACCTTGGTGATCAAAAGGGCTCTGGAGATACTGACCTTCCAATCTCCCAGGGGCAGTCTCCAACTTCCCAGACTCAGATGCCTCCATTCTTCTATGCGACCAGATTCCCTGTGATAACACTAACAGCCTGTCCTCAATTCTGGCTTCACTATCACTGACACTGATCCAAGTCTGTCTCAAAATATTCTTTTATGAGTAGACCAAAGAACAAGTAACCTATTCATTTATTTTTTTTAAAGGTGTATTTTCTCCTAGACTTGTTTGTTTAACAATATGCTAAACATAGAAAAATAATTTAATATATAAGAAAATATGAGCCCTTTTTAGTTTCTCAATCTTTCTTTTTCACTCTGCACCTAAAGTATGTGTCATACCACCTACTATTTTGTTACAATATCAGCACAACTTTCTTCATTAAGCTAAAGCCTGTTTCCTTAAATTCATTCTTCCTGTATTTACCTACAAAACATATCCAAGTTATCTTAATTTTTGCTTTCTAAATTGTCTGTCCCATGTTAGATGTTCTAAAGAATCACTTATCTTTGGCACAATTGCTATACAATTTCAAAGCAAACTATCCCTAATTTGATATCTAGTCTTTATCACTTTTATCACCGTAATGGCCAGTATTCTAACAAAAACGTTTTCCCACTGAAAAGAATAGCAGTGTGCAGTAATTGAGTTAACATTCACCTAAGACGGTATTCTACTCCTCATTCCAATCTAAGCAGTATGGTCTTTAGAAAATCAATTTTTCTAGGCATTATTTTCAATATCTATAAATCATTTGCATTTGGAAAGAAAGGGAGGCTTAAAGTAGATCATTTCTACGTTTCTTTGACTCCATGTCCTGTCCTGATTAAAATTTCTTTTTCCTTAGTCACTTAAAAAGTTTCTCCACTATCCACTTTGAATATATGCATTTATCTCTAAAATGTTTCTCAACTACGGTAGTGCTATAGACTGAAGATTTGTATTGATATTCTAATTTCCAATGGGAGAGCATCTTTGGGGAGGTGATTAGTTTTAGATGAGGTTACGAGGGTAGACCTCCCACAAAGGCATGAATATCCTTAAATGCAGAGGAAGAGATCAGAGCCCTCCCTCTCTCCCCCATGTGAGAATACAGCAAGAAGACTATTACAGACAATAGTCTGCAAGCCTGCAATAGTGGGCAAGTCTGCAAGGTGGCCCTCTCCAGACACTGAATCTGCTGGTGTCTTGACATTGGACTTCCCAGACTCTACAACCATGAGAAATAAATTATTGTTTAATCCACAGTTTATTGTGTTTTATGACAGCAAAGTTGTATATAGTATTTGTTATATCTAACACAGGTAGCCTCTTTCTTCCAACTAGGAAAACAAATAAATGTGTTGAATTCGAGGCCAGCCCTCATAATCTCAGCTATTATTTCTAAAGACTTCCATCTACTCCAAATATACTCTATTACTATCAACAAATCTCATGTATAAGATATCAAAAATTTATTCCAATATGACTAGACAATCATATATGGTTAAGTTTTTTAGTTCTGTTGGTTGATACACTAGTCAAAAAAAAAAAAAAGGAATGTCTTTTTGTGTGTGTGTTGTTTTACTAAGATATTGTACACTAAGTCTTTAACCAGGAAGACAGTTTTTATAACGGAAGGAATTTATGAGAGTTCCTCTTCTTTTTTTGTTTGTAACATGGATAGCAGAAGTACCAGAAAGACAAACAGGTGATGTAAGAAATCCTAATGTCAGGAATAATAGTGGAGCCAGAATTGGGGACAGGCAGGTAGTGTAGAAATAGGGGATCACGTCAAATAGAGGAAATGAAGGCCATCAAAGTCATCTGCCTCTGGAAGCTGGAGACTGCCCCTGGGAGAATGGAATGTTAAGGACCTCCAAAGTCCATTGATTACCAAATTTACCTGCCCTAGTCAAGGACTTGCAAGCAAGGAGCTGCTAATTAATGCCCCCTGGGCCCTTGCCTGGCTGAATCACTTTGGACCTCCCCCTGCCCCAGCATCTCACTTTTTACATCTCACCTGCAAAACCAGGTCTAGACAGGTAGGCAGGAAGGAGAGATAAGGGGGGGAGAGAACTGGAGAACCAAAGAGACCTGAACCTATAAAAGATGTAGGGTACGCTCACTTCTTGGGACTTTAGAACATCAGCCATGGCCCCCTTCTCCCTCCCGGGAGAAGTCTGTATTATTACCTTTAAATAAAACCTGCTTAATATACTTGCCTTGGCGTGCTTCTCTAGTATTCAAACTTCAACATTAGAGGGAACAGAACTCGTCACCGGTAAAAGTTGGTATCAATAGGAGGCCACCAACATCCCTAGTCAGGAGTGATAAAAAGAAGAGGCACTGATACCAGAGAGAAACAGACAGTCACATGCAAATGAAGCTGGAATCAGGGGCAAGGCTGTCCTTTGGGAGCTGGAGCCACAGGGAAGTCTCCTACCAGAGAGCAGCCTAGGGTGGAGAAAGAGAAGGAGACACCCTCACGTCCATTCCAGCTTCCCCATCACCACCATCACCTTCACCCTGCAGTTTTCATGCAGTTCCTCCCATTGGCAACTAACTGGAGACCTTGAACATTGAGATCCTGCAAAACAACCAGCAGAGGCTGCTCTGCTGGGGAAGAAAAAGGCAGAGTGCTGAGGGCTCACCACCAGTTCAGCAAGGGCATACATATAAATGGTCATGCTCGTTCCTTCCTCCTATAAAAGGGTTTGTTTGACCTGAGAGAAGTGCTGATTTGTATGGGATAAACAAATCATTCACTTCTAGAGTAAAGATTACATTCACCAAAAGCAATACATTCTCCTATATTTGTAAGCTTGGGGGTCACGGCTAGTGGCCAAATAAAATTGGACAGAAAGCAGCTGAAGCAAGCTTTATTGGAATTTGGTCCTAGGGCAAAATCCCCAGCCCCCCAGGGTACAGGTCAGGGTAGGGGCCAGAGAAAATCGCACATGGCCCAGGGTGCCCAGGGTCTTTATAGGCTGGAATGGGCGGGGGTCCGGCTGAGTGAAGGTGGAGCTAAGGGTCAGTGGAGTTTTCCTGCCCGTTTTATTGGTCGCCCTGTGGTACGCTGCCCTTTGCCTCAGTTGCTCCACTCTCCCTCATATAGTTGCCCAAATTCTGATCTAACAATGTGATTTACCAAAATGAAAGAAAGTCACCAAAATAATCTGCTTCAGGAGATTTTTCTTTTCATAATTTCATTAACTAGATTTGTGTTGCAAATCAGAACCAGTCTCTTAGATCTACCCAAATGTCTACTCTACAAAGGCACAATTGAATTTCTAGTGGAGAGATAATTACAGACCACTTCTATAACCACTGGATTTTCTTCTTTCTGCTTACACATACTATGCCAAATGTAGCTAATTATCCTTGGGAAGTGTGATTTCCTAACCTTTCTAGGCAGTACTCTCTCTCCAGCTGATTCACAAGGCAGAGGCTGGAAAAACTAGGGCTAAGCACCATATGGGAACCTTAGACAGTTCTCAGTTTCTTCCTGTAAGGAATCTGGCCTCCCAACCACCTGTCAATCTGCATTCTGACCACCTCTCCCATTACAGGAATCCAACCTCCCAACCACCTGTCAATCTGCGATACGCCCACCTCTCCCATTACAGGAATTTCAGGCTTATGTTGCCGTAATCTTCCTGCCTCCCACATTACGTTCTAATATGTCATTGGTCCATCAGTCAGTCTGTAATAATTCTCCTCCATGATTGGTTCCTCCCAGCCCGCGAAATTCCAATATGAGGAGAAACCATGTGCCATGTTCTTCTTTTCCTTCTTCCCTTCCCGAGGGAACGTGAATCATCCGCATAAAATAAAAGTTCCTCGTGTTAGACCTGTGTCTGTGGAGCGTTTTTATCGACGAACCATAACTGCCCCTAACACTACCCAGTAACCCAGAGACATTAGCTGAAGAAAACAGGTCCAATATGGCCTGAATGCCTCAAAAAATTCTACAGTCAAAAGTAAAAGCTAACATGATAACAATATTCCACTTGCTAAACTCTTCTAAGTAGTTTATATGGATTAGCTGTTCCAAGGTATTTTTAAGTATTTATATATTAACAACTTCAATATTCTTTAGTGTAGTTTATCCTACCTAACTAAAGGGTTATGGAAAATAAAATTCCTACAAGACAGCTCCCCAAGAAAAATGGAGGGACAGTGTGGCTCGGGAGGAGGGAGAGGAAACTAATCAAGCATTAATCTCCCAGTAAATCCTTTCCAAACAACAATGGGCTCATAGGAAAGTGGTGGATACTGAATGCTGGGCTCTGGATTTTGACATTCCTCCATTGCAAATTAGTCCTAAATGGAGGCACAACAAATAACAAAACTTTGGGAAACAATGGATCCCAGAGAAAGAAAAGCAAAGGGCAAGATTTGAGTACTCATCCCTCAAGATCTGGACTCCTATCTTCCCAGATAATAATAAGTTTCAACCTTTCTACAACTACCTTCCTGAGTTAAAATTTTAACCTGCACAACTAGGTCCCTGACTGTCCGAACTGCATGTCCACAGTCTCCAATGAAACTATAAAACCCAGACTCCTCTGTAACCCAGGGACCATCTCCAAATCCAGAAAATGGGCCTTCCTGTGTCTGATTGATTGACTTTGTTGCAGAACAAAGGAAAGCTTGTTGATCCAAGGTTTACTTCCTGTCTCCTGCCTCAGTCACTTGTGGGCCATGAACTTACACTAACTACCTAGAATTGCTTGTAATTACTATGTTGTCTTATACTTTCAGGTTTCAAGTAATTTCTGGTCCCTGAAATGCCTTTAATCCTAATTTACCTAGCCATGCCTTGTTCACCAATTGATTTGTAAAACATTTGCAGAGTACTTATCTCATGGCAATCTTTTCAGTCAACATCTCAGATTTACCAGGCCATTGGTATGCTCAGGAGACTGTGGAGCACAGAGAAGATATCTCAACCCTATTTGGTTGCAGTAGTGATATTCTTTATATTATATTTGGAGATATCACCAACTCAAGAAATACTCGCTCTTTAAAGTTTTCCTTGACTGATCACTCCTCATGTCAATAATATTAACATAGCAATTAACATTAACCCCTTGATGTTAATGTTATTTCTACTTTATTACTTAAAGAGCTTGTAGGCAGTGCAGGCTTATCTATCCAGTTTTAAAACACAGATTAAGGTCAATGAGAACAAAGACACAAGCTTTCTAATTGTTTTCACCTTAAAGATTAAATATTCTAACTTTAAGAGCTGTCCCTTACTTAAGACTTAAGCTAGAAAGAACCTGTTTTCAGAAGTGTTCAAATGGAAATTGAATGACCCATGTCAGGAATATCGTAGATAACATATTGAGTGAGAGATTTAACTTGGTCACCTCTTGGATGACGTCAGACACAAATTATGAAATTGTAAAAATATATCACTTAATGATATCCATATGAGGTCTCATCCTTGCATATTCAAAATAATGAAAGGTAAACAATGTACGGGGAATTGATTTTCTAGTGATGATGCTTTGCTTTCTTCACCAAGTCCAAAAATGCATCATAAAAATCATAACTGATAATAATAGTTATCATTTATTAAGACATGCACAATGTGGAGTGCTTGGCAAATGTAATCATTAATCTCAGTTTTTAGAAAAAATTCTGCAAGGTAAGTATTATTAAAAGAATAAAAATTAAAATGGTTAGGCAATTTATCCAAAGTCACACAGGGAATGAAAGAGTTAAAAATTCTACCTTGGTCTGACTGCAGATTCTGTATTCTTTTATGATGTTACGAGTCCCACTTTTGGACATTAACTTAAAAAAGTGAGTCCCCAAATATTGATCTAATGTTTGGTACTTGAACAACACTGGAGAGGTACAATAAAATTTAAAACTAAATATAAAATGTAGTTCCTGCCCTCAGGGATTGAACTATCCAGTTAGGAAAAGAAGGCGCTATATAATAAAAGGCCAACTTCACAATTGAGGGCAAATAATGAGTATAACTGGTGAAACTTACATTAACTTTCCATCTAGAATATATAGTATTTAATTTTACTTCTTACTCAATTTGCCAGTTATAACTTTTACTTTCAACTGGGTTTGGAAACCAAAATTTAAAATGTCTAAATATCACCCGTCATCCAGGCCAAAGGACTCTTACTGATGGTTTTTCACTGAAAACATCCAATAAATGTGCTACAACCTCCATCCATTGTATGATAAAATCTGCCCTTTGATTTACAAGTCCAGCTGCTATTTGCACAATATGATATTATTTGTACTTTCTTCTCTTAGACTCATAACATGTTTGAAATCTTTGTTCAAGAATAACCCACCATACCAGCCTGCTGTTCCACCAGCTGTTCTGCTCTCTGCTGCTGCCATTGTCCTCACAGTCTCTACTATGCCATGTTGTTTCAAGTGGTCTTTAAGCTGTTTACATAGTCAATGAAATTTGAATTTGAATTTTTTTCTTTGTATGGATGCCATATGGAGTCTATTAACTAAATTGAGTGAGCAACATGGAGCAGTGTTTTATCTAACAGGTAATAAAATTTAGATACCTTAGATATAAGATAGCTGTGCAAAAATGAGCCACCTCTAGTTCATTGATTTCCAACATATGGACAGTGTAACTCCATTGGATTAAAGAATTACTACCAGCAGTTCTTGAATTCATAGTCATAGCATAGGCAAAATACGTAATAGGTCATAAAATGTAGGCACTACTATTACACATGTACAAGTAAGAACACACCAACTTAGTCATTACTGAATTTCTATAACTTTTTATCATTTTTAATCAATGGATGTTTACAGATATCCGTTGTAGATTGGCATTCCTGGGAAGCAGACTCTGGAGTAATTCTAAATATCAGAAACAGTCAGAAGTCACCAACGTGCCTTGGCAGGAGAGACAAAACTAGGCACTGCTACCAGAAGGCAGGAGATGGAGTTTAGCATGCAGAATGATTAGTAAGGCATGACTGTGGAAGAACAAATAAGAAGCAAAAATGAAAGAGAGGAAAAGAGCTTTGATATAGGACAGTTCTGGGTTAAAAGCACGTGACTGGGCATAAGAGGGTAGGCACAATGTGTGAATACTTGCATCACATGCTGAGCCCCATCAGAGAGCATGTACCAAGGAAGAGGTATTGACGTCACGAAGATTTGGCCAGTTGATGTTAGACAACTTCTGTCATCAGTCAAGCCCATTGTCCTTTCTGTGTAACTGCAAACTGTTTCTGTTCCTCTGTTTTGATAGAAATGGAAATAAACTCACTCACCACATTTAGAGTTACATACCATGTACCAGAGACCATATTAACATCTTCCAGCAAAATAGAGTGCGTATGGCATAGCTAACACAATTGTGAATTCTGGTTGTTGTTTTGTTTTGTGTTTGTACTAGTCATGTTCTTGAATCCTTTGTGGTTTTTGCATGAGCACCAAAATGGTAAATTAAATGGAGATGTGACAGAAACTAACATCCCTGTAACCTTTGGATATTTAAAAGTGCAACAAATGTTTGTCATCCCTCTAGGATAAAAATGTTTGTTTATATTTGTGTCTTGGCTAGAGTGGGAGGGACAGTTTCTAAGACCTCCACTTGGTCTATCCAAATATGATAAATCTGAACTTGATCCAATGTTGGTGTTTTGACAACGACCAATTATTTTTTCAGAGCGTATATTAAAGAATCATGAAAATGACCTTTCAATAAGTTTACAGACCAAGTGAATTCACTGTGCCTGGACCTTGACCAGGACTTTATATATAACTTGTCCTAAAATACAGGAAGGGTGGCAGCTGAGTGACGGCAGCTGAAAAGGTTTTAGGTGGGAAGGAGTTCAAGTGAGACACAAAGGAGTAAGTAAAGGTTCAATATAAAGAGTGGGAAAGGAGGTAACAGTACAGCATAGGAACTGCACCAACTGCCTCAAAGAGATCAGGGTGTGGTGCTCACAGAGTTGGAGTTTTTAAGGAAATGGACTCTGCCTGGCCTTGCCTCAATTTCTCATGCCCCTCAAGCAGTTTATTACCCTTTGCATAACCCTCAGAAAACTTTCTTTGTGTGGGTTATGATGTCCTGATACTTGGGGAGGGTCTAACATAGTGTCAGTGATAAAGGCGGGTCCTGGTGTCTTGGTTACAAGATAGTGGTGACATGGTTAGGAAACAGTAGTTTTCTTTGAGGGGTTATAATTAACTTTTGCTGGAGGAGGTTCTGACATACTAGGTCCCACTTTTCTGAACCCTTTTTTTTTATATGATTCTACATGACTTTATGAAACGGTTTCCTCAAACGGTTATAATTATTTAGATCTCATACTCCAAATGCCTCTTCTGATAAGATTCCTTGCAGTTTCACTTTTAGGACTCATGGATTTTTCTTAACACATATGCCTGATATCTGCCCTCCATTTTCTTTTCCCCTACCCACCTGTTCATGTCTAACTAACCACCTGACAGGAACAGATGCCTACCTTGAGCAGGGACCCATGATGGTGATCTTAGTCTCCAGGTATTAGTGAAAACTTGGATATCCTTTGTCTAATGACCCTTGAAGTGTTTGCATAGTCCCCTTCATCTAGTGCACAATTTTGCCCAAGAAAATGTTTATGGGTCCCTTTGGGGCAGAATGGGATTTTTTTGGCCTAGGATATTTGCTATACTCTTAGAGTTATTCTTTCATGGACATTAAACAGACAGTGAGCTCCAGGGTCAATAATTGGCTGAGGTATAGAAAGAGGGAGAGATGTGATAACTTTGTATTTGAGAGTACCCACAGACTCAAAATCATTTACCTTTTGTTCTTTTCAATGGCACAAATTGAGTAGTACCTTTGCCATTCAAAATGAAAATTGTATCTACCTGACTTCTGAAAGTTAACCCAAGCAGCCACTATTGTTTCAGGATTCTATCATCTCTATTGTTACTAATGAGCCTGGTTCTCAACATTCTTTCATAGTCAGCCCTGAACTGCAGAGGAGAGAGGGTATCTTTCACCACACGCTGGAACATAGTTTGTGTGGTCCAAATTATACAGAAACTTGGGATCCACATTCATTAAGTCAACAAAAAGAGGGTTATTTCCCCTTTAGTGTACCATTTAAAATGTGAATTTTTCCTATTGCATTTCAGTTTCCTGGCGTTGGAATTTATTGTGTGATATATATACAAAAGTATATACAACTTTGATCCTCTTACAGTCTGTGCCTTACCAAATTTCTCTTAATATAGATTGAACGGTTGAATATTTGCTACAAATCAGGCAGATTGTGATCTGGGAAAACATCCATGTTTTGTTCTATTTTTCAGATCCCAGTTGCTTTTTATAGTTAAAGAAAGTCATGAGTCTGTGCCCTTTCTGAGTTTTATCAATTTTTTAAAACATTAAATAAAGCTCTTTTAAAGTCAAAGGAAACTGTAAAGACAGAGAGAAGATTTAAGGCAAGATGATTTCTGTAACCTTCCATATTCTAATTCAATAAATACTTCATAAGCACAGAGAAATTTTAGGTTCTGGAGAGAAAATGAGTAAGTCTTTGCACTCTGAGTTAACAATCTGCTTGAGAAGAGAGGTAAAGAAATAATTCACTATATTAGGAAACATGCAAAGGAAACAAAAAGAAAAATTACCTAACCAAGAGGTATGGTCAGGTGGAAAGGAGTGGAAATAAACGCCTTAGTAGAAAAGGTAATACTTGAGCCAAAACAGTGAAATATGAGGCAAAAACTCCATTGTAGATATATTGTAGTACCATCAACAGGAAAAATTCTGAATGGGCTGTACCAGAGGATGTTTTATTAACTGAAGTCAAGGCACTTGAGAATAAGAGGGATGAATGATTGACAAGATTTCAGTGAAGGAGCGGATATGTGGGATTTAAGAATCGAAGGTCAGATAAGGTAAAGCTAGAGATGGAGAACTTTTCCCTTGCAAACTGTAGAAATGGTTAAACTGAATTAAGTAATATTATAGATAAATGTATAGGTCTAAGGGTGAAAATGAGGTAATTAGAAATCTAATCCTTCTTTTTCAAGTAAAATAGGGGAAAAAAGGCATGAATAAAGACAACAAAAACTAGATTACATTGACCTTACTATGTTACTCATTGTGTTAAGAGCTTTAAACACATTACCTTAATTAACTCCTCCACATAGAGTTGGCACTGTTACTGTCTCCAATTTACCAAGTAGGAATTTGAAAGTTTAAAAAGTTATATGATTGCCCCAGGTTACAGAAGTCTTGCCTGGTGGAGTTGTAATTTAAAATAAGATTGTCAACTCAGAATTAGAGAAACGGGTTGAAGCATGTGAATAAACTGCCTTGGGGAATGGGAGATGAAGCTGATGAGAGAACAGGAAAATCTGAGGAACACCGAGGAATCTGGTAAAGATGAAGTCCTTTGTTCCTCAAAAAATCAAGATATTTTTCCAATGACAGAGTAAGGTAGAATGTATATTGGAAAACAATGGAGGATGAGGTTTATTTCTTCTCCTTAAAAGTCCTTTCTTTTAAATAATTACATAGAAACACTGTGTCACCATTCTTTTTATTTTTATCTAGTGCTCTGCGAAATTCAAAGTCATAATAGTGCAAAAACGTTAGACAAGTATTAGCAGAATAAAAGATTGTAGTCCTAAACTTGACTTCCTAATTTTTAATAAATCTGAGGTTTACTCCTTTAAATTACAGGATATTTTGAAGTTCACATTCATCTCTATAAATTTAACTGACTAATAATTTGAAAGTAAGGTAAGTATCAAGGAATAATTTGAGGAGGGTTGATAGTAGGTCTTCTTTAAAGATTTGGTAGCATTCAACTGATAATCCATCTGGTCCTGGGCTTTTCTTTGTGGGAAAGCTTTTGATACCTGCTTCAGTTTCATTACCTGATGTTGATCTGTTTTAAGTTTTTTATATCCTCATGGTTCAACTTAGGTAGGACATATGTCTCTAGAATTTGTTAATATCTTCAAGATTTTTTAGCTTATTGGAATATAAATTTTCAAAATGGTTTCTGATTATCCTCCATATTTCAGTGGTGTCTGTGGTGATATCTCCATTTTCATATCAAATTTTGTTAATTTGAGTTTTTTTCTCTTTCTTTTGGTTGGTTTGGCTGTGTTTATCAATTTTGTTTATACATTCAAAAACCAAATTATTGTTTTGTTGATCTTTTGTATTTTTTATTATCAGTTTTATTGATTTGGGCTCTGATATTAATTATTTCCTGTCTTCTGTTGATTTTCATGTTGGCTTGTTCTTGTTTTTCTAGGGCCTTGAGATGTAATGTTAGATTTTTTTATTTGGTATATTTCTATTCTTTTAATGTATGAACTCATTGCTATGAACTTTCCTTTTAGAACGGCCTTCACACAGTTCCAGAGATTTTGATGGTTTATCACTATTCTTATTTGCTTCTAAGAATTTTTTCTCTTTCTCCCAGATTTCTTCTGCTATCCATTTATCATTCAAAAGTGTATTATTTAATCTCTAGGTGTTAGAGTGGTTTCTGTTTTTAATCTCATTATGGTTTGGATGTGAGGTATTCCCCAAAAGCTCATGTGTGAGACAATGTAAGAAGGTTCAGAGGAGAAAGATTGGGTTATGAGAGTCTTAACCCAATCAGTGATTTAATCCCCTGATAGGGATTAACTGAGTGGTAACTGAAGTGGTTGGGTGTGACTGGAGGAGGTAGGAATTGGGGTATGGCTTTGGGTATATATTTGCGTCTAACCAGTGGAGTCTCTCTCTGCTTTCTGATTATGCTGTGAGTTGCTTCCCTCTGCCACACTCTCTCACCATGATGGTTATCTTCACCTCAAGCCCTGAGGAATGGGGCTGGATTTCTATGGACTAAGACCTCTGAAACCCTGGGCCCAAAATAAAGTTTTCTTCCTTTACAGTTGTGCTGGCTGGGTCCTTTAGTCACAGCAGCAAAAAAGTGATTAAAATATATGTTATCTTTGATTTCTAATTTTTTTCCATTGTGATCTGATAGAATGTGAGGTGTTATCTCTGTTTTTTGTATTTGCTAAGATTTGCTTTGTGACCTAAAATATGGTCTATTTTATGAAATGTTCCATGTGCTGCTGAGAAAAAAGTGAATTCAAAAAATTTTTAAGAAAGTGAATTCAGTCATCAATGGATGAAATATTCTATAGATGTCTATTAGGTTCATATTATTAACTAATTTTTTTTAGTTCTGTAGAGTGTTTACTTACTTTGGATGATCTAACCAGTAGTAAGAGAGGTATGTTAAAGTCACTCAATTTTATTGTATTGTGGTCTATTTTATTCCTAATATTGAAAAGGGTTTGTTTTATGTACATCACTTATTTGGGGCATAAATATTTACAATTATTATGCCTTATTGATATATGATTCCCTTAAGCAATATTAAGTAACCTTCTTTGTCTCTTCAGACCAATATTCTTGATGAACACAAATGCAAAAATTCTTACTAAATATTGGCAGATTGCATGCAAAAACACATTGAAAAGATAGTGCATAGTGATCAAAAGGGTTTCACTCCAGGAATGCAAGCTTGGTTCAATATACAGAAATCAATAAACATAATTCACCACATAAAGAGACTTAAGGACAAGAATCACATGATTATCTCAGTAAATGCAGAAAAAAATTTGACAAAGTATATAGTACCTAGTCATGCTTAAAACCCTAGGAAAACTAGGGATAGAAAGAACTTACCTCAACATGTAAAGACTATATATGACAACCCCAAGGCCAACATTATACTGAATGGAGAAAAACTGAAAGAATTTCCTCCAAAAATGGGAACAAGACAAGGATGACCACTTTTACCACTGCTATTCAAGAAAATCCTTGAAACTCCAGCTAGAGCAATTAGGCATGAGAAGGAAGTTAAAGGGATACAAATAGAAAAAAAGAGCTCAAATTATCTCTGCTGATGACATGATCTTACATTTACAAGGCCAAAAAAGACTTCTAGAACTCATAAATTAATTGAGCAAAGTAGCAGTATACAAGATCAACACCATAAATCAAGCATGTTCATATACTCCAATGATAAATCTGCTGAAAAAGAAATTAGGAAAACTATCTCATTTACAATATCCTCAAAAACAAAAACTTGAAATAAATGAGATTAAGGACCTCTACAATGAAATCTACAGAACACTAAAAATAAATTGAAGAAGACCTTAGAATATGGAAAGACTGTACATGTTTTTAGATATGCAGAATTAATATTGTCAAAATGGTCCTACTACCAAAGTAATATATAGATTCAATGCAATTCCCATCAAAATTCTAATGAAATTCTTGGCATAACTAGGAAAAGCAGTTATGAAATTCATTTGGAAGAAGTAGAGACTCAGAAAAGCCAAAGTAATCCTTAATGAGATAAGTGAAGCAGGAGGCATCATAATACTGAAACTCAATACTATAGAGCTATAGTTAAAAAAAAATAAAAAGAAAGAAAGAAAGAAAACATGATACTGGCACCAAAACAGACCTGAAGACCAATGGAATAGAAGACCAAGAGACAAAACCACATAAATGCAGTTATCTTATACTAGACAAAGGTGCCAAAAACATACATTGGAGAAAAAAATAACCTTTTTAACAAATGGTGCTGGGAAAATTGGAAATCCATATGTAGAAGAATGAATTTTAACTCCTATCTCTCATCCTGACCAAAAGTCAACTCAAAGTGGATCAAAGACCTAGGAATTAGGCCAGAAACTCTGAAACCACTAGAAGGAAAGGTAGGCCCAACACTACAACACTTTAGCATAGGAACAGACTTCCTTAACAAGACTCATAAAGTGCAAGAAATAAAATAAAATAAATCAATTAGAGGGATGGCATCAACTTAAAAAGTTTCTTCATAGTAAAAGGAAATAGGAATGTGAAGAGATAGCCCACATAATGGTACAAAATTTTTAACACCTTTTCCTCAGATAGGGCATTGATATCCGGTATATATGAAGAACTCAAAAAACTTAATACACCCCCAAAATAATAATCCAAACAATAAATGGGCAAAGGAACTAAACAGGCTCTTCTCAAAATAAGAAATCCAAATGGTCAACAAATATATGAAAAAATGTTCAACATCTCTATCAGGGAAATTAAAATTAAAACTACACTGAGATTTCCTCTCCAGTCAGAATGGAAATTATCAAGAATATAAATAGCAATAAATGTGGGCAAGGATATGGGGGGAAAGTTACACTCATACATTGTTGATGGTACTGCAAATCAGTGGTACCATTCTGGAAAGCAATATGGAAATTCCTCAAAAAACTAGGAATTGAACCACCATGTGACCCAGCTATTCCGCTTTTTGATAAATATAAAAAGATTTAAAATCAGCATACTACAGTGATGCAGTCACATCAATGTTTATAACAGCACAATTCACAGTAGCTAAGCTATGAAACCAACCTAAGTGCCCTTCAACAGATGAATGAATAAAGAAAATAGGGTATATATGGATATTACTCAACCATAAAGAAAAATGACATTATGGCATTTACTGGTAAATGGATGAAACTGGAGACTGTCATGCTAAGTGAAATAAGCCAGTCCCCAAAACTAAAAGGTATTATATTTTCTCTGATATGTGAAAGCTTATCCAAAATAAGGGGTGTGGGCAGATATAAAATAAATAGAAAAAATATCAGTGAAGTAGAGGAAGGGGACTGAAGGAGAGGGAAAAGGGATGGGATAAGGAAAGAACAGTATAATGAATCTGACCTAATATTCCTATGTACATATGTGAATATGCCAGTGAACCTCACCATCATGTATATCTGCAAGACAATAATAATAATAAAAACTGTAAGTAAATAAAAGAAAGATCAGTAAAATAGAGGGAGAGAAGAGGGGAGGGAAAGGAGAAGTATTGTGGACTAAGTTAGAACAAATTATATTCCATGCTTTTCTAATTTTGTCAATGTTATATATAACTAAAGTGAACCAATAAAAATGATGAATATCAATACATGATGATTTCATTTTCTGGTATATTAGTTGATCAAAAGTGTGCCATTTATTACTTTTAATAAGTTATTTCTCCAATGATTTAATGCTGACTCAAAGATTCTAGAAAGCTTTGCCTGTTCAAATATCAAACAGTAATAAAATTAATCCCTTTATTTTATATAAGCATTGGATTGACAAAGCTTAATTTGCTCCCTATATTTTAAAATGCCTAATGTCTAATTTAATATAGTAGCCAGGTGTAAACTAAACCTCAAGGCAAAGAGAAACTCAACATTTAAGTTACTGAAGAAGAAAGGGAATCCTATTTATCAAGTTTAACATTGCTGAGCATCTTCAGGAAACTTGTATAATAAGTTTGTTCTTGGCTAAAGTTATTACTAGAACATTATAACCCTAATTTTTTAAAGATTTTTTTGTTCTACTTAGTTTTACATGACAGTAGAATGCATTTTGATATACATGAATGGAGTATAACTTCCCATTCTTTTGGTTCTACATGATTCTATATCACACTGGTTGTGTAATCATATATGTACATAGGGTAATAATATCTGATTCATTCTGTTATCCTGCCTACCCCCACACTTCCTCCCCTCCCTTCACTCCCTTCTACCTAACCCAAAGTACCTCTGTTTTCCCCTAGCCCCCACATTATGGTTTAGATGTGGTATCCCCCATTATCTCACATGTAAGACAATGCAAGAAGGTTCAGAAAAGTAATGATTGAATTATGAGTCTTAATCCAATCACTGAATTAATCCCCTGATAGGGATTAATTGAGTGGTAACTGAAGTGGTAGTGTATGACTGGAGAAGGTGGGAATTGGGGCATGGCTTGGGGGTATATATTTGTATCTGGCCAGTGGAGTCACTCTCTCTTTGCTTCCTGATCACCATGTGAGCTGCTTCCCTCTGCCATACTCGTCCTCCATGATGTTCACTCTTATTTCAAACCCTGAAGAATGGAGTCAACTGCCTATGGACCAAGACTTCTGAAACTTTAAACCCTTAAATAAACTTTTCTTTCTCTACAGTTGTTCTGGTTGGGTCCTTTCAGTCACAGCAGCAAAAAAGCTGACTAAAACAGAAATTGGTACTAAGAGTGGGGTCATTGTTATGACTAACCTGACCCATATGGTTCAGAAGTTTCTTGAGCTTTTTGGAATTAGTAAGAGGAATTCTGAGATGTTTAGCAGTACAAGCAGGAAATACTTTAGGTTGTTTAAATGGAGCTTAAAGGCAGATTCTGATGGAATCTCAGAAGACCAGAATGCCAAAAGGAACATGGACAGTGAAGACAGGGCTCAAAAGGGTTTAAAGGAAAGGAGGACACTATGAGTAATCGAACTAGTACCCATTCATGTTATGTTCTGGCTGAGAAGTTATCTGCATTTTGCCTGTGTCCTAAGACTTTCTGTAAAACTGATTTTAAAAGCAATGGACTTCTTAACCTGGTGGAAGCAATTTCTAAGCAGTATAGCATTTCTGTGGTGGCATGGATAGCCAGTAGCTCTCAGCCAAATTGACTGTGATAATCAGGAGCAGAAAGCAGAGTTGAAAGACTTGAAAAAGAAAATGGGGACTTGAAAGACAGGAGTAAAACTGGGGATAAGAAAGTTGCAGCTGTTATAAACATTACTGCCACTAAAGAAATGCTAAAGACCTTGCACAGAGACAATAAGAAAGATGGCTTGAGGGCATCTCAGGAACTGCAAGACTACACCCATTAAAAACTTAAGGGAGTAAAGGTGAAAATTCTCTTGAGAAGAGAAAAGTGGGGCACTGTTCTTGCACAAGGGGAACTAGGAAGTTTTTTCAAAATGCTCAGCTACCCAGACACTCATAGGCTGATGCAGCCAGGGTCCCTGGAGGTTTGGATACTGCTGAAGATAGCAGCAGACGCTGGAATCAATTCCATGATGCTTGTTCTTCAGGAATGCAAGATGCAGGAGTTAGGGATTGATGGAGGCTTGCACCAAGATTTCAAAGGAAGGACTGGGAGGTCAGAGTCCCTGCAGGCAGCCTCTGAGAAGTCCAAGAGTGGAGATGTGAAGAGGAAGCCAAAACTGCAGTGGAGACCTCCAAGATTAAGAAATGCCAGTAACTTGGTACTCATCCTAAGAAACTGCAGTAATCAAGCAGAGACAAGTCAACAGAAGGGCCACTCAGGCTGCAACAAACAAGGCCACAGGGGCAGAGCTACACAAGCCCTTTGGAGAGAACATCCCAATGCAATGTGCTGCAGATGCCAGACATGGAACTACAGAATTTGTTTGCCCATCTGGATTTCAATCTGGCTTTGGTCCTATCCCTTCTTTCTATGCTCCTAATGTTGTGAATGTAAATGTTTAATCTGTACAAATATTTATTGGATATTTGTAAATTGATTTTGCTTTTATAGGAGCTCGCAATGCAAGATTGCCTTGAGTCTCAGAGAAGACTTTGGACTTGAACTTTGAACAATCTTGGAACTGTTAAGACAATAGGGACTTTGGGGAATAAACTAAATATATTTTGCAATTTCAGATGAGTGTGAATTTGAGGGACCAGGGGTGGAATATTATGATTTAGAAGTGGTGTCCCTCAAAATCTCACATGTAAGACAATGCAAGAAGGTTCAGAAAATAAATGATTGAGTTGTAAGCACCTCAACCCAATCACTGAATTAATTCCTATCACCAGTGGTTAAAGTATGAAATGTGAGTTAGGTAGTTTCTCAGATGCTGGTTTATTCACTGTACACAATTACACACTTAACTTGATCTAACTCTAGTCCTAACCTAACTTCAGTCTCATACCTGACATCCCAGTGCTCACCACGTGACATGTCTTAAGGCTGGCTTCACTGGGATTTGGTCCCACAAGGAGGGTGTGCGAAGAATTCACCACAGAGGACTGACTGCATCTCCTCAGCTCAGCTTGCCTGGGGTCTCAGCTCTCTGTGACAGCTTGTGACCTCTGGTGTCCTCTGATGTCCAGTCTGGCCTGGTCTCAGCTCTCCACTGTCCTGTCCCTTGCTCTCCAGCCTGTCTTCTTATAGTTCTTGTGTCTGTCCAGGCTCGATAAAATGTATGGCACTTGGGGTTGTCAGGTATAGATGCTCTAAGCTACTTCTGATTGGTTACACCCCATTTTGGGGTTCTCTCACTGGTTACACCTTTTTTAGGGTTACATCATTGGATGTTTGCACAGTCACAGATAACAATGCAATTTTCATATAATATTTCCTATAGCAAAGTTCCAAATAGTGCAACATAACAAAGCAAGGTAAAATAGTAAAGATCCACATAGCCAAAGCAAAACAAAGCATGCCAATCATAACAGTCCCCTGACAGGGATTAACTGAGTAGTAACTAAAGTGGTCCTTTAGTCACAGCAGCAAAAGAAAAAAAAAAAATCTGACTAATACACCTAACCCCCTTTATTGTGGATTAGGCACATATCAGAGAAAATATTGGCATTTGGTTTTTGGGATTGGCTTTTATTTCACTTAGCATGATATTCTCCAGCTCCATCCATTTACTGGCAAATGCCATAATTTTATTCTTCTTCAAAGCTGAATAATATTCCATTGTGTATATATCACATTTTCTTTATCATTCATCTGTTGAAGGGCATTTAGTTTGGTGCCATAGTTGGTTATTGTGAGTTCAGCTACTTTAAACATTGATATGACTTTATCACTGTAGTATGCTGAATTTAAGACTTTTGGGTATTACCTAAGGAGTGGAATAGCTGGGTCAAATGGGGTTCCATTCCAAGTTATTTGAGGACTCTCCACACAGCTTTCCATACTGGTTGTACCAATTTGCATTCCCACCAGCAATGTATGAGTGGACTTTTTTCCCCCACATCCTTGCCAATATTTATTTTTGCTCATATTTTTGATAATTGCCATTCTGACTAAGATGAGATGAAATCGTAGAGTAGTTTTAATTTGCATTTCTCTAATTGCTAGAAATGTTGAACATATTTTCATATATTTGTTGATTGATTGTATTTCTTCTGTGAAGTGTCTTTTCAATTCCTTAGTCCATTTATTGTTTGGGTTATTTGGTTTTTTGGTGTTGAGATTTTTGAATTCTTTATATATCCTGGAGATTAATTATCTATCTGAGGTGCAAGCAATAAAGATTTTCTCCCATTCTATAGGCTCTCTCTTCATGTAACTGATTATTTCCTTTGCTGAGAAGAAGTTTTTTAGTTTGAATTCATCACATTTGTTGATTCTTGATTTCACTTCTTGAACTTTAGGAGTCTTGTTAAGGAAATCATTTCCTAAGCTGAAATGGTGAAGATTTGGGCTACTTGTTCTTCTATCAAGCACAATCTTTTAGTTGATATTTGTGCAGAGAGAGAGATAGGGGTTTAATTTCATTTCATTACATATAGGGTTCCTGTTTCCTAGGACCATTTGTTGAAGAGGCTGTCATTTCTCCAGTGAATGTTTTTGCTCCCTTTGTTTAGTATGAGATAATTGTATTTATGTGTTATGTCTTTGGGTCTTCAATTCTGTACCATTGGTCTATATGTCTGTTTTGGTGCCAGTACCATGCCATTTTTATTACTATGGCTCTGTAGTATAGTTTAAGTTCTGGTATTGTGATGCCTCCTACTTTACTTTTCTTGCTAAGGATTGCTTTGTCTATCTGGGGTCTCTTATTTTTCCAAATGAATTTCATGATTGCTTTTTCTATTTCTAGGAAGAATTTCATTAGGATTTTAATAGGAATTGTATTAAATCTGAATAATGCTCTTGGTAGTATAGCCATTTTGAAAATATTAATTCTGGCTATCCAAGAGCATGGGAGACTTTTTCATATTCTAATGTATTCTTCAGTTTCTTTCTTTAGTGTTCTGTAGTTTTCATTGTAGAGGTCTTTTACCTCTTGTTACATTGATGCTTAAAAATTTTATTTTATTATTTGAGGCTATTGTGAATAGGGTAGTTTCCTAATTCTTATTTCAGTACATCATTGGAGTATAGGAAAACATTTGATTTATGGGTGTTAATTTTATATCCTGCTGCTTTGCTGAATTCATTTATTCGTTCTAGAATAAATTTTTTGAATCTTCTAAATATAGAAGCATGTCCTTGGACAATAGTGATGTTTTGTGTTCTTTTTATATTCATATTCCTTGAATTTCTTCTGTCTGCCTAATTGCTATGGCTAGAGTTTCAAGGACTATGTTGAATAGAAGTGGTGAAACAGGGCATCATTGTCTTATTCCAGTTTTTAGAGGGAATGCTTTCATTTTTTTCTCCATTTAGAATGATGTTGGCCTTGGGTTTAGCATATATAGTTTTTACGATGTTGAGATATATTCCTACTATCCTTATTTTTTCTAGTGTTTTTCTGCATCTATTGATATGATTATATGATTCTTGTTTTTAAGTCTATTGATGTGATGAATTAAGTTTATTTATTTCCATATGTTGGACCAACCTTGCATCCCTGGGATGAACCCCACTTGATCATGGTGCACTATCTTCTTAATATGTTTTTATATGTAATTTGCCAGTATTTTATTGAGAATTTTTGCATCTATGTTCTCAGGGATACTGGTCTGAAGTTTTCTTTCCTTGATGTATCTTTGTCTGGTTTCGATATCACGGTAATACTAACCTCATAGAATGAATTTGGAAGGATTCCCTCCTTTTCTATTTCATGGACTAATTTGAGGAATATTGGCATCAATTCTTCCTTGAGGTTCTTTTAGAACTCAACTGAGAATCCATCTAGTCCTGGGCTGTTTTTGAGTGGTAAGCTTTTGATACTGTCTTCTATTGCATTGCTTGAAATTTATCTGTTTAAATTGTGTATGTTCTCCTGGTCCAATTTTAGTAGAGTATATATTTCTAGAAATTTGTTGACATTTTCAAGATTTTCTATTTTATTGGAGTATAAATTTTCAAAATAGTTTCTAATTATCTTCTGTATTTCAGTAGTGTCCATTGTGATATTTCCTTTTTCATCACAAATTTTAGTAATTTGAGTTTCCTCTCCCTTTTTCTTCAGGAGCATGGCTAAGGGTCTATCAATTTTATTTATTTTTTCAAAGAACCAGATTTTGTTTTGTCAATTGTTTGAATTGTTTCTTTTCTTTCAATTTCATTGATTTTAGCTCTGATTTTCATTATTTCCTGCCTTCCACTGCTTTTAGTGTTGATTTGGTCTTCTTTTTCTAGGGCTTTGTGATGTAATGTTAGGTCATTTATTCGTTGACTTTCTATTCTTTCAATGAATGAGCTCAATGCCTTGAACTTTCTTCTTAGCACTGCCTTCATAGTGTCCCAGAGATTTTGATATGCCGTATTGGTGTTCTCATTTACCTCCAAGTATTTTTTTATTTCATCCCTGATTACTTTGACTATCTATTTTTTAATCAATAGCATATAACTTATTCTCCAGGTGTTAAGTATGTTCTATTTTTCATTTTATCATTGATTTCTAACTTCATTCCATTTTGATCTCATAGAATGCAGGGTAGTATCTCTATTTTTTTGTATTTGCTAAGAGTTGTTTTGTGTCATAACATATGGTCTACTTTAGAGAAGGATCCATGTGCTGCTGAGAAGAAAGTGTATTTTCTCACTGATGGATGAAAAATTCTATATATGTCCATTTAGTCCAAATTATTATTATATAATTTAGTCCTATAGTTTCTTTATTTAGTTTTTGTTTGGAAGATCTATCCAGTAGTGAGAGGGTGTGTTATTGTAACCCACTAGTGTTGTGGTTTGTTTGATCCTTGAAATTGAGGAGGTTTGTTTGATGTGTACAGATGCTCCATTGTTTGGGGTGTAAATATTTAAAATTGTTATGTCTTACTGATGTATAATTCCCTTAAGCAGTATGAAGTTTCCTTCTCTGTCCCTTCTGACTAACTTTGGTTTCAAGTCCACTTATCAGATATGAGGTTCTACCCCTGCTTGTTTATGTGATCCATGTGAGTGATATTTTTTTCCCATTCTTTCACCTTCAGTCTGTGGATGACTTTGCCTATGAGGTGAGTCTCTTGGAGACAGCATATTGTTGGATCTTGTTTTATAATCTAATCTGCCAGTCTGTGTCTTTTGATTTTTGAGTTTAGGCCATTACAGAGCTCAATCCCTTGGACTTTCATGGTTGATAGGAGCATTTTGTTTCTAATGAGGCTACTCTTAATGGACTGCTAGATAACTTTTGAATAGGGGCTGATCACCAGAAAAATGAAGTCATTGTTAGAAGCTTGTAAGTTTCAGCCTCACTCGTCATCCTCTAGAGAGGGGAGAGGGTTTAGAGATTTAATTAATAATCAATCATGTCTATGTGATGAATTCTCCACAAAAATGCTAAACCTTGAGGTTCAGAGAGTTTCCAAACTGATAAATGCAATCATGTACCGGGTTGGTAGCACACCCCAACTCCCATAGGAACAGAACATCTTGGACTCAGAACCAGACATTTTCCTATGTACTTTTATTATCTGGCTGTCCATGTGTATCCTTTCCTGAGTTCTATAAGCCATGAAAGCAGATTATTGAACAGGAAGATTGGATCAAGGAAATTCTTGATTTATAATCACATCAGTCAGAAGTGTTAGAGGTTCAGAATATGAATATGAAGTGGGATATGAAGAATATGAAGTGGGAGAAGTCTTGGGGGACTGAGTCCTTAACCTGTGAGGTCTACACTGACTCCAAGTAGATAAATAGTGTCCGAATTCAGTTAAATTGTAGAAAATGCCATTGGTGTCATTAGAGTTGAAAAAAAATCCTACACACTTAGTGTCAGAAATGTCATGAGTATAGAAAACAGTTTTTCCTTTTAGGTTAATAAAATAAATAAAAAATAAAATGTATGTAAACAGTAAGTTAAAATCAGGTAGGGACAAATGGAAGTATACTGAAGTAAGTTTCTATTATACATGAAGTGGTGAATTATTTGAAAGCATACTATGGTAAGTTAAAGAAGCATACTATACATCTAAAGCAACCACTAAAGTAACACAGTTATGAGTTATAAATAGTAACCCAAAAAAGAAAATAAATAGAATCATGGAAAATAATTTCTCCAAAAAAAGGGAAGAAAATAAAAGAAAATGGAACAAAGAATGGACAAGATAAATAGGAAAAGAGTGATATTATAGGGTTAAATTAGATATTATCAATTATCTTATTAAATGTCAATTACATTTCAGTTAAGAGACAGAAATTGTCAGATTAGACATTTTAAAAAAGCTAACTCCAAACCTATGCTGTCTGCAAAATATTCACTTTACATCTAAAGACAAAAGTTAAGTGTAAAAAAATGAATAAAGATAGAGCATGCAGAATCACTAATAAAAAGTGTGAGGAACAAAATATTTGATGGTCTTTTCAAAGCAAGGTATTTAATTTAAAGGATGCAAATGGCTATAGTTGGAATAAGGATTACTAGTAGTCAAAACAGTTTGCTGATGTGATCACTACAAAGCACAAAACCAATAAGCTATCAGCATATCCTTATCTTGCAATGACAGACATTAGGAGTAAATTCTCTCTCCCTGACCCAGAACTGCCCACCCCAGAACTCCCCACCTTAGGACAGCCTTGAGCATATACCTAGACTTCATTCGTTCAAAGTTAGCCTGCACAGCACTTTTTTCAAAGATATATGACTAGCTTTGATTGGTTCAGGGGTCAACCAAAAAGGGAATAACTTTATAAGAAAATTAGGCGATGTATAGGAAGATTGTAACCCCATAGTTCTCAGCCTATGAGGAACTAGGGGAGAGTTTTGCATGCAAGGGAATAAATTTCTTGATGTAACTCTGTCAGAGTGACTGCTCACCAGACATCTGATCTTGCAAGACTGTCATTAAAGTCTCCCTTCCGCTGTACCTCGTGTCTTTGAGCCCATTATTTGGGTTTGGGAAGGTGAGTATGTTTCTCATGAAAAGAAAGTTGGAGTGACTATGTTAACATCATACAAATTAGATAATGATAAATGTCAGTTCATCAGAAGAATTTAATAATCTCCAACACTTATGAACTTAACAAAAGAATTTCAAAATACAGAGAGCAAAACTGATAGCACTAAAGAAGAAATAGATAATACCCCAGTTCTAGTCATATTATAATAATTCTCTTTCAATAATTGATGGGTAATTATAAAGTAGGCACAAAATGATAAGGATACATAAGATTTGATTAACACTATCAACTATGCCAACAAGAGACTACATCTTCTTTTTTCAAGTATGCATGAAACATTTGCAATGCAGATCATATTCTGAACCACAAAACATGAATCAATAGATTTTAAAGGATTTAAGTCACAAGTATATTCTCTTAGAAAATGTAATTGAGTTAGAAATCAATGCTAGAAATATATCTGGAAAATCCTCAAATATTTAAAAATTAAATAACACACTTCCAAATAATATATATGTCAAAAAAAGAAACTAAAATGAAAATTAGAAAGCATTTTAATGATCAGTATCAGTATTCAAAAGATACTGAAATCAAAACTATCAAGACTGTTGGTTGTCCTTAAAGCAGTAGTTAGGAAGAATATACAATACTAAACACCTGTGGTAGGAAAAGAAGGGCAATCTCAAATGAATACCTTCTACTTCAAATTTTGAAAAATCTAGAAGAAAGCAAATTAAGGCCAAACCAAGAAGAAGAGAGAGAGAGAGAGAGAGAGAGAGAGAGAGAGAGAGAGAGAGAGAAATCAAACTTGAAACCCATGCAATACGAAACCTAAAATAAAACAAGAAAAAAAAAAAGAAAAAGAAAGGCAGGGGAAAAGAATCAATGAAGCAAAACTGGTTCTTTGAGAAATCATTAAAATTGATAAATTTCTAAAAAGACTGATCAGGAAAAGAAGAGAAGATACAAATCACTAATACCAGAAATAAAATTGATGACATTACAGTAATTATAGGTATTAAAAGTTATAATGAAGGAATATTATACTTAAAAGTATGTTAATAAATTCAACAACTCATATGAAATGGACTAATTACTTGAAAGGTAATTTTCAGTTCCTACTCAGGTACAGGTAGATAACCTAAAAACACACTTGTTTTCATAAAACAATTTTTTCTTTGTAGTTAAAAACTCCCACAAAAAAAAAATGAAGAAATCTTTAGGCTCAAATGTTTCTACTGGTGAATTTTTGAGTTGGTACTAATTTTGCAAAACTTTTCCAGAAAATATAAGCAGAGGGAATACTTCCCAACCTATTCCGTGAAATCAGCATTAACCTCTACACAAAACCAAAGGTGTTATAAGAAAATCCAATGCATTTTTATACATGTGATGAATCTTCAGAAAGAGAAATTAGGAAAACTACTCCATTCACAATAGCATCGAAAAAAATAAAATACTTGGGAATCAATCTCACAAAAGAGGTGAAAGACCTCTACAATGAGAACTACAGAACACTAAAGAAAGAAATTCAAGAAAACCTTAGAAGATGGAAAGATCTCCCATGTTCCTGGATAGGCAGAATTAATATCGTCAAAATGGCCATACTACCTAAAGTTCTATACAGATTCAATGCAATTCCAATTAAAATCCCAATGATGTACCTTGCAGAAATAGAGCAAGCAATTATGAAATTCATCTGGAAGAATAAAAAACCTAGAATAGCTAAAGCAATCCTCAGTAGCAAGAGCGAAGCAGGGGGTATTGCAATACCAGATCTTCAACTCTACTACAAAGCAATAGTAACAAAAACGGCATGGTATTGGTACCAAAATAGACAGGTAGATCAATGGTACAGAATAGAGGACATGGACACAAACCCAAATAAATACCATTTTCTCATACTAGACAAAGGTTCCAACAATATGCAATGGAGAAAAGATAGCCTCTTCAACAAATGGTGCTGGGAAAACTGGAAAACTATATGCAATAGAATGAAACTAAACCCCTATCTCTCACCCTACACAAAACTCAACTCAAAATGGATCAAGGACCTCGGAATCAGACCAGAGACCCTGCATCTTATAGAAGAAAAAGTAGGTCCAAATCTTCAACTTGTTGGCTCAGGATCAGATTTCCTTAACAGGACTCCCATAGCACAAGAAATAAAAGCAAGAATCAACAACTGGGATAGATTCAAACTAAAAAGCTTTCTCTCAGCAAAGGAAACTATCAGAAATGTGAAGAGAGAGCCTACAGAGTGGGAGAATATCTTTGCCAACCATACCTCAGATAGAGCGCTAATTTCCAGAATCTATAAAGAACTCAAAAAACTCTACACGAAGAATACAAATAATCCAATCAACAAATGGGCTAAGGAAATGAACAGACACTTCACAGAAGAAGATGTACAAGTAATCACCAGATATATGAAAAAATGTTCAACATCCCTAGTAATAAGGGAAATGCAAATCAAAACCACCCTAAGATTTCATCTCACCCCAATTAGAATGGCGATTATCAAGAATACAAGCAACAATAGGTGTTGGCGAGGATGTGGTGAAAAAGGAACACTCATACATTGCTGGTGGGGTTGCAAATTAGTGCAACCACTCTGGAAAGCAGTGTGGAGATTCCTCAGAAAGCTTGGAATGGAAACACCATTTGACCCAGCTATCCCACTCCTTGGCCTATACCCAAAGGACTTAAAATCAGCATACTACAGAGATACAGCCACATCAATGTTCATTGCTGCTCAATTCACCATAGCCAGATTGTGGAACCAACCTAGATGCCCTTCAGTTGATGAATGGATAAAGAAACTGTGGCATATTTATACAATGGAATATTACTCCGCAATGAAGAATGATAAAATTATGGCATTTGTAGGCAAATGGTCGAAATTGGAGAATATCATGCTAAGTGAGATAAGCCAATCTCAAAAAACTAAAGGACAAATGATCTCGCTGATAAGCGGATGAGGACATATAATGGGGGGTGGGAGGGGCTAGCATTAGGTTTAGGGTTAGGTTTAGAGTTAGGCTAAGGAGAGCAGTAAGAATGAAGGAAAGAAGGACTGTGTAGAGGGAAAAGAGGGGTGGGAGGGGTGGGAGGGGTGGGAGGGGTGGGGTGGAGGGGAAAAATATAATAAACATCATTACCCTATGTAAACGTAAAAAAAATAAATAAATAAAAAAAATATTCTTATGAATAAAAAAAAAAAAAAAAGAAAATAAAAACAGAGACAAATATCCCTCATGACTATGAATGCAAATAATTTAAACAAAATTGTACCAATTTAATTCAACACTATACAGAAAAGGACAACACATCATTATGAAACTTGGTAGGGGAGGTTCATTCCTGGAATGAATGATTTAATTCTAGAAAATTCAGTGAATGTAATTTACTTTATTAGCAAACTAAGAAAGAAAACCATTTGATCCTCTTCACAGATGCAGAAAATAATTATAAAAATACTTGTCACCCACTTCTGATAAAATATTTAACCATCTACAACTAAAAGAAAACCTCTTGTATCTGATAAAGGGCATCCACCACAGAACATGTACTTCATATTGAACTTGATGAAGTCCTGAAACCTTTCCATAAGTCCAAAAGCAAAGCAAGAATGTCCACTTTCCACTGCTATTCAATAGAGTAATGGCAGTTCTCCACAGTTCATTGAAGGAAGAAATAAAGGAATGGAAGGAACAAAGGAATGAAGGAAGAGAAAAGAGAGGCAAGGCATCAAGATTGGAAAAGAAGCAGCCAAGGTGTACTGTTGATAGATGATGTGATTGTGTAGAAAATGTGGAGCGCTACAAAATAGTTGTTAGAATACATAAGTGAGTTTAGCAAGGGCGAAGAAACCAAAAATAACATACAAAAATGAGTTGTGTTTACATACATTACCAATAAATAGTCAGAAACTGAAACCTAAAAAAAAAAAAATTCCACAAAGTTATTGGTATCAAAAATGTTAAAAACCTATAGAAATGCAAAAATGGTTGAGCTCTGTTCTCTGGAAACTATGGAGTTGAGATAAAGAACATCTAAATAAATGGAGATATATACTGTGTCCATGGATCAATAAACTAAATATTGTTAAGATATTATTGATCCCAATTTATCTATAGATTTAATAAAATCACAATAAAAATTTCACTAGGAATTTGTGGACATTGACAAGATGATTCTAAAGGTCATATGGAAATGCAAAGAACGTAGATAATAGAAAACACCTTGGAAAAAGACTCTCTTGCACTCTCTGATTTCAAGACTTCTTTTAAACCTACAATAAATTGAGACCATGTGATGTTTGTGAAAGACAGAGAAACAGATTAATGAAACAGGACAGAGATTCCAGAAATAGACCTACAAATGTTTGGATAATTGATTTTTGGCAAAGGTGCAAATACAATTCAACTAATAAAGGAAATTCTATTCAATGAATGGTAAGAGAAAAATTGGATTTCACATGCAGAAAATGAACTTCAATTCATACTTCATATAAAAATTAACACAAAATGGATCATATGCTAAATGGACCATATAAAAATTAACACAAAATGGATCATATAGTTTAAAAACTATAAAACTTCTATAAAATAACAGAGGAGACTATCTTTTGGATCTTGGATAAGATAATAGTTTTTTAGATAGAACACTAAAAGTATGATCCATAAAAATTAATAAACTGGATTTCACCAAAATTTGAAGTATAAAAAGATAAGCCATAGGCTTGGAGAAAACATTAGTAATCCACATATATCACAAAGAACTTGTTTCCAGAACATGTTAAGAACTCTTGAAATTATTCTAAAACAAGGAACCCAATCAAAAGTTGATAAAAGACTTGAACAGGTATTTCGTCAACTCATCTAGATGAGTTGAAATTAAGTACAGGAGGAAGATATTCAATGCTATTAATAACTGGTGACATTCAAAATAAAACCACAGTAAGATATAATAAAGGAGATAAAGTAAACAGGAGAAAGGTTTCCAAAGCAACATGAGTAATCCTTCGGTAGTACTAGATATGTTTAGTGTCTTAATTATAATAGTTTTATGAGTATGTACCTATAAAAATTACATATTCTATACTTTAAATGTTATCATTTTATTTATATTAATTATACTTTTTAAAATGGTATTTTAAAAATCCGAAAAGAAGTAGCTGAAAGAGCTGAATGTGGTTGCCTCCAAAAGGTAAAAATGAAATGGGAAGACTTGAATGTAAGCAATTTATTTTTAACAGTGCTTTTGATAATATTTACATTTTTAGCATACTATTTTGTTGAAAATAAAAGTAAAATCATTTTTGAAATTCTAGGTAGACAATATGAGAAAAGATAAAATGGTTAATTTTATATAGTACTTGCAAGTTTGAAGTGATTTCTCTACCTATCATCTCATATTTTAATCTTAGTATCTGCTGATGGTTGAATCTTCCTAATGTAGTTCTTCAAACATCCAAATCCTCTTTTCTGAAATTCTCATTGGCTCCACACTGATTACCAAAAAATATTTATGTATCTCAGATTAGTGTTTTCAATGTGGTACGTGGGTTACCACAGACTGGTAGGAAAAGATAACACGCACACCTCTGCTCTAAACTCTGGATCTATGAGGCCTGAGGTAAGGATCATAATAGTGGAGAGATGTTACACTCTACTGGAACTGATGGGGCTCACAGTAGAGAAAGTTTTCCATGCATCTGAGTCCTAAGAAGAATGCACACTTGCTTGTAACTCTTCTGCTTTATATAGCTAGGGATTCTGAGAAATTAAGGCTGAGAAAATGCTGATGTCTCACTATTCAACAGTCCTTCTATAATTAGGTTTACATCACCACTCTGAAGGAGAAGACAGAGTGTGCAATCATTAGGAACTTCTGTATCTGGAATCAGATTTATCATCAGGGATATCCCATACTCCTGGGATTAAAGTGCATTTGTACAATTTTTAACCTTGACACATCTCCTCCTACTTACCTTCCCCAAAGAAAGAACAAAAAATTGAGAAAGAATGTCACAGATAATTAATACCCTCAAACGTAAAACAAATTTAATATTAAGATCAAGATTGTTGGGAGAAATTTCTCAAAGGATCTCTTATGTTTCTGTCCTGTTCTGCACAAGAACTGACAGCTTTGTTCCAGATTATCTTATCAAGGATATTTCTAGCAAACAACTTTGGAAGATAGAAGTAGTGTTTTCCACCAAGTTTGAGGGTAAATTATTTCCTGATTCAAAGATAAAAACTTATCCCTCAGAGGCAAAGTTTAGGAAGGTTGGCTAGCAATCCATTATTAACTTGGTGATTTCTAAAGCTTAATACTCAGTTGAGATGCAAACATGCTGTATGCATGATATCCACCAGAAGCACTCTATATGGAATTTTCAGGAGAAATTTTCAAGGAGAACCTACACAAACATTAAGCTCATGCTGCCAACTGTACCATGAGTAATAAAGTACTATCTCTGATCCTAGAGTCTTGTGTCTTTTGCCAGTACCAGGGTTACTGTGTCAGGATAATTCATTAGCTTGCACGTAATATAAAAATCACTGACCTTTTAAAGTTATTGACAAAGACATATCACACCTTTCAATAGTTGATTGTGCAAAAGACAGTTGCTACCACGGGACCCAACAAACAGGTCTTACTTAGAAAATGTTTAGTGATATGATTGGATCTCAAGATAAGCAATAAACACTCTGCTAGATTGCCTGTGAAGATCTAAATATAGTATAGATTGAAAAGTTTCACAGTGTAGAAAAAGGAAAATCAATAATATCTATCAGATCCTGGCTAAGATTTTATAATTTAAGTACAAAATAAGAATCTTGTTAAGAATTCAGAAAAAAAGAAAGTAGTTGCTTACCCAGGAAGGATGAAGAAGGACATAATGTTGATGAGGAGCAGACAGAGGAACAGAAATAGGAGAATGAGAAGATAATCACAGTGTCATTTGAGTAGAAGGAAAAACACACAACCAGTAATAATTAATTTTATGTGCCAACTTGGAAGCACTAGGGTGCTCTGCCCAGGGATTTGGCCAAATTTTAGCCTGGATATTTCTGTAAAGATATATTTGGATGAGATTTACATATAAATTGGTGGCTGCTGTGTTTGTACACCCCTGTCATCCCAGAGACTGGGGAGGCTGAGACCAGGCTCAGTAACTTAAGTAGGCCCTAAGCAACTTAGCAAGACCCTGTCTTAAAAAAAAAAAAAAAAGGACTGTGGAAGTAGCTCAGTAGCTCAGTAGTAAAGCATTCCCAGCTTTACTCCCTGGTGCCAAATATCAATAAATAAAAATAAAACCAAATAATTTAGTGAACTTTAAGTAATGCAGATTATTCTCCATAATATGAATGCACCTCATTCAACCTCTTGCAGGTCTTAATTGAACAAAAACTGGTCTCCCACAACAGAAAAGAAATTCTGTCTGTATACTGCTTTTGGACTTGAACTGCAACAATTTTCCATCTCCTGAGTCTTTACCCTATCAGTCTACCCCACCAGCTTTTCAGCTTTTTTGACTCCCCACACTTCCATAATTGTGCAAATCAATTTCTTAACACGTCTCCTCTCCCCCACCTCCTATTTATAGACACATATTGTATAACAATGCTGGGTCAACGTTGGATTACAAATACAAAGGCTTCATAGGATCATAATATAGCTGAAAAATTCTCATCGCCTAGTAAAGGCTGGGCCATCATGGCATCACATCTCAATGCACTCCTGACGTGCTTATGGTAATATTGGTATAAACAAAACCTGCTGTCATACAAAAGCATAACACAGTTATTTACAGTATAAAACACTAAATGATTACATTAAATGACTAGCTTACTGGTTTATATTTTTACTATACTATACTTTTTATCACTATTTTAGATTGTATTATGTTTATGTTAATGTAGGAGGCAGCCTCTTGGATCTAGTCTTCATTGTCTCTTGCAATCATTTTCTCTCATGCTTGATTTAATCTCATATTGTTTTGTTCATCATGGCCCTAGGAATAGTAGGCTTTCATAGGATGAATCAAGAAGGTCATGTTTAATTTGTCAGATATCAGTTGAGAATTGTGGACTATAATTAAAAGATATGAAGGCAAAATCTAATGTAAAACAAGAGTATATTCAGTTTTCAGAAGTGCTTATGAAACTGTGGGTCAAGGAACAAAGAAAAAAGAACTCCTAGAATATAAGAACTCCTAATCTTCCATTGTAAGATTTAGTAATTTTATTAAGAATGTAGGTGTTAGCTTATTGACATGAGGTTTAATGGCTTTCAAGATACTTTAGAAAGGAGTCTAGTTATTTGGGATGTCAACATATCCATATAAATGCATACGATAGTTTGGGGCAAAGTCCTTCGTGTCTCTGAGTCCATGCACAGATTCTGTCCAGTCAAAAGCAGCTGGTTGGTTTGAACAGAGAGTAGAAGTCACACATCAGTGGCAAAACTCACAGGACTCCAGGGCACCTGTATCTTACAAGGTGTGGGTGAGCAGGCTCTGTTTTCAATCTACCACTTCCTTGCTCCCAACTTTTGCTCTTTTCTCATCTCCACCTTCTTTGCCTGGTGCCTAGTTTCTCTTTCTCTCTCCTCTTCCTCCAACCTTCTCTTCTCTCAGCTTCCTCCCCTCACTCCTGTACACACATTCTTCCCTTACAACATTTTGGACCATATACTTTTCACTCTAACAGTGTAAAACTCCTGCACATCATCGCTTCCCAAATAGACAATAAAAAGAAAGTTACTTTCTGTTGGTGTTTAGAATTTACACTGCAGAATCTAACTAGATTCAATTTAATGTTATTTAGGTGTTTATGTGCCATTACTTGAAGAAGTACTGTGCTCTTACTGTTATGCACTCAGATCTATGTTGTTCTCACGTGTCATGAGTGATGAAAGAGTAGGTGTAAGCAAAACATATTTTTTTCCTCTCAAAATAACATTTAGATTTGTGGTAGTAATTTATTTTTATATTTTAGATATTTTCTCATAACACAATGCCAAGAGTGAAGTTCAGCAAGAAAATCAGTATAACAGGGATACAAAAATTGTTCATCATTATAAAGTAGGCAAAATAAAATGTATTCCTGAAGATGCTGTAATATTTTTAAAAATATATTAACTATAAAAGCCAAAAGTAGAAGTTTGTGGAATTTGCCATGCAGACTTACCTTGAAATCACTCTAGAGACACACACCATTTCTCCATGGTGCAGAATTCCTGTCTCTTGCACATTCTAGATGCCTAGTCACTGTATTTTGTTCTGTTCAGATTTTTCACATGAAACACCTTACAACATGTGCTTATGAAACTATACTTACAATTATATTTATTCAATGTTAAAATATTTTTCAATATTCACTTCATTTGTTTTATAGATTTGTCAAAGTTATCACATATGTGGTCTTGTGATCCCTTTTAAACCAGGCTGCATCATCAAGGGGACCCAGGTTACAAATTATCATCCACTTCTAGTTGGTTTATTTAAACTCAGCCATGAGATTCCTTATCAATAAAATCAAAATAATAAAAACTACCTTGCTTGGCTGAAGTTCAGATTAGGAAAAATATATAAATATTCTAGCTCAATACCTAGCATATAATGAATACACCATGAATGATAATATTATTATTTAATTTTGATAGGACAATTAATGGAACATAGTACTATGGGTTTATTTTTGAACTCTCAATTTTTTTCCCCATTGACTTATATGTCTCCCTGAGTTCAAGACCATGCTGTCTTGATTATCAGAGCTTTGTGGAAAGTTTCGAAATCACAAAGTCTGAGTTCTTTGACTTTGTCCTTCTTTTCCAAGATTGGGCTATTTGTGGGGGTCTCTTGAACTTTCCCATGAATTTTAGGATGAGGTTGCCAATTTCTACTTTACTGTTTTTTAAATAATAACTTAAAATCCATTTCTTCAGTGAGACATCAATACTTCTGAAGTTAAACATACTTCGATTTCTTTTCCCCCTAACTTTCTCCTCTGAGGAATGAAGATAAGACTTCTGGATGATGGATTTAAGGATGATTGCTGGATTATCTAGCTGTGCATTTTGTTCAAATTCTTCTTCATTTGTAATAAGAACAGTCATTCAGCATCTTCCTGGCTCTATAAAATGGCCATTACATTTTCCTTGGTTCATTATTAGGTGTAGATTTGAAACCAAATTTGGAGGCTATCATATTAACAACAGCCTAGGGCAAAATGAACATGGTGTTTTGTTAATCATGTGTTTTCAGACAGAAAAATGTATATGGTTTATTACAAAAGAAATTTTATTCTTCAAAAAATTTTATTTGACTATATCTTAGTGCTTTCTCACAATTTCCTGTTAGTTATACTAAACAAGTTTTAGAGAACTTTGGAGAAATGTGCAAAGAGGTCAGGTGAGTATAGATTTTTATAGTAACCCTTTGTTAATGACTTTCATGGTTGAGTCAACTGATTTTGACTCACCTCATCTATCGTATCAGAGATGCTTCACTGATCTTAGAATTGACATATATTTCCTATATTCTGTCCTTTATATTTTCAGCATAGAGTGGGTATTAAAATAATTATAGAGGAATGCATTGACTATCAATATACAGAATTCATGGTTTTTTTCAACATTTTAAAGCAAGTTATTAAAATGTTTCTAATGTTCTCATCTGACCTTAATTACTGACAATTTCACTTTGTTTACTAGCTTCCTTTGTTGAAGAATGCTTCTCACTTTGATTACTTCAGGGCATTATTCATTTACAATACATTACACTTGGGCTCTGTTGTTTCTCTTGATACATACATAGCTTCCTGGTACTATGGCAGGTGATTTTTTTCCCTTGAAAATGGTTTGGGTTTCCATTACCATACAGATTACTTTTCTTAATTAAAGTGGGTCGGTTTATAAATTGGAGCTGAAAGCATTGGGCTCCTCCTTGAAACTCTCTGTTTTGCCATTCATTACTTGAAGTATTCTAGCTCACATTCACACTACCATTAACCACAGGGCAAGAATGCTTCTGATTTAGACAGGCTATATTTAGACAAATTAATTTTATAAATATAAAAGGTCACTCACTATTCCTGCAATGTTTGTTAAACAATGCAAATGACAAGTAATGTACCATCAGACACAATGTAAAAATGAAGGTTATCCATTATAAAGGTTGTACTTCCAAATGGGCCTATGGCTTTACCCAGTAATATATAGTTTTAGGATGCTCTTATTTAATTCTAAAATGAGATTATTAATTTTATACTCTTTTAAAAATCTTTTGGCTGTTATGCAAACATTGTACATATGTAAAGAGTACATGTGATGTTTTGACAACATGTATACATTACACAGTGTTCAAATCACAATAAACATCTCCTCAAACATTTATCATTTCTTTGTGGTGAAAATATTCAAATTTATTTCTTTTAGGTTTTTTAAAAAATATACTATATATCTTTATCTATAGTAACCCTACTATACAGTAGAACATCAGAACTTTGCTCTCCTTGGTACCCATTGATCAACATTTTGCCATCTTCCCAACCTCCATTCTTGCTTTTACTTGGGAATGTGATCATGTAGCACGTTTCTTTCTTTACCTTGTTTACTTCACTTAACATAATGACCTTGCACTCTAGTTCTTTAAATGCAATTAATTAAACTGAATGCCAGATAGGCAAAAATTTTACCAAAATGTGATAAAGTTTTAGGAATAAGAAATTCTTTAAAGATCATCTACTTTGTGGCCCCAGGACTTAGATTCCCTTCTTCCTTTCTCCCCATGATGATGTCACTCATCAATACCTGCATCTTCGTTGGGAACCTCTGTTACAGGCTCAGTGGTTTCTTGGGTTTTCCACCAGAAAAAGCAGATAAAAACAAAAATTGTAATGGAACAAGACCAATTTTTGGAACTCCTTGCAGGACTGGACACACAGCAGCACTGACCAAGGCAGTGTTAAGCTGACTCCCTGAACAAAGAATGAAGCTAATTCTATTCACCTGAAAGGGGCATAGGAGTGAACTGGAGTTTAGAAATGTTAATTGACATTAGGTGTATTTCAAAGGTGTTTTTCTTTTCCTGGGGAGCACTTCTACCTTGAGGGAGGAGTTGCCAGTCAGTCTTCTTGGTACTGAATATTCTATTTCTCATATTGATGCGGCATCCTGCCTAGAAATCTTTGCCCTGTGATAAGGACAATTTTCTATATAGCTGTTAAGAGAACACACAGGTGGGGAGTGGAAGCAAACCCAAATCACGTAAGTAGCAGATCCTGAGAATTTGCTGTTTCAGAGTCTCCACAGCAATTTTATCCTTTATGTTATGTCCTTGGAGAGTAATGGTGAGGATATCCAGGCTTTAGTGATGCACCCGGTTTCTTAGGCCAATAAACCTGTTTGAGAGTAAGCAAGGGAGAAGACAGAAATAGGCACATATGACATTAATAGCTAACAAGCCATGAATTAAGTTGGGAAAATAGGGAAAAAAACAGATATTGTGCTTTTAATAGCTAAGGAGCTACGTATGAGTTAAGGTCCAGGAACTCATTTGCCTTTGGGCAGGGTTGACAATCTTCCCCCACTCAGAGCTTTTATTCTTTTAATCTTAAGGGGTGCTGGTGTTCATGGGGGTCCCTGGCTGCCTCACCTGGACCTTCTCTGAATAGAGAACTCCAGGGGTCCTCTTTAAGTAGCTCAGAGTTGTCATTTGAGGTTATATGCATTTTCCATAATTGTCCAATTCATGTATTTTATTCCTTTAATCCTTTATTTTGTGGATGACAAATAAAGCAATAAGTTGATTGGTGTATCATCATAAAAAGCTATTTCTACAACTGAGAACTCAAGTTGTCTACTTAGTGCTACTGCTTCTGTACCTCATCAAGCTGAGTTCCACCCCAGTCTGCATGATTCTGGTCAAAATTTCATGTGTGTAGAGGTACAAAGTCAGATATGAACATCTGTATGTATATATACCTATTAGGGAGAAGATGAAAACAACTGAAAATCTAAATGACCATGAGCACTTTCTCATATTTAATAGGAGACAAAACTATCAGACAACTAGTACATCTAAGGTTTGACCTGTTGAGTGATTGTACTTTCTGGAAAAATAAGAACTTTCAACAATGTATACCTCAAAATTAGATGTTTCTTATATTTCAGTACATACTGTACACTACACAATTGCTCAGCATCAACTTTATCATAAATTTCATCTTTGATTAGATATTCTACAGTTTGGGCTTGTTTGACTTTTTTCCCTGGGAAATTGGCAGATTTCTATCAATGTTTTCATACATAGTCATCTTCAAATAAAAGAGTAAATGATAGAATTTTGGATTTCTTATTGAAATGTAATTCACATGATATAAAATTCACATTTTTAAGGGTGCCATCCTGTAGTTTTTGCTATGTTCATAAAGTTCCACTGCTATCACTCTTACATAATTCCAAAAAACTTTCACAACAACCCCCAAAAGAAAATTCATACCCATCAGTATTCACTCTCCGCTCCCCTATCCCAGTCTGTGGTAACCTCTATTCCACTTATTTACCTAGTTTGTAGATTTTACATAAATGGAATCAGAAAATATGTGATCTTTTGCATCTGACTTCTTTCACTTACCGTAGAGTTTATGCTGCTCTCTTAAAATCTCTTCCAGTTTTATGGTTTGTTTAGTCTTTATATTATTTTTACCTTTTACCTTTTAAAAGAAAGCACAATACTGTGTGTGTGTTTTAAAAGAAACCACATTATTGTGAAATCACAGTCGTGTTTTAATTTGCAAGATCTGCAATTTACTCTAATCCCAAATTGTGTTATAGTTTACCCTTATAGCACGTGATGTAGAGAAAGAAGTAGAATATTAGATAGAAATTTCAAAAGTAGAAAAAAATAGAAAATGTTACCAAGCTCTTTTTTACAAATCTGTATTTTGTTGTCTTTAATGGGAGAAAAAATATATGCAAATGGAGAATGTTTTATATATATATATATTTATTTTAATTATTTGGAAATTTTAATTTTATTTATTCATTTAGTCAGGGTCTTGCTATTTTGCTCAGGCTAGACTTGAACTCCTGGACTTATCATTCTAAGTAGCTGGAACTATAGGTGTGTGCTACCAGGATTGGTTTTGGAAGTTTATATCTTAACTGATTAGGTTAGATAAGGATATCATCAAATAACTTCTTATAAAACAATGCTCTGTTTCCACAATGTGTATGTTCTTCTTTTTCTTTCATAGCATTATAAAGAGACATTAAATTAGTACACATTTGTAGGGATGATTACTAGTCTGAGCAGCAAAATAGAACTTGGAGAGAAAACTATAAGGTTAAAGCAATTTTATGTCACTAAAGATTTATGCAGGAGGACTTGTGGTATATACCTAAAGGAATATTAAAAGCTAGTAATGCTAACAATCCCTCATTTTTTCATAAAATTAAATATAAGTTTTATGCTCAAATTTGCATATTAATGTGAAGATATAACTCCATTAAACATGGAATCAATCAAAATTATACTATTCTCTCTTCTCTATTTGAAAATGTTTGTTAAAATAGGCCCATGACATTATAAGTCCATCCTAAAATTGAATCAATAAATGAAATCTCTGTATGCAAATAAGTCACAAAATAGCATTTGCTTATACAACAAAAACGTTATTATAACGATGTTGTGTGGTCCTGATTTTGGCTCATTGATTTGGCTCCCTGCTCACTCAGATATACACATCTGCTGACATAAGATTTATCACCCATCTTTTAATTAAATTGTTGAAGCATGATGGAGGAGTCATGATTGCGAGAATAATGATTGCATTTTATTCTCTTATTTGGCTAATTTTAGGATAGTTTAAATATTTTTGGAGATAAAATTCTAATTGAAAGTTATTAAAGATTGTAAATATTAATCCCAGAAGTACATTTTATATAATTATCATTTGTCATGGTTCTTTCTTTATTTTACCTATGTAGGCTTTCAACTAGCGGATTATACATAAATTATAGAAACCTGAAGTTTTAATCAATTAAGTGATCATTTAGTTGTAGAAAGGTTCATATCTGCCTTTAAAGGCAAGCAGACTTCTGTTTTATTTTCACAAATTTTTAGGCATGAAAATTCTCCAGTTTTTCAAATGGCCTATTTAATATCAAGTACTATTTTTGGAATTATCCTCTTCCTTCAGGAATTATGAAAACACTGAGGAAGACAAAAAAAGAAAGAGGAGGCACAGTTTTTTGACAATAAGGATTTTATTCTGTAAGTATATAGATATATTTGAGTATCTTTAAAAGTCATGAAAACAGATTAATGCTACATTAAATTGGATTTTCCTTCTAGTTGTACCACTTAACAACATTTTGACCTTGAGTAAGACATTATACCTCCAAAAGCCTTCATCTATTCATTTGTAAGTGAGAAAATTTATGCAAACCACTTAGTTTAGTCCTTGATACAGTTCTAACAAATTATTGGCTATTGTTAGCTAATGTTATTTAAATGGTATCAATCTGTATTTCTGTGACTGAAATATGGCCTGAAACATTCCTACTTTGGTATTGTAGTAAGCCTCTGTATTGTGTGATAACAAAATTTTTATTGTATTTACCTTGGAAAATAGATAAAATTCAGAGGTTCAACTCCTCTAAAATTGTCTTCGGTCATACATATTTCTCTCTACCTATCTAATTCAAGCCTGCAGCCCACATTGTCCCTACTCTCAAGAAATTTCCTAGAAATGCTGTGAATTAATCAACAAAGGTAGAATAAGTGTTTCCTGTGTCCTAGTGCTGGGAGATCTAGAAATGAATAACAATTAAGTTCCTGTTCATATAGTCTTGTTGTCAGGAAAGAAAGAAAAAGAAAAAAGAAAAGAAAGGAAGGAAGAAGGAAGGAAGGAATGAAGGAAGGAAGGAAGGAAGGAAGGGAGGGAGGGAGAAGGAAGAAAGCTAGCTAATACTTAGAATAAAGGGGCAAAACTGATGGACAAAGTAGATCCAGAAAGAAAGGCTATACATATGTATTTGATTGGAAGTGATCATAGGGAAAAAGTGAAGGGCAGCGGAAGTGAAACGTGGAAGAAGGAAGTCTTATAAGAATGAGTTATCCAGTTTGTTCCAACTATTGGAGACTGGTACATCATCCCATTGGGCTGAGATACTTTAGCAAATGTATTTCAAAACTGATACTTCATGTTGACTATTGACATATGATCTTTTTCTCACAGGTCCCCTTCCCTGTTGGGCCCTGTCACTGGAAAAGTTCCTGAAGAGGGGGACCTCTACTTAGTACAAATGGGGTTCTTGAATAACATGATGGGAAAGAATTTTATTCAATCACATGCTGGTCAGAGACACAGATTTATTTAGGAAAGCAGATACACATTCCAGGGAGAATGCATGGTAGAGAGAGAGGAAAAGGGAGAGAGAGAGAGGGGAGTGGGCGGGGGAGGGAGAGATCTTTGGGGGTAAAGTAAGGAAGCCAATTCCAAAAAACCAAAGGCAGAATGTTTTCTCTGATATGTGGATATTAATTCACAGTAAGGGGAGGGGGATTAGGGAAGAAGAGAGGTACTTTGGATTAGACAAAAGGGAATGGGAATAGGGAAGACAGTAGAATGAATTGGGTGTTACTATCCTATGTGCATATATGATTATACTACCAGTGTAATTCTACATCATGTGCCACCAGAAGAATGAGAAGTTATACTCCATATATGTACAATATGTCCAAATACATGCTACTAGTATGCATAACTAATTATAACAAATTTTAAAAAGAAATATACATTCAAGGGAGAATGCCAGTCATCTTTTGGGTGAGAGATTTTCAGGGTAAAGCAAGGAATACAGATCATCTCTAAAGTGAGAGACAACAACCATTGGTCTCCAGTGTTAATATTTATAAAGAAATGGTAAGTAGGGGCTGAACTGGAGGTGGAGTCAGGGTGGAGTTACACAATTTCTCACCAGTTTTTCTAGCACAGGAAAGGACATGAACTCAGTTGCTCAGGAATGCCTGTTTTGCATTCCAACTGGCCCATGAACATTTACTTCTCTTTGTAGACTCAATCATTCTTTTTCTATATCCTCAGATTCCTATCTCATTCCCATGACTTTAACTCCCTTGCACTGTTTAGTCCTATATAGTTGAGTGAGTAGCTGATCTTGCAAGAAAATCAAGCTGCAGGGGTAGGAAATGTGAGGTAGGTTCCAACATTCCAAGCTTCCTATAGTCCAATCCCTTCCTTAATATTATGTAAAAGCATTTCTGGAATCTTCACCTCAGTTACTGTAGACTTTTGTGACCAAACTTCAAAGAACTATCAACTTGTACCAGATCCAGGTAGTTTTTCTAGGATCTTGACCTATAGTCCTGAGTAAGTGCTCTCATGTCAATAAATACTCCACCTCCATTGTTTTTTTTTTTTTTCCTGTTCATCCTGGGCCAATGTATTCCTGATTCATCTTCATGTGTTTCACTGATTTCTGCCTAGTTACTGTCCAGATTGTGAAGACTTTTGTATGTGAACTATTTTCTCTCTAAGTAAGGGCTATTTCCTTCTCCACTTGAACAAAGTTCTGATTCAAGATACAGGATTGCAGAACAGTAAGAAAGAAACAAATCATCTTGTGAGATTCTGGTTTCACCCTTTTTTTTTTTTTTTTTTTGATATCTTTAGGCAAGGGGAAGCTTCTTTCATCTAGCAAGGGAATTTTCTCTGTCAACTTCAAGCATTTTGTGACTTAAGATTCTCAATCTATATGAGAAGAAAAGAGGGGCAATGATAGTGAAAAATGGAAGGAAGAAAACCAATTCAAAGTTGCACAATTAACTACACTATCACCAAAGGAGACTGATGCTGTATGACCCCATGAGAAGTTTTTTTTTTTTAATTTTTTTTAGATTAATTGTACACAAATGGGGTACAACTTTCGTTTTTCTAGTTGTACACGAATTAGAGTCATGCCATTTGTGTAATCATATATGTATGTAGGGTAATGATATTTGTCTCATTCTATTTTTCCTTCCCCTCATCCCCTCGCCACCCCTCATTTTCCTCTATACAATTCGTTCTTCCTCCATTCTTGCTCCCTCCTTGTCCCATTGTGTATCATCATCTACTTATCAGAGAAATCATTTGGTTTTTGGTTTTTTAGGATTGGCTTATTTCACTTAGCGTGCTATTCTCCAACTCCATCCATTTACCTGCAAATTTTATTCTTCTTTATGGCTGAGTAGTACTCCATTGTGTATATATACCACAGTTTCCTTATCCATTTATTTATTGAAGGGTATCTAGGTTGGTTCCACAATCTAGCTATTGTGAATTGAGCTGCTATAAACCTTGATGTCACTGCATCACTGTAGTATGCTGCTTTTAAGTCCTTTGGGTATAGGCCGAGGAGTGGGATAGTTGGGTAAAATGGTGGGTCCATTCCAAGTTTTCTAAGGAATCTCCTTACTGCTTTCCAGAGTGGCTGCACCAATTTGCAACCCCACCAGCAATGTATGAGTGTACTTTTTTCCCCACATCTTTGCCAACACCTATTGTTGCTTATATTCTTTTTTTTTTTTTTTTTTTTTGCGGTACTGGGGATTGAACCCAGGGTCTTGTGCTTATGAGGCAAGCACTCTACTAACAGCTATATCCCCAGCCCATTGCTTGTATTCTTGATAATAGGCATTCTCATTGGGGTGAGATGTTTTATGAAAGATTCACAAATATCTGACAATGCAAAGACACAGGGAAGCAACTATCTATAAACCGTTCTCATCTCCCACTGGTCAGGAGGTGCTCCCTAATGTTAGTTCCCCTATACTTGTGGGTATCCCTGAGATAAGAGATAAAAATCATGTAAAGACAGTCTTAGTTGAAGTATTGTTCCTTGTGTCTGTGTAAAGCCTAGACAAAGTGGTGAAGTATGGCTTAGGTTAGGAGTTGGTGGGGAGGGAGATGACAAGAGAAGATTTGGAAAGGAACACAGAAAGGTTTGAGAATGCTATACTAGATGTACTACATTTTACAGTATATACTTTTATGATTAATTGTACACAAATGGGGTAAAACTTATAGTTTATGTACTATTCATGAATACTTGTTTGGACTACCCAAACCATGTGAGCTTTTTGAAACCACATCTATTTATTTATTATTTACTAATTCCATATTTTTATTAGTGCATTATAATTATATGTAACAGTAGCATTCTTTGCTATATATTTGTTCATGCATACCATATAATAATATAGTTTTGTCAATATTGTTTCCCCATATATCCCCTTTCTCTCCTTTCTTCCCTCCCCTGATCCCTTATCTCTACTCCACTGGTCTCTCTTGAGTACCACCTTTATTTATGTTAGTTACTTCAAATTCTAAGATGATCCATCAATGTGCGGTGTTCCGTGATAATAGCGTGCTAAATGATTAATTAAATAATAAATGTATTAAAAAGGAGTTAATTAACACTTTAAAATATGGTAAGCCCAATTAGTCTGAATAGTATCCTTCAATAATTCTACCATCATCAAGCCATAATAATAGTGAACAAATTGGGAAAATTAATAGACTTAATTCTCTGTAACCACATCTATTGGAAATATTGTGGCCTAAATAATCCTGAAGATCATTTACCTTTGAGTTTGGAATAGTATGAACTTATAACAATAGTAATGTCTTAAATTCACCTAAATCCAGGGCTTTGCTTGTGGTAATATTAAGACCTATATATTTTTTTCTTAAATTGAGCATAGGCTATGTGGATATGATACCTAATGTTAGTATTGGGAGGGAGTTACCTGAAGTTTAAAATCTTAAAGAAGGTAATGTATATTTGAATATTTGTGACTACATGTGACTTCCTTGTTCCTTCTATATTTTGCAAGTAGATAGAGACAGAGGTAGACCTACTGCTAGACTAATTTTTAGATACCAAAACCTGTCATTCTCTCATAAGAATATATTGTGGAGTTTTTATGATGTGTAATTAAATAGGAGAATTCAGCTATCTTTTATTAGATTATAAATTAAGAAAATTGGTAAAAATTCTAATTTTTTGATAAAAGTATGCTACTTATGTCAAGAAGGAATAGGTTTACTATTATTTTTAAATAGTTTAATTTTTTGTTTTATTTTATAATTTGGCAAATGGTGACAGTTGTAGGCAACATAAATTGAAGTCCTTGAATCCTCAATATTTTTCAGGAGGGTAAGTTCTCTTTATATTGAGAATTGCTGCAATATATCACTAATTGCTCAGTGATAGGATTAGGTAAACAATTCAGAAAGCAAGCCAATGGTAACTGGAAGATTCTGTGAAGACTTCTTGGAGAAATAGGAACTTGCATGAGGGTCTTAAGTGACAAATGGGATTTAACCATCATAGAATGGAAAGGACCTCTATGCAACAAAGCTGGTGAGGGCAAAAACACAGGGACAAAACACAGAATGTAGAGGTAGAAAGACTGGATCAGTTTGGCTGCAATCGGAACAAAAGTAGTGGCAAAATAGATAGAAAAATAACTATTGGTTGGATATACAAAGCTGGAACACAGGACTAGGGACTTAAATTTAATCATTTTGGCTATTGGGAGCCATTGAACATTTTTGAGGTGTGGGGGGGTGATATAAGTCTGCTTGAGGGAAATTTATCTTGATGGTGGATTCGATTTTATAGAGAGGGAAACTAGCAGAAATTTTATCACATTAATACATATGTAAAATGATAAGAACCGATACTAACGTCTCAGGGTTTGAAGATTGAATGACATGGTAGAATTGAGGAAACATGAAGGGAAACAGTACTTGGTAGTGATTTGAAGAAAGGATAAACTATCTACAATGATGATAAATCACTGTTTGATGTTGAAGAGGCTTCTGAATCATAAATGAAAAATGATATTTGGTATACCTTGTTTATTTTTATCATATTAGATTTTTAAATCATGTGACTATATAAGCAAAGCATATGAAAGATTTAAAAATTAATTTGAATAATCAGTTAATTAGAATTCCTTTTTTAAACTATGCCAGGTTTACTATAATTTGCACATTGACACACATTATTGAACTATCTCACTTATTGTGAATAAAATATAGTTCTTGTTGATTTAAAATAGTTACTTCATATATTACTAACCCATTTCAATGTGAAGCTTGAAGGCTTCTGAAACTTCCTTTATTCTCAGTTGGAAAGGCACTATATGGAAGAACTAAACCACTACTGAGAAACAGTTTCCAAATATTTGGAAAAAACTAATCCCTTGCTTAAAATAATGTGTTTTCTTTCTTTTTTTCTTTCTTTAAACATCATATATACATTCTCCTCTTCCTTCACACACACACACACACATACATACACACGCACAAATGAACACACACGTATACTTTTAAAAATGAACAAAATTTTTTTAAAAATTTATTTTATTATAAACAAATGGGATACTTCTTGTTTCTCTGTACATGAAGTAGAGGCATACCATTTGTGTAATCATACATTTACATAGGGTAATGGTGTTTGATTCATTCTGTTATGATCTCACTGATAAGTGGATGATGGCACATAATGGGGGGCATGGGAGGGAGGAAAGAATGGAGGAAGGAGGGACTGTATAGAGGGAAAAGAGGGGTGCGGGGTGAGGGAAGGAAAAAATTATTCTTTAGAATAAAATCAATGCAGATTAATTCCTTTAACTAAGAAATTTAATAACTATTAAATTAGAGCTCCCGGGTCAGTCCTGGTTTTAGCACAGAGAAATATATTTAACATATTTCTTAATAACAAATCTAGCCCCTGAAACAGATGATGATGAACTATTGCAGGAAACTCAATGGATTTGTCATAACATTCTACCAATAAAACTTAATGACTAGTTATAATTTCAATTAAATATTTCGTTTTGTTAATATGAAAAAAACCCTCATTCACAGCTCAGCATTTGCGGCGTTAAGGAAAAAAAAATCTATCCATCATTTCTTTCCTTGAAAGTGACAAAGTTAAAATGAACATTTATTTGGAAAAATAAAATTATTGGCATGTAAGTTATTACCTTATTTGATGGGTGTAGGAAATAAATTGAGAAGAAAGCCATGTATTTGGAGATTCAGCATATGGTTTACTCATTAATTTTAAAAGTTCAATTCAAACTTTTATATATAATTCAAAAGAAAAGAATAATTGAAAGGAAGTCAGAATAAGTTGAATTGGTCATTTGTACACAAACAAATTACAGCATTTTAAAACCAGGAGAACCACAAATCAAAATACACTGTTAAGTATTCTGTAGCAAACTCACATCTATCCAAGCCCAGACAATTTGTTTGGCATAATAAGTACAGCAAAATTATCTCTGTTGCTCACCTGGCTTTATAGTTTCCTTTCCAGTGTTTCCTGGCTCTGTAGAACCCTTTTGCAATTATTTCCAAAATCTCAGAGATACTCTCTACATACTTCTGCGACCCTCTTGGATTCCTTTCTCTTTTTAAAAAATTGCTACAGATTGCTTAAATTAAATAGCTTCAATCATTTGTCCATATCCCTACCCTCTCTCTGTATAATGTCATTAAGATAAAGTGAATTTTCCTAGTGAGTCTTGGAAAGTTCTGAATGCATTCTACCCAAAAAGTAGCCACTGTTGGATTTTGACCTCAGACTAGCTGATATACCAGAATTAAAAAAAAAAAAAATTCCCTCCCTTTTTTCCCCCATACTATTCTTCCCTCCTCCCACTTGCTAACCAATTTACAGTTCATTGAAATTATATTTCTTAGCCCTTATGTACGCTCCACTGGCTTCTGCATATACATGGAACATGCTTGAACAAATAAGTGAGATACTGTTTGTTTGAGATAACCAAATGCTCAACATAACCAAATTGCATGCTGGGGGTTGTTTCTGAAAACATCTCAAACACAAACACTGGTTAAAATCCAATTGCACAGGTGCTTGCTCTTTGTATGATCATTTCAGTTGATAAATCCTTTACTGGACTATTCCTTAATACAGTGTTTTTAATATAAATTTATATTGGCCTTGATAGAAATCCCAGGACAGAAATCAAACTACAATAAAAAATAATATGTGAAGGATTTTGTAAATGTTACTAAATTATATAAAAATAAAAATATTTTAATTTAATGGTATAGAATGCAGCATTAGGTTGAAAAAAATTTAATTGCTGTCGATTATATGAACATAGTACTTTGAATTTCAGTTATATAGTTTAAAAAGAATTGAATGAAATTCATTGTAATCTACAAAATCACTTTTACAATTAGAATATTTGTAGAAAAGACAGTATGGAAATTTAAATAATCAACTGCTTGAAAACTACTAATATTAATAATGTATTATGTTTAGGAAAATGAAAAAAGACAGGTAGGATTAAATATGAATGCCTGATATATCAAACTGTTGGTTTTCAAACTATTTTTTGGAGCTTAGGGGTTTTCTCTTTATGATTTTTGTATGTACATGTTGACATCTACATCATAGTTCTGGGGACCAAATGGTTTTCTGATCTGAAGTGGTGTCACATACAGTACTAGAAATGTGGAGCTAACATCTCTCCTCACATCCTTGTTCCCGGTGTTTGATCGTCTATGTTACAGCTAAAGAGACACTTTGACACATCACTGTTCTACATGTTCCTCTAATGGGAACATGCTAAAATTTCTATGGTTTTCAGAGATGGACATTTCCTTTTTGCCTCTTCTCTTGTATTCACCCTAGTATCTTACCAATGGAGGAATTCATGTCTGGAATTCAGTTTAATATTTATTGAGAACCTACCACCATAATGGAAGTTAATACATTAAGAATTTACCAGGTGTTAGATGGTGTTCTAAATACTTTGCATGTATAAACAGTCTGTCTTCATGGTACATTATCATCCTCATTTTACAAGAAAAGAAATGAGACAGAGATGGGAAGCAACCTGCCTAAAATTAAAATCATACAACTACTAAGAGTTTGAACATGGAGTCCAGCTCCACAGCTCTTGTTCCCAAAGCTCCACCACTGTGATTGGTGCAGGGAGAAAAAAGATGAATAAAACACAGTCCCTGTCCTCAAAGTATTTACTATTCAGCGAGAGGGAAACTAAAATACTTTTAACGTACCTGTAAATCTAATAATGATGACACTAGCGAATACTCGTTAATTGTGTATCTATTCTGAACTCTATAATCATCCCTTTCTTTGTATTGTTTCATTTTCACAAGAATCTTATAGTTTTCTTTCTTTAGGAAATAAAAATAATTTTTCCCAATGTGGGAAAGAACAAATCATTCTCAGTTTGAAGCTGGACTGGCTCTGAAAACAGGGCATGGAAAACCGTAACACTGAAAGAGTTCTGCTGGATATAAAATATCTCACAGAATATTGATATCAGGCAAAGCTACATTGTGACATGACAGAGCAAGACAAAATTTAGTACTCTCTACCATCTTGTTGGAGCGTAGACAAAAACAAGAAAACTGAGCAAACAACAAAAGTGACCCACCATGATTGCTTTTTCTAGTTCTATGAAGAATGTTGTTGAGATTTTAGTTGGAATTGCATTAAATCTGTATTATGATTTTGGTAATATGGCCATTTTGACAATATTAATTCTGCCTATCCAGGAGTATGGGAGGTCTTTCCATGTTCTAAGGTCTTCAATTTCTTTTTTTAGTGTTCCGTAGTTTTCATTGTAGAGTTCTTTCACCTCTTTTGCTACATTGATTCCCAAGTATTTCATTATTTTTTTGAGGCTATTTGAATGAGTTAGTTTTCTTAATTTCTCCTTCAGTAGATTCATCACTGATGTACAGGAACCCATTTGATTTATGAGTGTTGATTTTATAACCTGCTACTTTGATGAATTCATTTATTAGAAGTTTTCTGGTGGAATTTTTTGGATCTTCTAAATACAGAATCATGTCATTGGCATGGTGATAGTTTGAATTCTTCTTTTCCTATTTGTATCTATTTATTTCTCTTAATTGCTCTTGTAGAGTTTTCAGGATGATGTTGAATAGAAGTGGTAAAAGAGGGCATCCTTGTCTTGTTTCAGTTTTTAGAGGGAATGCTTTCATTTTTTTCTCCATTTAGAATTATGTTAGCGTTGGGCTTAGCATATGTACGTTTTACAATGTTGAGGTATGTTCTTACTATCCCTAATTTTTCTAGTGGTTTGAATATGAAGGGGTGCTGCATTTTGTCAAATGCTTTTACTGCATCTATTAATATGATTATATGATTCTTATTTTTAAGTCTATTAATGTGATCAATTACATTTATTGATTTCTGTATGCTGAACCAACCTTGCATCCCTGGGATGAACCCTTCTTGATCGTGGTGCACTATCTTTCCAATATATTTTTGTATGTGATTTGCCAGAATTTTATTGAGAATTTTTGTGTCTATGTTCATCAGGTATATTGGTCTGAAGTTTTCTTTCTTTGATGTAAACAATCATGAAAATCATTTGGAAAAACAAAAGACCCAGAATAACCAAAGCAATCCTTAGCAAAAAGAGTGAAGCAGGAGGTATCACAATACCAGGTCTTAAACTACACTATAGAGCCATAGTTAACAAAATGGCATGCTATTGGTACCAAAACAGACACACAGACCAATGGTACAGAATAGAAGACACAGAGACAAACCCACATAAATACAGTTATCTCACATTAGACAAAGGTGCAAAATACATTCACTGGAGAAAAGCCAGCCTATTCAATAAATGGTGCTGGGAAAATTAGAAATCCACATGTAACAAAATAAAATGAAATTCCTCTCTCTCGCCTGCATGAAACTTAATTCAAAGTGGATCAAAGACTTAGGCACTAGAACAGAGACTCTGCACCTAATAGAAGAAAGAGTAGGTCCAAATCTTCACCATGTCAGCCTAATATCTAACTTCCTTAACAGGACTCCTAAAATGCAAGAAGTAAAATCAAGAATCAATAAATGGGATTGTATCAAACTAAAAAGCTTCTTCTCAGCAAAGGAAACAATAAAATGAAGAGAGAGCCTACAGAATGGGAGAAAATCTTACCACACACCTCAGATACAGCATTAATCGTCAGGATATATAGAGAACTCAAAAAACTTCACACCCAAAAAACAAATAACCCAATCAATAAATGGGCTAAGGAATTGAAGAGACACTTCACAGAAGAAGAAATATGAATGGTCAACAAATATATGAAAAAAGTATTCAACATCTCTAGCAATTAGAGAAATGCAAATCAAAACTACACTAAGATTTCCTCTCACTCCAGTCACAATGGCAATTATCAAAAATATAAACAACAGTAAATGTTCTGGAGGATGTGGGGAAAAAGGTACGCTGATACATTGCTGGTAGGAACGCAAATTGGTGCAACCATTAAGGCAAGCGGTAAGGAGATTCCTCAGAAAACTTGGAATGGGACTACCATTTAACCCAGCTATCCCACTCCTCAGTTTATACCCAAAGGACTTAAAGTCAGCATACTACAGTGATGCAGTCACATCAATATTTATAGCAGCTCAACTCACAATAGCTAAACTATGGGAAAAACCTAGGTACCCTTCAACAGATGAATGAATAAAAAAATGATATATATATATATATATATATGATAGTACATATCTATCTATCATCTATCTATATATGATAGTATATATAGAATGGTACTCAGTCTTCAAAGAGAATGAGATTATGGCATCTGCTGGTAAATGGATGGAACTGGAGAATGTCATGCTAAGAGCAATAAGCCCATCCCCCCAAAATCAAAGGCTGGATATTTTCTCTTATATGTGGATGCTAACTCACAATAAGGGAGTGGGGGCTAGGGAAGAATACAGTTACTTTGCATTAGGTAGAGGGAAGTGAAGGCAGGGGAAGGGGTTTGGGGGTAGGAAGGATAGTAGAATAAATCAGACATTATTACCCTATGTATGTATATAACTATATAATCAGTGGGATTCTACATCATGTACAAACAGAAGGATGAGAAATTATATTCCATTTATATGTGATGTATTAAAGTGCATTCTAATGTCATATATAACTAATTAGAATAAAAAATATTTTAAAAAGACCCATCATCCACCTCTCTTGGTTAATATAATGTGAATGCTCTCTTTTGATCAATTTTAGTTTTAACCCCACTTTGTTCTTCCCATCGTCTAGAAAAAAAATCAGTAAGATACCCTAAATAGAATCTTCCATTTCTGACAGATTCTAATCCAGCAAAATCACACTTCCTTGAGTCCTCTTGAAAACCTACAAAGTAAGTCTAAGTCCGCTATTAAGCCCCATCTAATATCCTCTTTTGAGACTTCTCACAGTGTTGCCTTCCTTGCTGCAATGAACCAATAAACCCAAGTTGGTTTGATTTCAAGTGTGTTCCTATGGTCTTTGGCTTGAGGGTATTAACAAAAATGAAGGTATATCAGCAAGGATGTGCTGTTGAAACAAGACCCTAGACATAAAACAACGTGTGCATTGGAGGCCCCTGGGGGGCTTCTCATGTTCAGGTACTCCAGCAGACTCTGGCATATGTTTTCAAGAGACTTTTTGGTTAGTGGATCAGAATTTTATTGTTTTTTAGGTGAAATTGTTCTCGGCCTTGAAGTTCTCACTTCTATTGTCTATTGTTTAGTGTTTTGTCTACATAAGGAAATGCCGTAAGGAGAAAATGGACATCAACCTGTAATGTCTATTTTTGAGATGTCTATTTTGTAATGTCTATTTCTTAAAAATGTGCTGTAGCAATAGTAACAAAAACGGCATGGTATTGGTACCAAAATAGAAAGGTGGATCAATGGTACAGAATAGAGGACACGGACACAAACCCAAACAAATATAATTTCCTCATACTAGACAAAGGGGCCAAAAATATGCAATGGAGAAAAGATAGCCTCTTCAACAAATGGTGCTGGGAGAATTGGAAATCCATATGCAACAGAATGAAACTAAACCCATATCTCTCACCGTGCACGAAACTAAACTCAAATGGATTAAGGACCTCGGAATCAGACCAGAGACCTTGCATCTTATAGAAGAAAAAGTAGGTCCAGAGCTTCAACATGTCGGCTTAGGACCAGACTTCCTCAACAGGACTCCCATAGCACAAGAAATAAAAGCAAGAATTAATAACTGGGATAGATTCAAACTAAAAAGTTTTCTCTCAGCAAAGGAAACTATCAGCAATGCGAAGAAAGAGCCTACAGAGTGGGAGAAAATCTTTGCCAATTGTAACTTCAGATAGAGCACTAATCTCCAGAATCTATAAAGAACTCAAAAAACTCTACACCAAGAATGCAAAGAATCCCAATTGACAAATGGGCTAAGGAAATGAATAGACACTTCACAGAAGATCTACAAACAATCAACAAATATATGGAAAAATGTTCAACATCTCTAGTAATAGGAGAAATGCAAATCAAAACCACCCTAAGATTCCATCTCACCCCAATTAGAATGGCAATTATCAAGAATACAAGCAACAACAGGTGTTGGCGAGGATGTGGGGAGAAAGGTACACTCATACATTGCTGGTGGGGCTGCAAATTAGTGCAGCCACTCTGGAAAGCAGTATGGAGACTCCTTAGAAAACTTGGAATGGAACCACCATTTGACCCAGCTATCCCACTCCTTGGCCTATACCCAAAGGACTTAAAATCAGCATATTACAGAGATACAGCCACATCATTGTTCATAGCTGCTCAGTTCACATTAGCCAGATTGTGGAACCAACCTAGATGTCCTTCAATTGATGAATGGATAAAGAAATGTGGTATATATATACAATGGAATATTACTCAGCCATAAAGAATGATAAAATTATGGCATTTGCAGGCAAATGGATGAAACTGGAGAATATCATGCTAAGTGAGATAAGCCAATCTCAAAAAGCCAAAGGAAGAATGATATTGCTAATAAGTGGATGATGATACATAATGGGGGGTGGGAGGGGTTAGTGTTGGGGTTGGAGTTGGGTTTAGGGAGGGGGGCAGGAATGGAGGGAGGGGAGGGGAGGGGTGGGAGGGGTGGGGGGAAGGGAAAAAATGGCAGAATGAATCAAACAACATTACCCTATGTAAATTTATGATTACACAAATGGTATACCTTTACGCCATGTACAGACAGAGAAACAACATGTATCCCATTTGTTTACAATAATAAAAAAAAATGTGCTGTAGCATAAACATGACTATAGTTCTAGATTTCTTCATCAACCTTTTCTAGCTGTACTACATTATCTGGATGAGATCTTCTGGGCCTTAATTTCTGTATCTGAAAATTCTTTTACTAGAACTTCCCTGATAAATTTGTTGTGGAGCAAACATTCTTGATCTGGAGCCCAGGAAATTTCAGAACCTCTGTAAACTTTGTAATGAAAAAATTATAAGCCTATTTCTATTAGCCTTTCACAAAATTTATTTCTTTATAAAAAACTATTATAGTATTAGTATGCATGACTTTGTTTCCTATAAAAAGTACAGATATTTTCATATTGCAATATAGTGATTGCTGACGTGAAGTCATGTGATCACTGTCACTTCAAAATTACCAAATTTACTGGAACTGCTGTTAGATTGCATGTGATTACAGAATTTATATCCTTCATTACACTTAGTTGGTCAGGTCTCCTGTAATTTTATGCCTCTTGATCAAAAACAATCATTCTGGGTTGCCTGAAGAGTTATACAGTCTCACATCCACATTTCTATTCAATATCCACAAAATACAAATATTTGTTGACCAATATGAGAAAGGAGGCAAATTGTTTTAATTTGAAGATACATCCATTATAATGGATTCTTTGGAAATCCTATGTATTTAATTTCATACCTTTAAAATACTATTTTAATATCAAGTCTATAGGGTTAAAACACTCTCAAACAAGTTCATGCTACAAATGAAGAAATCTTGAGTACACATGACACAATAAAAACAGAACTTGGACTGTATCAAAAGTTCAATAAAAAGTCCGCCATTTATTGTCCTTAAAATTCTAGAGAACCGAAATTAAGTTTCATTCATTCTTGCATTCAAATCAGCTAGAACACTGCTCTGTACATTGGCAATTCATAAACAGTGACAGAATGAAGCTGAGTCTATGTAGACTTCTCAGGACCTTCAGTAGTGGGGCAGCTTCTTATGCATCCGGGGAACTTCAGAGTATGTTAGAACGCCTGAGGTTCAGACAGAGACACAGACGTATCCTTATACTTGTCCCAATAAGAATATGACTGCTGGGTTCTTATTCTTCAAAGCTCTCCATCATCCAAAAAGGCAACCAGCTCTGTTAAAGCCTTCAGGTACAGTGTAGGACTGAGAGGTCTCTTGCTTATTCCTGGGACCTACTTTCAGAAGAAGGGCAGTTTCTGATTGAGCAAGAGAGACTGCAGCGCCCCTACCCCACGCGGGTCTCAGACAACATTTGTGGCTGGAGCTCCGCGCCGCGCGCACCGAACCCTCGCTTCCTCGCCACGCCCACTTCCTGCCCCATCCAGCGCCTTTCCAGGTCTCTCTCCCGGTGAACCGGATGCGCTGTCAGTCTCCTCCTCCGTGTCCTCGGCCTCCACCCAGCTCCTTCGCTGAGCCCTTGCCACCCCGAGGCCCCAGTCAGGAGACTCCCAGCGGCTGGCCTGGCAGGTGTGGGGCGCGGTAGGAGCTGGGCGCGCACGGTTACCGCGCGTGGAGGAGACACTGCCCTGCGGCGATGGGTGCCCGGGCTTCTCCTTCACGCCGGAGACAGGCGGGGCGGCGGCTGCGGTACCTGCCCACTGGGAGCTTTCCCTTCCTCCTCCTTCTGCTGCTCCTCTGCATCCAGCTCGGGGGAGGACAGAAGAAAAAGGAGGTAGAATGAATCCTGTTGGCTTTCCCGAGTGGGCCCGGGCGGGCTGGGGCGGGACACGTTGCCAGGAAGCCAGGGTGCGTTGCTAGGCAGCGGGGCCGCGGGGCGTGGGCGGGGGCGGCTGTGTGGGTGGGAGGCCTCGGGGCGGGTCCTTCCCGGTCCGCAAGATTTTAGCCACGTCCTGTCCTGAAAGAGAAGACGCTACCGCTTGGCTGCGATGGGCGCTTTGAGTCTCCTCTGTGTGCAGGCCGAGCTTTGGCTTCTTGTGTCCCTGAAAGGTGGATGTGAAAAAACCCTTGAGAAGTATTTATAAAGCCCCAGGAACTATTTAACTCTCATTTTCTAACTCTGCTTTCTTATCCATTTCAAGATTGAACAGCATATTGAGAGTGTTTTAAGTGATTCTGTATTCTGAATGATACCTTTTAAAAGTGTGTTTATTTTTACTTTAAACTCAATGTATGATGTGAAATAACTTCACATTTGTTATGCACATTTATGTGTGAAGTTCAGATCACCTGATTTTTAACTTTGGGGAGAGTGAGATTTGAAGCAACTGTGTTTAAAAGTAAAATTGTAGTTATTTGTGAATTCGGCTATGCGTCTTTACTGTGGATAATTGATCTAGAAGCTTCAGAAAAAAATTCTTTTTGGAACTGTGACTAAGGTTTCTAATTGTGAACCATTTTGCTTAGCATACTCTTTATATGAAGATGGTTTTTCCTGGTGAAATTATACAACTACGAGTGTCTCATAATTTGAATCATGGTATTGCCAGAAATTTCTTAATAGCTGGATAGTGACAAAATAGTCTCACTTGCAAAGTAATCATCTTGTCTTTTCTTTTTAATCTTTGCAAAAACAACTGTGTGGTCAATATTAACTACTTTGAGTTTTAGTTTTTTTTTTTTTTTTCTTAACTTTAGCATGAAATTAGACCATACAATATTTTTTGTGGGGTTTTGACAACACATGTAGAGAGGCACTGGTTTTGTTAAAATTGTATTTACAAGTGTAAATTGAAGATATATTTCTAATACTTTGTATATATATGCCATATTTCAAGATTTTTAGGTTTTATAGTTGTTCATGAGAAAGGTAGAAGATTGAGGAATATACTTTTTTCTGTGAGTTACCAGAGCAGAGGGCAATAAAAAATGATGAGGAATTCCTTCAAAATTCTGCTGTTTTACCAAAGGAAAAAGATGTAAAACGTGTACAGTTTCATAGCATCTTAGTGTCCCTAATTGTAAGCCTACTCGAATATGTAAAAATGGTAACAGTATAATTAATTAAATCTAAATTTCAGTATTGTATTTGCATTAAGAAATGTTTTATAAAAGGTGTTTTTTAATGAAAAATTATGGAGAACAATTTTGAAAATTGAAAATGAGCATCCTCCAAAGTTATTTTTATTTCTCATTGAAAGAAGAAGCTAATACTAATATATGGTGGTGTTACAGTATACATGTATTTTGCTTTAGGAAAAAAAGGCAGATTAACAAACCGTTGAAGTTTTGATACTTATGTATGTCTCTGAAGTATTATAGACCAGTTCTGGATATGGTACTCTGTTAGCAAACTGTGATCTCTTTCAACATTGGAGTAAAAACATTCTACCTTGGAAATAATAAGAAATTGTTGTTTACCAATGTGGTATTTTTCCAGGGGTACCTCAGCTTTATTTATTTATTAAATTTTTTTTACTGTATATGATTTTCTTTCTTTGCTGACATTAGAACCTGATGCATAGTATAAGGTTTGACATCATTGAACCAGAAAGTATAACAGTTGAAACTTAGTTTACTGTAAGGAATATGATTGCCATTATATATCAGAATAGTGGATATGGCATGAAAAGTTTTCTTCCTTCTAGGGAATCCAAATTGAAGTAGAAAGTTGAGTGTGGAATCAAGAATGGATATTAGTTGCTTTCAAGAAACTAATAATTGTGATGGAAGTAACTTAATACCATATTTTTCTGAGTCAGACAAATGATTCCATTATCACTCAGTCCTTGATTGTATGACACTAGGCAAACCACCTAATGTCCTTGAATTTTGGTTCCCTTGTTTTAAAATGTAGACGTAATACCTACATTTTAGGTTTATTTTGGGATTAAATAAGTTTGTATAATGTCTAGTGAGATGCCTAGAACATGACTGATGATCTGTAAGTGGCAGGTTAGCTATTATGTGTTCCTCACTTAAATGAACATGTTAGTATGGTGAAATTCTAAAATGTAAGATTTTTTAAAATTAATTTTTTGCTAAACTTTATGAGATAGTAAGTTGTGTGGCCTCTGAAATAGATTATTACTATTATGAAACACTGAGAATTCCAAAATTTTATGTTGTTTGAGAAATTCCCACATAGAGATTTTGCATCAGAATTAGTGATACTCCATGCATTTGTGTGTATGTATGTGCATGTACATATGTATGTATTATGTATGTTTATATACACGTTTCTTCATGATGACACTTTCATTCCTTAAAAATTATTAGTTTTAAAAATTATTAGTTTTGTTATATTTCCGTTTACAACTATACTTAGAAATAGTTAACTGAATAGATAAAATTGAAGATTCTTACAGTCATATCCCTTAATTATATTGAATACAGTCATTAGAAAGTAAATTTAATTCTGAAGTTAAGTGATGTGAGTCTGGAAGACTTTGGCTTCTTAGTAGTATTCCTTTGTATATTAGTGCATTTGCTTTTCTTTTGACAGTTTTTCTATTTCCTAGATCATTAACACTAGTTAATCAGTTTCATTTGGAATTGTTTTAATTTATAATGACCTCTTCTGATTAGTAAACAGAGCTCAAGTTCTATAATGAATTGCAGTAGACGTATTGACTTTGTCAGTCATCAAAAGCAGCTGTTATAATAATTTATTTTATCTGCAAGGAATATGATTAGTTTATAGGCTAGGATATGTAGGTATAATGAATGTGCAATATGAAAATTGAGCAGCTCGTAAATGCTTTCTAGGAGATTATTTGCTTAAATAAAATAGTTCAACTGCCTTTGACATAATTCTATATTCATTAATGTTTCTAAACATGTTTTATGGTGGATGAATAATATCTAACTTCTAGAGTCCCAACTCTGAAATAGAAACTTTACTTAGAAAATGATAACAAGGGAGAGGATGGAGGTAAGCAATGGAAATTACCTTTAAGCAAAAAATTAAGTGGAAGAAGTTTGCAAAAAGTACAACTTTCAGAAATGCATAGCAATTATACATTGATCTGCATACACATATAAACAGATGATGCTGATGTTAGGCAGTCCTTTGATTTAGGTTAGATTATGTGTATGGTAATCCCTTGAAGAATGATTGCAAATGACAGATCTTACCTAGAATAGCCAAATCTGCATGTTCGGCAGCTTCAATTTCAAGGATGATGGCAGAAATGGGATTCCTGTATCACAGCATTCCATGAGGGATTCTGTGACACAGAATGACTGTTATATACATGAATTTATTACAGCAGTAGAATTGCCAGAGTATCAATGTTCACACTGGTTCCTTGAGCTTTAATTGGCACAGGGCAGTGTGAAAGAGGGCCGGGTGATCCTCAGACATGTAGTAGTTGAATTGCAGGAGAGCAACCTTAACTGTAGGGAACCCATATATTTTAAAATGCACATCTTTTTTTTGCTTTGCTTTTGGTAATGGGGATTGAACCCAGGGGCGGTTTACCACTTCCCCACATTCCAACCCTTTTTTTCTTTTGATACAAGGTCTTGCTAAATTGATTAGGGCCTTGTTAAGTTGCTGAGTCTGGCATTGAACTTGTGATCCTCCTGCCTGTGCCTCCTGAGCCACTGAGATTACAGGTGTGTGCCACTAAACACCTCCCGCCCTTTTTAAATGAAGAACTCTCTCTTGCATGGTTTTATGTTACACAACATCCTTAAAATGATAATCCAGAACCAAATTAAGTTGTACCTCCACTCACAAGTTGTGTAGAAACCCATGAAGAATTGTCTCTTGGAGGAATGTTGTCAAAAGGGAACATTTTTAGATATTTTCTTCCACATGAATATGCCACTGGCATGTACAGTTCCACATATGTGGTATGTTGTATGTGTATGTCACAGGGAAAGGGAAGGAATGGTAGCATGTAACCCAAAACACACATGAATCAATTCTTAACCTTTTGTTACATTTACTTTTTTCCTCCCCTCTCTTGCCCTAAATATTCAGTGATTTTGGATGTGAGTGCAGTCTATTATGCCTGTGACTGATGTTGGTTTATTGAACTATCATGATTGCCTATCTGCATAAGAATCCCTCTTGGAACAACATGGTAACTCTTCCAAAATAGAAAATTTACCTTTGGTTAAATATGTGTTCCCTGCTAGAAAATGGGTAGGTGAAAAAAAAATGATTATCTGTTGCCTAATAGTAGTGTGTGTGTTTGTGTGTGTATGTGTGTGTGTGTAACAAATGGATAATACTTCTGCTGGTCTCTGCAGAAAGATTTCTGTAGTTTTTCAAATTGCGCATCTCTTTTGAGTATATCATCCTTTCCTCTCTCCATCTGGTCCATCTGGTTTCTCATTGCTGTTAACAGTGTTGTTTTATGGGAAACAAACTTTTAGCATTCAAGAGCTTCATTTTTTTAATCTAACCACCTGCCAGTATAATATATCTTTGTAGTTCTTGTCCTGTATTTTGTAGACAGTAGGCAGAGTCTGTGTTTATGTAATTTCTTGTGGAATTGTACATGGATTTAAGGAGAGAATCTTAAAAATAGAATTCTTGTTATTATACATAAATATGTAAAACATAAGTATTTAGGTTGAATATTAAAGCTTCAACAATGTTATTTAGAAGAATAGATGATGCTTTTATCTTAGTAATTAGTTTCTCTCTGCCTATCTATATTTCTCTTTAACTCTAGAAGAAAAAGTTCAACAGTAAGCTTATATAGTGTTTTGAAATCTATAATTTAATAAACATTTTAATATAGAATAGCATCCTGAAGAAATTAATGAACTGAAGACAGTTTTGAATAAGAGGAAGTTCTTACTGATAATTTATTAACATTTTTGTTGGTCATCAAAAATACCTACTCAGGTTTATACTTGAAGATGTCAAAGAAATTTTCTTTCTCCTTCATGTTACCTTGAGAAATCAAGTACCTGTGATGGAAAAGGGGCAGTTCAATGTAGATTAAATAAATGTGGCATTGATTTTATTTCATGGAAATGTTTGTTGTCTCTTTTGGAAGTATATCTTTTAGAGATGGTTTAACATTATTGTCATTATTATTTTACTTAACTTTTGGAAATATTTTGATATTTTTGGCTCTGCTTGGAGACACAGCCAACTATTGGCAAGTTAGTTCATAGGAGTTTTCTGGTAAAACTTAAGCTTTGAAATTATTTATAAATTGTGTAATTCGTTTCAATTTTAAATTGAATGAAATACCTTAGTATAAATTACCAAATATCATAACTTGGGAGTTGAAAATAAGTCTTAAATTGTATCAGGAAAAGATAACATAAGTAGCAATAGAGTGGACAGGATGCTTGGCCTTTCACTTAGTTATTCAAATGCATTGCATGTTTGTGCCCTTCTAAAATTTATAATTTGAATTCCTAACCCTAATGTGATGGTATTGGAGGTATTGTGATGGCATTGGAGAGCCTTTGGGAAGTGATTAGGTCTTGAGGGTTGAACCCTCATAAAAGGGACGTGAGAGTTCTTGGTGTCTTTCTGCTCTGTGAAGATACGGTGACAAGTCAGCAGTCTGAAGAGAGCGCTTATCAGAACCTGACTGTGCTGACACCCTGATGCTAGCCTCCAGAACTGTGGAAAATAATTTTCTGTTTTTTTAAACTCCTGAGTCTATGGTACTTTGTTATAGCAGCCTAAATTGACTAAAACAGTTATATATGATCTTCACATGATCGTTGTGGCAGATGGTTTTCTTTGCCTAACTTTTTGTTTGGTTTAAGTACTGGGAGAAGCTGGGACTACTGCAAGCCCCAAGAAGTAGTTTTTATTAGTCAAAGATCATCATGATTATTCCAGCATCTTCCAAATTGTTGTTAAGAGTGAGCAAAAAATACAATTATATGGAGTTTTTTTTTGGCAAGTTTCTTTGTTCTTAAAGGATGCAAGAAGGCAAATTTTCTCTTCCTGTCTTTGAATATATGTATGACAGTGGGATGCTTGAGTTGCTGATCCCATCTTGTAATCATGAAAGTACAAGCTTGAAGCAAAACCCATGTAGGAAAATGAGAAGAATGTGAGATCTGGATTATGTAACTTAGCTAACCTTGTTATTGTTCTAACTCTGGAATCTTTTGTTCTGAAGTTAATAACTGCTTTAGTCAGCTTTTCTCGATGCCGTGACTAAAAGGACCCAAACAGAACAGTTGTAGGGGAGGAAAAGTTTGTTAAAGGGCTCTCAGTTTCAGAGGTCTTAGTCTATAGAAGGCTCCATTCCTTGGGTCTCCAGGTGAGCAGAACATCATGACAGCAGAGTGTGGCAGAGGGAACCAGCTCATGTGATGATCAGGAAGGAGAGAGAGGTCTCTACTTGCCAGATACAAATATATACCCCAAAGCCACGCCCCAATTCCCACCTCCTCCAGCCACACCCTGCCACTTTAGTTACCACTCAGTTAATCCCTATCAGCGGATTAATTCACTAATTGGGTTAAGACTTTCACAAATCAATCATTTCTCCTCTGAACCTTCTTGCATTGTCTCACATGTGAGCTTTTGGGGAATACCGCATCTAAACCATAACAATAATCTTCCTTTTTGTTTAAAAAGGGTTGGGAATGTGGCTCATTGGTAAAGCACCTAGGTTCAATCCTATTGTTTAGGACCTTTCAGATTGAATTTCTGAATGTTCATATCTTAAAGCATTCTGCTAAAGAAGATCTTACTGAATTTTTTTTTTTTTTTTTTTTTTTTTTAATACATGAATTGAACCTAGGTGCATTACCAGTGACACAGGGTCTCTCTAAGTTGCTTAGGGCCTTGCTAAGTTACTGAGATTGGCTTTGAACTTGTAATCCTCCTGCCTCAGCCTACCCAGTTGCCAGGGTTACAGGTGTGCGCCACTGAACCCAGCTGAATAAAGGGTTTTGACTCTGCTTTTCATTTTATACTTACCATTTTACTCTGAAGTCTTCCTTCTAAAACTCTGCTTTAATAACTAGCTTTATAACCCTGTTTATGAATTAGTAGGGGATTATTTAAATATTAGTAGATGATTATTCAAGTATACATAACCTTCCCTGATCTTTGAATCTCAGTTGTTGGTATTAGAGAACATTTGTGTGGAAGTGAATTTTTTCATGTGTTTCTTCTATTGATAGACTTTTGTTTCATTGTATGTTTGAAAGTCTATTTAAATATTGTATGAACCAAAACTTTTGATAAAAATATCAAAATAAAATATCAGTTTAATATGTGTCTTAAAAGCTGCTAGCCCAAGAGTGGAAGAGTAATATATGCCTCAGATATATTGCTTATGTGATGCATTGTACATGTGAATGCTTTTAAAAAATATTTTGTGTGTGTAATAGATGAGTGGGTGGTTTCACTTAAAGGCATACCAAATAAAATTCAAGGAAATACCTTTATTTTGAAAAGATCATATTTTAATAACATTATTTTGGTTAACATTTGAGTTAGCATTAAGCACAACTGAAACAGACTTCTTAAGAAGGAAGGTGTGCTGATTGGGCCATGTTTTGTTAAGAGCTGGCGTTCTCAAGGAGAATAAAAGGATTTTTCATCCTGATTAAACTGGAGGGATTGTGTTCTGTCTTGCCATTGTTTCCAATACATTTTTCTTTTGAAGCCTGTGTGGGAAGGAAGGGTGGCTGAATCAACGTCTAATGCAGTCATAATGGCACTCTAATTCAGCTTAGCTTCCCAATGACAGCCACAGGAGTTAGGTACTTTGATGTTGGAGCATAGTGCACATCATAAGAGTAACCATAGAATTTGTTTTAATACTACATTATACAATGTAGCAAATAGAATTCTCAGATTTTAGGCTAAATAAGTAAGCTGGGACAAGAAATAAGGTTTGTTCTAACCAGAGTTTTTGTTTCTATATTGCTATGATTTGTTTTCAGAGAATTACCCTGTCATGGTATTTCCCTTCTTTTAACATTTTCGTATATTTCATTACTGTCATTATTCCTCCTTTTATCTTTTCATAACTGATCATTTATGGAAATTCCTCTTCCAGGGCTTTTGTTTAAATGGTTTTTAATTTCAGTTTAATTTGTTTCAAATAGATCTGTATAACAGTTGGGTATCACATGGGATGCCACGTGATAATTCAAAATATGTTTGCATTGTGTAATGTTTAAATCAGGTTAAATATTTCCTTAAACACTTAATATTTCTTTATAGTAAACACATTCAAAATTTTTCTAACTTTTTAAAATACACAATACATTATTGTTGTTATTTATAGTTACCTTACCGTGCAGTAGCATACCAGAATCTCTTACTCCTAGCTAATATAATTTAGCGTACCTATTGATCATCCTCTTTCCCCGTCTTCCCTCCTGTCCACTCAGCCCAGCCTCTGGCCACCAGAATCAACGTTTTAGAATTATATTCTGCATATGAATGAAATCATGTGGTATTTGTCTTTCTGTGCCTGGCTTAATAGTGAACTCCAATTCTATCCACATGGGCAAAAAATGAAAGGGTTTTATTCTTTTTTATGGCTGAATACTATTCTCTCTCTCTCTCTCTCTCCATATATATATATATATATATATATATATATATATATATCTCACATTTTCTTCATTCACTTAGCAGTTGATAAACACTGTGTTTCCATTTGTTGTCTACTGTGAATACCTCTGCAAAAGCATGAGAGTACAGAAGTCTCTTTGACATATTGATTGAACTTCCTTTGTGTATATATCCAGTAGTAGTATTGTTGGATCATATGGTAGTTCTATATCACTGTTTTTAAGGAACCTCTTTTCTGTTTTCCATAATGATTGTACTAATTTGCATTCCCACAAATGTGTACAAGGATTCCCTTTTTGCCACATCCTATTCATCACTTGTTATCTTTTTGAGAATAACCATTCTTATTGAGGTGAGGTGATATTTCATTATGTTTTTTCATTTTTTAAAAATTGTTAGTGACATTGAGCAATTTTTCGTATATTTTTTGCCCATTTGTATGTGTTCTGAGAGATGGCTTTGTAATCCTATTGCCCATTTTTAAATTGGGTTATTCATTCATTTTTATGGTGTTGAATTTTGGAGTGCCTTATATTTTTGAATATTAATCCCTTGTCAAATGTATAGTGTATAGTTTGCAAATATTTTCTCCTATTCTCTAGGTTCTCTCTTTGTTCTGATGATTATTTCCTTTGCTGTACAGAAGCATTTTTGTTTGATGTCATTTCATCTGTTTATCCTTTTGTCTTACCAAAAACATCCTTGCCCATTCCAATGACATAAAATGCTTTCCCTATGTTTTCTTCTAATAGTTTCAGGTCTTACATTTAAGTCTTTATTCATTTCAAATTGATTTTTGTACCTGTTTAGAGATAGGTTTATGGTGTCATTCTACACGCTTGTTGTTTGTTGAATCCAAAGAGTGACTAAAGATGTGGCAGACAAGTCTTTTAAAACTGCTTAAACTTAACCACCTTAAGAATATAATTTATAAAATTAGACCATCTGTTTCTTTATGAAAATATTTAAATAAACGTAGTGTTAGGCTCAGGTAACCTTAGGTCGCACGTAACATCTAAAGGATTTAATCTGTGTGGGTTAATAAAGTATGAGGATAAGGTTCTGTTCTGATTTTCTTGCCCAAATTGTTCTTATAATTCTATCAGAGGTAAAGTACTCTCATACATCTATTTTCCAAAGCCAGCTATCTGGACACATTTCACTGAACCTCAAACCTTTACCCACTAAGGGCTCCTTTTTTTTTTTTTTTTTTTTTTTTTTAATCACTTTGCCCCATTCCACTCAAAGTTATCTGCTGGGACTTCTCAGGAGAATTCAGTCTTTGAGGAGTACTATTTAAATACCAGTGGCCTTGTTGACACAGTCTTAAATTCTTTGCATGCTCTTTAGTGTTTTTTCCTGCATGAGCCTTGATCTGCCTTTCTGTTCTGTATCTCACCACTCTTACATGCTTCCTACCATTATTAAATTAGGTGAGTACCCTTCTTCTCCATTGTGGATGAAGTACTCTTCTGTCCTTGCATAGGTGGTTCTCTGTTTTGTTATACCCTCCTGTGCAATGTTGTCTGTTGTCATTCTATTAGATATACCTTTTGAGGAGAAGTTGTTTCCCCACCTCCACATAGCTGTATCTGTATATTCAATCATAGTGCCTTATACTTGGTAAATACTTAGTAAAGCAGTTTTGGTCAAATTATTGAATATCTAGAAAGCTGTTTTGGTCAAATTATTGAATCTCTCTAAGCCTCAGTTTCCTCATCTGTGATGTGGGAGTTCTGAGTCATAAATAAAATGATAGTAATAACATCTGGCACATAGTGAGTGCTTAATGCATGTTAACTTTGGTATTGAGATTGGTGAATTAATACTGGGTGTGTAGTATGGATTTTTACCACACTGTTGATTTAATTATTGTTTTCTTGGGCCTCCAAGTCAGACCTGTGATACTTAATGTAACTTGCTTTCATGTTTCTCCCTTTCTCTGTTGTGTTCTTATTTTATTATTTTAGATACGCACACACACACACACACACGCATACGCATATATGGGTATATATGTGCATATATACATATATATGTGTATGTGTGTTTTATATATATATTATCTATGTATATATATATATATATATTTATTTATTTATTTTTTGGTACTAGGGATTGAACTAGGGGTGTTTAACCACTGAGTCACATCCTAGTCCCCTGCCCCATGTCTCCTTTTAATTTTGCAACAGGATCTCACTAAGTTAGTTAGGGCCTTGCTAAATTGCTGAAGCTGGCTTTGAACTTGTGATCCTCCTACCTTAGCCTCCCAAGTCTCTGAGATTACAGGTGTGCACCATCAGGCCGGCTTTGTTTAATATTGTTATGAATGGAATTAAAATGAGAAAAGCAGGTAATTTTTTATCTTTGCAAATTATTAGTTTAGATTATAGTTTCCTTGTTTAGAAGGAGTTGTAATATTATACCTGCACCTGGTCGTTTTGGAGATAGAAGTTGCCAACCATGATGGAGAAGTGCTTCTTTATTTATTTTGATTGCTGTAGTTTGGAGCTGTTAGTGTATGCACTCTAACCTAACCTATTTTGATTGTTTCAAAAACTATTGACATCCTTCATTTTTTAATGCAATTTTTAATAGTTACTGTGAGACTAGGCAATTTGACTCAGAAAATAATGAAGCATTGTTAAGTTACTGGAGGGACTACTTAAATTTGGAGTTCTAGAAAAGAGATTTGGGGTATACACATTACTGACAGAAGATGTAAAGAATTAGTTGTGATTTTGAAAATTTCATGTGGGATTTTTCCCTTGGTTGATGACTGTATAGGAGTCTAAAAAAAGAGAAATTTTTAGATCATATTAATAGTAACCTTCATTCTCTCATATCTTCCAAGGTTTCAAACCAATTTCCTAATGTTAAGACATTTTTATGAATCAGATAAACCTTTTAATATTTGTGTTATTTCATAGCTGTTTGAAAATATTACTTCTGTTTATATGATCTTGAGGAAATAGGCAACATTTGATCATTTATTCTAAGCAACCTTTTGTTTAGAAGTATTAATTTTAGCTAAATTTGTTATAGACCCTTTTAGTTGTAGGCCCTTTTGTGAGATGTAAGCTAATATGAATTCATAATAATTTATAGTTTTATGATAAAAATACATCAGTAATGTATGAGTTTTGAATGTAGGTTATCAAAACCATTAACAAGTAGAGAATATAATCCATTTTTAAGTAAACCTTCAGGCCTTAGATAAAAGTGGAAAAACAGCAGTACTGACAGCAATTATACAGGAGTCTGGCTTCAGAGATTTTTGAGATTAAAAACTTCTCAATGTTGTTTTATAAATGGGATATCACTACACAAATACTGTATGAGGTTAAGTACTGCAGTGATTTACTGACTACTATTATCTAATGGTTTTCTGCTGAGATGTTGTCATTTGTGGATTGTATATAAAATGTCCTGTTCTAAAATAATCTTATCTCTTAGAAGATGTGGTATAGGTAAATAAAATTGCTTTACAATTTGTCTGTCTGTGACTCTCATATTCCCCGCTAAAGATGAATAATCTACTATGGTCATTAAGAAATAGCATATAAGTACATGGGTGGTTTGTGGGTACATTAAAGTGAATACATAATAATATACATAAAGTATATTAAAGTATATAAATATACTTTAAAGTATAAAAAGTATATAAAGTATATAGTATAGTAAGTATATAAAGTATAAAGTGAATACATAATAAATTGCAACAAATTTAATGGCTTAAAGTCAATTTGATGAAATTCTTTGCCAGTTGTAAGGTTGTAGTCAAGTATGACAGTGACCAAAAAGTACACTGAGATAGAAGCTATGGGGAGATTAGGGTGAGTGCCTGTGATTGGTTCATTTGTGCTACTAATATAATTATCTTTTACTGTCTAAGCATCTTTGTGTGTGTGTGTGTGTGTGTGTGTGTGTGTGTGTGTGTATGTATGTCTGTATTGAATACTTAACTGTGGCATAATGCAAGACTAAAACTCCCTAAAACTGTTGAGGTGCATGGCTAATTTTATTTACATTGCTGGTAACGAAGGACACATTCATGTTGATATCTATGTTTTTGTCCTCTGTAGACCTTTCCTTCCTTTTTTTCATCACAAGAAGCTCCTCCTTTATGGCCAGGTTTAGGTTAGGCTACACATCTTTGTCATCTCTGTCTTGTGTCTTGCCTAGGATCGGCATAAGATTGGGCTAGTGGCTAGAGCACTCCCTGGAGTTTTTCTAAATGAAATTGGCAGGAAGATTGCTTTGCTGATTGTCTTATGAAGTTGGAAGAATGTGCTTTTTTAGGTTATCACTTTTGGCACAGAAAACATACATGTATAGTAGCTAAGCTGAAACAAAGAGGAGATATTTATTCAGTAAATATTTAAGTACTAACTCTGTGCCAGTTTCTGTTCCATTAATATAGAAAGAAAGTATATAAAAAAAATGCTTGCCCTCACTTAGCTTCTATTACTAGAGTGAATAATGATACCACCAAATTCTTGGGTCTAGTCCTCCCTGAAACCAGATTTTTCTCTATTCTTTGTTATATGAAGTTGTAAAGTTTCTTTCCAAACTAGATTGAATTATAACATTTGTTAATTCCAGGGCTTTTGATAAATACGAAAAAATATTTTCAATTTTTTTCCTCTTTTTATTAAGAATATAATCTAGACTATATATGAATTCTGACTGGTGAATTTAGGTAGAATCCTGTTACATATTTTCACATTTCTTTTAGTTTCTGGTAAATGAAGATTATCTTATCTTGAATTTTTTCTCTCATTTCCATTTCAGGCTTTAACCACATTGTTTTCTGGTAAGGCACTTTATTTGGTTGATTTCTTTCTTTAGTCATTCAGGAAGATATATTTGTTTAGTAAGGTTTTAAATGAATATATATTATCTAATGCATTTTTTGTTGATTGGTAAAAATAATTTTATAGCAATCTCAATTGAAATTTATCTGTGTTCAAGTAGAATACAGAAAAAACTCTGGTTTAGACCAGATAGTTTTTGTGAATCATTAATGTGATTATTTACCTAATGATTGAGTAAATTTTGATAATTTAAAAAATTCAATGACAGAATTCTTAAACTTATAATTATGATTAAGAATATGTAAACCAAGTTTATTGGCACTCTTACAATTATGTTGTTGGAATATCTTTGAGGTTCTTTGAAATTTGGCCCACCAAGTACTGTAGGACAGATAAGAAACTTAATTCTTTTGGTCCCTCATTTGTTATACTATTTTACCTCCATTTATATAGTTTTCTTTGGTACCTGTTGGAAAAAATAAATGGACAATTTATTTTCATAGAGGATATATATCTCTTAAATTTAGTGTGAGGTAAAAATCAGAGGAAATTTTCCAATACATGAATTTGAGATGACACATTTATATAATATAATGATAAACTTTATTATAAATACTCATAAAGTTTATTTATTCCATCTCAGAATATCTTTACAATTATCCTGACATCTGGACCTTGGCAAAGATAATTAGCTTACGGCCCATAGGGGGCTAGGTTTTTAGAAGGAGGGTGATCATCTAATTTATCATCCAAACCAGGACACGTGGGAGTAAAAGAAGGTGCAGTTAATACTTTTGCTGAAATAACAGAAATAAATCGTAATTTTCCCTGAGCTAACTGGCACATCTGGTCACCATCATTAGAGGCAAGATGGAAAGGTTTTAAAATGGATGCACATTATATAATACATTTTTTGTTGGTAAAAAAATAATTTTATATGAATCAGTTGAAAATTTCTTTGTATTCAAATATTGTGTTACACTTTGTATATGATTCATTATGCATTTAACACTGATCAGGTGTTTAGTATGCTGTTCTGACTGCTTTAGTACTGCTTATTTTTACAGTTTTTAAATTCAGATTTTAAAATTTTGTCATACTATTTCTGTCAATTCATTTTTATTAAAAATAAAAAGAGGTTTACCTGTAGATAACCATATATTTATAAATAATAAGTTTTGGGTTGTATATACAGAGCACTGATTTTAATGTTTGCTCAGAATGAGACTACAGATTTTAGAAAATTACTCATCAAAACTCATGTATTGTTTATAGCTTTTCCATAAAATTTAAATTCTTGGTTACCTCTTTAAAATGATTGTGTACATCATATGTCTTCTCTGTAATTTATTCCACAGAGTACCTTAGCACATATTTTAATCTTTTTCTAGTGATAAAACAGTATTTTTATACCCACGAAAAAACACATGTAATTGAATGTTGACTGATTTTCCTAATTATAATTGATGAAAATTTGTTGAAAGATTGTATTATTTAGTTTGAGTATGCTGCAACTATATAGCATCTGAAATTGTGTATATTCAAATAGGAACCTATGTCCCCACGCCCTAGTTTATTTAAAGAGCTTGGAAGAAGAAATTTAGAGATGACTTTAAAATCATGTAATTGTTTGAATTTAATTAAAGCATGTGCTAATATTTTTTTTCTTTTTTTTAATTGTAAACAAATGGGATACATGTTGTTTCTCTGTTTGTACATGGCGTAAAGGCATACCATTTGTGTAATCATAAATTTACATAGGGTAATGTTGTTTGATTCATTCTGTTATTTTTTCCCTTCCCCCCACCCCTCCCACCCCTCTTTTCCCTCTATACACTCCTTCCTTCCTCCATTCTTGCCCCCCTCCCTAACCCTAACTCTAACCCTAACACTAACCCCTCCCACTCCCCATTATGTGTCATCATTCGCTTATCAGCGAGATCATTGGTCCTTTGGTTTTTTGAGATTGGCTTATCTCACTTAGCATGATATTCTCCAATTTCATCCATTTGCCTGCAAATGCCATAATTTTATCATTCTTTATGGCTGAGTAATATTCCATTGTATATATATACCACAGTTTCTTTATCCATTCATCAATTGAAGGGCATCTAGGTTGGTTTCACAATCTGACTATGGTGAATTGAGCAGCTATGAACAATGATGTGGCTGTATCTCTGTAGTATGCTGATTTTAAGTCCTTTGGGTATAGGCCAAGGAGTGGGATAGCTGGGTCAAATGATGGTTCCATTCCAAGTTTTCTAAGGAACCTCCACACTACTTTCCAGAGTGGCTGAACTAATTTGCAGCCCCACCAGCAATGTATGAGTGTACCTTTCTCCCCACATCCTCGCCAACACCTGTTGTTGCTTGTATTCTTGATAATCGCCATTCTAATTGGGGTGAGATGGAATCTTAGGGTGGTTTTGATTTGCATTTCTCTTATTACTAGAGATGTTGAACATTTTTCCATATATTTGTTGATTGTTTGTAGATCTTCTTCTGTGAAGTGTCTATTCATTTCCTTAGCCCATTTGTCGATTGGATTATTTGCATTCTTGGTGTAGAGTTTTTTGAGTTCTTTATAGATTCTGGAGATAAGTGCTCTATCTGAAGTATGATTGGCAAAGATTTTCTCCCACTCTGTAGGCTCTTTCTTCGCATTGCTGATAGTTTCCTTTGCTGAGAGAAAGCTTTTTAGTTTGAATCTATCCCAGTTATTGATTCTTGTTTTTATTTCTTGTGCTATGGGAGTCCTGTTGAGGAAGTCTGGTCCTAAGCCTACATGTTGAAGCTCTGGACCTACTTTTTCTTCTATAAGATGCAAGGTCTCTGGTCTGATTCCGAGGTCCTTAATCCATTTTGAGTTTAGTTTCGTGCACGGTGAGAGAGATGGGTTTAGTTTCATTCTGTTGCCTATGGATTTCCAATTCTCCCAGCATCATTTGTTGAAGAGGCTATCTTTTCTCCATTGCATATTTTTGGCCCATTTATCTAGTATGAGAAAATTGTATTTATTTGGGTTTGTGTCCGTGTTCTCTATTCTGTACCATTGATCCGCCTTTCTATTTTGGTACCAATACCGTGCCGGTTTTGTTACTATTGCTTTGTAGTAGAGCTGAAGATCTGGTATTGCGATACCCCCTTCTTCACTCTTTCTGCCAAGGATTGCTTTAGCTATTCTGGGTTTTTTATTCTTCCAGATGAATTTCATAATTGCTTGCTCTATTTCTGTAAGGTACACATGTACTAATATTCATGTGTTATTGTTGTGTCCCAACCAAGTTGAACTAATGATAACTACCATTTATTACATGCCTGTAATAGAACATATTCTAAGTGTTTTGTATGTATACTATTATCTCATTTAATCACAACCTTAGTATGGTTTTGTTTTATAGATGAGGTTAATAAATGAAAGTGCTTTATTAATGAGGATAATTTGCTGTGAATCATACAACTAGCAACTCTGCCAATATTCAAGTGCAGAATTGACTTCAAAATTGTTCTGAATCCTTTTCTGTCATATTGAAGGGAAAAGAGAGTGAATGTGTAACTTTGGGGGATTTTAAGGTGCAGCATGAAGCCACCTGATTGTTTAGAATATCTTTGTGATTTTATATTTTATATTGAAACTTTTTTGCAAACATTTCTTTCTATTTCACTATTAGTTTTAAAATGTATTTTTTTTCATATTCTCAGTTGAATATAATGATTGGATCTGGATGGTGTACTACATTTTTCTTGGCATGCTATCAAGTCACACTCCAGGGACAATTCTGTCAAAGCCATACAGCTTTCCAGTCATATTTACATCCAGAGTAATTGCCAGCTTCAAATATAAAGGAGTTGTATATGTCAGTTAAACAACTCCAGTTCAGTGTGATGGGACCTGCCAGGTTGGCTTGCTGCATTTCCATGTATTCTGCTGCTCAGGAGCCAAGTGGATTTAGGTAGTGTGTTACTCAGGGCACAGCAGACATCTGAACTGCAGCCTGTCGTTGAATCAGTGGGTCTGTGTCACAGCTGAGAAATCCAGAGTTTAGGGACCCTGAGACTTCTAAAGGGCTGCTTTAAATCTCTCCAGTTTTGCCTTGCAGAAGATACAGCTTTATTATTCTGGTCTAGGAAACACATCTGTCCTCTGACTCAGAAGGAAACTATACTTCTAGGCCATTTATATTGCAGATGATCCTGAGAGATACTTTGGAAGAAAAACTGCCATAAGACATGCAGAAATGGCATGGAGAATTATTTCCCCAGGACATGCTATCATGAAACTTTCCTTATGGTTCCAAAATATAAGAGGGAAAATGCACTTACATTCATACTAGTAGAAGGTAGAGAATGAAGAAGCCAGGTAAGCCAGTTCTTTCTTTAGGTAACTTTAGGTACATCCTTGCCATTTGGAAGTCATCATTGGTTCCTGGAAATTATTCCAGACTTTTTAGTTTGAATATTTTATTTGTCTTAGGTGAACTTAGGGAAATTTAAGGGACATTAACAACTAACATTCAGTTGTTAACCTGCTTAAGTCACCTGTTGGTTTTTGTCCATTAATGTACAATAAGTTCCTTCTTTTCCCTCTTTTTCCTGCCCAGAGATTTGACCTATTACATTCTTCGTTGCTGCTGTGCAATGAGATATAAATAAATATTAAAAATTGGATGGTTTGTAGAATTGTTGGAGGCATCATTCTTTAGTGCTCAGGACTTCTTATCTTTGTTTTATTGTCAACTCCTAAGGGAGTTCATCATACTCACTGTTTTGCTTAGGTCCTTTCCTATAAATGAAATATTATTTTGTACTTTAAGACCTTAGGTTAGGGTGGGTCTGGATAATAGATGTGATTTAGTAAGGCATTCAGCCACCTCTTAACTCCATCAGAGTAACTTTTTAAATTGGTAATTCTGGTAATTCACAGAGCTTACTTTTAGGGTTTTGATCCATGGTCATTTCTGTAGGAGCTAGCTCTCATTTTGTAGCTGGCATCGTCTCTTTCACTTGAAAATTTGAGTCATTTTATACTATGTTAGAGAAATGGATCAAACATTATTTTGGGTTAGCATTTGCCCTTTGTGTCCAAATGGGTTTTTATCTGGGTGTAAATCACTTGGAAAACATTTAGAGGAATCAGCCAATTAGAACCTAAATAAACATGTTCAACTTTATGCTTTTCAATTATAAGGAATGTCTCCTGTTGTTAAACTGTTCTCTTTTAATTATATTTAAGGTTATTTTGAAGGAGAATATGTGTCCTAACTTTGAGATGGTTATTTTTCTGCAGAGTTCTTTGCTTTTATTTAAAGTTTTTCTTGAAGTCATTGTTTGGAAAATTTTTATATTCATTGTAAGGTTACTCATCAAAAAACTAAATTTTAAAATATATTGCATTGTCCTAAAAAGGGAGCATTTAGTGGGACATACGCAGTTAAATAAATTTCTGTGTATATATACTTTTTTTGCATGTAAACATTTTTATATTTGGAATTAACAGAAGTTTTGTGAAGTGCAAAAATACATTTCATGTCTTCTGTTTATATTATTTGAGGCTTCAGGATCTAACACAGGGCCTCATGCGTGATAGGCAAATGCTCTACTGCTGAAGTACATCTCCAGTCATGTGTTATTTTCTTAATTTGCTGTTTTAGGAAGGACTAAGTCTGTCTTATAAAGTTACAAATGTTGTATTGAAAGATTTCTAAACTAGAATTATTTGATTTTATTTTGCAGTGATAATCCAGATTTGCAATTTTTCAAGTCAATTTTTCATGGCAGCTAGTATAAATATTAAAGAAGTTAAATGTCTAATGTGTGTATTTATATGGTTTCATTGTAAAAGAATAATACATTTTTTATTTCAAACATTCTTTTGAGGTGTACAGTAGTTCCCACTTATTTTTGTTATCATTTTCCGTGGTTTCTGTTACCTCTGGTTATTCAGAACAAAACCATTAAGTGGCATATTTCAGAAATAAATATGTTTTAAATTGTGTATTATGTTTGGCACCATAATGAAATCTTGCAGGGTCCCACTTCTTCCCTCCCATGATTTAAATAACACCACTCAGCAATTAGTCATGTGAGAGAGAGAGAGAGAGGGAGACAGAGACACACACACACACACACACACATACACATGAACAGATGGGTGGGGGAGAGGAGAGGAGAGGAGGGAGCAGGATGCCACATTTGCACTACTTTTATTACAGTATATTGTTATAATTGTTCTTTTATTATTTTAATCTATGTCTAACTTATAAATTTTTACCACATGTATAAATATATAGGAAAAATATAGCATATATAGAGTTCAGTACTATTATGAAACCTCTGGGGGTCTTTACTGTATTTTCTAAATGCATAGTGCATATCGTTTTTGGTGATATTATATGTTTAGACTTTTAAGAGATACATTTATGTCCAAGATTGAAATTAATTTTGAAAATAGAAAGGGTTATAAAAATGAATCAGACATGTATGATATATATAACAAAATATGTATTAATTGCACATTGACATAATAGCAATTCAATAAGATACTGATTTCAAATTTTGAGACTGATCTCAAGTTTTTTAAAAAATATAGACAATGCCAGGTATGGTGGTGCACACCTCTCAGCTACTCAGGAGGCTGAGGCAAAAGGATTGCAAGTTTGAGACCAGCCTTAGCAACTTAGTGAGACCTGTCTCAAAATAGAAAGTAAAAAGTTCTAGGGATGGAGCTCAGTGGTAAAGTACTCCTGATTCAATCAGTACCAAAATCAGTTAATTGAAATATGATCATCTTCTTTATTTGAACCTCTTATCACTTAAGTTTCCATTTAAAATTTTTCAAATAAAGATTTTCCTAAATAAATTAAAGCAAGAAACAAGAGGTTTTGAATGATGTGTACAGAGCTCTTGCTCACTTAGATGTTAGAGACATGGATTATAAATTTATTAGTTGATGGGTCATCTTGCTTTGCTAATTAATTAGAAATCTAATGCTTTTTGTGTAGGTATGAAATTTAAGCTAAGTCAAATCCTCTGTTTTTTGTGAGGAATGAGACAAACCTGTTTTTATAAATTCTTTTTTTTTTTTTCTTCCAGTATCCTTTTTATTTTGAGATGAGGTCTCACTACATTGCTCATGCTGACCCCAAACTCCTGGTCTTAAGTGATTCTCTTACCTCAGCCTCCTGAGTAGCTGGAATTGCACCATGCTACTTAGGAGTTATTTTTTTTTATTTTTATTTTTTATTTTTATTTTTTTACTTCTTATTTGGAAATGGATTTAGGATAATTTAATGCTGTAATGAAGGACATTTTGACTACTTTAAACATGAGCAAATGCATCTGAAGTTTCTAAAAATGTATGTTAACATTTTTAATGGCAATTAAAGAGACAAAAAATAAAAAAATGCTATAAATAACATATTGCTGGATGACTATATAATTGATAAGTAAAACTGCAACACATTTTGGAAGAGGGGGAGATGCTAGTAGTAATTACCCCATAGCAATGAAAATAAACTAGAAATATTCCAAGCAATTCTAATGCAAACAGACATGTTACCTTGTAAAGACAAAAGTTAATAGTATATTTTGGTTTAGATACATTTTAAAAGCACACTTGCCATTTTCACAGTATATCCTAGCATTAATAATCAAAATCATATTTTGTTTTATATTAGTCATGTCAGGTCAGTTTCATTTTCTCTAGAATTATCGAGGTAGAAAGCATCTTTTAAATTCTATACTTTTCATTTGGTTATTGTCTTAGTCCATTTTCTGCTGTTATAACAAAATACCACAGACTGGAGCAATGCGTAAATGATATTACTTTATTTAGATCACAGTTCTGGAGTATGGGAAGTCCAAGAGCATGGTACCAGCTTCTGATGAGTTCCTTCATGCTGTGTCATTACACGATAGAAGGGCAGGTAAGTATGTGTAAAATAGAGTCATTTTGAACTCATCCTTTTATCAGGAACTCACTCCCATGAAAACTGATCCACTTCCACAATGACATTAATCCATTTATGAGGACAGAGCCCTCATGGTCTAATAACTTCCTAATATTACCATTTCTTTTTTTTTGGTACTAGGGATTGAACCCAGGGATGCTCAAACACTGAGCCACATCCTCAGCCCTTTAGTATTTTGAGACAGGGTCTTGCTAAATTGCTTAAGGCCTCTCTAAGTTGCTGAAGCTGGCTTTGAACTTGAGATCCTCTTGCCTCAGCCTCCTGAGCTGCTGGGATTATAGGTATGGGTCACTGTGCCTGGCTAACATTACCATCTCTTAGTACTTTAATAATGACAACTAAATTTCAACATGAATTTTAGAGCTGACATTAAACCATAATAGTTATGTTTTATAATTTTCTGTTTATCTGTATTTTGTATTTGATTAGGCACTGCCATCATACTTTAATTTTTCAAGAAACTTTAATTCTTCAAGAACAGTTTCCTGAATATAATAGCTAATTTGAGTTTTGTGGCATGCGCAAAGACAGTTTTTCTGTTTTTATTTTTTTCCTTTAACCTGTGTCTGATTAAGATTTTTCTATTTGTGTACTTTTTATCATTTTTATGCATATTTTGAAAACTGGACATTTTAGATAAGAAATTTTAGCAACTATAGATTCTTATTAATCCCCTACTCCCTCTGGAATACTGTTTTATTTTATTTTTTATGTTTATTTGGATTACACATATTTCTGGATTAATTTTTGTGGGGTTCTGCTACAGTATATAACTTCTGATTTTAATGGTCAGCTTCCTGCACCTCCTTGTTTTTATTTTGAAGCCTTGCTTCCTAGGAGTTTCCAATGATCAATCAGAAGTGTAAACCCTAGCAGCAGTAAGTTTTCCACCTTTTGTCAATTTCTTGGCATATGGTTTGAGGAATGCTTTCAAAGTTCAGGGACTTTTAGCCAAGTATACCAACTGACAATTTCCTTTCCAGTTGTTACTGAGCAGGTTCAGTCTAGAATGTATTTTTGGCCTTCCAGACTCCTAGGCATAGTGCAGTCTTAGGAGAATTCCTTTTGGCTATGTTTTTCTCTAAATGTTTTTTGTTAAATTTATGACTCATATGCTGTTTTTTTCCCACTGCTATGAGTATTTAATTGTTGCTGTAATTGCTGAATACTATAATCTCTGTTCTTTTGCCTAATTGCAGAGGCAGTGTTATAGATGTTCTTCCTGGAGAGCCTCTCTTGTATTGTCCTGGAGCTGAGGAGGGGAAAATGATACTTTGTTCTTTCTAACCCTTCCATCCTGTCAGGAGGTGTTAGAACAGGTGGTAGCCCACGATCTTTTAGCTTGACCCTCTTGGGAAAAACTAGGTTTAGTAGGTGGATATGACATATGTAGATATATATATATACTCAATATAAGGAAGAATTTTGAAATGTTGTCATTGTTTTGAAATGTGAGAGAGCAAGCTAAGTTTTACCAGAAGTGTTTACCTTTGCTGATCAACTGTCAGGATATTGCACATACCATATTGTGTAGGAAGTTTAATTAAATTATTTCAATTCCAGTGCTAATTATATTCTGTTATAGAAGGGAATGGTAATGAATTAATAAAGAAATAGATTTTTTCTTGGATAACTCTTGAAAGTGTACATTATAAGAAGCCAAGTCTTTTTAGATCTTAAACCAGAAATTTTTTTTATTCGAGATAATTCTCTTAAGTAAAGATACAATTTTAGGGATAATCAAAATGGTTTTATAACCATTTAAACTTTATATAAGGTTTAGTATCACTTAGTAAACACATATGCTAAATCAGATCTATTGACGGATGGTTTAACTAATTTGCCCTTTCTACTCTAGGGTCAGTGTTTTGCAACAGAATGTTGTTTAAACAGCTACTTATAGGAAATCACATCAAATGTGGTGGCTTGACTATTGTAATATTTCTGTGGGAATTTAATGTATTTAGATGCTTTATTGAAGTTAAATTTATTTAATATTCCTGTAATATTCTCAATTGTGAGCCTTATAATAATAATATTAGTACTCAGTTTGAGTAACTCAGAGGACAGGTATGTTGGTGCCTAGTTAGTTACAAATTATAAGCTTAGCAGAACACTGACTTAAAGGCAAATCAATTCAGGAAGATTCCCCCCCCCTTTGTATTATATTGTAAAAATAAGAAAATATTCCATGTATGTGGAGGAAGTTTCTTATAATTCTCTTACCTGCTTTGATTAATTTGTTCACTGATCATTCCTTAAATATGTACAAGCACTTTTACAGGTTAGGGAACTCTAAAGGTGAGGACAGTTCATTCTATTCAGAGACTGAGTTAGCTTTGTAAGTGCTTCAGTAGAGTCACTTTATGACCTAATAAGAAAGCCCTATCTCTGCAAAGTGGGAAATGGAAAGGCTTCATGTTTAGTCAGTTGACTAAATTTAGCCTTGACTAATGAAAAGAGTTTGACATGTTGATAAAGACTGCAGCTTAAATCTGGAATGGGTGTGTGCAGGGGATGAATTTGGTGAAGGAGAAAAGTGAATGAAGAATCCCAGATAATAAGAATAGAATTCACAAAGGCACAGCAATTTGAAGCTAACCTTAGTCTAGGGAACATCAGAAAATAGGACCCGTTATGTGTACAGGTTTTTATTGGAAGTAACAGAAGTGAAACCAGAAGTGTACAAATGAAATGCATTTTGGAAGGTCTGAAATACTCTTCAAAATTTTGAAATTTATATTGTAAGGAGATGTAAAGACTCCAAGGAGTATATGCAGATGTATGAGGTAACACATCTCTGCATTTGAAAAAGCAATTCTTGTAGTAGTGTTGATGGAATTTTGGATTGGAGGTACTCCAAAATAAGATTCTTGGGATCTAGGCTTGAACATACTAGTTTGGAAGAGATATGAAAGACTGATGTTTTTTAAAAGCAATGGAGAAGAGGTGATAGAGTAAAAAAATTCACCATTTCATCAGTTAAGCATCCAGTAAATTCACTGGCATTAGGAATACAGGTAGGGGAGCTACACTAGTGGGCAGATGAGTTCATTTTTTGATACACGGCACTTGAGACGCTTGGCAGTTTTATTTAAGGCTCAGGAGAGAGAGACTGGAGATCAATAATAGGTGTCATAATTATGTAAAAACTGATAAAACTGTGAAAGTAGAGGAGAATTTTTTTTTTTTTTTAAACCAGAGATTGAACCTAAGGGCAATTAACCACATCCTTAACCTATTTTTTACTTTGGAACAGGGTCTCATTAAGTTGCGCAGGGCCTTGCTATGTGAGGCTGGCTTTGAACTTTTGATCCTCCTGCCTCAGCTTCCCTACCTGCTGGATTATAGGTGTGTGGCACTGTGTCTGGGTAACCTGGGGAATTTTTATGGATTTAAGATAGCAGATGGCCAGAGAAAATAGAATTCTGAAGAAAACCTGGCTAAGAAGTAGCCAGAGAGGTAGGAGTAGAATTAGAAGAGTGTGGTATCACAAAAAACAAGAAAATTTTTGAGGGATGATTAATGGTGCCAAATAATGTATTTAGATAAGGCAAATGTTTTAGTCAGCTTTTTCACTACTTTGACTAAATGATCTGACTGGCACAATTATAGAGGAGGAGAGGTTTATTTGAAGGGCTCACGGTTTCAGAGGTCTTAGTCCATAGAAGACCAGCTCCATTCCTCCCGACTCTAGGTGAGGCAGAACATCATGGTGGAAGAGCGTGGCAGAAGGAAGCAGCTTGCATCATCAGGAAGCACAGAGAGAAAGCAAGCCTCCACTCTCCAGATACACAATATATACCCTAAAGCCACGCCCCTATTCCTGTCTCCTCCAGCCACATCCTCCCACTTCAATTAATCCCTAATGGGATTAATTGAACTTCCTGCGTTGTCTCACACATGGGCTTTTGGGGGACACCTCATATCCAAACCATAACAACAAAGTCAGAAAAGTATTTGTCATATTTACTAGGTAAGAAGTTATTTGCAGTTTGTCAAGAGCAGTTTAAGGGAGTGATAAGTAGTGCAGACTGAATATTGTCAGTTAAGGAGTAAATCCAAGGAAAAAAACATGGACAGATTACCTTTTAAAGATGCTTATCCATAGAGTGGTGAAGACAAATACTGTTAACTAGAAGTAAATATAGGTTCAAAGGAGTTTTCTTGGGGTGGGGTGGAAACACTAGGTTGATTGGAAATCATCAGAAGGAGCCAGTAAAATGAGACAAAGTATGAGGGTGGGAAAGTGGAGGGCTAAATAATTGATCATGGTCCTAGAATGATTGGATTTCTGAAACACAGTTAAAGGGATGTGTTACCTTAGAACCATGTGGGACATACATTTCTAGATCAGGAAGTCATTAGTATGGATACAGATAATTAGGGGTGAGAATTTTAGAAGGTTTATGCAACATGCTTCATTTGTCTATATGAAGTAGGAAGCAAGATAATTAGATGTTGTCTGAATCTCATATGTCATTCAAGGCTGAACATAACCTCTTTGTGGAGCCACCACTGACCTGAACCCATACTTGGGTAGTAGCACCTAGTAAGTATTTAACTGATACCAGTTTTAATTTAATACAGTGACTTCTTTAGGCCTGTTTTTTTTTTTTTGTTTGTTTGTTTAATTATAAAGCATTTTGGAGGGGAGAGTGAAATCTTTATTATTTATTTATTTATATTTTATGTAGTGCTGAGGATCAAATTCAGTGCCTCACATGTGGGAGGCAAGTGCTCTACCACTGAGCTACAGCCCCAGACCAGGCCTAACTCTTAATGTGTTGAAGAAACTATTTTTTCTTGTTCTGAAACAACGTTCACAATAATCAGCTGGATATATTCTCAGATTATAGTGCAGGTGTAGTATCCCTCATCCAAAATGCTTTGACTAGAAGTATTTTGGATTTTTTTCTTAAGATTTTGGAATATGTGAGCCTATATTTTGATGGTGAGTTATTACATGTGATCAGGTTACATCATGTTGATGCTCAAAGAATTTTGAATTCTGAAGCATTTTGTATTTTGGATGGTTGGATTAGGGGTACTTACTCTGTTCTTATATATTGTTTTGCTTCTAAATATGGTACAAAACTGAAGCTAATGAACTCCTTATAGACTCAGTTCCTTACACTGATTTCTCTATTGTCTGTCCTGACCTTGAGTTTAATTTTTAAAAACTTCTTGCCAGATATTAGAATTCCAGAAATGTAGAATTCTATATAATGGGTCCTTATAACATTCAGTTTGTTACTGTTTGCTATGTATTTTAAAAAATGATCCATAGTCTTTTCATACCATTCATACTTCAATGACACCTCCATATTTTTGGAACAATCCTTATTAAGGCATTCTTGTTTCCCTGTGTTGCCTAGAAACATGCTAAAAGGAAAATTTCTTAAAAGTAGTGTTTTAAGTGCTTGAGTGGAATAACTGAGTGAGGTTTTAGAAGGTGTTTTGCTCAAACCTTTTAGAATTGACACATAAATTTAAGTGTATAACTTGAACAGCATTATTAAAGGTGGAGTAAGTTAATAATGTTAATAATCATATATAAATGCTCCTTACTTTATGCTATAATTCTAAAATATTCTAAATTCATAAATGTTGGAAGTTTAGTTTTACATTAACACAGCTTCTCATTTTTTTTTTTTTTTCCTCAAAAACCACCCTTTTTATTTCCCAGGTAGTTGTTCAGAGTTTGCTAGTACTCAGACCATTGCTGTTTGAAGTGTGATTCATGGGTTAGCATCATCAGCCTAACTTCAGAGTTTAGAACTACAGTATTTTAAATTACACATTAAGCATTTAAACAAGATATTTAAGTTATTCATATGCACAGTATAGTTTGAAAAACATTGGTTTAGAGACTAGAATAGAATAAGATTAGAATGTTAAATTGATTTGGTGAATTGATCAATTAGTAACCTAACAGTGTTTAGGAAGGAAATGTATAGTATGAAGAAGGTTTAACATTAGGTTAATGTAGGTAATTAAAAATTAAATTTTAAATTAATATTAAATATACCTTGAGGTAGACAATTGGCCTACTACCACATTAGTATTCATAAATAGTGTGCTGGATCTGTAAGCTAATGTTATTATAATCTATGCTGATTAGATTCTTATTAAAATTCTATGTATAATTCCAAGCTCTGGGACCTTAGATTACTTGAACAATATGTGTAAGTTTGAATCAAAAGTTTAAAAATTGAGTATTAAATTCAAAAGGAAAAGTAATAAAGTTTAAAAAACACATTTATAGTTTAAAAATTAGAAATTATGTGTTTGAGTACTTTATTTTCTTCTTGGTAGATCACTTTTCATCATCAATATTGCCTTACAGATGAGCAAACAGCCTTAGAGAACTTAATATAATATTAAGAGAACTTAATATAATGTAATATATTGACTTATAATATAAGTCAGTGTTCTACCAAAGTGAATTAGTTGTTAAGCCAGTACATGCTCCAAATTGTTTCTAGAACCTCTTTAGGAAAAATTAGAAGAGAAAACTTCTTCCATGCTAGGAGCAAATGAGTATAAAATCTCATTGTCTCTTAAGAAAAGAATAGAAAAGAGCTAGTGAACTTCGTTTAAGGTAGACATGTTCTAGTTGGTAGGATAGATTTCACTTCATAATGCTAATATCTGATGACTATTTAAATTTTGAATTAGGCCCAACTCTATTAATATTTGGTTAAAAACTTCTGGCTTAGTATTTAGGAGGCCATAAATCATGTGTGTGTGTGTGTGTGTATGTGTATGTATCTGTTCATCCATCTGTCCATCTGTCCATCCATCCATCATTCATTCAAAGCAATGCTTCCATTTACTTTCACTGAAAGGCTTATAGAATCTGTCTTTGCCTCTAATTAATAAACTTTTTAGTTCATTTTAGGGACAATTAATGTTTGTAATTAATTTAAAAAGTGTCTTAAATAAAATCAGTGGGAAAAAGTGAGGCAGGAGTTGGTTTTGAGAAGGTCCAAAGTTTTGTCTCTTGCTCCCTCTAACCTCCATTACTTGTAGTTGCATATTATAATGGTAATAATTTTTGTGGTACTAATATTTTGGGAAATACCAAATTTGGTGTTGTAATTTATATGAGAACAATTTCAGAAGAAAATCTATAGTTATTCTGATGCATGAGACTGCTGTATCTGCTTGAACCTAGGCTTAAACTCCTTGTTATAGAGATGATGATTTAATTTGTTTGAGAGAGGCCTTCCTATCTGTGTTTTAAAATTGCCTTAGGTAATTCCAGTGGACAGCTAGGTAAAGCTTTATGCAGTTTTTGATCAGACTTCCTACTCTGCCCTGGATTCTTCACCTGTACCCCTTGACTTCTATCCTAATGGCTTGTAAAACCCAAGATCTAGGCATAGTGAGATAGTGAGATGCTTCCTGGGTACATATTAGTGCCTGTATTTTATTTCGCTTTACTTCTTGTATCTAAGAAATTAGTTACTTTATGTCTGTTGTTGCCAATTCTCCCATGTATTAAAATCTAATTTTGTTTTAAATTTTATTTATTTTACTATTTTTAGATTTTCTGGAATATAAGGAAATTCCCTGACCACTAATGTGCTGCGTTTTTGTACACAGAAGATCCCTTAAAGTATAACGTATCTAGAATTTGTTTTGGAAGATAAGAAGTAGGAGAAATTCTTCCTATGTTGTTTCCTTAAATTTAAAGTACCTCAAGAAAGTAAGACTTATTAACACATAGGAAGTGATGAATAAATGGTAGCTATTTTTATTTTTAATGTCATTAGATCCTGACTTTGGTTATTTTTAAAAAACTATTTCAAAATGTAAGTTGCCCCCAGTGAACAGGTCATTGCTGGAATTTTATAGCTTAATCCTTTCAGGTTTTAAGTTTATTTGATGTGTACATATGTGTGTGTGCATGTATGTGTGTGTTCGTTTTGTGCTGAGGATCAAACCCAGGGCCATGTGCATTCTAAACCTGAGCTATATCCCTAGTCCATAAATGAATTTTTAAAAGCATGACTTTTCATTAAAAAATTGTCTTGAAAAAAGTTTTAGATAATTTGAGGGTTTATTATACCTACATTTATATATTAAAAGGTTGTGCTCACTTAGAAAGAGTCTATGGTTGATTTTGAGCTTTGGCGGTTATGAATAAAGCTTTTAAAATACCTTTGTGTAGTTTTAAAAATTTTTTTTTTCGATGTATTTGTGTGTAGATGTGCAGACATAAGTTTTCACCTTCTTTGGCTATGTGTGTGTGTGTGTGTGTGTGTGCGCGCGCGCACGCATGTGTGTGCAGACATGTTTTCACTTCCTTTGGCTATGTACCAAGGAAATAGATTGCCAGATCTTGCCTTTAAGAGTATGTTAATTTATACGTAACTGCCCAATTGTCTTCTAGAATGACTGTGTGATTTTGTATTTCTGTCAGCAGTAAATAAGAGTTCCTGTTGCTCCATATTCTTGTCAGCAGTTGATATTATCAGTGTGCTGGATTTTGGCCATTCTGGTATGTGTTTAGTGGTATTTCATTGTTTTCATTTGCATTTCTCTGTTGATATATGATGTGGATCACCTTTTCATTTACTTATTTCTTTTCATTTGTTTGTTTGTCATTCACGTATCTTCTTGATGAGGACTTTTGTAGGATCCTTGAATTTGTTTGTATTCTTGTTAATGAATTTTATTATTATTATTATTTTTTGTGTATTTTGGATAATAATCCTTCATCATATACATCTTTTACAAGTATTTTCTCCCAGTTGGTTGCTTGTCTTCCTGTTCCTGTGACACTAATGATGTCCAGCTTATCATTTATTTCTTTTATGAATCCTGTCTTTGGTGTATGTAAAAAAGATATTGTCATGTACAAGGGCATCTTGATTTCTTCTTATCTTCTTGGAGATTCATAGTTTTATATTTTATATTTTGATCTGTCACACATTTTGAATGAAATTTGTGAAGGATATAAGGTTGTATCCAGATTCATTTTTCTTGCACAGGAATGTTGAATTGTTCCAGCATCATTTGTGGAAAAAAACTGTCTTTGCTCCATTGTATTTCCTTTGCTCTTTTATCACAGATCAGTTGACTATGTTTATGTTAATCTATTTTTTGGTTCTGTATTCTGTTCCATTGATATCTATTCTTTTGCTAATACCACATTGTCTTGATTGTTCTAACTATGGTAAATCTTGAGGTTGAAGGTTGGGTACTGTCCCCTAGTTTTGGTTCTCACCTTAAAAGTTATGTTGTCTATTCTGGGTCTTTTCTCTCTCCAAATAAACTTTAGAATAAATTTGTAGATATCTACAAAATAATTTGCTGGGATTTTGTTCAACGTTGCATTCAATCTATAGATCAAATTGTGAAGAACTGCCATTTTGACAGTGTCACTTCTTACTATTCATGAATATCAAGTAACTCTCCATTTATTTAGTTCTTTCTTTCATCAGAGTTTTATAGTTGACCTCATACAGATTTTGTGAATATATTTTTAGATATTTTTCTAAATATCTCATTTTTTTATTTTGCTAATGTAAGCATTGTATTTTTAATTTCAAATTCCGCTTGTTCATTGCTGGTATGTGTTAAAACATTTGAACACTTTTACCCTAGTGTCCCATCATCTTACTACTATGACTTATTAGTTTGAGGAGTTTCTATTGTTCTGATTCATTTGGATTTTCTATTTAGATGATCCTTGTCATCTGAGAGCAAAGACAGTTATTCACTCTTTCCTAGTTTGTATACTTTTAATTTCTTTTTCTTATTGCATTGTCTTGAACTTGAAAGCGAGTGGTCAGAGGGAACATCCTTACTTTGTTACTCATTTTTTTAGTGGGAAAGTGTTAATTTCTTCACCATTAGATAGGGTGCTAGCTATTGATTTTGTTTGTTTAATAGATATTTCTTATCAAGTTGTATAAGTTCCCCCTTTTTCCTAGTTTCCTGAGTTTTTTTTAATCACAAGTAGGTTTTGAATTTTGTCAAATGCTTTTTCTGCATTTATTGATATGATCATGTGCTTTTTTTAATCTGAGCCAGTTGAGCCAGTTGTTATGATGGATTACATTAATTAATTTTCAAATGTTGAATCAGGTTTACATACCTGGAATAAATCCTACTTGGTTGTGTTGTGTAAGTTTTTTTTATACATTGTTGAATTGGGTTCACTAATATTCTTTTGAGGATATTTGAATCCATGTTCATAAGAAATATTAGTCTGTAGTGTTCTTGTAATGTCTGTTATGGCTTGGATATGAGGTGTTCCCCCAAAGCTCCTGTATTAATGTGGGAATGTTGTAGGTGAAATGCTGAGATTATGAGAGCTGTAATCTAATCAGTCTGTCCTAGTTCGAGTAGATTACTGAGTGGTAACTGTAGGCAGGTGGGGCATGACTGGAGGAGATGGGTCATTGGGACCATGTCCTAGAAGGGCACATCTTTCCTGCAACCCTTTTCCCTGCTCTCTTTCTCCATCTCTCTCCTTCCTGACCCTGCCAACAGCTGACAGATTTCCTCTGCTGGGATTTTCCCTCAAGATGTGCTACCTGCTACATTACCTTGGGTCCAGAGCAATGGAGTTAGCCATCTATGGATGTAGAGCTCTAAAATTGTGAGCTCCAAATAAATGTTTCCTCCTCTAAGTTGTTCTTATTAGCTATTTTGATCACAGTAGTGCAAAAGCTGACTAAAACAATGTCTTCATCTGGTTTTTGTGTTTGGTCAATCTCGGCCTCATCAAGTGAAATAGGAATTGTTTCCTTTGCTTTGTCCCCTGAAAGAGAATAAAGAATTTGTATAATTTCTTCCATAAATGTTGGTAGAATTCCTTTCTGAGCCCATGTGGGTCCAGTGCTTTCTCTTTTTGAAGTCTGTTTATTGATTCAATTTCTATAATAGATGTAGGCCTTTTTAGATTGAAGATATTTGCATCTCTGTTCATAAGAAATATTAGTCTGCAATTTCTTGTACTCTCTACTGTGGTTTGGATATGAGATGTCTCACCAATTCTCCTTTTGGGTGTGTTTTTTTCTGATTGTGTTTTCCAAGGAGTTGGTTGTTAAATTTGTAATCATACAGTTATTTATAGTGTTATTTTTAATACTTTTAGTTTCCTTGGAAGTTTTAGTGTTGTCTTTTTTATTTTTTAAGCTTCAGTTCCACCTTTTTCCTTCTTTGACAATCTCCCTTTCTTTGAGTTTAGAACCTATCTTATTTTCTTTCTCTCTGAAGAATTTCTTCTAACATTTTTGGAAGGTAGGTTTATTGGCAAAAGATTTTCTTATTTGGCAGATAAAGTCTTTATTCTCCCTCACGTTTGAAGCATATATTCTCGTGCATGCAATTCTGGAAGGGTTTTTTTTTTTAATTTTTCTTTTTGTACTTTGTTTCTCTCTACTGTCGTCTTTTTTGTATGTTGAGAAGTCAGATATAGTTATTATCTTTGTTCCTCTAATAGGTAGGTAAAAAGGCAGAAAGGTAGATTGGCAGACAGGGGGAGGGAGGAGAATGATAGAGAGAGTGTGTGTGTATGTGTATAGTTGTTATTCAGTACTTTATCTTTGATTTTTCTGTAGTGTAAAAATGATATTCCTAGAGTGTTATTATTTTTTTTAATGGCACTTATCCTGCTTAGTGCTTTTAGAGTTTTTAAATTTGTTGTTTGGTGTCTGACGTTAATTTAGGGAGATTCTCAGTTATTCTTGTTTCAGATGTTTCTTCAAACCCCCCCCCCCAGCCACTTCTTCGCCTGTAACTGGCCACAGTACTTGTATTTTCTTTTTTCTTTTTTTTATTTTTCTGATCATTGTTCTCTTTGCCCTTCATTTTAGAGGTGTCTGTTCATAGGACCTCAAGTTAGAGATTTGTTCCTCGCTGTGTTCAGTCTACTGATAAATCCGTCAAAAGCATTTTTCATTTTTGTTACAGTGCTTTTGGTCTCTATCATTTGGTTTTGGTTCTTAGGATTTCCTTCTCTCTTTTTATATTTCATATCTGTTCTTGCATGCTGTCTACTTTATCCATTGGAGCCCTTGGCATATTTATCATAGTTGTTTTAAATTCCTAGTCTCATAATTCTCTCATCCTTGCCATTTCTGTTTCTTATGCTTGCTGTGACTACTTAAATTGTGTTTTTTCCTTTTAACTATGTCATCTAATTTTTTTTTGAAAGCCAGAAATCATTTACTAGGATAAAGGAACAGCACTAAATAGGCTTTAAATAATGTCGTGGTAGTACATCCTGTAGTCCTTTAATGAGGTTTCAGTCTTTCAGTGAGCCTGTGCTCCTGGACTATGGACTGTACAAGAGTTCTTTGGTTTTCTTTTCTTCTCCTTTTAAAGGTGGGACAGAATAGGTAAATTTGAAATACAATTGAGCATTTTCTTTTTCTCCTGGATCAGTCAGCCTCTGATAAAACCCCTGTAGGTTAAACTCTGGATAACTAGTTTCTGCTGAGAGGAGGTCCCATCAGAACTTAGTGCTGTGGCATATTTCAAAATAGCTCCTTTTCCTTTCCTCTTACTGAAATTAAGGAGATTTCCCCTTGCTATCTACTGTGAGAAACTGGTGAGTTCATATAGATAAAACTGAAAAATGTGTGTCTTTCCCCATGACTGAATTCTCATAAAGTCTGAACTCTGGTTGTCTACTTTGAATCTCTAGCAATTTGTTAGCTACAGCTCCCATGTTTCTATCCCAGCAGTGGTTCCCACAGCAATCTCTACTGTTGAGACTGCATTAATGAGCGATGACTCCCCTTGCTCACCTGTCACCTGAGTCTAGAATGCAGTGACTTTTTGTGTGGATCCAAGAAGAGTTGTTGATTTTCAGTCTGTTTACTTATCTTTAGGATGGAGTGACTACTTAGAATTTTCTCATATGTGGAACTGGGAACTAGAAATATACTGTGCCTTTTTATTGAAATTTTTCATTTGCTTAAGTGACCTTCAAGTTTGTTCCAACCTAGACATATAATATTTTGTTACAAGTTTTTCCTATTTTGGAATTAATTGAATCCAGTATGTTATGGTTTGTTCCATTGCACATTGGACCATAAGTATAGATGTTGAAGTAAATTTCATCTGTTTTATTTCTGTGCTTTAGGTTGGTAGCAGGTTTTTCAGTCAGTTCATTTATAATAAAATGCCTTTTTTAAAAACAAATATATATATGTAAAATTAAAAATTTTACTATGGTGTATGATTTAGAGCAGCTTCTCAGTGGGATAGTATTTTACATTTTAAATATTAATATCTTAAAGATTTATAATTTTAGTATGGTATGAAAACAATTTACATAATTTTTTAGGGCACATGTTATAATGCTTTGTTTTAAAATTATTTTGTAAGCATTTCTGTGACCTCATTTGTTGTCTTAATACATTTTCTATTAAAACTATCATTAGTCCATGAAAGACCATCTAATTGACAGTAGGGAGAATAATGGTCTTCATAATGAAAGCAAAAGTAAATAATATTGGGAGTAGTAAGAGTAATTAAGAAAGATGTTGAGGGTTGGGGTTGTAGCTTAGTGGTAGAGCACTTGCCTAGCATATGTGAGGCACTGAGTTCAATCCTCAGCACCATATAAAAATAAATGAATAAAATAAAGGTACTGTGTCCATCTAAAACTAAAGAAAAATATTAACAAAAGAAATGTTGAATTATTGAATTAGAAAAAATCAGAAATGCATTCATTTAAGGGTAGATAGCTTAGAATAGGATGTTTGGTAGGCTTAGAGAATATAAAAAGAATGTTAATTCACCATAAAGATGAGAGATGAGTAGTGATTCTTACAGTTCATGTATAAATTTCTTTGGTAAAAGCTTGTCATTATTGTAATTATTAAATTTGTTAGGCATATAAAATGTTTTACTATTGTCTGCTTTTTCTTAATGGGTTACAGGTTAAAATAAACTGGATAGAATTGGGAGGTGGGATAAACATACATAATAAATATTGTAGGAGGTGATTCAACATACTAACTTTAAAGGTATGAGGTATGTGGTGTTCTTTTGCCATTTAGTTCAGAACTGAAATCACATTCTTTCTGTACCCTCTCAATGAATAGGTCAGTTCTGTTACTCACTATGAACTTTTTTTATTTAATATCATTATTGGTCATACTCATAAAGAATTTGATCTTGGTAGATTGGTTAAATGGAGTATCGGTGTAAAACTACTTAGTATCAATCAAAATTACTGAATTACCTAATAATTATGCATGTTGGAAGATAATGTGTGCAGGTACTGTGCTGAAATGCTCTTGTGTTTAATGGAAATAATTACTCCCCCTTACCCCCGTTTCCCATTTCTTTACTTTTTTTTTTTTTCTTTTTTTGAGAATGGGAATTGAATTCAGGCTCACTGATTTAAGAGAAGTAGTTCAAAGTGCAAATCCATAACACTACAGAACTTCAAGCTATTAATTTACTTTATAAAAAGACAGTGGATTTATTCTCATAGTATCCATGGCTTTCAAGCCCAAGTGGGTCTGTTACCTAATGATTCCTAAGAGATGAGGCTGAACTTAGGAAGATGACTGTTATTTTAATAAGCAGTATTTATATTCATTTGTTTTTGAGGCTATCCATATTTGTATTTGGCAGTATATATAAGATTTGTTCCCTTGGTCCCCCTCAACTGAAATGTTTCCCTGAACTATTCTCTAATCAGTGTGTACTCTAGGAGGGATGGAAGGACTAAGGTTTATGGTTTGTTTGGATCTCAGGAGAGATCCTAGCCAGGTGAAAATGAGCATATTGGTGATTTCCACCGAGTGGCAGATACTGGCAGCCCAAATGTTATAGCAAAACTGAGGTCGCATTCTATGGAGAATCTTTTATTTGTGTAAAAAAATAAGTCACAGGCCATACAACCATTGAGGGATAGAACCTGGGTTAATATCACAATTATTTAGATTTATATTTGATATTTTAAGTTATTCATTTCTAAAAATTATGGTTATCTGGGAGTAGGGGATTGTTTTAATGTTAGATGCCAGCTAAATCTTAGGCTTATGAATAAAGTAGAAATGTACAATGGTAATTTGAAAAGAGGAATGATGGTTCTGAAAGAGAAAGAGTGAAAGCAAGCTGTTGATTAATAAGACATTTCCTGAGTTTCTGAGGAATGATGGAATTTCATATCTTGAGAATGATGACTTTTCTAGCCTTGAGAATAAAAAGTTAAACATTTTATATTTCTGCAATTTGTATAACTATACCAGTCATTAAGATATGAATTTCTAATAAAATTACTGTATCTTTCCAATCATAGCATATAGCAAGTGAAATAATTACTTCTACTGCATGTGTGTACATAATGCTGGAATACCTTTATTATATTGCTGTATGCATGGGGCCATTTTTCCCTCTGAAATAATTGTTTTTTTTCATATGTGTGAATATTACTTAGATGCTATATAGGAATTACTACATATTTACTGCATTTTACAACTTTGTGCCAGTTCTTGTAGATGTATTTGCATTTTCTATACTGTAAAACAATTTATTCATGAAATTTTTAGTTCTTTATATAATAGTTTGTTTTTCAGTTTCCACAATTAGCTAACCAGCATTCACTTTTACATTTTTTAATGTGCATAGGATTTCACTTACTAGTAAGCTTATTGTGCTTTATGTCCTGCTGTTCATTCAAAATAATTTATATCTTGTGACATACAGAATAAGTGATTATAATATGGTTTGTCTGGGTAAGACCTACATTAAATGCATTTTAATACACATGATAAAAAATGTTTTATTTCCACATAATTTATCAAGTGGGCTGCAGTTTTTACATCTCACATTTTACATCTACTTATAAACAGGATTTTTGAGCTTATTTAAAGGTGATTTCTCTAGAGAAAGCAATTATGAAATTCATCTGGAAGAACAAAAGACCCAGAATAACCTTCCTGGTCAGGAAGAGTGATACAGGAGATATCACAATACCAGACCTTAAACTATGCTATAGAGCAATAGTAACAAAAATGGCATGGTATTGGCACCAAAGTAGACAGGTAGACCAATGTTACAGAATAGAAGACACAGAGACAAACCCACATAAGTACAGTTATCTCCTACTAGATAAAGGTGCTAAAAACATACAATGGAGAAAAGATAACCTCTTCAAGAAATGGTGCTAGCAAAACTGGAAGTCCATATGTAGTAAAATGAAATCAGACCCCTCTCATCTTGTACAAAACTCAGCTCAAAATGGACCAAGGATCTAGGAATTAGACCTGAGATCCTTCAACAAATACAAGAAAAAGTAGGGCTGAATCTTCATCATGTTGGCTTAGGACCAGACATCCTTTTCAAGACCCCCATAGTGCAAGAAATCAAAGCAAGAATTAATAAATGGGATGGATTCAAACAAAACCTAAAAAGGTTTTTCCTCAGCAAAGGAAATAATCAACAATGTGAAAAGAAAGCCTACAGAGTGGGAGAAAATCTTTGCCACACACATTTAAGACAGTGCACTAATCTCCAAAATTTATAAAGAACATATTTTTTAAAGATTTATAAATTTTTAAAGAACAAATCTATGGATTTGGTATTTATGGTTCCTCTAAAGTTATTGAGGGAGCACAGTAATTAGTCAGGAAAAGCAGTTTGACTAGATCTTATACGTGGTTATTATATTTTTGTATGCTTTGGGCATATGTCACAGTCTGGTAAATGGAACCTCTGTGAACTTCTTTGCAGAATAATTTTTAAATGCATAAAATAAAATATGTAGATAATCATTGAAATGCAGTTATCAATATATAAAAAGTAATGTAATTTTTATTAATTTTGTAATACAAATCTAATAAACATTGTAATTTTAAAAGTGATGAGAAACAATATCTTGAGCTATCAGCAACAAATGAAATAAAGTAGGAAAATATTTATGATTTCTATTGGTTATGAAGTGGCAGGTACTGCTAATTCTCCTTTGTTTTTGTGCCTCTACTTAAAACTGAGATGCTAGGTTTTAGTTAGAAATTTGTGAAAATGAAGCCTTTCTTTCTCCTTCCAATATACATGAATTCCTGAATTATAATCATGGAACCTGTGGAGTCCCAATTTAAGAACCCTGTAGAATGTCTCACTCATGAATCATACTAATGATTGTAACCTTGTTTATAAGAATAATTAGAAAAAAAAAACTCTAGAAAACCTGTGACCATTATTAAAAGAAATGGAAAGATTTAATGTGATATATAAATATGATGGAAAATATTCATGCGATATATAAAAATGATGAAGTACTCTACAGCAGTGAGAATAATTGAATTATACTTGTGTGTCAACATGCATAAGTTTCTTTCTTTCTTTTTTTATTTTTATTTTTATTTTGTTTTTGGTACCAGGGATTGAACCCAGGGACACTTAACCAACTGCATCCTGCATTTCCAGCCATTTTATTTTATTTTATCTTGGGACAGGGTCTCACTGAGTTGCTTAGGGCCTTGCTAAGTTATGAGACTGACTTTGAACTAAAACTCCTGTCTCCCTCCCAAGCTGCTAGGGTTACATGGGTGTGCCATTGCACCCAGCTTCAACATGAGCAGGTTTCTGAAACAGAAATTTTGAATTAAAAGTTTCAGTATAATATTTTCAGTTTGTTATACAAATTAAAAACATGTCAGATTAAAGTCAGATCTTAGTATGTCTTCATATATAAAGAAATATTTGAAAACAATAGTATTTTTTCCTCACTGGGAGATAGGAAAATAAGATGGGGTAAAGAAGATCAAATGTACATGTAATATTCTAATTTTTCATGTTAAATACAAAAAAACAAAAACCAGGCATATCTCAAATAAAGAAACCTTAGTGGTGAATGCTTGAGTGTAGCATCAAGATATGTTAGAAATTATAAAGATTTTCTGTCATGTGCTCCAGGTACCTGTGGGCTGTTCCAGTACATAATTACAGAATTGATATATAAAAATTAATATTAGGTTTTATTTGCTTTTTGCTTTTTTAAAATTTGGAATGTAAAAGCAAGCCTTTGAATAGTCTGATAATTATGGTAGCAGAAGGTGATTATATACTCCCCAGAATTTAATAGCTCTAAATTTGTCCATTTTTGGCATCTTTATTACCAAAACCAAAAACCAAATACCACCACCACCACCAACAACAACAAAATAAAACCAAGCTCAAAACTTTTATCTTACTACATCTAGCAAAGTTGTTTTATTTGTTGGACATATTGATTTCTTGTATCTCTCTTTTTTTTTAATGGTTCACTAAATTAGATTTGAAATATCTGGAATTGCTTTCTTCAGTTTCTTAAAAGAGATAGATGAAGTTCTTGTTACTGAAGAACTTCTGATACATACTCCAGGTCGGTTTTTACTAAAATGACCTAAGATGTTAGTCAATAAAGATGAATGTAGTAGTAACTTTGCAAGTTACAATATAAAGAAATTAACTCACTTTCTCAAATAGCAATCTGACCCCAAAATAAGAATTAAATGGAATGCAGTGAGCATAGCTTCCAAGATAGTGGAATCAGTCAATATATTGGAAGATGAGTGTAGGAGCAGCACAAAGACAAACAGTTCCTGATGCCAATAACTGGCTTTTATTTCCTGTTTCTTCCTGGAGGAATCAAAATTTCTTGACTGTTTACTACTATCTTTTGGATGTCTCTTGCATTGTCCCTCTCTAATTGACACCTGCTTCTGTTATATTGTTTGTAAGGTGATACAGGTAAAACTTTGAATAATATAGATATTTGTAAAGCATTGTTAGTAAATTGTGAAATCTTAGTTAATGTATCCTTTCAAATATTTAGCTTATATGTAAAAATGTTAGTGAATGGATAGGCATTCACATGTATTTTAAAAATATGAATTGATATGTTAACAGCCTTAAAAATAGTTTTCAGCTGATAAATAAGATTTATCAGATTACATAAAGTTAAATTTTGGATATCCTTTTAGGTAAGACTGTGTTGTTAAATAAATGTATTAGTATTTTATATACTGTATTATGATCTAACTAAACTCTTCTTTGTAGGCACAAATATTATTTCCAAATATTTGCAATTATAAACAGTGCTGTGGTGAATATCCTTTTACATGAACATATCCATATTGTCTTATTTCTTTATAATGAATTCCTAGAGATATATGTCTGTACTAAAGGATGCACATCTTTAAATTCTATATGTCTTAATGTGTATTACTTTTATATGTATTGTTTTCATCAGTGTATTATGTCCTGTGATATGTTTTTAAACATTATCCACTGACATTTCCAATAGAGCATATTTATTTGTTAAATAAAGTATGATGTTTTTATAATGTTTTACCCACTGAATATTACCACTAAATGTTGTATTGTATGCAAAGACTATTTCCAAGTTTTAATGATCTGTTTTCATCCCAGCTACTGTCTCTGATTATAATAACAAGTGTTTTAAAAGGAATAATTCTTTTGCCACAAGTGATTAGGACAAGTTGTCTGACTCAAATATGTCATCCTTGAGAGAGCTGTACTATTCCTGTTTCTGCATTGTTAGTAAATTGTGGAATCTTAATTAGTTTTACAAATATTTGCTTATGAGGCAGGAACTATCTGGTCATTGGAAATGCAGTGAAGAACACAGTCATAGTTCTGAGTTTTCTGGAATTTATAATTTAGTGATAGAAACTGATAAGTAGCTGAAAATAGTCAACTCTTCTAAAAACTACTGTTACAAAATAACATTTTAAGTCCCTAGTTTCCTTCCCTACCTGTAAATATTTGATAAATTGCTCTAAATTTGGAAACTAATACATCAAATCTCAAGTGACCATATAACTTACTCAAACTATAATATTTTTGAAAGAGTAAGAGGAGGTGCTATTATTAATAGTTAGGTAGGGATACCAAGTGCAGTTTGCAGTTTGGGGCTTCCAAGGCAAACCAAGATGGCAAGATTGTGTATAACTTTAGTTGCTAGGGTTATCGGTTTTATTTTTAAGTGTGTTTGTATTCAGTAAACATTATACTTAACATTTAGTATTCTACTCCATAGCTTATTTCCTGAGTTCTTTATTTTGATTCACCTGTTCACTGATTTTTATCCATAGTTTTTCCTTTCCTGAATTGATTTATCTCTTGGTTAGATTTTATCCTCAAGTAGTTCCCTTCTCCATGAGGGTCCAATGTGTACTGAATTCATTAATTTTTTGCCTTACATTATTTTTGTGCATGTTATAAATAATACATTTCAAGATGAAATGGTTATTTATACCATAGTGGTAAATGGAATGGGAGCCCGTATTTGAGTCTATCCCTGGGGCATGAGGTTAGAATATTGTCTCTAATATGATATCTTCCACATTATGTTCCATGTAAGAAGTTTCCTAGAAGATTTTAGTGCTTCTGGGAGCAGTATCCAGAGGTAGCTGTAATACTTTTGATTGTATATCTTTTGTACAAAATAACCAAAGCAAATCTTTTGTTCTACTCAAAAAACTGGACTTGCTCCCCTGCCATTTGGAAGTAATTTTGGTAGATGAAATTCTGTTTAAGTTGATGAAAAAAGCATAGGGAAACTTTTAAAGTCTGCTTAAAGCTTTGCTTTTGCTTTGTTTTTTTTTGTTGAATTCTATTTAATTTTCTTTCTTTTAATAATTTAACCATTACAGACTTTTATGTGACAAAAATAAGCTTACTGAAAAATTCTCTCTCAGTTTCTCAATTATGAATAGTTATTGTTTTTGTTTTTCCATATCCTTGTAGTCAAACCTTTTTTTCTGTAATGTGTAATTTGCTATTTACAATGCAGAATTGCATATATTGACTTCTGGAGCAGTGCAGATCATTTTATGATACAATATGTTATAACAGGTTACATGCTGCACTCATTTACACTGGTAATGGTCATCATGCTTGGATCTGTGTTCCCAAGAGAGTAAGACCAGATGACTACGTACAGCTGCAAGTAGAATTTCTTCACTGCTCTTAACAGCTGCTATGATTCTTTGTATTTGGTACCTGTTTTTTTAAATGGAGTATTTATTCATACAGTAATGACTGTTCAACGGAGGATATGAAAGAATTCAAGAAAGTGACAGAAGTTAATGCAGTGGTAGAATAAAAATAGAATGCTCATTTATTCCATTTTATTTCTGTCCCTGATTGAAATGACTTTATATTTTGATCCTAGAGAAAATATGGTCTTCATCCTAATGTTGTCTTTTTACAGGAAGGTATTGTACTTAAGCATTTTGAGAGTGAAGAATAGTCAAAGGACAACCCACATTTTTATAAGACCTCATTATTTTATAGTAAGAATAAAATAGAATAACTCCCAATACCTCAGGAGTCCAGTTTCAGCTATTTGCATGACTTTATGACCTATCTTTACTACACAGATTTTTTTTGTGCGTGTGTAGTTATAATTAGTATAAACATGTTAAATTCTGTCTTTCTACTTTCTGTTAGGATAGAATTTTTTTATTAGCCAGAGACCACATGTGTCATTGAAGTCTGTAATATTTCATTACTATTTAATGAAATATTAATCTCTTTACTATTATTATTTTCTTGTTTTTGTACCAGGGATTGAATCTGGGGAAGCTTAACCACTGAGCCACATCCCAGCCCTTTTTTTTTTCTTTTTTTTTTTTTTTTTTTGTGATGCTGGGGATTGAACCCAGGGTCTCATGCTTGCAAGGCAAGTACTCTACCAACTGAGCTATATCCCCAGCCCAATCCCAGCCCTTTTTATGTTTTATTTAGAGGTAGAGTTTCACCAAGTTGCTTAGGGCCTCACTAAATATCTGAGACTAGCCTTGCATTTGTGATTCTCCTGCCTCAGACTCCTGAGCTGATGGGACTATGGGCATGCTCCACTGTGCCCAGCCTAATATAGTCTTTATTTCCTATTATTTTTATCTCATAACTATATTTAGATTATTTTCTCTTGAATTACTTTGGGTATGTTAAGAAAGGTATGCTTAGTAAGTTAACAATTTAATGTATTTTATATCGTTTTTGTGTGGGGCTTTGCATTTTAGGAATTAGAGATTTATTTCCTGGTATACCTAAATTCATGTAATTCTGTATATTCATTAGTCTAATCTTATTATTACCACTAGTATCAAATACAAAACATTTCAAAATGCTGGATGATATTTTAAAATCTATTGGTACTGAGTATGGTTAAATTTCTGATGGAACAAAAATTCTTATTTTTTTTTTGAGTAGAATTTATATTGATGTGTTTATACAAATATATTACATTTATTTATTTTTGTAAATGAGGAAATCATAGGTTGATATTTCATCTTTGAAATACTAATTTAAAATTTAAATTAATATTGTCAAAATGACCATACTACCAAAAGTGCTCTACAGATTCAATGCAGTTCTTATTAAAATTGTAATGGCATTCTTCATAGATATAGAAAAAGCAGCCATGAAATTCATTTGGAAAAATAAGAGACCCAGAATAACCAAAGTAAGAGAAGCAGAGGAGGAGGCATCACAATCCTAGACCTTAAATTATACTACAGAGCTATAGTAACAAAAATGGCTTGGCATTGACTCAAAAATAGACATGAAAACCCATGGAATGGAATAGAAAACAAAAACACACCCATGTCATACTAGTCAAAGATGCCAAAAAATACATTTTAGAAAAGATAACCTTTTTAACAATGGTGCTGGGAAAACTGGAAAGCCATGTGTAGAAGAATCTTATCTCTCACCCTGACTGAAACTCTATTGTCATATATAACTAAAAGGAGCAAATTTTAAAAAATAAATTAATTTTTAAAAAGTCAACTCAAAGTGGATCAGAGACCTATGAATTAGGCCAGAAACCCTGCAATTGCTAGAAGAAATGTAGATCCACCATTCCAACATGTCAGCACACAAACCAACTTCTTTAATAACACTCCTAAAGTAGAAGAAAAAAATAATCAAGATTCAATAAATGGGATGGCATCAAATTAAAAAGTTTCTTCACAGCAAAGGGAACAATCATGAGCATGAAGAGGGAGTTTACAGAATGGGAAAAAAAATCTTTGCCACCTGTACCTCAGGACTTTAATAATATTTAGGATATACAAAGATCTCAGAAAACACTAAAAAACCCAAATAACCCAATTAATAAATGGGCAAAGGAACTAAACAGATACTTCTCAAAAGAAGAAATAGGTCAACAGATACTTGAAAGAATGGTTCAATACCTCTAGGAATTAGAGGAATGGACATTAAAACTACACTGAGATTTCATCTCACTCCAGTCAGATTGACAATTATCAAGAATATAAGTAAGAATAAATATGGGCGAGGATGTGCGGGAACAGGTTCATACATTGTTGGTGGCGCCGCAAACTTGTGCAACCTATCGGGGAAGCAGTATGGAGATTCCTCAGAAAACTTGGAATGGAACCACCATTTTGACCCAGTGATCCCACTCCTTGGTATATATCCAAAGGATTTAAAATCAGCATACTACAGTGATGCAGTCACATCTTTGTTTTATAGCAGCTCAATTCACAGTAGCTAAGCTATGGAGCCAACCTAACTGCCCTTCAATAGATGAATTGATAAAGAAAATGTGGTTTATATACCCAATGGAGTATTATTCTGTCATAAAGAAGAATGACTTTATGACATTTGCCAGTAAATATATGGATCTAGAGACCATCATACTAAGTGAAATAAGCCAATCTGAAAAAGTCAAAGGTCCAATGTTTCTTTTGATATGTGGAAGCTAACCCATAATGGGGGTAGGTGAAGAATAAAAAGTTCAGTGGAGTAGATAAAGGGCAATGAAGTAAAGGGAGGGAGAACAGGAAAAGGAAAGACAGTGGAATGAATCTGACATAACTTTCCTTTGTTCATACATGAATATACCACAGTGAATCTCAACATTGTGTATATCCACAAGAAATTAGTTAAAAAATAGCTATGGGTAAATGGCAGAAAGATCACTAGAGAAAATGGAGCAGAGTGTGGGAAGAGGTGCTGGGGTCTGAATTAGAACAATATATATTCCATGCTGTATAATTATGTCAAAATGAATTCTGTTGTCAAGTATAACTTAAAAAGAACCACTAAAAATTTGGTCATAGTAATTCTTAAGTTCTTAAGATTATGACAGTTATGTTGATGTTGCATGCAATACATATGAAAATTTGGAAACAAGTTCTGTTTTTGTTTTTGAGGCAGGGTCTTGCTTACATTGCCCAGGCTGGCCTCCAACTCCAGTGCCCAGTTGGTCCTCCTTTAGCCTCCTGAATAGTGAATAGCTGGGATTACAAGGTTGTACTACTCTGCCTCACTAGTTACTTCTGTGTGTGTGTGTACTTTTGAATGAGAGAATAAAGAGCATACAGACCATGACAAATTGAAGTAAGAAATCCCTTTTTAAAAAAAGTTACATTTTAAAAAGAAAGCATGACTTTCTGAATACATGTTTTCTCAAATAATTTCTCCATTTCTTATTGAGATCCCAATTTAGTTACTGTCTTTGTTATGTTTGACCCTAAAACTTGTATATATAGAAAGACCATACTATCATATAAACTTTTGAATACTGATGTGCCTTTGCCAAACTCCTTTTTAAAAGCCTATTTAGACAGGCAGATTATCTTTAGGATCTTCTGGGAGGCGGAATTGGCCTGGCATTTTCCGGCATTATTTTCTTTAATTTTGGAATAATAGCCTCTTTTAGTTATTAAAGAACTTTCTATATGATTTATTTAGTGTATTTTGAATTTCTTTTTACCTTTGAATGTATTGATAGTTGAGATTTTGGTGGAGTATAGATTGCATTTTCTATAGGGATACCATGATTTGCTCAATTCTTAACTTATTAAACTAACTTTTTGTTTGAATCTCTGCCCTCTATATGGCATGAGTGTTGTATGCCTTTCATTTTTTGTTAAAATGATTCGTGTGTTGTGGCCTTCTGGATTCTTTAAGATTATTGGTGATCTTTAGTAACAATCAGTTCCTAGTGGAGGTGAGGAGGTGTAATTCTTAATCTGATATTTTGTTTGTAAGGAAACATGAATTGCCCTTATATATTATTCAACTCTGAGAATAATGGTTTAATATTAAGAAATATGAATAAGTTTTTTTTTTTTTGGCTGGGCAAAGTGGTGCACACCTGTAATCTCAGCTGTTTGGGAAACAGACTAGAGGGTCATGATTTTTAGGTCAATCTCAGAAATTTAGCAAGACTGGGTGTTGGGTTGGGATTAAAAAAAAAAAAGAATGTAGGTTCAGTGTAGTAGACAAGTAGGAATGAAGGGAAAGGAAGCAGGTCAGGAAAAGACAAGACAATGGAATGAATCTGACATAACTTTTCTGTGTACATATATGAATATAACAAAGTCAATCTCACCATCATACATCCACATGAAATTAATTTTTAAAATATGGGCAAATAAAAAGCAAAATAAACTGTCTTAAAATTAAAAAAAAAAACCACTGGGGATGTAGTTCAGTCAAAAAAAAAGTGAATAAGGATTTTTAAAATCATATAATCTGAGAATTTGAAAATAGCTTTTCTCCCAAATGCAAAATGATATGCATCTGTCTGCTTCCATTTGGTTTATCATTGGACTTTGACCAAATCTTTTAAATATTGAAGTCTGAAAAGTACAATCGTATTTTCCTCTCAGAGACTGCAGTAAAATGCAGGGAAGACCAAAAGGTTTGTGATATAAGTACCTTTAATATATGTATATCTCATTCTAATTCAAAATCTACAACCCATGAATTATTGTAAGCAAGTGATAAAGTATCAGAGTAAGTTTGATGCAGGTGATTGGTAAGTAGAAGCATAATATCTGGCAGATACTATCTTTTTTTATGACTTGAGACTACATATCAACTTTGGTTTGTCTTATCATTAAAAGGTACCTAAGTTTACATGGTGGAGTCAATGAAACATAAGTGTAAAAATATTAGATTTCTGAGGTTTTTTTCTGTTTAAGCTTCACTTTGGAATGAGCAATTTTATTGCATGTTATTTAATAAATCTATGGTGTGAATCGATTTCATTACTAAAAAACATGAACTGAGAAAAAAATTGAATGATGTCACATGGTGGGAACTGGCGTATAGATTATACCAGTTTGTTTATTAAACCGAAATGCCATAAAGGTCTGTTTTCATTAAAAGTTTTAAGATAAAATATAAGAGGAGTGGGCATCTGTTATGGCTTAAATATTAGGTGTATCCCCAAAGCTCATGTGTGAGACAATACTGCTGAGCCCATGCATAACCACCATCCCTGCCACCTTGACCACTTTGTTCATGAGCCCACTGGGCAGTGACAGGGGTTCCTGGGAAAGAGGCTGACTGCTGTCTACAGATTGGGTCATCCTATCTGCTTGATTATTAAAATCTTCCTCTTCTGAGGTCACCTTTTGGTGGGTATTTACATGGGTCACAAATATCTTCACATCCTTTGCCCATTCAGAGAGGTCTGTCCACATACCTCTTTCCCAATTGTCCTTTTCACCAATTTTCCAATGATGTTCTTTCCAGTTCCCTGACCAACTAGCCAAACCACTGGCTACAGCCCATGAGTTGGTGTATAGTCATACATGTGGCCACTTTTCCTTCCAGGCAAAATGCACAACCAGATGCACTGCCCAAAGTTCTGCCCATTGTGAACCATCTGGGAACCAGGCCCTAATCTTCTCTTCCTCTGTTAATTGGTCATATGGTATACCCCGTGAAGCCATAGGTTCATGCTGAAGGACAGAAGATACTGCATATGGATTAAGTAGGAACCATGGACATTTGGGCCACTTCTTCATGCAACCTACTTGTGCCTTCAGGTCCCACCCATGCCCATGACATATGTACCACTTCCACTTGATGATGGAATACTATTGCACAGATCCAACTTTATGGCTTGGTGGGTCAGATAACACCCAGTTCATGATGGGCAGCTCAGGTCTCATAGGAACCTGGTGGCCCATGGTCAAGTGGTCAATTTCCACTGAGGCCCAGTAGCAGGCCAAGAGCTGTTTTTCAAAGGGAAAGTAGTTGTCTGAAGATGATGCTAGGACCTTACTCCAAAATCCCAATCACCTTCTTTGTGATTCACCTATAGGGGCCTGCCAAAGGCTCCAGACAACATCCCTATCTGCCACTGATACTTCAAGTACCATTGGGTCTGCCAGGTCAAATGACCCAAGTGGCAGAGCAGCCTACACTGCAGCCTGGACCTGTTGCAGAGCCTTCTGTTCTGGACCCACTCAAAACAAAAAACTTTTCTAGTCACTTGGTATGTAGGCTGAAGTAACATACCCAAATGAGGAATGTGCTGCCTCCAAAATTCAAATAGGCCCACCAGGCATTGTGCTTCTTCCTTATTTATAGGAGGGACCAGATGCAACAACTTATCCTTTACCTTAGAAGGAATATCTTGACAGGCCCCACACCACTGGACTCCTAGAAACTTTACTGAAGTTGAAGGCCCCTGAATTTTAGTGGGATATTTCCCATCCTTTGATATGCAAATGCTCCACTAGCAAGTTTTAAGTGGTTGTACCTCTTGCTCAGTTGATCCAATCAACATAATGTCATCGATATGATGGATCAGTGTAATACCTTGTGGAAGAGAAAGACGATCAAGATCTCTATGAACTAAGCTGTGACACAATGCTGGAGAGTTGACATACCCCTGAGGACGAACAGTGAAGGTATATTGCTGGCCTTGCGAGCTGAAAGCAAATTGTTTCTGGTGGTCCTTATGCACCGGGATGGAGAAAAAAGCATTTGCCAAATCAATAACCACATACCAGGTACTAGGAGATGTTTTAATCTGTTCAAGCAAAGAAACCACATCTGGTCCGGCAGCTGCAATTAGAGTCACCACCTGATTAAAATTACGATAATCAGCTGTCTTTCTCCAAGACTCATCTGTCTTCTGCACAGGCAAAATAGGAGAGTTAAATGGGGATGTTGTGGGAATCACAACTCCTGTATCCTTCAAGTCCTTCATGGTGGCACTAATCTCTGCAGTCCCTTTAGGCCTAGGTATAGGCAACTCCAGAGGCTTCCATTTGGCCTTTTCCACCATAATAGTCCTCATTCCACAGGTTAGGGAACCAGTGTGGGAGTTTTGCCAAGTGCTAAATGTATCCATCCCGATTGTATATTCTGGAACTGAGGAAATCACAGGATGAGTTTGGGGCCCACTGGATCCACTGTAAGTCATACCTTGGCCAAAACTCCATTGATCACCTGACCTCCATAATCCCGTACTTTTACTGGAGGGTCACAATGTTGTTTTGGGTCTCCTGAATCACTGTCAGTTCAGAGTCTGTGTCTAGTAGTCCCTAAAAGGTCTGCTCATTACCTTTTCCCCTGTGCACAGTACCCTGGCAAAAGGTACATCCCTTTGGGGAAGGACAGGAGAAAGATTAACAGTAAACATATTTGGTACTACACCAGGGTTTTTCCTCAAGGGGACTTGGCCTCCCCTTCATTCACTCAAGGAATTCTGGATTGGTAAATTGAGTCAAATCTGGGAAATGGTTGAGGGGCTATGATTCTCTGCTTTTATGATCTAGGGCATACTTTTGTACATTTGCCCTGGAATTTTTCTGCTTATGTAAGTCAAATAAGAATTTGGTGGTTTTCCCATCTATTTGGCTTCTAGAAACACCATGATTAATTAGCCAGTGCCAGAGATCTACACAGGTCAGAACATGTGTCCATTTCTTCCCCCTTGCTATCCATTATGGTAACTATGACCACCCCGTCTTTGGCCTTTGATGGCTGCCGCTGGGTCTCTTCCTCTCTGAGATCCCATCATCCCCATCACATTTAAGTCTTCCAATAGATTGACCACAGCTCCCAGAGCAAGATTCAGCATACAAGGAAGAGCAGCGACAGAACTCTTCAGGGATGTGGTGCTCTCCTCACAAATTTGTTTCTTAAAGTTTTGGTGAAGTGCACATCTTCTGGCCTCCCCAGGTATGGAGGAGAAGGTTGTACGTGACAGATCCACTCCAGCATTCCAGTTTCTCTGAGCCTCTGAATTTCCTTATCAACAGTAAGTAAACCAAGGGATGTCAAGCATTTCCAGCTCTTTTACAGTAGGCTGTCTTTGGACCCATACTTAAGCCAACCAGCCAAACTATTAGTACCTTTTTTAACACTGTGAGCTATTACATTAAATCTAGAATCTCTGCTTAATGGACCAATATCAATAAATTCAGCCTGATTTAAGTTTATGTTCCTTCCACCATTATTCCACACCCTTAAAATCCATTCCCACACATGTTCCCCAGACCTCTGCGTGTTTGCATTAGAAACCTCAAGAAGTTATTCCTCGTGGGTCACCCTCTGTACCTTACCTCTAGGGACTTGCTTAGATTTGGATCTAGTTATAGGCCTGGAGGCAAAAGCGGTTGGTGAGTGTGGGTCCTGTGGAATATCAACACTTACATGCTGCATAGCTGAACCACAGAAGATTTTTACTATTTCCATAAGCAAAGCAGGATTAGGTCCCTTCAGGAAGAGTAGAGAAACCAATGCCACAGAGGGTGGGGGGTAGGAATTCCTCAATAGCTAAGGTCGGGGACTCAGCAACTTCTGGCAAAATAAACTCATCAGAGTATGGGATTTCAACATCCCCATCCCCTCAGGCTCCTCCCAGACATTGCCATCCCAACTTGCAGGATCCCATTCTCTTCCAATCAGTGCTCTCACTTTAACTGCAGACACCTTCCAAGGCTGAGACTTAAACTTTTGTCTTAATTCAGCCAATTCCAGGATGAGAGTTTGTATTTGGTTTTCAGCAACCTCAGTCCCATGACTGCAAAACAGAAGAATCTCCAGAACACATCTTAGTAGCTTTCAGATCAATTATGTGGGTCTGCAACTGATAAACTGAATTTCTGAGCTCATCATTCTCATTTGTAACTTTGTCCAGTGAAGCCAGAAGTAACTAACCAACATCATCATATTTCTTAGTTTTCCAGGACTGTTTTAAAACTTGCCATTTTAAAGCAATGCTAAACTGTCATATCCTATCTGAATTTGTAGCATGGAAGTTTTCATCCCAACTTAGAAAAACCAATAAAGTTTTGCATATTAAAAAGTTTATGGAAATAATGTGGTTTTATATTACATGCCTTTGTTTTACATTATGAAATAATTTTAGAATCACAAAAGAGTTAAAGATCACCCATTTGCCTTTGACTGAACTTTTCTCAAGGTTAACAATGTACATATTAGTTAAAAATAAGTATTATGTACTTGTATTAATATGTAACAATAAATCCCATCATCATATAAACTATAATGCATCAATAAAAATTTTGGAAAAAATAAAGTTAAAAAAAAAAGAATTAACCTTGGTTCATTATTAACTAACCTGTAGTCCATATTTCAGTTTTACTACTTTTCCACTAATGTAATTTTCCTGTTCCAGGTTCCAATCCAGGGTACCACATTGCAATAGTTGTTATGTAATCTTAGTCTTCTGTAATCTATGACAGTTCCTCAGTCTTTCCTTTCTCCTTTTTCAGGAATTCAGTACTTTCAAATCATATTGGTCAGTTATTTTGTATAATGTCACTGCCTTTGACTTTCTGTAATATTTTCTCATGATTAGGATGAAGTTATGTATTTTGGGAAAGAACTCTGTCCAGGTCATCTGTCCTTACCAGTAGATCATGTCAAGGAGTGCATAAGGTTGATAGGTCTTATTACTGGTATTGTTAAGACTGATTATTTGGATAAGGTAATGTTCACTGGGTTTCTTCACTATAATAGTACTTTTTTAAACTTCATAATTAATAAACATCTTGGGGAAGATAGTTGGGGACTATATATGTGTTCAGTTTCTCAAAATTTCATCTAAACCTAAAATCCTTTGGTAGGTCTTACTGTGGTATTATGATGATTTTCTGCCTTCTTTGATGCTTCTACATTGACTGGAATTCTTCTGTAAGAAAGAATTATCCCTGTTCCCCAATTTATTTTAAATTCATGCAGTTATTTATTAATGTAGGTATAGACGTGTGAATATTTATCTTATTGTATGGTTTAGAATTCTCACTATTTGTCATTTCTCTTGCTCAAAATTTTCCAGCTTTAGTTATTGGGAGTTTTGTACTACTGGTTTTTAGGTCCTTTGACTTGCCTTTTTTGAGCACTTACTTTTTCTGTTACTGTAAGAAACTGCCATAAATTCTAATCTCCTGTTAATTTTCTCTACTTTAGCCTTTTAATCAACCATGTCTTCAGGGAAAACCCTAGTTCCTTTTTAAAAATTTGTTCTGTTTAGTTATACATGACACTAGAGTATATTTTGACATATTTATACAAACATGGAGTACATCTTTTTCTAATTAGGATCCCAGTCTTGTGGTTGTACACGATGTGGAGATTTACTATGGTCTACTCATGTATTTATATGATATATAAGATACTTATGTCAGATTCATTACATTGTCTTTCTTATTCCTGTTCCTCCTCCCTTCCCTTTATTCCCCTTTGTCTGATCAACTTTTTACTTTTTAATGAGGAATGGTATTTAGAAATCAAGGTCTTAGTGTTAAGTGTGCTTCTTCCTATTGTGTGCCATTGTTTCTCAGCTCTATCAGCAGAGCTAGGACATAGATGTATACAAATTCATTTATCCATGCAGGTTGATATTTATTTCTCTATTTGCAAAATATGGATATGCCTATTTCTATTTTAAAAGCCACAGTTGATAGGGATTCTTCCAACATCTATCCAAAACACAGGATTTATCTTCACCTTCCTTATTTGTAAATTCTTTTCTAATAGTGATAAATCTGGCACTCCTTATCTTGCATTTATCTGTTCAAGACTGATGTACTCATGGAATAATAGATGTGTGAATCCATACCCCTGTAAGAAACAAAATAGCTCTAAGTATGGTTTTTGTGTGCAGTTCTTTTTAAAATTTTTTTTTAGTTGTAGATGGACATAATACTTTATTTATTTTTTTAAATGTAGTGTTGAGGATCAAACCCAATGTCTCACATGTATTAGCCAAGTGTTCTACCACTGAGCTACAACACCAGCCCTTGTACAGTTCTTTTTTCTCTTTGACTTTAAGAATATCAAATCAAATGCTTGTTTTCCAAAGTTATGATATTGACTTTATTCATTCATTCATTTATTGTTATTTTTTCCTGGCTATTCTAAAATGTACATATGAATATCTCATAGTTAAAATTTGCATTTGCCATATATATTTTTATATTTATAAATATTGCTTATGTGCATAAACAATATATATTTATATATATACATACACCCAGAGACACTAGTTCTCTCATGTATTTTACCCTGTGCTTTTCCTTGTTTCACCTATAAGCAAAAAGAAGATTTAGAAGAGAAAATTTTATTCTGATACTGTTTTCTTTCTGATTAGTCTGGAGTTTCATATTTTTATCTTTTCTGTTGTATAGGTTGATTTTAATTATGTTTGTGAGTAGTCAGTGATAAAGGATATGAGGTAATAATTACATGAATAATTTTGGAAAATTTTCAATTTTGCCAGAAAATAACTGCTGATTAAAACATTGAGATACCATTTTCACTTGCTAAGATTGAAATGTATACATGCATGTACACAAGAAAGAAAAAAAAATGGAATGAATGCTTAAATCTTGTAAGGCAAACGTGAATCTCACGTTCTAATACATTAATACATTGTAGATAGATAGGAATCTAACACTGATAATGTTTTTTGGCAGTGTTGTCATAGTAATAAAAAATATCAATATTGGATCTGTTGGACAATGCAAGCTGATGGACATTGTTTTTGAAAAGATATTTTCTAGATCATCTGTAATGGGAAAACAGTATAATAGGACTTCTACCCCTTTTAAGACATAATTATGTAAAAGTTGCATTTTTATGTAGACTTTTGATATATATATTTTTTATTGTAAACAAATGGGATACATGTTGTTTCTCTGTTTGCACATGGAGTAAAGGCATACCATTTGTGTAATCATACATTTACATAGGGTAATAGTTTTTGAATCATTGTTATTTTTTCCCTTCCCCCACCCCTCCCAACCCCTCTTTTCCCTCTATACAGTCGTTCCTTCCTCCATTCTTGCCCCCCTCCCTAACCCTAACTCTAACCCTAACACTAACCCCTCCCACCCCCCATTATGTGTCATCATCCACTTATCAGTGAGATCATTCATCCTTTGGTCTTTTGAGATTGGCGTATCTCACTTAGAATGATATTCTCCAATTTCATCCATTTGCCTGCAAATGCCATAATTTTATCATTCTTTATGGCTGAGTAATATTCCATTATATATATATACCACATTTTCTTTATCCATTCATCAGTTGAAGGGCATCTAGGTTGGTTCCACAATCTGGATATTGTGAATTGAGCAGCTATGAACATTGATGTGGCTGTATCTCTGTAGTATGCTGATTTTAAGTCCTTTGGGTATAGGCCAAGGAGTGGGATAGCTGGGTCAAATGATGGTTCCATTCCAAGTTTTCTAAGGAACCTCCACACTACTTTCCAGAGTGGCTGAACTAATTTGCAGCCCCACCAGCAATGTATGAGTGTACCTTTCTCCCCACATCCTTGTCAACACCTGTTGTTGCTTGTATTCTTGATAATCGCCATTCTAATTGGGGTGAGATGGAATCTTAGGGTGGTTTTGATTTGCATTTCTCTTATTACTAGAGATGTTGAACATTTTTCCATATGTTTGTTGTTTGTAGATCTTCTTCTGTGAAGTGTCTGTTCATATCCTTAGACCATTTGTCAATTGGGTTATTGCATTCTTGCTGTAGAGTTTTTTGAGTTCTTTATAGATTCTGGAGATAAGTGCTCTATCTGAAGTATGATTGGCAAAGATTTTCTCCCACTCTGTAGGCTCTCTTCGCATTGATGATAGTTTCCTTTGCTGAGAGAAAGCTTTTTAGTTTGAGTCTATCCCAGTTATTGATTCTTGTTTTTATTTCTTGTGCTATGGGAGTCCTGTTGAGGAAGTCTGGTCCTAAGCCGACATGTTGAAGCTCTGGACCTACTTTTTCTTCTATAAGATGCAGGGTCTCTGGTCTGATTCCAAGGTCCTTAATCCATTTTGAGTTTAGTTTCATGCATGGTGAGAGATATGGGTCTAGTTTCATTCTGTTGCATATGGATTTCCAATTCTCCCAGCACCATTTGTTGAAGAGGCTATCTTTTCTCCATTGCATATTTTTGGCCCCTTTGTCTAGTATGAGAAAATTGTATTTATTTGGGTTTGTGTCCATGTCCTCTATTCTGTACCATTGATCTACCTGTCTATTTTGGTACCAAATACCATGCCGTTTTTGTTAGTATTGCTTTGTAGTAGAGTTGAAGTTCTGGTATTGCAATAACCCCTGCTTCGCTCTTTCTGCTAGGGATTGCTTTAGCTATTCTGGGTTTCTTATTCTTCCAGATGAATTTCATAATTGCTTGCTCTATTTCTGTAAGGTACGTCATTGAGATTTTAATTGGAATTGCATTGAATCTGTATAGCACTTTAGGTAGTATGGCCATTTTGACAATATTAATTCTTCCTATCCAAGAACATGGGAGATCTTTCCATCTTCTGAGTGTTTCTTTAGTGTTCTGTAGTTCTTATTGTAGAGGTCTTTCACCTCTTTTGTGAGATTGATTCCCAAGTATTTTATTTTTTTTGAGGCTTTTGTGAATGGGGTAGTTTTCCTAATTATTCTTTTGAAAGATTCATCACTTATGTATAAAAAAGCATTAGATTTATGTGCATTGATCTTATATCCCGCTACTTTACTGAATTTACTTATGACTTCTAAAAGTTTTCTGGTGGAATTTCCTGGTTCCTCTAAGTATATAATCATATCGTCAGGAAATAGAGATAGTTTGAGTTCTTCTTTTCCTATTCGTATCCCTTTAATTTCTTTGGTCTGTCTAATTGCTCTGACTAGAGTTTCAAGGACGATATTGAATAGAAGTGGTGAAAGAGGGCATCCCTGCCTTGTTCCAGTTTTTAGAGGGAATGCTTTCAGTTTTTTACCATTTAGAATGATATTGGTCATGGGCTTAGCGTAGATGGCCTTTACAATGTTAAGGAATGTTCCCACTATCCCTATTTTTTCTATTGTTTTGAGCATGAAGGGGTGCTGTATTTTATCAAATGCTTTTTCTGCATCTGTTGAAATAATCATGTGATTCTTGACTTTAAGTCTATTGATATGGTGAATTACATTTATTGATTTCCGGATGTTGAACCAATCTTGCATCCCTGGGATGAAACCCACTTGATCATGGTGCACTATCTTTTAAATATGTTTTTGTATGCGATTTGCTAAAATTTTGTTGAGAATTTTTGCGTCGATGTTCATTAAGGATATTGGTCTGAAATTTTCTTTCCTCGATGTGTCTCTGGTTTAGGTATCAGGGTAATATTGGCTTCATAGAATGAGTTTGGGAGGATTCCCTCCTCTTCTATTTCATGTACTACTTTGAGAAGTATTGGAATGAGCGGTTTTTTAAAGGTTTTGTAGAACTTGGCTGAGAACCCATCTGGTCCTGGACTTTTCTTTGTTGGTAGACTTCTTCTATTTCATTACTTGAAATTGGTCTATTTAAATTGTATATGTCCTCCTCGTTCAGTTTAGGCAATTCATATGTCTCTAGAAACCTGTTGATGTCTTCGAAATCTGTTTTGTCGGAGTATAGATTTTCAAAATAGCTTCTAATTATGTTTTGTATTTCAATCGTGTCTGTTGTGATATTTCCTTGTTCATTCCTAATTTTAGTGATTTGGGTTTTCTCTCGTCTTCTCTTTGTTAGTGTGGCTAAAAGTTAATCAATTTTGTTTATTTTTTCGAAGAACCCACTATTTATTTTGTCAATTTTTTGTATTGTTTCTTTTGTTTCAATTTCGTTGATTTTAGCTCTCAGTTTAACTATTTCCTGTCTTCTACTACTTTTGGTGTTGGTCTGTTCTTCTTTTTCTAGGGCTTTGAGCTGTAGTGTTAGGTCGTTTATTTTTTGAGTTTTACTTCTTTTATTGAATGCGCTCCATGAAGTAAATCTTCCTCTAAGTACTGCTTTCATAGTGTCCCCGAGATTTTGATATGATGTTTGTTTGTTCTCATTTACCTCTAAGAATTTTTTAGTTTCCTTCCTAATATCTTCTGTTATCCATTCATCATATAATAGCATATTTTTTAATCTCCCGGTGTTGGAGTAGTTTCTGTTTTTTACTCTTTCATTTATTTCTAACTTCAATCCATTATGATCTGATAGAATACAAGGTAGTGTCTCCATCTTCTTGTATTTGCTAACATTAGCTTTGTGGCATAATAAATGGTCTAATTTAGAGAAGGATCCATGTGCTGCTGAGAAGAAAGTGTATTCGCTCTTGGTTGGATGGTATATTCTATAAATGTTCGTTAAGTCTAAATTTTTGATTGTGTTATTGAGATCTATGCTTTTTTTGTTCATCTTTTTTTGGGAAGATCTGTCCAGTGGTGAGAGAGGTGTGTTAAAATCACCTAGTATTATTGTGTTATGGTCTATTTGGTTTCTGAAATTGAGAAGGATTTGTTTGACATACATGGATGAGCCACTGTTTGGGGCATAGATGTTTATGATTGTTATGTCTTGCTGATTTATGCTTCCCTTAAGCAGTATGAAATGTCCTTCTTTATACCTTGTGACTAACTTTGGCTTGAAGTCCACATTATCTGAAATGAGGATCTATACCCCAGGTTTTTTGCTGAGTCCATGTGCATGGTATGGTTTTCCCCGTCCTTTCACCTTTAGTCTATGGGTATCTCTTTCTATGAGATGAGTGTGTTGCAGTCAACATATTGTTAGATCTTTCTTTTTAATCCAATCTGCCAGTCTATGTCTTTTGATTGATGAGTTCAGCCCATTAACATTCAGGGTTATTATTGAGATATGATTTGTATTCCCGGTTATTTGGCTCATAAATTTTTTCAAAATTTTATTTATTTATTTTTTTGACACGACTTGTTTCCTCCTTTATTTGACAATTCCTTTAGGATAATTCCTCCCTCTGCTGATTTGCTTGTTTGTTTTTAATCTCTTCCTCATGGAATATTTTGCTGAGAATGTTCTGTAATACTGGCTTTCTTTTTGTAAATTCTTTTAGCTTTTGTTTATCATGGAATGATTTTATTTCATTGTCAAATTTGAAGGTAAGTTTTGCTGGGTATAGATTCTTGGTTGGTATCCATTTTCTTTCAGGGTTTGAAAAATGTTGTTCCAGGCCCTTCTAGGTTTTAGGGTCTGGATTGAAAAATCTGCTGATATCTGTATTGGTTTCCCTCTGAATGGAATTTGGTTCTTTTCTCTCGTGGCCTTTAAAATTCTGTCTTTATTTTGTATGTTAGGTGTTTTCATTATAATGTTCCTTGGTGTGGGTCTGTTGTAATTTTTTGTATTTGGAGTCCTATAAGCTTATAAGAGGCTTGATTTTTCTATTTCATTCTTCAGATTTGGGAAATTTTCTGATATTTCATTGAATAGATTGTTCATTCCTTTGGTTTGTTTCTCTGTGCCTTCCTCAATCCCAATAATTCTTAAATTTGTTCTTTTCATGATATCCCATAGTTCTTGGAGATTCTGTTCATCATTTCTTACCACCTTCTCTGTTTGGTCAACTTTGTTTTCAAGGTTAATTATTTTTTCTTCAGTATCTGAGGTTCTGTCTTCCAGGTGTTCTATCCTATTGGTTATGCTTTCTATGGAATTCTTAATTTGGTTTATTGTTTCCTTCATTTCATGGATTTCTGTTTGTTTTTTTTTCAATATCTCTAATTCTTTATTGAAATATCTTTTGCTTCCTGTATTTGCTCTTTTAACTGTCGATTGGTGCGATCATTCAATGACTGCATTTGTTCTTTCATCTCATCATTCAATGCCTGTATTTGCTCTTTCATCTCATCGTTTGCTTCTCAGATCATTTTAATTATGTACATTCTGAACTCCCTTTCTGTCATTTCTTCTGCCATGCTGTCGCTGGATTCTATTGATGTAACATCTAGATTTGTTTGGGGCATTTTCTTTCCTCGTTTTCTCATATTGTTCAAGTATCAGTGGACTGCTGAGATATTGCAGATTTCCTCTTTTGACTTATAATGTCTCTGACGATTTCTAGTATATCCCCTCTTAGCCTTCAGTAGCCTGAAGTCTTGGAGGAAGTTGATAATGTGGTGCTCTACAAGGAATCCGCCTCTCTAGGGGTGGTAGCCTTTGGTGGGGTATATTCCCTGATAGTGGGCAGAGGTGCCTCCACTTGTTGACCAGTGGTCATCCAAAGGGGAACTAGGCTGTGGGCTGAGGCAAGGCCTGTTTGTGCCTGTGTCTCTGGTTTTACCGTCCTTGTGGGAAAACCTCACCCGGCGGGGAAGACTCACACGGCGGGGATGTCTCACTGGTCAGTTCCCCTCCTAGACATTCCCCTCAATCCACAACTACAGCCTGGGCTGGGCAACCTTCCTCTGCAACGTTCCCAGGGGCCCGGACCTCCTGGGCCTGGGAGCCTCACCCTTCGCAGGCAAGTCTCCTTAGGCTGCCTCTCCCAGAGAATCTGCCCGCAGTCCTGGAACCTTCGCTCCGCCCCTCAGCTTGTCTCTGTGCGGCTCTTCCACCAAGAAGCCGCCTAGGTCCTGGGACCCTGCTTTGCACCTAATGGCCTGGCTATGCGGCCCCTCCTCTGAGCATCCACCTGGAGCCCCATACAGTTGCTCCGAGTCCCAGTGACCCGCCGCATGCCTCTTTCTCCGGGCAGCCACCCGGTGTTCCGGTGTGGTCGCTAGGAGTCTAAGCAACTCACTGTGCACCTCCTCCTCCTGACAACCGCCTGTAGCCCTGGTGCGGCTGCTTCCAGTCCAAGTGACCCGCCATGCTCCTTTTCCGCCTCCAGGCAGCCGCCTGGTGTTGAGGAGCGGTCGTTCTGAGTCCAAACATCTCACTGCGTGCTTCCTCCTTCTCTGGGCAGCCCTCTGTAGCCCTGGTGCAGTCACTCCAAGTCTAAGTGACCTGCTGCGCTCCTCCTCCTCCAGGCAGCCCCCCCCCCCCCCCGTGTTCAGGAGTGATCGCTCTGAGTCCAAACAGCTTGCCGCGTAGCTTCTCCTCTGGGCAGCCGCCTGGAACCCTGGCGGGTTGCTCCTTGTCCTAGCGTCGTGCTGAGCAGCCCTGTTCTACAATGCCTCCAGTTGTCCATGTTCACTGCTCCAGCGTGGGGAGGGGTGTCTCGTTGGGCAACTCTACTTCACAAAGTTCCCTGCATTCCGGGACTACCACCCCATCCAGTATGCCTTCCCAACGGGAGAGACTCACCCGGTGGCTTTGAGTTGGTCCCACGTCTCTCAATATCTCCTCTTCTTGAATCCTGAGTCCTGGAGCAACATGAAATGCAGCTACCCTCTATTCCGCCGTCTTGAAAAAAAAAAAAGCTGACTTTTTATATTATAAATGATCATGTACCCTAAAATTTATAGCACAGTGCTTGCAGTCTATAGAGCATCAATAATTAGAGAAAGGAAAGATTTAAAGATGTATAATTCTAAAGGAATATTTTAACTTTATAGTAACTATAAAAGTGTAGCATAGAAAGGAATTTAGTTAAGTCAAGTTTTGACTATGCATTGTTTTATTTTATTTGGTTTTTAAAAGCAGCTATATTTATTTTCTTGTCACTTAAATAAGAAATATTTCCCTCACTGAGGAATTTTCACTGGTGATCAGACCGGTAAGTAAACTTACTATTACCTTATGGGCTAATGCACTTGGGAAATAGGAATGCCAGCCTTGTTTACCTTCCTTCTTTTTAGCACAGATTTTGGTGGAATAGAAGCTTATGGGGTGAATCTTGTAAAACAGGTGGATATTGTATTTTGTGCTGGCTGGATCTTGTCTTTGAAGTCTTGAAACCTTGAAGGAAAATCTAAAAATAATCAAAATCTGCCAAAGATATTTTAGGATGGATGACTGTTTTTCTTAGCCAAATATAGTGTTGTCTCAGAAGCCAATTATCAAAGTGTCAGGATTGTTTACCTGCCTCTACCACTCAGAGGTTAGTTGTTTTTGAAAAAAAAAAAAAAAAAAAACTGTGTATATATCAAGTATACATAGCAGAACAACCTACATTTAGTATTTGACTTAATCTTTTTTTTTAAGATTATATTTTCAAATTATGTGTTTTGAAGAAAACCTCCCCCCCCCATACTGTTGGGAGACAATTCTCCATGGATCCTCATGTTTCTGCAGATTTTGTGAGCACAAGCATTAACATATTTTGTGTTGTACTATTGTTATACAGAGCCTTTATAGACAGAGATAATGTCTTTCCAGGTTAAAGGGCAGATTTTTTCCTGCCCAGGAAAAGGGAGATCATTTTGGCATGTTTGCTAGCAGTCCTTTTAAAAGATTGGGGTTTCCTAATAAGTTCTTCAGCTATAACATAAAATCACTACTGGGGCATCATTCACCCAGGCTACTCCACGCTGTCCCCTTGGAATGTAATTGACAATGTGAGACTCATGTTGACTTTTATGCATAAGAAATAGTTCTAACTCAGGATTCTGTTTCTTCTAGCCTCCATGAAATTATGGTTGGCTTCTTTGATAACTTGCGAGTAAAATCTTTGACCCAGTATAGTTATTTTATGTTTTGATAGATACATATTGGTGCAAGTATGTGTGTGTTTTTAACAGTATTATAGGAATTCAGAATGGTGTGTGTGTGTTAGATTACTGTAGGAGTTCAGAGTGGTGTGTGTGTGTGTGTGTGTGTGTGCGCGCGCGCTTGCGCGCATAGGAATTCAGTGGTGTGTATTGTGTGTGAATGTGTTTAATGAGAAAACTATACTAAATACTCTAGGAACTAGATTATTTTTAACACCAGTTTCCTCCTGCCTTTATTAATGGATGACTCTGCTCAATTTCTAGTCTGGATATTCTGTCTTTGCCTCAATGGTGATAATTCCTGTATATTTAAAATATGATGTTTGTATTTATATTGAATATATCTAAGAATATATAGACATTATATTGGCTTCCTGAGTAATAGTAAAGAATAGTAATATAGTTATATGTAATAGTTATGTTTTTCATAGCAAATCCTATTCAACATGTACCTGTTTTCTATCAATCATTCTTAATATGGAAAATACCCTTGCTTTTTCTCAGATATAAAACTAAGAGCAGTTAGTGAAAGTCCTTCTATGTAGTTCTCAGTCGTTAGGGGTGTATTAATGAGAAAGAACAATGTCTTCTAAAATAAACTTTATTTTACTTTATTAAGATGATTATTTTCCTTGTGAAAATATAGTATATTCACAGGCAGAATTAACACCCTGACAGTTAAATATAGCTAAATCTAAGTAATTAGTTTGTTTTGACTTTAGGATCAATTTTAGTTGTTGCCTTTAAAAAAATTAGGTTGTTTTAAAAACTAATAATTGCCCTAGTAATTAGCCATAATTTTTCCTTTTCATACAGTTAGTATGCCATTGTATGCTTATCTGAATGTTCCATTTCTACCTGATTACTAACTGGAGCATTCCGCTCTTTGGCCAGATTATTCTTCCTCCTCCTTGTCCTTCCATTCCTTTTGATTTGTCTTTTTCCCTTTCTCTAGTGGGTAGCAAGTCTTTTCCTTTAACACAGAGATGCCTGTCTTCCCTTCTCTCTTCTTATATTCATTCCTAGTTCCTAAATCATTCATGGGATCCATCATCATTTGTCTAATTGAGAGGGAAAGAGAAAGAGATTACATTTTTCCTGAATTCTGTAGTGGAGCTTGGTTAAACAGCACAATTCAAGCCTCTCTCCTGACCACTAGTACTTGCTTGATTTTGCAAGGGCAGGGAATTTTTCTTATAGAAATACAACACTGTAGAGTTCTTTCTTAGACTTTTTCAGGTGAAATGAATGATCAAAAGACAAAAGCCTTGTCTACAGAAGCTAGAGTGCTAACTACTTCCTCCCCTCTGTCCCTTCAGAACAGGATGCAACTAGTACCCAACCTACAAAATTGTATTGTCTCCCAGCCACTGGGCCTCGCCACTGTTCTTCTGCCAGGTCTATATTACTCACTTTTCTGACTTTTATCACAGTAGGTTAATTTTTCTTGTTTTCTACCTTATATAATTAGTATTCTTTTTGTGCATTTGAGCTTTGTGTTTGTGTGAGATTTTTCTATGCCATTGTATGCAAATGTTTAAATAGAAATTTACAGTTAAGTGGAGGCTTCCCTTCTAGGCTTTGGTAGTGAGGGTGGTAATGAGACCACAGTTATTTTTATTGATTGATCGATTGATTGATTGGTGTTTGACTGGAGTAGAGCAATTTTTTTATCCTTCTAGGCTGCTTTTTTCCTCTTTTTTGGGTGGAGCGAGCAGAGCAAGCTTTACCTGAGGATTTTTTTTTTTTATGTGTGTGTGTGTGTGTGTGTGTGTGTGTGTGTACCCATTCATATTTTAGAATTGGCAACTTCTCCAGCAATGGTCTGGGAAATATGAGGCCAAAAGAAACCCAGGAAACTCATCACCATGTCATTTTTCAGGCTAGTCTGCCTTCCCTATATCTTTCACAATCTTCTTATGTTTATTAGCTTTATGCATAATTAACAGATTTTTTAGTTCTCTGTAATGGGGAATTGGGAAAATGTATGTCTGTGACATCTTAATGGAAGCCAGAAATTGTTTTACTTTTAGTATCTTTCTTAGACTTTTGAAATCTTTAGGAAAAGTAAAATGAAATATTTTATGCAATCTGGTCAATAACAATGAATATATTCACGAAAAGAAGAACTTTGAAACGGAAGTAATTCATGATATAAAACATTCTCAGTATAATTTCTAATATTCTAAACTGAAGAATTGTAACCCTGTGTAAATTTTAATTCCTGTGTTTAATTACAGAATCTTTTGGCTGAAAAAGTAGAACAGCTGATGGAATGGAGTTCTAGGCGTTCAATCTTCAGAATGAATGGTGATAAATTTCGAAAATTTATAAAGGCACCACCTCGAAACTATTCTATGATTGTGATGTTCACAGCTCTACAGCCTCAGCGGCAGTGTTCTGTCTGCAGGTAATTTATGTACTTAAAAATTTTAAAACTAGTATCCCAGGCTTTGAATTTTATTTATTTTATGATTAATATGTATAAGAGAATTAAAGAGTTGTTCATCATTGTAAAATGTAGCAGTGTGCATTTAAAAGTAAACTCAAAATCAGTATATTCTAGAAAATGACTTTGATAGGCTAATATTTCTTTATTGTGGGCAGGTAAAATATTTATTGAATAAATCCATATATATTCATTAAAACTTGATGTTATTTTTAAGTCCTGCATGTTGCCTTATAGGTTACCTAATGTTGTCTGTGGTCAATCAAGTAATTCTCTTAAATGTACTGTAGTTTAACAATTTTATAGAGAATACTCATTTTTATCTGAGGGAAGTCCATTTATTTTTTGATACCTCTGGTGATTAACAGTTTTTTCCTAGACTATAGAAATAAACGAATGAAATATTTTTTCAGTATGTATAATAAATTAAAGAAAATTTTGGGCAAATATAAATATGATACTTTCATTCTTATACTAAATATAAAACATACTTTTTCAATTAAATTTTCAATTTCAGTTTTCAGTTAATTGAAAAAGTTAAACTTATTTTGAGATAATTGTTGGCTCACATCTAATTATAAGAAATAATACAGAGATATTCTATCTATCTTTTCTATTGTTTCCTCCAGTGACAACTTCTTATAAATCTGTGGTATATCATCACAAGCAGGTATTGGCATTGATTAGTCAAGTACAGAGTACTTAAAATACCCTGAGAATCACTTTCTTGTTCTTTATGGCCAAACCTACCTCCTCCTGTTTCATTCTCTACTTTGACTTTCATCTCTAGCAATCATTAATTCATTTCCATTTCTTTCATTTTATTTCAAGAATGTCATGAAAATGGAATCGTATATTGTTCGACCTTTTGGGTTTAACTTTTTTGACTTACCATAATTACCTCAAAATTCCTCCAAGTTGTGTTGTTTATCAGCACTCATTCTTTAATTGTATGCTAACTGTAGATTTCTTAATCATTTTTAGGCTTTTAAGTCATTTTGAACTTCAGTGGAAAGTAAGGTCATTAGTAATAGGTCACTGACAAAAGTTAGTTTTACACAAAACTAAATTGCAGAAGGGAAATTTTGGTACTCTGAAATTTTCAAGAAGGATATTGTCATAAGCTAATAATGCATGTTATAGCATGAATAGAAGTCAGTAGAGAAGATGGTGAACAAAAATATTGTGAAAAATAGCACTTCAAATGATACTAAGTTTTTTTCTTATCAAATTTGAGGACCAGTGCCCAAATGGGTATTAGCATTACTGTTAGAATTGGACTAGTACATGTAGATAGGACTATGCCTTGGGGGTACTATAAGGTTCCTACTCAGACAAAAATACCACCTTAATAGGCATTTTGTTATAACAGTGTAGTTTCTGTTTAAAACAAGGTGTATTTTGGAAAAGTCATTTGTTTCTTCTAAAATCAAATATGTTAATTTGAAAAATATAAATTTCAACAAGGTTTAAAAATTAAATATATTGGTTTCCATTGTTAGTATTATAAATAAATATTTAATTATTTTGTAATCTAGAAGATTTTATTCAAAAATGTATTTCATAGTGACATGTAATTATATGTGTTGTGATAATATAATCCATAACATACTGTTAAATTGTACATGTTTTGGGTATTTTTGTACTAGATATTATGTTGTTAAATGAGTCATGAAATATAAACCTTGAATTTTTTTAATGATAACTAGCTTATAAAACCTTTATTTTTCCTTTATTTACTATAGCCTAGATTGTACTATACTTTTAAATGTTAAAAGTATTAGAATTAGAAGAGAAAAAGATGTTATTAGAAAAATTTAATTAATGGATCAAGGAAAAAGCTGGGTTATTAGAAAGGAAAGCACAGGTGAAGGTTTAGAGGCAGATAAAAAGTATAGAGCAGATTTATGGGCCCCATGTATGCTAGACTTTCTGATTATTTTGGGGTGGGCCAAAAGATTGCCATTCTAAAACATATATAATCTTAATAAATCTATAAACCAGATTAGAGAAAGGGAAAGAAGCAGGTCCAGGACTCAACTTTTATTTATTTTATTTCATTGAAGAGCATGATTAGTGTGACTTGGGTTTCAAAGTTGTGTGTAAGGAAGCTGGGCAAAACAGACAAACTAGTTGTGTTGCAATTAAGTAGATTTTCAAAAGGGTGGTGAATAGGTTGTTTTTGTAGAAGTAAGATAGGATTGAAAATTAGAAAGTTGGTGTGAATGGTTTATTTAATAAATAAGTAAATTGCTAAAGTAGGATGATGGTATAGAGAAACATGAGGAACTATGAGACTGTGGTAATGTCTACATTGTACATTTGTATGTTGAAATTACTGTCGTGATATTGGAAATGGAAAAGAAAAAAATTGAGCTTGATAGAGGTATGACTTTTGAAGTATGTTAGATTTAGATGATAAGTTTATATTATAGGGTGATATAAATTTTAAAGGAGAATGTTAAGTAATCATGATAGAGCAGTGGTCTTGAGTACTAGATGGGACCCATTAGACTGTGGGCAGAGTGATTCAGAGAGATCTCAAGGTAACAACTGAGATGAAAAACTAAAAAGGAGCTTCTGGAAAAATTCTTCAAGAAAATTATTCAAATTATATATCTGAATTATTAGTTAAATATCAAAAGGAGTTGTTATATACATTGAGAAAAGACACCCTGTCCCCAGCAACCATCTTCCTCCCTCCACATGAATTAAAATTTCCTGGATTCTTCTGTGTCAGTGCAGGTTTGGACTGTTTCTATAATACTGTTTTAATCTTTTATAATTCTACAGAATGTTTGAAAAGTTCATAGCATTTAAAAAGTCGTATGCTTTCCTTTGTGAGACTTTTCTGCTTTTTTTCTTTTCTTTAAGAAATCTGCTTCAGTTCTCAAATTATACTTATAATTCTGCAGTTGCTTTTCTTTGTTGAAAGACTGGTGAATGCCTTGCCTTCCGTGTAAGTTCTTTTAGCAAATCATTCTGCTCTTCCTTCACACAGTCAGTTTATTCACAAATTTCAGAATTCAATTCTCACCTCCCTCAGTGCTAACATCAAACTCCTTGGCCAAATAAAGTTGTTAATTATGACTACTCAGTACAATTCTCACCTCCCTTAAGTGTTAACTCCTAACTTCCTTGATCAAATTATGTTATAGGGAATATTCCCCATAATTGCTAAATCTTTTAAAATTATTCTCCCACTAAGTAACTCATATCCTTTAGAATTTATTACAAATTCTAGGGACAAAATAACCTCTTTAAAGGTAATTACTGTTAATTAAGGAAAAAAGTCAGATGAAGGAAAATAAAAAACTGTTGGTAGAATCAAGCAAAGAACATGGATACCCAAAATTTTGGTGATGTATTCTAGATATTATTATATTATCAAACTCCAAATAAATGGGAAAAAAGTAAATTAAAAAGATATTTTAAAAGAATTGTGAAGAATGTATTACATTGACATGTTAATTGGATAACATCTTTTCCTCATTTGAATAAAATTTTTCCTATTTGTAAACTTTTGGGAGCCTTATGTTAAGTCAGAAGCACACAAACACACAGATTCTCTCAAGTAACTCATTACTCTGCAAGATAGATCTGAAAAAACATCCATTTTATAGAGGAAAACATTAAAACTGAGGGGTTATATAATTTATCTGAAGTCACATAGCTTATACTTGTCAGAATTGGGATTTGCGACTCTAAGACTTAAGAGTTTAATGCTTTCCTTAAATACATATATTCATCATCATCTGTGAACCATAATTTGTATCTTGCTCTTCTTTCCCCACTTACTAGTATTAGATCAGGGCTTCATCAGCCAGCAGTTTTTCAACTCATAAGATTCATGAAAGCTTTTGTTCAAGGCAGTGTCTCTTAATAAGGACTAAGGCATTGAATGTAGTTAACAAAACCATGTGAAAAAGAGCTCATTAGCCTTTGGTTTCTTTATAGTGAGGTCATATCTCTCATAGTATTAGATTCTAAAATTAAAAGATAAGGTAAAAAGCATAGAAGAATAAAATTATCCTTGTAGATTACTTGAAGCATATGTAAGTACATTATTCTATAAGTGGAAACATTCCTTATTGTTTCCTCATTTCTTAGAAAAAGGAATAGTGATCTTTAAAGTTTCTCTCATTTGCTTGGCTACCTGAGTAAGGTGTTTCACTTCTTTTTCAAAGACTAGAACATACCCATTCTCATGTCATTCACCCTTTTTGTTTGTTTGTTTGTTTTGTTGTTGTTGTTTTTCTGGTTTGACTGAACATGAGGAATGTTTAAGGCTTGAACAAATCCATGATCACTTTAATATACTGATGCTAAGGTTATCGCTAAGGTCTCTAATTTTTTTATGTTAAAGGCATGTGATATAATTTTATTGTTTTAATGTTATTCCTAGGTATTTCTTTTTCAGATTCTATAATCCTAGCTCTTTCACTGTTTTTAGGGAACTTCCCTGATTCATTTGACGTTTTAGCATTCCTGAATTATTTTCTGTTTTCTGAATTCTTTCAATTTAAAGTTTAATGTGCTTACCTCTGTAATTTCAAGCCTACAGAAAATTAAAACAACTGTTTTATTCTTTACCAAGGTTCATTAATTATTAACATTTTACCACTTTTGATTTTGTTCTCTTATGTACATATGTCAGATATCACCAAAGGTACCTATGAGTTTGTAAACATCATGGAATATCACCCCTAAATACTTCAGTAATACATTCTTAAGAATAGAGCCATTCTTACATAATCAGAGTACTATTTTCACTTTAAGCAAATTATCATTAATTCAATAATGTAATTTTGTTATATACCCATATTTAAAATTTACATTTGTCTCCGAAATGTCTTTTAACCCTCCCTCCAGTTTGGGGCTGAATGAAGGCTCATCTGTTGCATTTGGTTGCTGTGCTTCTTTAGTTTCTTTTAGTCTTCAGCATTTCATGCTTTTAAAAAGATTTGTTTTAGTTTTGATGACATTGACTGCTTTTTAAAAAATATTTTTTAAGACATCTAAGAATTCCAAGCTCTAGATTTGTCTGATTATTTTCTCTTTATTAGATTCTGGTATTTATTTTTGGGCAAAAGTACTAAGGAAGTCACTGATATATTTCTTACTCTTTCGTGTCAGGAGGCACATAATTTAGATTGTTCAGATACTAATGTTGAGATCGATCACTTGAATTATGTGATGGTCACCAGATCTCTTTGTTGTATAAGTGTATTTACCCTTATAATAAATATTTGGGAGAGGCAAGTTGGCTACGAGGGACTGTTCTTAGTTATCATGTGAATATTCTGTTTCTCAGTAGATTTTTTTACCTGGTGGTTATAGCATCCATCAATAACCCTTGCTTGAATTTGGTATTTGTGGAATAGTGGTTGTTAAATTGTCATTTCTTCTACGTTAATTAGTTGCCATGCATCTGTAAGGAGAGCTTTTTCTAACTCAGCTTCTCTTTTGAGTATCTCAATTCAAGGATTATTTTTTATTCATTTATCCATTACTATGATTGTTATCTTACGTTCAAACTGTCCTAAATTTGACCAGTGGGCATCAACTCCTATATCATGGTATATTTCCAAAGGGTACTATTTTGTACAGAAGATCTAAGTAATTTATATTTTCTTTGTAGTGAAACTGCGATCAATGTCTTTTTTCAAGGAGTTGTGGTTCCTCTTGGTTAGGAAGCAGTATTTAGAAAGCAAGTTATGTTCTAGGTTGCTCATTACTGGTGGGGTAGTGTCATTGTCATGAGGCTCTAGTGGAATCCCCAGGAGAAAGTCAAAGGCCCAGTATCATGGGTTTCTAGGAGTGGTTATGCACAATGACCTTAACCAGTGTGACCTCTTTCTTCACAAAATTTACAGGTCCATGTTTGATGAGAATTTTAAGTCTAGGATGCATTGCAACTTGTTTGAAGTTAGGATAGTGGAGCCAGGTGGCAGTGGTGGTAATCCGGGCATTGCAGGTTTAATCAGCAGCTTCATTCCACTTGGTCTTATCAGATAATTGGTTTTTACTCTGAGCATCTTTGTTAATGATCCATAAGTGATCGGTGGGCAGGTGTAATGTTTTTTCAGAAACAGGAATGTTTTCAAGGAGAAGTAGCAGACTGTATGATTAGGTCATTTGCATTAGTCAGTAATAATATAGGATGGTTTGGCACAGTCAGTCTTCAAGAGGTCAGGACTGAGATCTGTTTGGAGTTCATACCCTTGTGTAGAACAACCATATCACTTTGGATATTGCATAGCTGTTTTGAAGGCCTAACAACCATAGCGGTCCATCCAGTACTAGTGTATTTCAAATTAGAATCATTAGTAAACCAGGCCTAGGCATCTTGGGGAACCTCTGAATTGAGAGCCCCACTGAACTTTGCTTCAGGTGGCAGAGTTGGGAATAAGGTTCCCTGAGATATGTAACTGCTGCTGTTATATGTAAAACTGAAAGGCTTCTATGGCGAGGTCAGCTGTAATTTTTTTTTTTTCTTTTTTCTTTTGGTAGTAGGGATTAAACTGAGGGGCACTTAACCACTAAGCCACATCCCTACCCCTTTTTTATGTTTTATTTTGAGACAAAGTCTTTCTAAGTTGCTGAGGTTGGCCTTGAATTTGCAATTCTCCTTTCTGCCTCGACCCCCAATTGCTGAGATTACAGGCGTGTACCACCACTCCTGGCCAATTGTATTCTTAATTTTACCATTTCTACATGCAAATTCTGTTTGATCCTTCTCACTTCATGAGTTGACCTGTCCCCAGATTGGGCTATTAGGCATTTCTATATGGTGTTCATGTCAGGTGGGTGGAATATCCAGAAATCAAATGGGCATTGGTAGGTACAAGACAACTTACTCTTTCATAACGTAATCATTAGTCACAGAGAACTGTAGTTTGAAGAGGTTATTAGTTTTGTGTGGCCCCAAAGGCAGAGGATGTGCCGTGACTTCATGGACATTCCCAGTGCAGCCTGTTGGATTGAGAATCCTGATTTATGGGTTAGCCTAATAAGTGATCATGAGCAATACCCAAGTGTGATGTGTACTTTTTTTCAGTACCTAAAGAATCTATTCAGGGATTGGACATCCTTTTGGTGATCAAGTCTGAAGAGAGCAGTTTTTCTTTGACTTCTGAAGAAATTGAATGTTCTTTGCTGACATAATCCCAAGAAATTTTATTTGGCATGTTCATGAAATTGGTGCCAATTTAATTCTCTTGATGTGATTATGATTTGTCTTTTTGCCTCGATAGCCAAAGTGCGCTTGAAGTTTTTTATTGAAGTCTACAAATTTTGTTATACTGTGTTTCACAGTTGACTATGCTTGGTCCCTTTTTGCAGGTATACAGTAGGCTCTTTTAATATGTGGATAAAGGTTTCCTTTTATTTCCAGAAAGTTTAATTATTACAACTTGAAATAGCAGTTTTGTTTCATTATTTTATTTTTCCACCTCAGGGACTGTTTAATATATATATATATATATATTTTTTTTTTGTTCATATTTTATACCTAGCATGCCCTTTTAAGCCTTGAATTTGTTTTTGGTTTCTTACCTGCTTCTAATTCTTATTCTTTTTTTTATTTTTTTAATTTTTTTAATTTTTTTTTTATTTGTTTACATTTACATAGGGTAATGATGTTTATTTTATTTTTCCCCTCCCCCCACCCCTCCCACCCCTCTTTTCCCTCTACACAGTCCTTCTTTCCTTCATTCTTGCCGCTCTCCTTAGCCTAACTCTAAATCTAACCCTAAACCTAATGCTAGCCCCTCCCACCCCCAATTATATGTCCTCATCCGCTTATCAGAGAGATCATTCGTCCTTTAGTTTTTTGAGATTGGCTTATCTCACTTAGCATGATATTCTCCAATTTCGACCATTTGCCTACAAATGCCATAATTTTATCATTCTTCATTGCGGAGTAATATTCCATTGTATAAATATGCCACAGTTTCTTTATCCATTCATCAGCTGAAGGGCATCTAGGTTGGTTCCACAATCTGGCTATGGTGAATTGAGCAGCAATGAACATTGATGTGGCTGTATCTCTGTAGTATACTGATTTTAAGTCCTTTGGGTATAGGCCAAGGAGTGGGATAGCTGGGTCAAATGGTAGTTCCATTCCAAGCTTTCTGAGGAATCTCCACATTGCTTTCCAGAGTGGCTGCACTAATTTGCAACCCCACCAGCAATGTATGAGTGTTCCTTTTTCACCACATCCTCGCCAACACCTATTGTTGCTTGTATTCTTGATAATCGCCATTCTAATTGGGGTGAGATGAAATCTTAGGGTAGTTTTGATTTGCATTTCCCTTATTACTAGGGATGTTGAACATTTTTTCATATATCTGTTGATTACTTGTACATCTTCTTCTGTGAAGTGTCTGTTCATTTCCTTAGCCCATTTGTTGATTGGATTATTTGTATTCTTCGTGTAGAGTTTTTTGAGTTCTTTATAGATTCTGGAAATTAGCGCTCTATCTGAGTATGGTTGGCAAAGATATTCTCCCACTCTGTAGGCTCTCTCTTCACATTTCTGATAGTTTCCTTTGCTGAGAGAAAACTTTTAAGTTTCAATCTATCCCAGTTGTTGATTCTTGCTTTTATTTCTTGTGCTATGGGAGTCCTGTTAAGGAAATCTGATCCTGAGCCAACAAGTTGAAGATTTGGACCTACTTTTTCTTCTATAAGATGCAGGGTCTCTGGTCTGATTCCGAGGTCCTTGACCCATTTTGAGTTGAGTTTTGTGTAGGGTGAGAGATAGGGGTTTAATTTCATTCTATTGCATATGGTTTTCCAGTTTTCCCAGCACCATTTGTTGAAGAGGCTATCTTTTCTCCATTGCATATTGTTGGAACCTTTGTCTAGTATGAGAAAATTGTATTTATTTGGGTTTGTGTCCATGTCCTCTATTCTGTACCTTTGATCTACCTGTCTATTTTGGTACCAATACCATGCCGTTTTTGTTACTATTGCTTTGTAGTAGAGTTGAAGATCTGGTATTGCAATACCCCCTGCTTCCCTCTTGCTACTGAGGATTGCTTTAGCTATTCTGGGTTTTTTATTCTTCCAGATGAATTTCATAATTGCTTGCTCTATTTCTGCAAGGTACATCATTGGGATTTTAATTGGAATTGCATTGAATCTGTATAGCACTTTAGGTAGTATAGCCATTTTGACGATATTAATTCTGCCTATCCAGGAACATGGGAGATCTTTCCATCTTCTAAGGTTTTCTTTAATTTCTTTCTTTAGTGTTCTGTAGTTCTCATTGTAGAAGTCTTTCACCTCTTTTGTGAGATTGATTCCCAAGTATTTTATTTTTTTCGATGCTATTGTGAATGGGGTAGTTTTCCTAATTTCTCTTTTTGAAGATTCATCACTTATGTATAAAAATGCATTGGATTTATGAGCATTGATCTTGTAACCTGCTACTTCACTGAATTCACTTATGAGTTCTAAAAGTTTTCTGGTGGAATTTCCAGGTTCCTCTAAATATATAATCATGTCATCAGCGAACAGGGATAGTTTGAGTTCTTCTTTTCCTATTCGTATCCCTTTAATTTCTTTGGTTTGTCTGATTGCTCTGGCTAGAGTCTCAAGGACGATGTTGAATAGAAGCGGTGAAAGAGGGCATCCCTGCCTTGTTCCCGTTTTTAGGGGGAACGCTTTCAGTTTTTCACCATTTAGAATGATATTAGCCATGGGCTTAGCGTAGATTGCCTTTATAATGTTTAGGAATGTTCCCACTACCCCAATTTTTTCTAGTGTTTTGAGCATGAAGGGATGCTGTATTTTATCAAATGCTTTTTCTGCATCTATTGAAATAATCATGTGATTCTTAACTTTAAGTCTGTTGATATGGTGAATGACATTTATTGATTTCCGAATGTTGAACCAACCTTGCATCCCTGGGATAAAACCCACTTGATCGTGGTGCACTATCTTTTTAATATATATTTGTATGCGATTTGCTAAAATTTTGTTGAGAATTTTTGCATCGATGTTCATTAAGGATATTGGTCTGAAATTTTCTTTCCTCGATGTGTCTCTGTCTGGTTTAGGTATCAGGGTGATATTGGCTTCATAGAATGAGTTTGGGAGGGTTCCCTCCTCTTCTATTTCATGGAATAGTTTGAGGAGTATTGGAATGAGCTCTTCTTTAAAGGTTTTGTAGAACTCGGCTGAGAACCCATCTGGTCCTGGACTTTTCTTTGTTGGTAGGCTTTTGATGACCTCTTCTATTTCATTGCTTGAAATTGGTTTATTTAAGTTGTGTATGTCCTCCTCGTTCAGTTTAGGTAGTTCATATGTCTCTAGAAATTTGTTGATGTCTTCGAGGTTTTCTGTTTTGTTGGAGTATAGATTTTCGAAATAGCTTCTAATTATGTTTTGTATTTCACTCGTGTCTGTTGTGATGTTTCCTTGTTCATTCCGAATTTTAGTAATTTGAGTTTTCTCCCTCTTTCTCTTTGTTAGTGTGGCTAAGGGTTTATCAATTTTATTTATTTTTTCAAAGAACCAACTATTTATTTTGTTAATTTTTCCAATTGTTTCTTTTGTTTCGATTTCGTTGATTTCGGCTCTGATTTTAACTATTTCCTGTCTTCTACTACTTTTGGTATTGGTCTGCTCTTCTTTTTCTAGTGCTTTGAGCTGTAGTGTTAACTCGTTTATTTGTTGATTTCTACTTCTTTTTTTGAATGCACCCCATGAAATAAATCTTCCTCTAAGTACTGCTTTCATAGTGTCCCAGAGATTTTGATATGATGTGTCTTTGTTCTCGTTTACTTCTAAGAATTTTTTTATTTCCCTCCTGATGTCTTCTGTTATCCATTCATCATATAATAGTGTATTATTTAGTCTCCAGGTATTGGAGAAGTTTCTGTTTTTTATTCTGTCATTTATTTCTAATTTCAATCCATTATGATCTGATAGAGTACAAGGTAGTATCTCTATCTTCTTGTATTTGCTAACAGTAGCTTTGTGGCATAAAATATGGTCTATTTTAGAGAAGGATCCATGTGCTGCTGAGAAGAAAGTGTATTCGTTCTTTGTTGGATGGTATATTCTATATATGTCCGTTAAGTCTAAATTGCTGATTGTGTTGTTGAGATCTATAGTTTCTTTATTCAATTTTTGTTTGGAGGATCTATCCAGTGGTGAGAGAGTTGTGTTAAAATTGCCTAGTATTATTGTGTTGTGGTCTATTTGAATTCTGTAATTGAGAAGGATTTGTTTGACGTACGTGGATGAGCCAATGTTCGGGGCATAGATATTTATGATTGTTATGTCTTGCTGATTTATGCTTCCCTTAAGCAGCATGTAATGTCCTTCTTTATCCCTTCTGTTTAGTTTTGGTTTGAAGTCGCACATTATCTGAGATGAGGATGGATACTCCAGCTTTTTTGCTGTGTCCGTGTGCATGGTATGTTTTTCCCCATCCTTTCACCTTTAGTCTATGGGTGTCTCTTTCTATGAGGTGAGTCTCTTGCAGGCAGCATATTGTTGGATTTTTCTTTTTAATCCAATCTGCCAGTCTGTGTCTTTTGATTGATGAATTCAGGCCATTAACATTCAGGGTTATTATTGTGATATGATTTGTATTCCCAGTCAATTGACTCATATTTGTTTTTGACATGATTTGGTTTCTCCTTTATTTGGCTATTCCTTTAGGCTAGCGCCTCCTGTTGCTGATTTGCATCGTTGTTTTTCATCTCTTCCTCATGGAATATTTTGCTGAGAATGTTCTGTAATGGTGGCTTTCTTTTTGTAAATTCCTTTAGCTTTTGTTTATCATGGAAGGATCTTATTTCATCGTCAAATTTGAAGGTAAGTTTTGCTGGGTATAAGATTCTTGGTTGGCATCCGTTTTCTTTCAGGGCTTGGTATATGTTGTTCCAGGCCCTTCTAGCTTTTAGGGTCTGGATTGAAAAATCTGCTGATATTCTTATTGGTTTCCCTCTGAATGTAATTTGATTCTTTTCTCTCGCGGCCTTTAAAATTCTGTCTTTATTTTGTATGTTAGGTATTTTCATAATAATGTGCCTTGGTGTGGGTCTGTTGTAATTTTGTATGTTTGGAGTTCTATAAGCCTCTTGTACTTGGTTTTCCATTTCATTCTTCAGATTTGGGAAATTTTCTGTTATTATTTCATGGAATAGATTGTTCATTCCTTTGGTTTGTTTCTCTAAGCCTTCCTCAATCCCAATAATTCTTAAATTTGGCCTTTTCATGATATCCCATAGTTCTTGTAGATTCTGTTCATGATTTCTTACCATCTTTTCTGTTTGGCCAACTTTGCTTTCAAGATTAAATAATTTGTCTTCAATGTCTGAGGTTCTGTCTTCCAGGTGTTCTATCCTATTGGTTATGCTTTCTATGGAGTTTTTAACTTGGTTTATTGTTTCCTTCATTTCAAGGATTTCAGTTTGTTTTTTTTTCAGTATCTCTAACTCTTTATTGAAATGATCTCTTGCTTCCCGTATTTGGTCTTTTAACTGTTGATTGGTGCGATCATTTAATGCCTGCATTTGCTCTTTCATCTCCTCCTTCAATGCCTGCATTTGCTCTTTCATCTCCTCATTAGCTTCCCTGATCGTTTTAATTACGTACATTCTGAATTCCCTTTCTGACATTTCTTCTGCTGTGCTGTCATTGGGTTTTATTGGTGTAGTATCTAGGTTTGTTTGGGACATTTTCTTCCCTTGTTTTCTCATATTGGTCAGTTGTCAGTGGGACCCTGAGATAGCAGTTTTCCGCTACTGGCTTATGGTGTCCCGGTAGATTTCCAGTGTATCACCTCCCAGCCTTCAGTAGCCTGATGTCTTGGAGGAATCTGATAAAGTAGCTCATCCGAAGAAAACTGCCCCTAGCCCCCTACTGGTTCCACGGTTTGGAACTGGCTCTGTGCGGAAATGATCTCACTGTGGGCCTGCACCGTGCAGCTGGCCGTGTGGGAGGAGCCCACTGCCGGAGTGTGGAAGGCTACCTTGGGAAGACTCTAGCTGCCCTGCCCGGCTCCAATAAGCCACCTCTATCTGGGCCTGCCACCTGGGCCGAGCTTTACCCAGTGGGCAGACTCACCTGTGGCTCTATTTCAGTCCGAGTCTCTCAATGCCTCCCCTTCTTACCTCCTGGGTTCTGGAGCGACTTGGGGTGCAGTCTCCCTCTAGGCCGCCATCTTGGATCGCCCCGTGAAGAGAGCCTGCAGCCGGAGTGGGCAGAGCCGCCTGAAGAGGTCTCTGGCTGCCCTGCCCTAATCCCAGAGGCTGCTTGCTGATTGCGGCTCTCCGCTGGTTCGTTGCCGGAGTACGCTGCGCTGCAGTGGCTCCGGGACTCGGAGCTTGTTCTGGTCAGAAAGGCTCTCACTAGCGGGCCAGTTCCCTTCCGAGAACCTGGAGAAGCTGGCTGTGTGGGCGGGGCCCACCTCCGGAGTGCGCAGGGCTGCCTGTGGATGACTCTAGCTGCCCTGCCCCGCTCCGATAAGCCACCTCTATCTGGTCCTCCCACCCGGGCTGAGCTTTACCCAGTGGGCAGACTCACCCGTGGCTCTATTTCAGTCCGAGTCTCTCAATGCCTCCCCTTCTTAACTCCAGGGTTCTGGAGCGACTGGGGGTGCAGTCTCCCTCTAGGCTGCCATCTTGGATCGCCTAATTCTTATTCTTAATGTACCTTTTTTTTTTTTTTTTTGGTCAACTCTATTCTTTGGGACCTTGTAATATAGTTTTAATTTCTTTATCATATATTTTTCTTTTTCCCCTTTTCATTGGTTTTCTGAATCTGATAAACATTTTCTTCTATTTCAAGTTTTTGAATTTGAATTTCTGAATTGAGATTTTTTTTTTATGTCTTTAAATGCTTTTGTAATGACATGTACTTTATTGTTTCAGTTTTATTTCCTTTATGGTTTTTAATTTTTGTTTTTTTCAGGGAAATCTTTCAACAATTGAATAATTTTGATCCCCCCCCCCCCATGGTAGTTTTGTTTATAGATGCTAGTGATTATTTTCTGCTCCTTTAAAAATTCCTTTGATTAGAATAACAGCTTATATGTAGGGGGTGATGGTGGCCTACTAATTTTAATTGAGTTCCCGTTTTTGTTTATAAAGTGAAATAGTTTGAATACAGCAAGACATTTTCTTCTTTTTTTTCCTGTTAGAGGTTCGCTTTCTTTGCAGTGGTATGTGAGACAAATTTTGCTTTTCATAGGTCCCTTCATTCCTCTGACTTTGTTTTCTGTTTTGTTCTATCACCAATCCTTCAGTGCGTGTTGCCTCTAAGTTGCCTCCTGCTCCACACAAACTGGTACACTATTACTTCTGTTATCTTCTAAAATTTCCATTGAATAATTATACATGTTTATGAAGTATAGTGCAATACTCAATTTTTGCAGTGTACAATGATGAAATCAGGTTAATTAGCATTTCCACAGGAGTACAGATTTATCATTATTTGTGTTGAGAATCTTTGGAACTATTGCTTTTATTATTATAAATTAATATTTATTATAATAATTATATAAATATAATTATTGTGAATTCTAATCACCCTACTTTGATTTAGAACATTGTAACTTATCCCTCCTGTGTAACTTTTATTCTGTTACCTACTATTTAACCTACCTCTTAAGTCCTTTCTCCTAACTCTTTCTAAACACTGGTGCCCACTATTCTGCTCTCTACTTTGGTAAAATCAAACTTTTACCTTCCACATGAGTGAGGACATAACATTATTTGTCTTTCTGTGCCTGCCTCATTTCATTTGACATAATGCCTTCCTATTCTATCCATGTTCCTGCAAAATACAAGATTTTATATTATTTTAAAAGCCACAAATATTAAACTATATATGTATTTCACATTTTCTTTATCCATTCATCCACCAGTGGGATACCTCTTGTTAATTCTATACTTATCGTGAATATTGCTTCAATAAACATTGAGAGTATAGGTACTTTTGATGCACTGATTTCATTTTTTGTTGGACATATACCCAGTAGTAAATCATGTGAATGTTCTATTTTTACATTTTTGAGGACTCTCCATACTGTTTTCCATCATGTTGTACTAATTTATATTCCCATCAACAATATATAAGAACTCCCTTTTTTTCTACATCCTCATCAGCATTTATTATTTTTGATCTTTTTAATTATAGCCATTCTAATTGGAGTGAGGTGATATCTCATTGTGGTTTGTATTTGCATTTCCCTGATGATTAGTAATACAGAACATTTTTTCTTTTACATGGTCATTTGTATATGTTATTTGAGAAAAATCTATTCAAATCCTTTTTCCATTACTAAAATCTGATTATTTGAATTTTTGCCATTGAGTTTTTTGAATTCTTTATATATTCTGAGTGTTAATCACTTGTTGCATAAATATTAGCATATATATTTCTTCTTATCTGCAGGTTGTTCACTATGTTGTGCAGAAGCTTCTACGTTTGATAAGGCCATTTATCTATATTTGCTTTTGTTGCCTTTGCTTTTGGGGTCTTATGCAAAAATTCATTGCTGAGAGAGGTGTCTTGATGTGTTTCCTTTTGGTTTTCTTCTAGTATTTTCATGTCTTTTAATTTAGATTCACTTATAGCTTTTTTTTGTGTAAGATTAGAAATATAGGGATGTAGTTTCATTCTTCTGCCTTTGGACATACTTTTTATAGCACTGTTGGAAAGACTGTCCAGGATATGTTTTTGGCACTTTTGTTTAGAGTTGACTGTAGATGCGTGGGTTTTTTTTTTTTTTTTTTTTTTTTCTGAGTTCTGTGTCCTTTTGGTCTGTGTGCCAGTTTTTATGGCATGCCATGCTGTTTAGTTACTATAGCTTTGTAGTGTATTTTGAGGTAAGATAGTGTGATGCCTCTAGTGTTGTTCCTTTTGCTCAAGATTGCTTTGGCCATTTGGGATCTAGTGTGGAACCATATGAATTTTAGGATTGTTTTTCCTATTTCTGTGAAGAATGCCATTGGTATTTTGATGGGGATTTCACTGAATCTGTAGATTGCTTTAGGTAGTTTGGAAATTTTAACAGTATTCTTTCAACCCATGATCATAGGATAACTTTTATTTTTGTTTTCAGTTTTTAAAAATTAGTACTTTAAAGTTTTCATTGCAGAAATCTACTTTCTTGGTTAAATTTATTCCTAGACATTTTATTCTATTTTTTTTGAACTATTATGTTCCTTTATATTGTCTAATAGCTCTTGTTATTTACTCACCCTGTATTAACCTTTTTCCCATATTTTTCAATTCAGCAAGTTCTTTTTCTATTCATCTCATCTCCCCCACCTCACACTGCATTCCACCTCTGTTAGGACCTTATTTTCCTTTTTGTTTTTCTATCATCTCTCTACCTTACTTCCTGTTCTGGGATTGTGTTATGGTTTGGATGTGAGGTGTCCCCCAAAAGCTCACATGTGAGACAATGTAGGAAGGTTCAGAGGAGAAAGAATTAGGTTGTAAGGCTCTTCCCAATCAGTGAATCAATCCGGATGGGATTAATTGAAGTGGTAAGGTGTGGCTGAGGAGGTGGGAATTGGGGTGTGACTATGGGGTTTGTATTTTGTATCGAGAAAGTGGAGTATCTTTCTGCTTTCTGATGATGCGAGTTGCTTCCCTCTGCCATGCTTTCCCTTCCTGATGTTCTGCCTCACCTAAGCTCAGAGGAGTGGAGCTGGCCTTCTGTGGACTGACTTTTGAAACTGTGAGCCCTCAAATAAACCTTTCTCCTCTACAGTTGTTCTGGTCAGATCATTTAGTCACAGCAGTGAAAAAGCTGACTAAAACAGGTTGGTTTCTAATGTAGTAGGTGTGAAGTTCTTCACTCCTGTGTACCTTTACATTCTATATGATTCTCTTTATCCTCATTACATTATCAGCATGAATACTTTTGTTTGCTCTTGTGAAAAACTAAGTGGTTTTTAGAAATTATTGGTTGTCATTATCCTACAGGAACTCAGTAATTGTCTAGGTATATTATTAATCTTTGTAGTTAAATTTGGAATCTACCACAAGTAAGAAAGTTCTTTTAGTACAAATTATTACACCGATGACGATGATGATGGTGGTGAAGAAGATAATGCATTTATGCTAGATCACATGAAGTTTAGGGTTTTCTACTCCTCATGTGTTTAGTAGAATTTCATTAAATGAAATGAAAAAGAATGCTTACATATTGTTTAAAAACTCACTGAAGAGTTTCTTATTATACAATTATAGAAGTAAATTGCCCACAAAATAGTGTTTTATTTCTCTAAAACAGCTGTATTTGTGAAGGTTATAACTGAAATGATAGTTACTTTGAGAAGTATCATTATGATAGCTACTCAGAAATTTAAAATACAGATCAGTTATGCAGTCACATCAATGTTCATAGCAGCACAGTTCAAAATAACTAAGCTATGGAGCCAACCTAGATGCCCTCCAACAGATAAATGGATAAAGAAAATGTGGGATATATACACAATGCTGTGTTACTCAGCCATAATGAAGAATGAATGACTTTATGACATTTGTCAGTGAACAGATGGATCTGGAGACGATCGTGCTAAATGAAATGTCAGCCCCCCAAAATTAAAGGTTGAATATTTTCTCTGATATGTGGAAGCTAACACAATAATGTGAAGAGGATAAGAATAGAAGTTCAGTGGGCAGAAAAAGGGGAATGAAGGGAAAGAAGGGCTGGAATGGGAAAGGGAAAGAGGAATGGGAAAAGTAAAGACAGTGGAATGAACCTGACATAACTGTCCTATGTTCATATATGAATATAGCACAGTAAATCTCACCATTGTGTATATCCACAAAAATTAATTAAAAAATAACTATGGGTATATGGCAGAAAGATCAAGAGGGGAAAGGGAGTAGAGGGAAAGGGAAGGGGAAAGAGGTACTGGGGACTGAATTAGAACAAGATATATCCACGATTGCATAATTATGTCAAAATGAATTCTGTTGTTGTGTATAACTAAAAAGAACCAATAAAAAATCAAAGTTTTTACATTTTTATTCCTAAAGCTGGAAATTTTATGTACTACATAGAAATTCATGTTAATAAGTTATAATTAATATTTATGTTATTTTGTGGCTTTTGTTCTTGCTTTCCATTGTTTCAGGATATTAGTCCTTTAACATATTAAATAAGATTAACTATTTTTCATGGTCTCAGACCTTAGTTCTCAAATATTTTCTTTTAGCTACATAGTCTCTTGGTCCCACAGGGATAACTTTACACAACCCAATACTTTTTCAAGTAAAATCTCTTCAGATATATTCCTTGCCTATGGTAGATTGGTATCTTTGAGAACAAAATACAATGAAGAAATGACTGACTCCTTTTATTTATCAGAAGATAGTGATTACAATGATACCTGTGCAGAAAAGAGTTAACATAGCAAGACTGAAATCACTATCTTTAGACAGGCCAGCTCACAAGGTTTGCATTCAGATTGTATATGAGAACTTGGGAAATATAAAATGTAACCACTGTTCCTTGACTAATCATGGTGGCTGTCTGTTCCTAAACTGTTGTTCAACCAATGTGGTTAATGCTGAACACCTGCTTTCCTTGTGGTAGATTGGAATTTTGTTATGTACTAGATAAAGGGTGTCTGCATGACCAGGCTTCTTGGTCTCTGAATCTTTAATGAGCCCCCTAGGTAGAGAGTGTTTTACATGTCACAACTCTTTGCTAAAGGAATTAAGTAAGCCCTGTGTGACTTGGCAGGGAATCACTCTAGGAAGCTTTCATCTAGTTCCTCTTTAACTTTGCTCCAGGCCACTTTTTTTCTTTGCTGATTTTGCTTTTGTATCATTTTGCTGTAGTAAACCTTGACCATGAATATGACTATATGCTGATTGTGTGAGTTTACCCACCAAGTATGTAGGTGGTATTGGGGACCCTCAACACAAACTTAATAATTCTGAAATGTTTCTTAATGCTCTTGGCAAGAAGTTACATATTTAATATTCATTTTAGTTTTTAATTTTAATTCTAATACATAAGTTCTGTAGAATAAAGTGTTTTTTTCCCCTCCCTTTAAGAATCTTAAGTGGTATTTGGGGAAAAAAATCCAGCTGTTTCATATAACCAGGGAATTGGCCACTATTGCAGTGATACAGTTTTGTATCAATGTTGATACTTATTTTTTAAACTAGTAGTTAATGAGCAGACACTATGTATGTATAGATATTTTTACAGTTACCAGGGGGATAATGGGAACAAAATGATCTGGTTTTATTGATCTCAGAATCTTTTTAAAGTTTTTTTTTTTTAAATAATTTTAGCTGTAGATGGACACAACACCTTTATTTATTTATTTTTATGTGGTGCCTCATACGTGTGAGGCAAGTGCTCTACCACTGAGCTAGAGCCCTAGCCCTATTTGAAGACTTTTCTTTCTTTTCTTTTTTTTCTTTTTTTTTTTTTGGTACTAGAGATTAAACTCAGGGGCACTTGACCATTGTGCCACATCCCCAGCCTTATTTTGTATTTTATTTAGAGACAGGGTCTTATTGAGTTACTTAGCACCTCACTTTTGCTGAGGCTGCCTTTGAACTCACAATCCTCCTGCCTCAGCCTCCCAAGCTGCAGGGATTACAGATGTGTGCCAACTCACCTGGCCCTAGTTGAAGTTTTGAACACTGTTCACATTATGTAGTTCTCAAGCTTATAATTATCTAACTTATAAACACCATTATGAGAAAAACCTGGAGATTTATGAGAAATCCCTTGTCATCTCTTTTAATTTAAGTGTTCAAAAATGCCTAGTTTGGAAAGTGATAATTTAAGTATTAAGATCTAACCAGAGGATCTCAGAAATGACTATCTACCAAATTACTAAATGAATTACAACTCCAACAGAGAACACATGGAATGTAGCCTTTGAATCACTCTTTAAAAGCCCCTGTTCCTGCTGATGGAGAGAATCATAGCCTCTGGGACAAGAATCCCCTGTGTTTCTCCTTTACTAGCAAAGCAGTGAAACTTCTTTTTCCTTTTTCTTAAAAAAGAGAGGGGGGGGGGGAGAGGGAGGGAGAGAAAGAGAAAGGAAGAAT